>NC_090439.1:43382530-43982530 GCF_031143425.1 Pleurodeles waltl | reverse complement strand
ATATTGCACCACCAGAAGGTACACCAGCTTACATTGTAATCAAAGAAAAAGGTGCTGCGCCATGTCTTTGGTGGAAGCAATAGGGTAAAGTGACAGAGAAAGAAGGGAGTTTAGCATTTCCTGCCCAGAGAATATTTAATTTGAGGAGCTTAGAGAATCTGAGGAAGGTGCTGTATGACTTGAAACCTCCTGCGAGACCAGCACAGTCCGAGCCATTAGCAATCTAGGAATTAGTAGCCAGGCATCAACAACAACAGAAATGTGAGAGGAGGATGAGAAAGGCAGAGAAAACACTAGCGGAGGCTAGATGGGACAGTGAGCAGAAGTTCTGGAGAACCAAGACTTTACAGGGTATTAAATTGTTTCCTGCAATTACACAGGACAGTGATAGAGAAGGAAGGAAAGCCACCAGAAAGACAAATAGAAACCCATCCAAGGGTAGAGAGCAGAGATCAAAGGAGTCTAGGATATCTTTAACACACGAGGAAGAGTCAGATGATGATGAGTTTATTTTGCAGTTATTGAGAAATCGTCCCCCATCATATGCAGCACAAGAGAGAGGTCCGAACACCAGTGTAAACTCATCAGCAAGGACCCAGGTTAGCATGATGACAAGTAAAGTGCATGGCACAGAGCTCAATGTAGAGCAGTCTAAATGTGCCTGCTACGCCAGTAACACAAAATCAGATGCTACAGCCGAATGTCCAGAGAATTTACTAGGATGTACCCATTGTGGAAACTGCCACAAACCTAACAGCGCCAACAAGACAGGTTTTCCCGAAATCGACATTGGTTCAGACAGAACCGACTCCACTCTTACTGCCTCAATGGCAGCCACAAGCAATGCCAAAGTACACTCCTATAACAGGGACACAGGCAGATGTGTCTGTAGTGATGAGTCAGAGTACGGAATTTCGCACCCACAGAACCTGAACGTTAGACCAAGATGCTATATCTGTACCTGTACCAATTGTACCTTTGTTTGCACAGTGCAAGTGGACACGGAGTTCTGAGTCAGAGTTCAATGAGGGGAGGACTCAATGAGAATACTCGAATAGTCTCTCCTCTGCGACAGTCCTTTGATGAAACCAGATCATTGCTAGACCCTAGTCCATTCGGAGTTCCTCTGGATACTGTAATAGGGTCGAACGTCAGTCATAGCCTGAAATTAATGATGCCGCAGTCTCCAAATGTAGTTGTGCAACTGTTGCGTAATGCTCAGCCTAACAACATTTCGCTGCCAGGTTTGACTGCCCAACAATTGACTGAATGGTTAGAAAAGCTGAATATCCAGCAGAGTTTACTAGGGGAGAGGAGTACGTGAACTATACGAGACTAGGGATGGAAGGGGGAGAGCTCATTAAAGGAACTATGGGTGTGAACAGACTAGAATCTTACACCAAAGCAGAATGGAGGTATCTGTGCCCAAACATTACGAGGGAAGTGAGCAGTGTGCATCAAAAGCTAGCAGACTTGGTTGAGAAATACGGCATAGAGATTGAGAAAACAAAACATTTGAAGAGGTGTTACAGGCTATATTTTGACTCAAAAGATTTTGAACACATAAGATCTGCAAGAAAGAAGGCATACCTTAGGTGGTTACTTCAAAATGTACAGACATGGGGAGCATTAGACAAGTGGGAAGGCAGATGGGTAAAGAAGAGAGATTAAAAAAAAGGATTCTACGAATCTTACTGCAAATGTGCAGGAGGGTAAGGATCCGGTGAAAAGTTTACCAATGAGGGAGATTCCAGGAGGGAATTTTGTTCATGTACCTGGGAGCAGAAGTGACATTCCATCCTTTACAAATGATTATCCTAGGTTCAGAGAGAAACCAGCAGAAAGGTATCAGCAGACAAACAGGTTTGCAAAACTTTCAAAATGCCTGTGGGATGACTTGAACACACTCTATTAGGGATAATGTTTCCAGCTGATTTATGGAGGGAGTGCAAGAGGAGTATAGATTGGCCGATAAAAGAACCAGAGAGAAATCCGACTGCGGGTGCACCATCTCCTGAATTTATGAAATATTACTACAAAGTGACTGAATTTTTTAAAACAGAATTTCGCCCAAAAACATTGACTTGCAGAGAATATACAGGACAGCTCAGGAAGCGAAATAGTCGATACATGCATATTATGAGAGATTGTTGCAGACCTTTAAGCATTACAGTGGTACAGAGACAATTTAGCCGGAAGACATGATTCATTTTGTGTTTAGATTTGTGGAAAGACTGAGACTCTGAAATTAGCCGGAAGATTAAGGCGGTCATTCTGACCGCGGCGGTCGGCGGTCGCCGCCCGCCAAGCGGTTCCCGCTGAAAGACCGCACCGTGGTCAAAAGACTGCGGCGGTCATTCCGGCTTTCCCGCTGGGCCGGCGGGCGACTGCCAGAAGACCGCCGGCCGGCCCAGCGGGACAGCCCCTTCAACAATGAAGCCGGCTCGGAATGGAGCCGGCGGAGTTGAAGGGGTGCGACGGGTACAGTGGCACCGGTCGCGATTTTCACTGTCTGCTAAGCAGACAGTGAAAATCTTTGTGGGGCCCTGTTAGGGGGCCCCTGCACTGCCCATGCCATTGGCATGGGCAGTGCAGGGGCCCCCAGGGGCCCCACGGCACCCGTTCCCGCCATCCTGGTTCCGGCGGTGGACACCGCCAGAAACAGGCTGGCGGTAAGGGGGTCGGAATCCCCATGGCGGTGCTGCAAGCAGCGCCACCATGGCGGGTTCCCTGGGCCAGCGGGAAACCGGCGGGAAACCGCCGGCTCCCCTTTTCCGACCGCGGCTTTACCGCCGCGGTCAGAATCGCCCAGGAAGCACCGCCAGCCTGTTGGCGGTGCTTCCGCCGCACTCCGCCATGGCAGTCATGGACCGCCAAGGTCAGAATGACCCCCTAAGAGTCATTTGATTTGCTCGCAAGCAAAGCTGATTGATGAGGTATTGCAGTATACAAAGTACTGTCGTGACAAGATTGAGTAGAAGCAGAGAAATTTGAAAGAGAAGGTGATGCAGATTAAAGCGACACAACCAAGGATGCAGGGAAATTTTCCACAGCAGCGGCAACAGCAACAGAAGGGAAACGTGGTTTTCCAAAATCAGATGAGCAGTAGAAGTTGCAAAGGAATTGGAAATTGTTAGAAATGGGGTCTTTGGTTGGCAGTCAGGTTACCCCCTGTCCAAGCAAGGACCCTCACTCTAGTCAGGGTAAGTCACGCACAATCCAAATTATCCTGTGCCCACCCTCTGGTATCTTGGCACTGAGCAGTCAGGCTTAACTTAGAAGGCAATGTGTAAAGTATTTGTGCAATAAATCATACAATAACACAATATAGCACCACAAAAATACACCACACAGTGTTTAGAAAAATATATAATATTTATCTGGGTATTTGCAGGTCAAAACAATAAAAGATGCAATAAGAAATTGTAGACATATCACTGAAAAGTGAGATAAGTGTCTTAAGTCTTTAAAACGCAAACAAAGTCTCTTTCAAGCACAAAGTACCTGGTTTGGAGTGGAAAATCTCCGCAAAGGGCTGCAGAGGAGGAGATGCGTGGAAAAATTGTGTGTGCGTCGGTTTCGCCCCTTCACACACGGATTTGCGTCATTTACCGGCGCGCAGACAGGTCTCCTCTGTGGGTCGCGGGACTCCCAGATGTCCTGTGGTCTGTGCGTGGAATCCTGAACTTTTTGTCCGGCTGCGCGTCATTCCGGTGGGCTGTGCGTGAAATTTTCTCCCTCACGGCAGGCGTTGCGTCGATTTCCTATCTGGAAGTCGGGTGGCGTTTTCCAGGTGGGCCGTGCGTCGAAGTTCCGGTCGTACCGCAGGCGTTGCATCAATCTTTTCCTTGCGGGGTCGAGCTGCGTCGTTCCGGATCGGCGTGCAGTGAATTTTTCACCGCGGAGCAAGCTGTGCGTCAAATCTTTCGGTGGACAAGGAGTCCAGTTGAAAGATGGAAGTCTTTTTGGTCCTGAGACTTCAGGGAACAGGAGGCAAGCTCTATCCAAGCCCTTGGAGAGCACTTCTGCAGCAAGGCAAGAGTTCAGCAAGGCAGTAGGCCAACAGCAAGGCAGCAGTCCTTTGCAAAAAGCAGTCAGGTGAGTCCTTTGAACAGCCAGGCAGTTCGTCTTGGCAGGATGCAGGTTCTGGTTCAGGTTTCTTCTCTAGCAAGTGACTGAGGTGGTAGGGCAGAGGCCCTGTATTATACCCAAATGTGCCTTTAAAGTGGGGGAGACTTCAAAGAGTGGCTTAGAAGTGCACCAGGTCCCCTTTCAGTTCAATCCTGTCTGCCAGTGTCCCAGTAGGGAGTGTGGCAGTCCTTTGTGTCAGAGCTGGCCCTCCACCCTCCCAGCCCAGGAAGACCCATTCAAAATGCAGATGTATGCAAGTGAGGCTGAGTAACCTGTGTTTGGGGTGTGTCTGAGTGAATGCACAAGGAGCTGTCAACTAAACCTAGCCAGACGTGGATTGTAAGGCACAGAAAGATTTAAGTGCAGAGAAATGCTCACTTTCTAAAAGTGGCATTTCTAAAATAGTAATATTAAATCCAACTTCACCAGTCAGCAGGATTTTGTATTACCATTCTGGCCATACTAAATATGACCTTCCTACTCCCTTCAGATCAGCAGCTACCACTTCAACAATGTATTAGGGCAGCCCCAATGTTAGCCTATGAAGGGAGCAGGCCTCACAGTAGTGTAAAAATGAATTTAGGTGTTTTACACTACCAGGACATGTAAACTACACAGGTACATGTCCTGCCTTTCACCCACACAGCACCCTGCCCTAGGGGTTACCTAGGACACCCATTAGAGGTGACTTGTATGTAGAAAAAGAGGAGGTTTAGGCTTGGCAAGTACTTTTAAATGCCAAATCGAGGTGACAGTGAAACTGCACACACAGGCCTTGCAATGGCAGGCCTGAGACAAGGCAAAGGGGCTACTTAGGTGGGTGGCACAACCAGTGCTGCAGGCCCACTAGTAGCATTTAATCTACAGGCACTAGGCACATATAGTGCACATTAGTAGGGACTTATAAGTAGATTAAATAGTCCAATTGGGTATGATCCAAAGTTACCATGTTTAAAGGGAGAGAGCAAATGCACTTTAGCACTGGTTAGCAGTGGTAAAGTGTGCAGAGTCTAAAAGCCAGCAAAAACAAAGTCCAAAAAGTGGAGGGAGGCAGGCAAAAAGTTAGGGGTGACCACCCTAAGGCATGTCAGGTCTAACAGAACTGGAAACCGTAGTCCTGATTTGAGTACTGTAGTGGGTTAAAATGATGTGCAGGGAATAAAGAGATTGTTGCCTTTTCAGTCTTGTGGAGCGGTCAGTCTTTGGAAGCAGGAGTGTCTGATGATAATACAGGAAGGTGTTGTTCAGCAAACAAGTGACATCAATTCGTTCCAAAACATGAGAGGACCAAGAATGAGAGGTCATAATCCAAATGTTCATAACAATGTGAATCAAATGCAAACATTTTCAACACATGCAGCAGGTGCAAATTCCAAATGTACAGATGACACAGCTGCAGCCAGTGCAACAGCAGTTTCAAATGGTACCTAGACAGCAAATCCAAATACCTCAAACCCCAATGGAGCAGCAGCAGGTGATCCTTCCTCAACAGGTCAGAAGTTCAACCAGAGTAACAACACAGTACACCAATTCCCCTTACACACTTGGAATGGAATAAACAATGACTGTGTGAGCGAGAGTTTCGATGAAGAGGAATGTGTGCTTGCAGCTTCCTTAGAAGTAGATCAGAAAGGCCCATATGTGAAGGGAAAAGTAATGGGCCATAGAGTTTCCTTCTTGGTTGACACAGGAGCTACACGCTTTACAGTAAGAACTGCAGAAGATCCCAAACTTCCCCTTTCAGGAAAAACAGTCCAGATTGTAGGAGTAGCAAATATTTGACCAATCCAATCACAGAACCAGTTCAGGTTAAAATTGGCAACTTTAAAGGATTACAATCTGTGACTCAAGTCCAGTATCCCTACTGGGTAGAGACTTGCTGTGTAAAACCATGTGCTCGATTACTTGCTCAAATGATGGAATTGAGATATAGAGGAATAGTGAGGATGAGGATGACCCAACTCCAGAGACAGAGTATGAAGTAACAAATGAGGAGTACCGTCTGATTAGTTTCCTTTCAGTATTCACAGTAAAGGATCTTCCTCCTGATTTCCAAGGAACAGTTAAAGAGAGAGTGTGGGATTTGACAAGAAAGGAGATTGTCCTGATAAAAGGAGTTGAGCCAGTTAAAGTTCTGGTAAAGCTGGAAACAATTTTTCCCCAGATTCCCCAATACCACATGCCACATGATATAATTGAGAAAGTTGCTCGCATAATTGCCTAATTTGCAAACCAAGGGGTCTTGAAAGAAGTGTTGAGCAGCTCATGTAATTCACCAATAATGGGATTGAAAAAGCCCTGTGGGAAGGTTCGAATTGTCCAGGATTTGAGGAAAATAAATGACATTGTGATCACATGTTGCCCCGTAGTACCAAATCCATCTGTGATTTTGTTTCACATTCCATGTGATGCTGAATGGTTCACCGACATAGAGTTTTCACAAGCCTTCTTTTCTGTGCCTCTTCATGAAGATAGTCAATTTCTCTTCTGTTTCAAATTTTTAGATCAAGTTTACTGTTGGTGTAGAATTCCTCAAGAGTTTTCAGAATCACTTTCCATATTCAATCAGATCTTGAAAAAGAACCTGGAGTCATTGGAAATGCCATTCCAATCGACATTGGTACAGTGCATTGATGATTTGTTGATTGCATCCAAGACAAAGGAAGAGTGCAAATATGACACAATTGCTATACTGAATCATTTGGGAAAGAAGGGTCATAAAGTGTCCCCACTTAAATTACAATACTCTCAGAAATAAGTGAAGTATTTGGTTCACCAGACTGAGAAGGGAATAAGGAAAATATCCAGAGAAAGGGTCACAGCCATGTTGCAGATGAATACCCCAGCCACACAGAGAGATGTCAGGATTTGTTTAGGAATGGTAGGCTACTATCGCCAGTGGATTCCAAATTTTCAGTCATTTCCAAGCCATTGCAAAAGCTGACTCACAAAGAGGTCACTGATCCCTTAGTGTTAGACCAGGCTTGTATGAAAGCATTTTCTGAATTGAGAGAGAGTTTGTGCAAAGCAAGCTCCGGCTTTGGGAATGCCTGACTACACCAAGACCTTCATGTTGTTTTGTCATGAGCGTGATGCATATTTTTGGTCTGTCTTGACTCAGGTCCATGGAGGCGTAAACCACCCAGTAGCATATTTTTCAGCTACTTTGGACCCAGTTGCAGCAGTTTTACCAGGCTGTTTGCGTTCAGTTGCAGCAGTTGGACAGAGCCTCGCACAGTGTGAAGGCATTACAATGGGACATCCCTTGACTATTATGGTCCCTCACTCCATTGAAGTTTTACTTACCAGGACCAAGACGCAATACTTGACAGGTGCCAGATTGACTCTCTATGAGACGAGCATCTTAGGGTCACCTAATGTGTCATTGAAAAGATCTACAGTGCTTAACCCGACAACCTTACTTCCGAATGAAAATGTTGAAATTGAAAAATTGGAGGTCATTGAGCATGCTTGTCTTGAAGCAACTGATCTGTGCACAAAACCAAGACCTATTAGGGACACCTGAATGGAAGAAAATGAACAGATTATCTTTGTTGATGGTTCCTGTTAGAAATGGGGTCTCTAGTTGGCAGAAGTATACACCCTTATCCAAATAGGGACCACAATCCTAGTCAGGGTAAGTCACACATAATTCAAATTATCCTGTGCCCACCCTCTGGTAGCTTGGCAGTGAGCAGTCAGGCTTAACTTAGAAGGCAATGTGTAAAGTATTTGTGCAAGAAATCCTGCAATAACACAGTGAGAACACCACAAAAGACACCACACAGGTTTAGAAAAATATAAGATATTTATCTGATTAAATTAAGGTCAAAACAATCAAGATTTGATCATCACAAGTTGAAATATCATTTTTGTAATGATAAGAAGAGCCTTAAGTTCTTAAAAGCAACAATTGTTTCTTGCAAGCATAAAGTACCTGGTTGGGGTCAAAAGTACATGCACAAAGACCACAGAACGGAGATGCGTGGAAAAAGGTAGGTATGCATCAGATTTCCAGGTGCACACAGATGATGCGTCGATTCTTTTCCACAAGGCAAGGACTTTGCATTGAATTCTGGCACACTGGCTTGAATTCTCTTTGCGATGCTGGGTCTTTTGACACCAAGGGATGATGCATGGAAATCTTGGGTGTGTGGGACGAAGTCACAGCTGTTGTGCCATCCGGTGAGTGATGTGGCAGAGTTTCTTTCACATGGCCGTTGCTGCGTCGATTCCCCTCGCAGGAAGTTGGGCTGTGTTGTTCCGGCTCAGCGATGCGTAAATCCGGTGGGCAGTGCGTCGAAGTGCCGGTCGCAATGCTGGCGCAGCATCGTTCCGGTTTGGCGATGTGGTGATTTTCCCACTGCTGGGCAGGCTGTGCATCGATTCTGACAGGCTGTGCATTAATTGTCACTGCACAATGAGTTTTTTTGAAGAGATTGGCGGTATAGGGCGCTTACCGCCGTGCAGAAGACCGCCAATACACCGCCGCCGCCGCGGTAGACCGCCACAGCTATTCTGACACACATCTCGGAATCCGCCGAAATTCAGACACCCACACAATCCCACCACACCAAAGGTCAGCGATAAACATGCGGAAACAAAACCTCCACCTCCACGCCAACAGAAACACGCCCATGCCATTACGACCCACGAATCCACGCGGCGGTCTTTCAACCGCGGTATTCCATTGGCGGTACACACCGCCGCGCTCAAAATACACACTCATCTACAAAACACCGCCACATTGGACAATTACAAATACACACACCTGATACACATACACACACCACTCCCACACATCCAATACAACATAAAACACACACCCACATCACCCACAAACCCCTACAACCAAAAATTCAGAGAGAAGGCGAGAGAGAGAGCACAGAATAGACAACCCCATCACACAGAGGCACACAACACCATCACCCACACAACATCCACGCACAAAACACCACCTACAACTACACTCACCACACTCATCAACACATACACCACCCCATACATCACACACAACACCCCATGTCACGCCAAAGACACCCCCGCTTCTCTGAGGAGGAGCTCAGGGTCATGGTGGAGGAAATCCTAAGGTAGAGCCACAGCTATTTGGCTCACAGGTGCAGCACACATCCATAGCCAGGAAGATGGAGCTATGGCAAAGAATAGTGGACAGGGTCAACGCAGTGGGACAGCACCCAAGAAATAGGGAGGACATCAGGAAGAGGTGGAACGACCTACGGGGGAAGGTGCGTTCCACGGTCTCCAGGCCCCACATCGCGGTACAGCGGACTGGCGGCGGACCCCCACCTCCTCCCTCTCAACTAACAACATGGGAGGAGCAAGTCTTGTCCATCTTGCATCCTGAGGGCCTCGGAGGAGTCGTTGGAGGAACAGACACTGGTAAGTCAAATCTTCACTATCATATCCCCCACCCTACCTGCATGCTATCACACACCCCCACCCTCACACCCTCCCCTATCACCCAAACTCCTCACTAATGTACCCATAACACCAACTACACATCCCAACCCCAAGACCTGCATGACACAACTAAGCATGGACACCCATCACTAAAGCATGCCCACTGCACATACCCAGAACACCCCCCAACCATCAGCACACAATCCCACCCACAGGAATGCCAACACTGGGGTTCACGCACACCCAACCATTGCATACCATTACACACACACATGCAAAAGTCATGTACTTATACCCCCGCAGGAACCTGAAGGAACGTCACCACACCAGAGGGTCCAGACAACACCACTCCACCCCCAGAAGAGGGCCACAGTGACGACAGCAGCTCTGCCCTACTGGATCTTGATGACCAGCCCGGACCATCGTGGGCCTCAGGACAGTTGGTTCCCCTTGCCCAGCCACAGCCCAACACCGAGCTTCCACCCTCTGGTAACACCAGCACAGCACCCACCCAGCAGGCCCAAACCTCCCTACCCAGGACAGGTCAATCAGCGGTGTGTCCACCACTACAGGTCACCCAGGCTAACCCAACACCCCAACAGCAACAGGGACCTGGGGGCAGTGGTAGTGGGCACACAGTCCAGGGGACGGAGGCAAAGGAACACAGGGGAACTGGGAGGGCTGCTGTGCGACAGAGGGAGGACAGGCCAAGGGAACCAACTCTCCACGAGGCCCTATCCTCCATCATGGGAGCATACCACCACTCCCAGGAGACGATGGCGACAGACCTGGACAAGTTGCAGGAGACCCTGCGTCTGCAGGAGGAGCATATTTGGGGTTCAGGGAGGAGCTCAGGACCATCGGCTCCGCCCTGGGCACCATCGTAGGGGTGCTGACGGACATTCAAAAGACCTTGAGGGACACCGTGGCACTCCAAGGGGCCCCTGACACTAGTCAGGAGGACGGACTGCCCACCACCTCTGCCGGCGCTAGTGGACAGGACGACCCGCCACAGGACCACCACACCAGCACCCAATCCCCTGCAAACGGACAACCACCACGCAAGCGGGCCCTGAGATCCAGGAACAGGACAGAGCAAGATGGCAAGACCCCCGCCAGGAAATAAGACCACCCTGATTGTCCCCCCACTGTCCCACTTTGTTACCCTGTCCAAATCGGAACTGCCCCATCTCCACTTCCAATGGCCAGATGTGCAATGTACCTGTGAGACTAATAGACTGGACTCTGCCATGGACATTCCTCCACCATCACCCATCCCCATTTCACAACCCCCCTTCATTTTTTAGCACTTAAATAAACACCCTTGAAACACTAAATAAAATGGAGTCAGTCTATGATTTGTAATTTTGTATTATCAATGACAGTGTCATAATGGGTTACCCATTGGAAGGCTCACACATCACAAGCCCTTCAAGGATGCAAGCAGTTGACATGTAGGTTACCACATTTGTGAAACTGAAATGGAAGGGGACAACTCAGTTAACAAATAGTGAGTGAAATGTCGGTACAGGATAGAGGTAGACGTGTGAAAGTTAATATAATGTTAAACCTGAAAATGTACTCACCTGTGTTTCACTGGAAATATTGCTGTATGACTGACTCCCTGTTGTCGTTTTCTTCTTCTTCAGCTTCATCCTCATCACTGTCCACAGGCTCCACAGGCTCCACAGCTGCTACAACACTGTCATCTGGATCATCCTCCTGTAGAAAAGGCACCTGGCGTCGCAATGCCAAATTATGGAGCATGGAGCAGGCGATGATGATGTCGTACACCTTCTTCGGTGAGTAGAATAGGGACCCACCTGTCATATGGAGGCACCTGAACCTGGCCTTCAGGAGGCCGAAGGTGCGTTCGATCACCCTCCTAGACCGCCCATGGGCCTCATTGTAGCGTTCCCCTGCCCTGGTCCTGGGATTCCTCACTGGGGTCAGTAGCCAGGAAAGGTTGGGGTAACCAGAGTCCCCCAAATAGCCATACATGGTGCCTCTGGAGTTGACCCATCATATCAGGGATGCTGCTATTGTGCAGGATGTAGGCGTCATGCACAGAGCCAGGGAACATAGCATTTACCTGCGAGATGTACTGGTCTGCCAAACAGACCATCTGGACATTCATCGAATGATAACTCTTCCTGTTCCTGTACACCTGTTCACTCCTGCGGGGGGACCAGAGCTACATGGGTCCCATCAATGGCACCTATGACGTTGGGGATATGTCCAAGGGCATAGAAGTCACCTTTCACTGTAGGCAAATCCTGCACCTCAGGGAAAATTATGTATCTCCTTACGTGTTTCAGCAGGGCAGCCAACACTCTGGACAAGACGTTGGAAAACATAGGCTGGGACATCCCTGATGCCATGGCCACAGTTGTCTGAAAAGACCCACTTGCAAGGAAAGGGAGCACTGACAGCACCTGCACATCAGGGGGGATTCCAGTCGGATGGCGGATTGGTGACATCAGGTCTGGCTCCAACTGGGTACATAGTTCATGGATAGTGGCACGGTCAAACCTGTAGGTGACGATTAAATGTCTCTCTTCCATTGTCAACAGGTCCACCAGCGGTCGGTACACCGGAGGATTCCGCCATCTTCTCATATGTCCCAGCTGACGGTGCCTAAGAAGGACAACAGCGAATAAACAGTCATTATTCCTCCAGGTATGTACCCACAGTCACACACAAGACTACACCAGACAATAAACCCTTCCTGGATGTGTGTTGAGTGTAGGCCTCGGTATGTGTGACGCAGTAGTAAATGAAGCCATGTGGGTCCCTGAAATGGCGGCTGCCTGACCTCTAAACTGGGACAATGGGATTGTGGGGTAACAGCGCTGGCGTTGCACACCGTCGCGGTAGGCGGTCGTAGACCACGGCGCAATGCTGCATTGGTTAACATTGGACTCTATGGGTCCCAGGAGCCAATGAACAGGTGCGCCGGCGGTGATGATGCGCACCACCGCGCACGTCACCGCCGCGGACGTCACCGCCATTTTCTATCTGTTCAATCACTAGATGCCTGACCTTCGACAGGAGAGGACCTACACTGCTAGTGCTGCTGTGACCTCGGTCTGGAAGCGATGATGGCTGCTGCGTCTGGGGAAAGGGCCCCTGCCTTCACTGCACAGGAGTTGGAGAAACTTGTGGATGGGGTCCTCCCCCAGTACATGCAACTCTACGGTCCTCCAGACCAACAGGTTAGTACACAGGGAGCACGTTGTATGGGCTAGGCCGGGGTGGACAGGGCTGGGTGGAAGAGGGAAGGGGGCAGAGTTGATACTACAGTAAAGCATGGGAATAAAAGGCCCACATGGCCAGAGTAGGGAGGGGGCCACTCACAACGACGGTGCAGTTGGTAATGACTGTTCCTCTTTCCTTGTGCATGTCATGTAGGTCAGCGCCCACCAGAAGAGGTACATTTGGCGTGCCATAGCCAAGGAGATCCGGACCCTGGGGGCCCACCACAGACGGGGCACCCACTGCCGTAAGAGATGGGAGGACATTCGCCGCTGCAGCAAGAAGACGGCGGAGGCTCAGCTGGGGATGGCCTCCCAACGTGGGAGGGGTGCCCGTCACACCATGACCCCCCAGATGTTCCGGATCCTGGCGGTGGCCTACCCGGAGTGGGATGGGCGCTTAAGGACATCACAGCAGACACAAGGGGTGAGTACAACCTCATTCTGCGTACTTTGCGTGCAGTGAAGGGGTCTGGGTGGGGGAGGTGGGCTGTGTGTGTCCCTAGGCCAGGGCAAGTTAGGTAGGCAAGGCCCCTCCGTAATGTGTGCCATGTGGCACTCTACCCCACCTCAGAAGAGTGCCAAGTTGAGGTATAGTTGCCCCTGTGGCATCCATGTGCGCAGATTTCCAGCATTGCCATGTATGCCATATCCCAGAAATTGCATGTGCAGAGGCCAGGAGCACTGCGTAATGCATGGGGCTGCTGCGTCTGTCTTGTCCGCCAACAGTAGCGGTATGCCATGCATTAAAACTCTCTTTGTTCTGTCTCCCCCCCCTTTTCCTGCTCTCCCTGTCCTTTTGTACATCAGCATCATCAGGCGGAGGTACAGTGGCACCAGAGCACGAGGGAGCTGCATCCCACATGGCCATTGTCCCTGTGTCCAGCCTCCCCCCTCCAACTTCCTCCACCCAGACCCAATCCCCTGTACCCCAGCCCATCCCAAGCACACCCACAGAAAAGCATGCACACAAGTCATCACACACAAGTAGCTCAAGCAAACATAGGCACCACACACACCACAGGCACTCATGCAAGCCTCACGCACATACAGACACAGCAACATCCACTGTCTCCACTGTGTCCCCCTCCTCCTCTTCTCCCTCATCCCTCCCAGTCTCGTCTACACACACACCTGCATGCACCACATCTACAGGCACTAGGACTCGCACCAGGACACCCAGCACCACAAGCCGCTCACCTGCACTCACCACCTCCACTGCCATTTACACGTCCCCTGTGTGCTCTCCCAGTGTTTCTGTGACGCCCCCTCCCAAAGTACACAAACGCCGGCAATCACTCACCCAACATCCATCCACCTCACGACAGCCTCCAGTACCTGCACCTGCACCCAAAACACCTAAAGTGACACCTCCTACAACCACCTCCTCTTCCTCCACTCCCAGGGCCCCTCCAGCTACCCATCCCAGTGTCCGTCAGAAACTGTCCCTATGTCAAATTGACCTTTTTGCCCCCACCCCACCCCTCCAATTCATCAGTCCCGTCGTAGCACCTCAGCCAAAAAGCCTCCAGTACCAGTGGTGCGTGTTCCAGGTTTTTGGAGTGCACCGTCCACCAGGGCAGGCAGTAGGACCCGGAGCCAAGGCACTGGCAGCCCACCCCTTGTAAAGGCTCTGAAATTGGGGAGTGGACGACGGGACCGTGTCAAGACTCCTGGTGGGACAACAAGTGAAATGGGATCCAAGGCGAGTCAACTGTAACTCCAAAGAAGGTGGGGAAGGTCCAGAGGAAGTCTCCCCAGCCTGTTGTGAGTGTCACGGCGGAGAAGTGCGCCATCATTTCCGGCGGTCCAGACACAACCGCCAGCACTGTCGTCACTGGTCCAGAGACCACCGCCGGAGTCACAGCCCAGGAGGGCCTAAGTATCGTCACTGGTCAGGAGACCACCGCCACCACCAGAGTCACAGCCCAGGAGGGCCCAAGTATCGTCACTGGTCAGGAGACCACCGCCACTGCCGGAGTCACAGCCCAGGAGGGCCCAAGTATCGTCACTGGTCAGGAGACTACCGCCACCGCCGGAGTCACAGCCCAGGAGGGCCCACGTATCGTCACTGGTCAGGAGACCACCGCCACCGCCGGAGTCACAGCCCAGGAGGGACCAAGTATCGTCACTGGTCAGGAGGCCACCGCCGGAGTCAGTGCCCAGGAGGGCCCAAGTATTGTCACTGGTCAGGAGACCACCGCCGGAGTCACAGCCCAGGAGGGCCCAAGTATCGTTACTGGTCCAGAGACCACCGCCGGAGTGACAGCCCAGGAGGGCCCAAGTATCGTTACTGGTCCAGAGACCACCGCCGGAGTCACAGCCCAGGAGGGGACAAGATGCCACAGCCCCGCTGGCCAATGATGGAATGTCATGCCACACACCAATGTCCAGTATGGAGATCGTCATGCCACACACCAATGTCCAGTGTGGAGATCGTCATGCCACACACCAATGTCCAGTGTGGAGATCGTCATGCCACACACCAATGTCCAGTATCAGAACGTCCATGGCAAAGCACCGCTGAACAGTCCTGAACCGCCATGGCAAAGCACCACTGAACAGGGTAAAGACCGCCATGTCAAAGCACCGCTGAACAGGGCAGAGACCGCCATGTCAAAGCACCGCTGAACAGGGCAAAGACCACCATGGCAAAGCACCGCTGAACAGTACTGAACCTCCATGTCAAAGCACCGCTGAACAGTCCTGAACCGCCATGGCAAAGCACCGCTGAACAGGGCAAAGACCGCCATGTCAAAGCACCGCTGAACAGGGCAGAGACCGCCATGTCAAAGCACCATTGAACAGTCCTGAACCGCCACGGCAAAGCACCGCTGAACAGGGCAAAGACCGCCATGTCAAAGCACCACTGAACAGGGCAGGGACCGCCATGTCAAAGCACCGCTGAACAGGGCAAAGACCGCCATGGCAAAGCACCGCTGAACAGGGCAGAGACCGCCATGTCAAAGCACCGCTGAACAGGGCAGAGACCGCCATGTCAAAGCACCACTGAACAGTCCTGAACCGCCATGGCAAAGCACCGCTGAACAGTCCTGAACCGCCATGTCAAAGCACCGCTGAACAGGGCAGAGACCGCCATGTCAAAGCACCGCTGAACAGGGCAGAGACCGCCATGCCAAAGCACCACTGAACAGTCCTGAACCGCCATGGCAAAGCACCACTGAACAGGGCAAAGACCGCCATGTCAAAGCACTGCTGAACAGGGCAGAGACAAACATGTCAAAGCACCGCTGAACAGGGCAAAGACCGCCATGGCAAAGCACCGCTGAACAGATCAAAGACTGCCATGTCAAAGCACCGCTGAACAGGGCAGAGACCGCCATGTCAAAGCACCACTGAACAGTCCTGAACCACCATGGCAAAGCACTGCTGAACAGGGCAGAGACCGCCATGTCAAAGCACCGCTGAACAGGGCAGAGACCGCCATGTCAAAGCACCACTGAACAGTCCTGAACCGTCATGGCAAAGCACCGCTGAACAGGTCAAAGACCGCCATGGCAAAGCACCGCTGAACAGGGCATGCACCGTGTAGGAATGAATGGACCGCCACATCAGGCATCCTTATCCCATGTGCAGCTGGGACAGTGACAGGACAGGAACTTTCACGGGGAGACTCATCCAGTCTGGGCACCAGCCCCCCTCCAGAACCAGTGGAGACCTGCATCTACTTGAGAGACTGTGGCTTTGCACTCCCCAAGATGGCACAGTGGGCAAACCACCCACTGTAGAGACTTGTGAGACTGTGGCTTTGCACTCCCCAGGATGGCACAGTGGGCAAACCACCCACTGTAGAGACTTGTGAGACTGTGGCTTTGCACTCCCCAGGATGGCACAGTGGGCAAACCACCCACTGTAGACACTTGAGAGACTGTGGCTTTGCACTCACCAGGATGGCACAGTGGGCAAACCACTCACTGTAGAGACTTGAGAGACTGTGGCTTTGCACTCCCCAGGATACATTAACATTGTTGTGTACATATCTGCACTACTTCTTGTATTGTATATATAATTATGAGTGATTTAGAGATATATATCTGTATATTTTTGTATGACATGTATATTGGCACATTACAATGTTTGACCGAAATTCGCATTGTCTTTGCATTCTTCCGGGGGGATTGTGGGTTGTGAATGTGATAGTTTTGACTGCATTGGTGTGTATGTTGTAATATGCGAGGGTGGGGGTGTTTGGTGGGTGTCCCCCTGACTTTTGCCTCCCCCGTGTCGTAGATGCAGTACTCACCGGTATCTTCTGCGCCTACGTCGCTGTTGGTCGTAAACGAGCAGAAAGACAAGGGCAGGTAGTATTTGGAGTTCCGGGTCCATGGAGTCGTCGTTCCTCGTGGGATGTGTTGAGGTGAGCGTTTTCCCATAGCAAAAGCTGTTTCCGCCGTGTTTTTATCCACGGTGAATCCGCCCCGGAAAAGGTGGCGGATTGGCCTGTTGTAATACTGTGGGCGGTACATTGTCTCCTGCCTGTCTGTTGGCGGTAACCGCCGCGCTGCTTGTCTGTACCGCCGTGGCGGACGGTGTGTTAAAGTGGCTGTCTTTGTTGGCGGTTTCCGCCAGGGTCATAATTCCATTTTTTTGTCCGCCGGCCTGTTTGCGGTATTACCGCACTTTTTACACTGTCCACCAGGGTTGTAATGACCCCCTAAGTCTTTTTGTCCCTGAGACTTCAGGAAAAGGAGGCAAACTCAATCCAAGCCCTTGGAGAGCACTTCTCCGCAGAGCAATGGGCCAGCAAGGCAGCAGGCAACAGCAAGGCAGCAGTCCTATACAGCAAAGCAGTCCGGGTGAGTCCTTAGGATAGCGAGGCAGCTTTTCTTGGCAGGTTGCAGGTTCTGGTGCAGAGTATCTGTCCCAAGAAGTGTGTAATTTGGTAGGGTAAGGGACCCAGTTTATATACCCAAAAGTGCCTTTGAAGTGGAGGAGACTTCAAAGAGTGGTTTTGAAGTGCACAAGGTCCCCTTTCAGTACAGCCCTGTGTGCCAGGGTCCCAGTAGGGGGTTTGGCAGTCCTTTGTGTGAGGGCAGGCTGCTGTCCTTTGAAATGTAAGTGTCAGGCCCTTCACCCTTCCAGCCCAGGAAGATGCATTCAGTATGCAGATGTGTGCAGGTGTGACTGAGCATCCTGTGTTTGGGGCTGTCTGGGTGAAATGACCAACAGTGCTGTCAACCAGCCCAGCCCAGACGTGGATTGGAGGCAGACAGTAAGGCACAGAAGGATTTAAGTGCAGAGAAATGCTCACTTTCTAAAAGTAGCATTTCTAAACTAGTAATGTAAAATCCAACCTCACCAGTCAGCAGGATTTTGTATTACCATTCTGGCTATACTAAATATGACATATCTACCCCTTTCTAATCAGGATCTACCACTCAAACAGTTTATGAAGGTAGCCTTAATCTTAGCCTATTGAAGGAGCAGGACTCACAGCAGTGGACAACGAATTTAGGACATATAAAACACACAGGTATACGTCCTGCCTTTTACCTACATAGCACCCTGTCCTGTGGATTACCCAGGGCCTACCTTAGGGGTGACTTACATGTAGAAAGAGGGGCATTTCAGACTTGGTGAGCACTTTTAAATGCCAAGTCTAAGTGGCAGTGAAACTGCACACACAGGTCTTGCAATGGCAGGCCTGAGACATGGTTAGGGGGCTACTTATGTGGGTGGCACAATCAGTGCTGCAGGCCCACTAGCAGCATTTAATTTACAGGGCCTGGGCACATGTAGTGCACTTTACTAGGGACTTACAAAGGAATTAAATACGCCTATTGGGTACAAGCCAATGTCACCATGTTTTACGGGAGAGAGCATATGCACTTTAGCACTGCTTAGGAGTAGTAAAGTGCGCAGAGTTCTAAAACTAGCAATAACAGTGGAGGGAGGCAGGCAAGAAGTTGGGGGTGACTATCCTAAGGCTGGCAGGTCTAACAGTTCCTGTCTAAAGGACAATACGGGAATACTGAGAGAAGGATATGCTGTGTTCACGATTTCTGGTATGCTTGAAGTGTCCTGACTTTAAGGAGTATACTATACACAAGTTGTGGAACTGGTAGCCCTTACGAGTGTCATATTTCTGTTCACCTTAAAGTTACCATCTATCCAGATAGCTAGTATGGATTTGGAATAGTCCATGACTTTGGCCAGTTTTGGTCACAGAAAGGTTTCCTGACCTCTTCTAGTTCACCAGTAAGAAATGATGAGAGAATTCAAGAGTTGTTGCAAGCTATCCAAATGCCTGAAAAGATTGCCGTGGCAAAATGCAGAGCAAATCTGAATTTGTGAGATTTTGTGTCAATGGGAAATGGATATGCGGATCAAGTCGCAAGGTTTCGCGCATTGAACTGTATATCTTTCAAGTATAAGTGGGAATTATTACCTGAAGAAGATGAAACATGTCCAAGTTATGCATTGCATGTAGTAGATACATTGGAAGAACTGAAAACACTGCAGAATAATGTTGACAGGGAGGAAAAAAGATAATCGTCAAAATTAAATGTGTACAGCGACAGGATAAACTACGGGTTTCAGAATAGGGTCAGTTGATTTTGCTGAACAGTTTGTTGCCTCAAATGGCTAGGTATTATCATGGTCAAGTGCATGTTGGGAGGGATGCCATGATTCGACTGTTCAAACAAAAACTGTCTCGATCTGAAATTTAGACAAGTCGCTGAAGCTGTTTGCCATCATTGCGTTATTTGTCAACAAATGAATGCGGGAAAGGGACAGTGGTTAATTTGAACCACATTGGAAGAGAAGGAAGTCTATTCAGCAGAATGCAAATTGATTTTATTGAGATGCCTGTCTGTGGAGGATTGAGATATGTGTTGGTGACTGTCTGCATCTTTAGTCATTGGATTGAAACTTACCCTACTTAAAGAAATGACAGCCTCACAGTAGCGAAACTACTGCTTAGAGAACTGATTCCACGTTTTGAGTTGCCGATCTGCTTAGAATCAGATAGAGGAAGTCACTTCAACAATGAAGTAAGTAAATTACTGTGTGCAGCCTTAAACATTGACCAGAAGTTGCATTTTAGTTACCGGCCTGAAGCATCAGGACTTGTGGAACAGATGAATGGTACCTTGAAATCAAGAATGGTGAAAATGTGTGCATCCATGAATCTGAAATGGCCAGATGCACTACCATTAGTTCTGATGACAATAAGAAACACACCTGACAGGAAGACAAAATTGTCACACTGTGAGATCCTCATGGGCAGAGCAATGAGGTTGCCAGGGGTTCCTGCAAATGCTCTTGTGAACATAACAGATGATGTGGTATTAGACTACTGCAAAGGTCTGGCTGATGTGGTTCGCTCTTTCATTCATCGGGTGGAAGCCACCACACTGCAACCGTCCCAAGATCAAGAACACAATCTGAGAGCTGGTGACTGGGTTGTGATCCAAAAACACGTCAGGAAGACATGTTTGGAACATAGGTGGAAAGTCCCTTTCCAGGTAGTTCTGATCACTACCACAGCTGTGAAGCTGAGCAGGTTGAGAACGGTTCAGTCACTCCTGTGAAAGACGAAGGAGAAGATTTCCAGGAGAGTGACAGTGAGCCAATCTCAACTGAGGCAGCAGGAGAATATAGTCAGAGGAGGGCTCTCCCAAAAGCAGATGATTTTGAGAGACAAACAGAGCAAACACCACTCCCCGAGGGGGAAGACATTGAGGCAGATAAAAGCCATTGTGGTCTGAGTCCTCCGGAACCGGCCACAGCTCCGTCAAGAGAAAATCCTGCAGAGCAAGAAGAAGTTTCAAATTCAACACTGAAAAGAGCATTGACCAAGTGTTCACTGAAAGCAGATAAGTGGCCGGAGTCACAAGCAAAGAGAAAGGAAGCAATTGTTGTGACAACAATTGAGGAGAAAGTAGATACAACAAGGAGAGAAGACCTGAGTGAAGGAGAATTGAATGGAGATCGAAAGTTGAAAAGAAAGAGAATAGCAAGCCGAAGGTATGTGGGTTGTGAATGGGCATATGAATCAACAAGTGAATGGCAAAGATAATTTCTGTCTTTTTGTTCTGATCGAGACATTACAGGTCAATATTTTGCCACTTGAAGGAAATCAATGAACTGAACTGTTGAAATTACAAGCTGCGAAAAAGTACAAAGGAAAAAAGACACTGTTGAAAGTAACTGGAAAAAACTTTTTAAAAACCTGATTTGACAAGCTGCGAAACAGATTTTCACAAAGGATCCTGGAAGTGAGACTGAAAGCTGTAAATAACTGCTGAAAGAAGATTGACAATTTTGTTTTTGATTATTGCTCCATAGTTACAAAATTTTTCCCTTCTACTTTCTGATTCTTTACAGAATATGAGTAACATTAGCCAGCAGGGTAGGAAAAATAGTTGCTGTGAATATATGAGTTTTGGTTTGGCAATTGTATGTGTGACATTGTGCTTGATATTGATTGTGGGAATGACTGTTCTTGACAAGAGTAAGGCCAACAATACTTCAGCTTTAGAGACAACTACAGTAATAACAGGAATAGAGAAGTTTAGGTTAGGTGAGAAGTATCTGCACGTAGACAAAGCACAATGGGAACTTTCTTCTAATGTTTTCTATCGCTTATTGAGTAAGTATGTTGAGACAATGGATGTGAGAAATTGATATGTATGCATGCAGAGTCCTTTATCAGGCGAGGAAGGAGTTACCTATCATAGTTTGCCCCTCACTTATGGGATAAGTTGTCGTCTGTTAATAACAAGATTCGGAGTACATCAAGTATTTCTACTCTAACCATGAGGTCATGTTTTTGTGTGGCCCCATAATTAAGTACCTGAGTAGAGTAGCTAAGCAGAATAATATAGAATTAGTGTGAGGATTCTTTGAGCCTACATTAACTTTTGGCACAGAATATGCACACAAGAATAACATGACTTGCTTGCTTACACCATTCGAAAAGAGCTTCTTAGATCAGACAAACGACAGGAGAAAGGCATTAAAGGAGAAATTAGAAAAGGGTTTAGAGAAAAGGACTTTTAGTTTTATAAATGTTTACGCTTTTAGTGAAATAAAAACACAAGGGAAATTAGCTTTAGGGAAGCTTTGTGTATATAGACCTAAATCTAGTACTAACACTTTGTTTGTGGGAAAGAGTGAATGTAGAAATGTGTTTTTGTTTCAGAGTAAATGGATATTTAAGTTGATGGACAGGATCTAGCGATTCCTGGTATATATTACATCAGTTGACCAAATGCTTATTACCGTCTTCCAAGAGCATGGTATGGCATGTGTTACTTGGGCATAATTTCCCAAAATATATTCCAACTTGAGGACTTGAAAAGATTACCGAAAATGACTGAATTGCATCACATTAAACAAAAAAGAGAATCTCCTTCTGGTATAATGGGAGATATATTTGGAGCAATGATTCCTTCGGTATTTGTTGTTCTGAATTCTATAAAGATTCAAAAGTTGGCTACTATTGTGGATAACATGTTGATAAATTTTTCAGGAGCCATGATCCTAATGGATACATAAATGGCTGCGGTAGGATCTAATACTCTTCAGAACCACCTTGCATTACACAAAAAGCTTAATTGGAAGTATTGCTGCTCATATATTCCTGACAATAGCAAAGACATTAGAAGCTTACTTACTAATCTGACTGATGAAAGTGCTGATTTGAAAAAGCTGAAAGAACCAGGGGCCAGATATATGACCCCAAGTTTTGCGACTCACAGTTTTCGACTCATTTGCAAGTCACAAATTGAGAGCCATAAAACCATATGTACAACAGTGTGCTTCACACTATTTCTGATTCCCAATGGGGTCACAAATGACCTACCTCATTCATATTCATGAGGTAGGTCACAATTTGGAGACAGCAGACCACCATGTCTGTGACTGCTTTTAAATAAAGCAGTTTTTTTTAATGTAGTTTGTTTTCCATAAAGGAAAATGGGATGCATTTCAAAAACAAAAATAAAGAGTTTTCTTTTCATTTTTTTAGAACAAGTGTTTTCGCTACCATTCACAAAGGGTAAGGGGTCCCATGGGGACCCCTTCCTGTTTGTGAATGGGTTAGGACCAATTTGAAATTGGTGCTAACTGCGATTGTTTCGTGACCACATTCACAGTCACAAAACAATCCTACATCGCACTGCAACTCGCAATTAGGAAGGGCACGCCTCTTCCCAATTGTGACTCGCAAACCATTTTTGCGATTCGGTAAATGAACTGAAACACAAAAAAGGGTCTGTACATCGCAAATTGCTTTTTATTGTCGTAAACGGCCCAATTCTACGAATTGGGCCATTTGCGATGAGAAAAAAGCTTTGTACATGTGCCCCCAGGTGTTTGGGAGAAAGTTGGCAAGGGATTTGCCTCAATGGAAAATTGGCTCAGCAACATGGGAAAGGGATAATATTGAAAATAATACAAGGTATATTGATTATTGTGATTTAAATAATTGGAGCATGGGGAATATGTAAACTGTGTAGGATGATTAAATTAAAGAAAATGAAAAATGGTCATAGTAGGGAAGAAATGAAAATGGAAAATGTTTTTAAAGAAAATTCAAAGAGGCAACGAACATTAAAAGGAATGGAGATGACAAAATTTTAGCTGAAGCAGAAAATTTGTGTGGGTGGATTTAAGTGTGATGACATATTTAGTCATCAGAGGAGGGATTGTTAATGTTGAGTTTTCCTAATGAATATTCTTGTATTCTGAGTGCTGAATTGCATAGGAAATGAGTTAACGTAGAGAACTAATGCAAGCATTTGAAATAATGCCTACTTGAGTGATTGCCAATATTCACAAAGTATACTTATTAATAGCTTATAAATATAAATTGTTGAGCTAATGTTTGGATTAATGTAGTAGTATGTCATATTAACCTTGTTGGTGTGGGCGTCGGCCACTGTCCGACACCCACACTACCTCCCTGGTGTGGGTCACAATCAGTGGCCCTCACCAGTGTGGGGGTTAAAAAATCCTCCAGTGCAATGCACCGGAGGATTTTTTTTTATTACCCTGGGAGAAACGGAAGAACTTCCGTGTCTCCTCCTGCCCCCCCAACCCTCTGTGACATTGCGGCGTGCTGACATCACATTACTACCCACCGGAGCAGTGGAGGAGCAGGTGAGCGTCCTCTCCCCACTCCAGTGGGGGAAAAAATGCCAAAACGGCCCCCCCAGACACCAGGGAGTCATCGATAGAAAGGGGAGAGTCTCCCCTTTCCATTAATGCCTTCCTGGCACCATTTCCTGGCCATGGATCGCGGTGCGGCTGCGATCCATGGACAGGAATCGCCTGTAGACACCAGGGATCTTAAACAGGTGGCTATGCATAAGGTTCACACCTCCTATGTATAAGCATTGTATATAAAGAAAACAATGTCATATGTCACAGTTAGTGCTGCCGTTGGTGCCAAACTGGAAAACCCCCAACCACCTCAGGAGCAATTGTGTTGGTTGAAGGATCAATCAAACACATAGACGTCAAATACTGTTATACCAAGGCACTCAACAGTCCATTCTTTGTTGTGTTGTAGCAATCATAGTTCACACTGCACATAGGTGATGAAAAACATACAACAGCCAACACGTGACCAGAATACTCCATTTGTCTCCATATGCAGCACAAGTCATACACAGCTAATCAAGGCTGTGTCCACTGGCTGTTTTTACAAGTATCACTCAGGATTTGTTACTTCAATCCGAGACCTACGTTGGTTCTCCAACTTATGAACCTCCCAACGTTTTTTTGTTATTTAACTAGACTCATACTTAGGCCTTGAGAAAGCCTTGTTGAAGAAACATGTGTTGGCTGTTGTATCTTTGGATTCATGATACATTGGATGAATAAAACTAGTTTTTCATACACTTACGTGCAGTGTGAACTATGATTGCTACAACACAACACAACAAGGAATGGACCTCTATGACCACTGTTGAGTGCCTTGGTATAACAATATTTGACACCAGGGATCTTGTTTGGGGGGTCAGCCCCTGTGTAAGTGCCCCTACCCTGTGGGGGCAGTAAAATTTTCAGAAATTATTTTGGGGTTCAATATGAAATAAATGTGTTTTTGTAAAAAATAAAATGGCAGGCGGTCCTTTCTATACGGGCCGACCCCTGGTGGGTAAGGTGCATTTTTTTAATGCATGTTTGCATTGCCATGAGGTCATGATCGGCCTTAGGGAAAGCACAAAAAGACAAGTTATGTAGAGAGTCAGTCTCTCTCGCTCTCTCTCTCTCTATATATATATATATATATATAGTTCATGAGTCAAATCTCTCTATAGATATGTGTGTGTGTGTGTATATATATATATATATATATATATATATATATATATATATATATCTTAATCCACAACTGGTGGGACGATACCCGCCAAGCGGCTGCACTAATTCCTTCACCGACTCATGAGGACAAGGACGAATCAATGTTCAAAGATAAATTTCATCAGCTTTATTCCATATAATTAGACCATAGTCTCCTGCAAAGAACGTCAACGCGTTTCGGCAAACGCCTTCTACTGGGCAAACTCAGCCGAAAAAATGGCATACTATATACATACTTTAAAAACCATCATTTGTTTCCATGCCATGGTGGTGCAAACTAATAGTGCGGCCATCTTTGAACATGCAATTGGTTAAAGTAAACATTCATATTATTAGCATAACGCTGCCTACACATCAATTTGCATATATTATTTCATGCTGACATGGACACTGTAACAATTAAAGACACATATCAATCATCATAATGGTTGAAGACAATAAAATAAAGATAAAAGCTATTAATCACCAATCAAAGTGTCTCTACTGCATTGTATAGGAGCCCCCAAAAATATATCATGATTGACTCAAATGGTATGTCATAATTAACTCAAATACAGAGTATTATTCAATATTATCAACAGGTATTATATCAACTATTTTTAATCAACTATTTTTAAATGCAGTCATGAAGAATATAAATAATCATTATCATGTAGTAAAATACTTCAATTAACTCACATTCTTAATCAAAATAGAAAATAGATTAAATCGCTGTAATTCTCTAAAATTGAGATTAGAGATAAAGTGTCACATGCTATAAATATTTGTAAATAGTCTAGATATAGTACTGAACTGTAAAGAGGTTTTTTGTCTGGAGCCATCTTTCACAGGTAACATCATACACTGTGGCTCATATAAAAGAGCCTTTTATCATTCAAATCTTGAAACTTATCATTTACTATTGTCATTCAAAGTGCCTGGTGTCCCGAATATGCAATGAAATTAACAACGCAATACAATAGTTCTTCATCATTTGTCTAATTTGCTAATATATGGATATGCAAAAAAGAGGGCCGCTTAGATAAAGTGCAAAGTGCAAAAAGTCAAAAACACATCTATATAAATAATGTGAACGTCACATGTTTAAAAACAATGATGGAAAATTTGCTTCCCTTAATAACATATAAGTATAGGAAGAAAAATCAAAATCAAAAATCAAAATATACTTTTCTATATTTCTCAAGGCAACATAGAGAAAAATTCAAGTCCCCATTCATATATATATCTATATCAATCATTTTTTTACATGCGTTGTTTTCTGGGAGCCACGATCAGCCTCCAGGGACACCACACATATATAAAAGTGTATCTATACATATATATATATATATATATATATATATATATATATATATATATATATATACATATATATATATATATATATATAGAGAGAGAGAGAGAGGGATAGAGAGAGAGAGAGAGAGAGAGAGAGAGAGAGAGAGAGAGAGAGAGAGAGACAGAGGGCGAGAGAGAGAGAGAGAGAGAGAGAGAGAGAGAGACAGAGAGAGAGAGCTATCTGTCTTTTGTCTAGTGGCAGTTTTGACGCCATAAAGTAGCACAGATGGTTTATATGCCTGCTGCAAAGGAAATACATGTATTTAGCTGAGTGGATTAGTAAAGCCAGGCATTATCTGTGCTTTAAAACAAATGAAATGTATGTTGAGTGGAGCTATGGAGATATGAGGGGCACTTTTGCAGGGTGGTACTGAGGGAATTAGAAGAGGTGGTCATGGGAAGAAGAGCACCAAAAGTGACTGTTGCAATGGGTGCCACCACCACTAAAGGCTGTGATGATGGGTACATGGTAAGGGTGGTAAGGCGAAGTATTAGTATGTCTTCTTTGTTTTTTTCAGTGTCTTCAGAGAATATTCTGAATCAGAGAAGAAGCGAAGGTAAGGTGAGAACATCTACTATCGGAAACATCACACACACCCACGAGCAGTTTTGTGACTCTATCTTCCTTCTACGTAGGATAGTACTTCAGAGGGACAGATTAGCCAATAGCAGAGATGGTCTCTCATTGGATGACTGTTGCTCAAGCCTTAACTCATGTTATGGAGGATAGCTCTGAGGCAGGATCAGAGACTGAGACAGCATCTGAGGGAGAGGACAATAGGGCAGAATCTGGGAGTGATTTTTCAGTCGATAGAGTCCTATCTGACGACACCTCTTCCAGTGATTCTGAGGGACACGATGATAGTCATTCTGTCCCTTTGCAAGAACAGTCTGTGCAGGCGGGCAACAGCGGGTTAGCCGAGCCCAGAGAGCAGGTGCGTGCGGCCACAAGCACAGAGGGAGTGCTCTCTTGGCAGCTCCCAATTTAGTTCAGCCCCAAATTCCACCTTTTACTGCTGGCTGTAAAGTCGATATGGCCAACTTATTGCCAGTCGACTACGTCCATCTATTTTTGGATGTTGACTTTCTTCAGGAAATTGTGCAGCAAACAAACTTGCGTGCATACCAATTTCTGAGGGAGCATGGAGGCACTCTAGGGCTCCGTTCTAGGACACACCAATGGACACCCTCTTCGCTGGCGGAGTTGAAGATATGTTTGGGTCTTACGTTCAAAATGGGTTTAGTGCAGAGACCCACCTTGCAGTCCTACTGGATGACTCGCACAGTTTGGGTAACCCACATCTTGGCACCATACATGAGCAAAGATCATTTTTTGCTAGTGCAGCGCATGCTGCATTTCAATTACAATTCTGCTGCATTGCCCCGGGACCACCCAGACCATGACAGGTTGTTCAAAATTCAGCCTGTCGTGGGACATTTGTCTGCCAGGTTTCCAGAGATCTATACTCCTGGAAAGAATATAGAAGTCGATGAGTCCTTGATCCTGTACAAAGGACAGCTGCTGTTCAGACAGTATGTTGTGAGCAAAAGAGCTTGATTTGGCATAAATCTGTACATGCTATGTGAGAGCTCTTCTGGCTATGTGTGCAGCTTGAGAGTGTATACAGGGAAGTGCTCTACCCTAAACCCTGTAGGTTGCACTCCCGCATTTGGGGTCACAGATACGATTGTATGGGAACTTGTCCAGCTACTCCTTCACAATGGTTATAACCTTTATGTGGACAATTTCTATACAGGAGTAGAACTGTTCAGTGAGCTCTACTAAGCTGGCACTGTGGCCTGCGGTACAGTTCGTTGTAACCACAAAGGATCCCCTCAGGAGCTTGTTTGCAAGAAGCTCCAGAAATCCCAGATTACTGTGTTGCATTCCAATGAACTGCTCTGAGTCAAGTTCTTGGATAGGCATGATGTATACGGGCTCAGTACACTTCATGATGAGAGCACTTCCCCATCACGGTTTGGGGTCAGATGGCCAAAGTCCTCAAGCCTATCTGTATACTTGATTTCAATAAGTACATGCCCGGAGTGGCCAAGAACGATCAGGTTCTTCAACCATACTATGCGTGACGTAAAACTCGCATTTGGTACAAGAAACTGTTTACCCACCTGATGCAGATGGCAACATACAATGCTTATGTTGTTTACCGTGAGACCACCACAGGAATACTCATGACTTTCGTTGACTTCAAGTTGTCTTTACTTGAAAGCTTCACTGCTGTTACAGAAGCAGCAGCAGCCTTCACCTCATATGTTCTGCAGGATGTGGCAAGGCTGCAGGAGAGACACATTGCTGATCGCATTCCTAAAACACCCAAAAAGGATTGTCCATGTTGTCTCTGTAAAGTGTGCTCGAAGCATAAAAAGCGGCAGGAGAGTCAGTATTACTATCCCCAGTACCCATCACAACCAGGCCTCTGTGTCTCTACTTGCTTTACATTGTATCATACTAAAGTAAAGTTCTTCGAAATCGACTGAGGTGAAGCTGCTGTTGGGTAATCCTTTCAGTGGCTGTCCATGGATACCGAACGTCCATGGGCCACTGCTTCGTTAGGCAAGCAGCCACAGAATTTTACTTCATCTACTTCAGGAAATCATGGACTTCCTTATGGACGGCTTGACACCGATATCCACTGTCAGAACGTGGTAGGTGTTCTGTTCAATTAACATGCATTATAGTCCCCATACTGCACATACTAGTGGACAGAACATATGCCACATTGTCATGGAGTGCCCTGTGTGGCAAAATGTTAAAGGTATGACCGAATTTTGAAGTACTCGTTAGGGAACTTATGTAAGCTACACAGGGACCACCATGATTGCCAACGAGAACCAGTGTAAGTGTATTAAGTCAAACAAATGTCCTACCGAACAAATTCACCAACACTTCTACTTGTTTGAAAGTGTGCAAACTCAGGCCCAAATTTATACTTGTTTAGCGCCGCATTTCACTGCTTTTTGACGCAAAAACGGTGCAAACTTATAGGATATGATTGTATTTTGCAAGTTTGCACCGCTTTTGCGTCAAAAAATGATGCAGATGTGGCACTAAAAAGTATAAATATGGGCCTCAATTTGTAGATTCACTTTCAAAGCAAAGGTAGGAGTGTTGGTGAATGAGTCCCACAGGATATTTGTTTGACTTTTTACTTTAGAGACCTTGGGATTTCTTCACCAGCATGTCTGCCTTAGTTTCAACTGTCGATATGCTTGCTCAGTTTGAGGGATAGGCCTCCCAAGGCATACTTGACACCCTCAACTTGCATCCACAAACTAGTATAGGTTCACTTGCCAACTATACAGGATTAGTCAGGACTCTCATGAGGACAGACATGAATGGGTAAGGAAAGCCTATGGTAGGTCTGCCTTCACAGGGATACTGCACAGGTAGAAGGCAGACAGTAAAGTTAGTCCAGATGTACATCATTTACACCTATGGGTTCATATCCATTGGTGCCATCCCAGCACTGAAGGACAATGACACGTATGGGTCAGTGTTTGACCTGCTTTTTATGTTCATCCTCCATCAGAACTTAGTAGATGTTCAATTTGCTGTATGAAAAGTGCATTACAGTCACAGCACTGCATATCATGTTGGCTGGGATATATACTACGTTCTCACAGACTCCCCTGTGGGCCAAACACTACCTTTTTTCATAACCTATGACCTTTGTCTTTAGGGAACATTGCAAGAATTCCCCAGCATGGCTGCCTTAGTTTTAAAGGAAGATATGCTCGCTCAATTCGAAGAATCGCTTTGTAGAGCATACTCAGACACCCCCAACTTGCGTCCACAAACTGGAAGGAGTTGGATTTAGCACAGTAAGTGTGCTAAAGGCGCATGAAAAACCTGTCTTCCTGAGCCTCGGGTGGCTGTCATGGGAGTTATTAGTAAAGGTTTGTTACGCATGCCTTCTGTAATGTTGAGGAAGAAGGAGGCGTTTACTTGACAGGTGGTAAAATGTAGTCAAATTTATTCCGTCGTGTGGCGTATGAATGTGATGGGCCATTGTATTGCAGCGGTAAGTTAGTGTGAGTGCAGTGATTGGTTGGATTGGACCTGTGGCCATCGGTATGAAAGGATTGTTTGTTGTGCATGATTGGTGTGTGAATGGACCATAAAGAGGTTGGTGCCTGGACGTGGCTTCATAGCCTACCTTCAGAAAGCTTGGTTTCAATATTCAGATACTTTGATAAGTATTCATGCTTTGAAACCATAATTTCTGGAGGTGCTCAAACCAACCAGTGCGAGTGGTGGATTAACTATAACATACTAGTACCAGGGAAGTCCAAGGGTGCAGGACTTGCGTGGCTCTCACCAATTTTCCTTCACCCAGAATCCCCTTGAAATCACAAACTTTGCTTAAAAAACACATTTGTCTTCAGTGACTTCAGGGACAGGAAGTCCTGGAATCTGCAGTCAGCCACAATTTTTCTATCACCCAGCATTCCACTAAGTCACCAGAGAAAAACAATGGCTCACTTGTGTGAGTGGGTAGGTGAACGCGACAGGGAAGAGCCCAAAGCTGATTGTGGAGACATCAAAATTACCTGCCACAAAACTGCCTTGTTTTGTAAGCCAGTCACCTGAGTATTTGGTCCTGGGCTCAGTGGCTATATAGGGAAACCTACCAAACCCAGACATTTCTGAAAACTAGACACCGAGGCAGTCCACAGAAGTGTTGAGTGTTTGGATTTCAAAAAGTTTTCTTACCCAGAATACGCTGAAAAAGTGAAACGTTGGTTAATAACATTACTTTTCCTTGCTTTTTCATCACAGAAACTACAGGAATGTGCAGGGGTCCACAAAATTCCTACCACCCAGTGTTTCTCCATTTGTCCTGATAAAAACACAACCCCACTTGTGTGCATGTGCCTAGTGCCTGCGTCAGAAAGGGATCACTCCAGGGTTAACAGTAGCCCTCATGTAAGTACTGCCATTGACCATTGTGTGATCCATTCCTGTCGCAGGCACTAGCCTACCCACACAAGTGAGGAACAATTTTTATGGGGAACCTGGGGAAACCCAGGGTAGAAGGAAGTTTGTGGCTCCTCTCAGATTCCAGAACTTTCCATCACTGAAATATGAGAAAAGGTGTTTTTTTGGCCACATTTTGAGGTTTGCAGAGGATTCTGCATAACAGATCCTGGTGAGAGCCCCACAAGTCACCTCATTCTGAATTCCCCTAGGTGTCTAGTTTTAAAAAAATTTATAGGTTTGCTAGTCTTGCCTAGGCGCCGGCTCAGCTAGAGGCCAAAATCCACAGCTAGGCACTTTGCAAAAAACAGCTCTGTTTTCTTTGGGAAAATGTGATGTGCCCATGTTGTGTTTTGGGGCATTTCCTGTCGTGGGCACTAGGCCTACCCACACAAGTGAGGCACCATTTTCATCGGGATACATGGGCAAATGCTGGGTGGAGGGAAACGTGTGGCTCCTCCTAGATTCCAGAACTTTCCATCATCGAAATATGAGGAAAAAAAGTGTTCTTTTTGCCAAATTTAGAGGTTTGCAAAGGATTCTGGGTAACAGAACCTGATGAGAGGCCCACAGGTCACCCCATTCTCTATTCCCCTAGGTATCTAGTTTTAAAAAATGTATAGGTTTGCTCAGTTTCCCTAGGTGTCGGCTGAGCTAGAGGCCAAAATCCATAACTAGGCACTTTGCAAAAAACAAGTCAGTTTTCTTTCGGAAAGTGTGATGTGTCCATGTTGTGTTTTGGGGTATTTCCTGTCGCGAGCACTAGGCCTACCCACACACGTGAGGTACCATTTTTATTGGGAGACTTAGGTAAATGCTGGGTGGAAGGATATTTGTGTCGCCTTTCAGATTCCAGAACTTTCTATCACCGAAATGCGAGGAAAAAATGTTTTTTTTGCCACATGTTGAGGTTTGCAAAGAATTCTGGGTCTCAGAACCTGGTGAGAGCCCCACAAGTCACCCCATACTGCGTTCCCCATTGTGTCTAGTTTTCAAAAATGCACAGCTTTGGTATGTTTCCCTAGGTGCCAGCTGCGCTAGAGGTCAAAATCCACAATTAGGCACTTTGCAAAAAACAGCTCAGTTTTGTTTGGGAAAATGTGCTGTATCCATGTTGTGTTTTGGGGCTGTTCCTGTTACGGGCACTAGGCCTACCCATACAAGTGAGGTACCATTTTTATCGGAAGACTTGGGGGAATGCTGGGTAGAGGGAAATTTGTGGCTCCTCTTAGATTCCAAAACTTTCCATCACCCAAATGTGAGGAAAAAAGTGTTCTTGTAGCCAAATTTAGAGGTTTACAAAAGGTTCTGGGTAACAGAACCTGATGAGAGCCCCACAAGTCATTCCATTTCTAATTCATCTTGGTGTGTAATTTTTAAACATGTATAGGTTGCTAGGTTTCCCTAGGTGCCGGCTGAGCTAGAGGCCAAAATCCACAGCTAGGCACTTTGCAAAAAACAGCTCAGTTTTCTTTGTTTAAATGTGATGTGTTCATGTTTTGTTTTGGGGCATTTCGTGTTGCAAGATCTAGGCCTACCCACCCAGGTGAGGTACCATATTTATCGGGAGACGCAGAGAAATGCTGTGCGGAAGGAAATTTGTGGCTCCTCTCAGATTCCAGAACTTGCAATCACCGAAATGTGAGGAAAAAATGTTTTTTATTTTGCCAAATTTCTGGGTTTGCAAAGTATTCTGGGTAACAGAACCTGGTGGGAGCCCCACATGTCACCCCATCCTGGATTCCCCATGGTGTCTAGTTTTCAAAAATGCACAGCTTTGGTAGGTTTCCCTAGGTGCCAAATGGGCTAGAGCTCAAAATCCACAGTTAGGCACTTTGCAAAAAACAGCTCAGTTTTGTTTGGGAAAATGTGATGTATCCATGTTGTGTTTTGGGGTAGTTCCTGTCACAAGCACTAGGCCTACCCACACATGTGAGGTACCATTTTTATCAGGAGACTTGGGGGAATGCTGGGTGGAGGACATTTTGTGGCTCCTCTTAGATTCCAGAACTTTCCTTCACCAAAATGTGAGGAAAAAGTGTTTTTTTCCAAATTATGAGGTTTGCAAAGGATTCTTGGTAACAGAACCTGGTGACAGCTCCACATGTCACCCCATCCTGGATTCCCCATGGTGTCTAGTTTTTAAAAATGTACAGGTTTGGTAGGTTTCCTTGGTGCCTGCTGAGCTAGAGGCCAAAATCCACTGCTAGACACATTAAAAAAATCTCATCAGATTTCAATGTAAAAATTTGATGTGTCCATGTTGCTTTTTGGGGCATTTCCCGTCGTGGGAACTAGGCCTACCCACACAAGTGAGGTATCCTTTTTATCAGGAAACATGGGGGAACACAGAATGGAACAACAAGTGTTACTGCCCATTGTCTTTCTCTACATTTTCTCCTTCCAAATGCAAGACTGTGTGAAATAAAGAAGTCTATTTGAGAAATGCCCTGTAATTCACATACTAGTATGGGGACCCCCAAATTTAGAGATGTGTAAATAACCACTGCTTTTAAACACCTTATCTTGTTCCCATTTTGGAAATTCAAAAGTTTCCTTGATACCTATTTTTCCCTTTTTATATTTCACAATATGAATTGCTGTACACCCGGTGTACAATAAAAACCCATTCCAGGTGTAGCTCATTAATTGGCTCTGAGTACCTAGGGTTCTTGATGTACCCACAAGTCCTATATACCCCCCAACCAGATGATTCCTGCAGATGTAACAGGGTATTGCCTTTGAACATCTGACATCAGATGAAAAAGTTACAGAGTAAAACTAGGATCAAAATGGATGTTTTTTCACATGAATTTCAATATTTCTTTTTAATTTAGCTGTTGTTTTCTGTAGGAAAATCTTGTAGGATCTACACAGATGACCCCTTGCTGAATTCAGAATTTATCTACTTTTCAGAAATGTTTAGCTGTCCGGGATCCAGCATTGGTTCCACACCCATTTCTGTCACTTACTGCAAGGAGGCTAAAAGCACAAAAAATAGTAAAAATGGGGCAAGTCCCAGTAAAATGACAACATTGTGTTGAAAAATGTGGTTTTATGATTCAAGTCTGCCTGTTCCTGGAAGCTGGGAAGTTGATGATTTTAGCACTGCAAAGCCAAAATTTCAGCTGTATTTTGGCTAATTTCTTGGTCTCTTCCAGGGGAACCCAGAAACTCTGGGTACCTTCAGAACCCCTAAGGTGTTGAAAAGAGGGACTCAAATTTGGCATGGATAGCTTATGTGGACAAAACGTTATGAAGGCCTAAGCGTGAACTACCCCAAGCATCCAAAAAGGGCTCAGCACGGGGGAGGGGGCAGGGGAAGGCCCAGCTGCTTAGGGGTTAAAGGGTATGTATTATGTATTTTCTTTATTAATCGCAGGCCTTAATTTAGTGATTTATTGAGCCTAGTTGCATGGCATCATGTCAAGCTGCATTTTTTAGGCGAATTGAAATGCTGCTTAGAGAATTAAGGCCCTCATTATGAACACGGCGGTAGACACCGCACTGCCGGCGGTGGCGGTAACAACCGCCAACAGGCGTGCGGTCCAAACCGCCAGACAATGAACCAACTGAAACACAGGCATCCTGAAAACCCCTCACCGTCCGCAGAGGAGTGATGACAACAATGGCAGAGCCCGCCCACAGGTCGACGGAAAGGCCCTACCCGCCCATCAAATAATGAAGCACTGGACCGCCGTCAGTTCCAGGGCGGGAACCACCTCACTCAAAGCCAGGCGTAAATGAACCAAATAAAAGGAAACACTCACCGAAGGCTCACACAACACGCCGAAGCAGACATGGAGAGAGAGTTGCAGATCATACCAGCCCTGCTCCTTTCCACATACCTCCACGACCGAGACAGTCGACGAAGACGACAACGGTAAGTACCGCAACCTACTAAACAAGGGAAGAAAGGGCACAGTTACATACCTACCCACTCCATCCACCCTGCAACGCTCCTACAACCCTTCACAGCAGCACAAGCTATACAGCCCACAGCAAGAGGTATTTACCCGGCACAAGGCAAATCCAACCTCCCCAAATTACATACATGTGCCCAACACCCCCAAACAATGAAACAAGAGACCACGGATCCAGAGTGTGCCTCAAACAACACAGGCCATACATTAACCTTTATTGTGCTCGCTGAGCAACAGAAATGCATAGAAGGCCAATGGCCAGTCCATAGTCAAATATGTCCAATGGGCCACAAGTGCAACGGTACCCCACCTCACAGGGGCAACAATGGGACATCCAGGCACCTCAGGGAACAGGGTCAGGGGGATGGTCGGGGTGGGGATTTACGACTGGGAGGAGGGCTTAGATTTACGTTTGGAAGGTGGAGGGGGTTTAGGTTTAGTCACAGCAACTGGTGAAGCGGACTTGTCCTGGGGTGTGGCAGATGTTCCTGGGCCAGCACAGGATCTCTTCCTCACAGGGGAGGTAGCACAGGAATGGGAAGGGCAGACAGGGGCGGGCTGTGATATGGGAGCAGTGGACAGGGCAAGGAGGTGAGCACTATAGGGACGAGACGGGATGGACCAGTGGGTTCAAATAGGTCAACACGGGATAGGAAAAGTTTCTTAGGTGCAATTGGAGTGGACCTGGAGGAAGGCGTGGGAGTGGAGGTAGAGGGAGTGGTCGTGACAGGTGTAGGTGTGTGTGACATGGCTGCAGGTGACTGGACAGTATGCTGAGGTGTGGTGGATGTGTGATGGGTGGGTGTTTTGGGGCGTTTGAGTGTCTTGGGAGGAGTGGGGATGGACACAGTGGGACAAGACAGGCTGCCAGTGTAAATGGAAGTTGTCTGGGTGTCTGCAAGTCTGGTGAGTGTGCTGCATGTGTCAACTAAAGTCCTTGTGGTGAGTGCAGGTATGGTGTCTGGGGTGCATGAATGGATGTGTGCTATTGTGGTGACTGCAGGAATAGGGATAGCAACATTGAATGAGGGTGCAGTACCTGTGGGTGTGCATGTACAGGGGACAGACAGGGAAGCGGAAGAGGTAGACACACTGGGGAAGTGGATGTTGGTGTGTGTGCATTTGTATGTTGGCTGTGTGTATGCTTGTGGTGGGAGGTGTGGTACTTGTGTTTTGAAGTGTGCTTCTTGTGTGTTGAGGTGTGTGCCTGTGTGTCAGAATGTGTGCTTTGGACGGGTGAAAGGAGAGCTGGAAGGGGTAGAGGTGGTTGGAGCGGGGACGGAATGACCAGGGACACTGGCTGCTGTCCAAGAGGAGGCCAGAGTCTGAAAAGATCTCTGTAGGCCAGACATGGCACTGTGAATGGCATCCAGATAGGCATTGGTCTGCTACACCTCTGATGCTAGCCCCTAGATGGCATTGACGATGGATGTCTGCCCTATAGAGATGGTTCTCAGGAGGTCAGTAGCCTCCTCCATGAGGGCATCAGGGCTGACTGGGGCAGGGGAGGAGGTGCCTGGGGCGAAGGAGACGCCCACCCTTCTGGGTGAGCGGACACGGGCAACTCGTGGGGAGCAACTGGGAGGGCAGTAATGGTATGGGGTGGCGGAAGATGACACAGTAGGGGTGGGCCCACTAGGGTCCGCCGCTGCCAGGGAGCTCCCATCGGAGGAGGTATCAGAGTTACTACCTCCAGTGGTAATTGCCTCCCCCTTGGTACTCCCCTTGCCCTCCAACCCACTGGTCTCCTTGGCGTCAGACGACTCTGCCTCCAAGGATCCGTGGGCCGCTGCCTCCCCACTTGCCGGTGCCTCAGCTCCCTCGCCAGATGATGCTGATGTAGACAGACAACACAAGAGAACAGGGATGGGGAGACAAAACAGGAGAGACACTTCTAAATATCTGAATGGAGGGTCATTAGTGGTTCACACATTCACCCACCCAGAAAACCTTCCACCAGGCAGCACCTACCGCTATACACATGGCTATGCCCCTGACTAGTGGCCAGAACCCTGCTATACAGCCATTTCCCAACAAACTTAAGGACCTGACTTACTGCAGACTTGACCCAAACACCCGAGTCCCCACATGGGCCATTATGTAGATGGACATCAGTCATAGTCCCTGCCACTAGACAGCATAAATACAAATGCAAACACACAGATCCATCAAGGGGCCAAAATATGGTATATGTACTTACCCCCTTGTGACTGCTGTGCAGCCTTCAAGCGCCCATCCAGGTCCGCCACTGCCAGGATGCATTGCATAAGGGGGGGTCAGTGCCCGACTGGCACCCGTTCGTCATTGGGAGGACTTCCCCAGCTGGACCTCACAGATCTTCCTCGCCCAGTGTTGCAGGTCATCCCACCTCTTCCTGCAGTGGGTGTTCTGCTGGTTGTAGACCCCCAGGGTCTGCACTTCCTTGGCGATAGCATGCCAAAGTCCCCTCTTCTGGTGGGCGCTTACCTATAAGGGACACACAGAAAAGTAACACTGAGGTTAGACACTGGCCAATCACATACAGCTGACTATACGTCCACTATGGGATGGACATTTCAAACAGCCTAACAGCACACACACACGCAGCATGTCAGAAATCCTGGACCATACAGTGTCACAAGTGCACACATGTATGCAGCCAACACGCACCACTACACACATCCATGCCCCCAATCCTCCTACTCACCTGTACCTCTGGCCGACCGTAGAGCTTGGCATACAGGGGCAGACCCCCATCCACAAGCTTCTCCAATTCCTCATTGGTGAAGGCCGGGGCCCTTTCCCCTGCAACACGTGTCATTTCCATGAACAGAGGCAGGACACAGCAGTACACTCAGTGGAGTACCTGCATGCAAGAGATCAGGGAGTCAAGTGAAGTTGGGGTGACGAGTTCGTGTAAGCACTGCAGCGGTGTGCACTGTCACTGCCGGCGGCGATCATGATATGTTAAGAATGCCCATTGACAACTATGTTAACCAATGAATTTGCGCACCGCTGTAAAAAACGCCTTATGCTATTATGTCAACCGCTAGTGGTATGAGGTCACTTCCACCACAACACTTCTGGATTACAGGGAGCAGACATTTTGGCCTTAACTACGCATTTGTAAAACCCTCATCAGCACAATGCAGGCCCTATTGTCCCCTAAACACCCATAGGCATGTAACGATACATGACCAGTCCTGATCTATCATTGTGGTCATGTTGCTGTAATGTCACACACTCTAAGCATTTGTGTCGTCGACAATCATGCCAGCAGTGCTGAATGAAAAACAATGTGTGCAGATGTATGTGTGTTTCTCACACATGTTTTCAACTCCTCCTAGGTACAGACCCTTGTGGCAAGGAAGGGCCCCATCAGTGTACAGACCACTTGTTGATTTTCTGGACCATGGTGGAGCGTCACATCATTATCAATTACACACTCACTTGTGCAACTATTCATGAACTTTGTGCATTACTGAATCCAGCACTGAGACTGGCAAATCGTAATCATCATGTCATCCCTACTGAAGTGCAGGTGCTCTCTGCACTCCATTTCCTGTCCACAGGCTCATTTCAAGTGACAGTGGGCATGGGTGCACGTTTTTCACAGCCAATGTTTAGCATCATACTGTCCAGATTCCTGAATGCATTTGTACGAACACCTACAGTCCTATGTGTGGTTTCCCCAAAGTGCTGACTTCCCTGCCATCAAGTCGGACTTCTATGCCTTTGCCAACATACCCCATGTGATAGGTGCCATCGATGGCACCCACATAGCTATCATCCCCCCAAGAGTCAGTGAACAGGTGTACAGAAACAGGAAGAACTTTCATTCCATGAACATTCAATTGGTGTGTACTGGAGACCAGTACATCTCACATGTGACTGCCATGTTCCCTGGATCAGTCCATGATTTATTTGTGCTGAGGAACAGTAGTGTGCCACACAAGATGGAACAACTACGAGAGGACAGAGGATGGATCATTGGTAGGTGTTTCTGACATGTATTGCCACATAGCAGACAGCCAGGCTGTCTGCCTCTGAGAGTTGTCAATGACAGTCCTGTTTTGCACCATTTTCTAGGTGATTCTGGCTGTCCCAACTTGTGCTGGCTCCTCACTCCAGTGAGGAATCCTGGAACAGATGCAGGAAGGAATTACAATGGGGCCCATGGGCGTACTAGGAGGGTAATAGAAAGCACAATAGGTCTCCTGGAGACCAGATTTCTTTGCCAACATATCTCTGGCGGGTCCCCTGGCCTATGGGCCTGAATATTTGTGTAGAATAGTGGTGGCCTGCTGCATGCTGCACAAAGTGGCTGTGAGAAAAATCTATCCCCCTCTTGGAGGAGGAGGGTGCTGTATATCCAGACCAGCTTCCTCAGAGAGGGGATGAGAGTGATGGTGATGATGAGGAGGGGGAACATGTAAATTCCAGGACCCAACTGATACAACTCTACTTCCAGTAACTGTGGGACAACTGGATGAGATTGCTGTCTGTGTGGCATACTGTCAGTGTGCCTTGTCATCTAGGGGGGTGTTGGGTCAATACTCATTGCCACTGTGACCAGGTCTGCTAGGACAGGTTACATTATAGCACAATAGTTCAACACATCTGTAGGCACAACAACATGTAATGTGTGTGGTGCATTTCCTGCTACTCAGATAATAATAAATGAGTTATCATACAGTTGCATCAATACTTCACTTTGTTTCTACATAATGACAGGGGACATTGTAACAGGTGAACTGGTGTTTTATTTGTTGCAGGGATTAAATCATGAAGATTACAGTGATGGGAGTGAGCTACTGGTGGTTGTACAATATGGCAACATGGTCGCAGCATTTGTCGCAAGTAGTGGTAAGTCCGTCTATGTTTACAGGAGTTTGTTGTACTTTTCCCACGGTTTGGTCATGGATTTAGTAGGATACTTGGAGGACAGTTCTTGCCAGAGTCACTTCTTTGAGGGGGCCTTGGTCTTGGCAGGTGTTCCAGTGTCATGTCTGGGCCTGAGGGTCCGTTTAGGTGCCTTGTGTTGGTCTGTACGGGTTGAGATGGATGTCCCCTGTATGGCCTGAGAGGGTGGAACATGTGCAGTTGCTGCTGATGCTGTTGTTGTCCGGTCTGTATCGTGGCCTGTAGTAGGGGCCTCCTGGTCTGTGTGGGCCTCAGGCTGTGTTGGGAGAAGGTGCAGCAGCGCACCTGCTGTGCTGGCCATTGTGGCATTGTGCAGTTTCCACTGCTTCATGGCCTTTTGGTGGTGTGCTAGCTGCATCCTTTGACTCTGCTCCAGGGTGGATACTATCTGGGCCAATGTTTCCTGGATATGGTGATATGCTCCCATGACCTCAGAGATCACGTCCTGGGCTGCAGCATCCATCCTGTGGCCTCCCCCCTGGGCCAATGATACCCTCCCACTGGGCCTAGCCCCCTGGGCCTGTGTCCCATGCACAGGTCTGGCGGTACCACTTGTACTGGGGCCATCATCTTCCTGCCTCTTGGTACGGGGTGACTGTGGCCTCTGTCCATGTGTTCCACCAGTCTGTGGCCTGGATACACAGGCGTGGGGACGGTTGCCCTGGGCTGATGCTGTTGGCTGGGTGGTAGGGGTGTCAGTGGTATCCTGAGTGGGGTTGCTGGATGGTGACAGTCCAGGACTGTGTGAAGGGCCAGGGTGATCGTCAATGTCCAGGGTTCCATCCCCAGGGTCCAGGGAGGTGCCTCTGTCTCCCTGTGGGGCACTGCCACTCCTTGTCCTGTCCGTCAGGGTGGCATGGGTGATGGTGCCTTTTGTGTGGAATGGACATGTCTGTTACAATTGCATGATTGGATGGGGTGCACAGGGCTGGGCGGTTTTGTGCAGGTTTTCACACTTTGAGGCCATGCAGGATGCTTTTGTGAGGTTAGCATTGCTTTTTGGTTCGGATGTGGAGGTGCATTGTGGGTGCTGTAGGCCATTGTGATTTCTTGCAGGGGTGGGTGGCTGTGCACAGGGGGAGGGATGTGGGCTTGTTAGTGGGTTTGTGGGCATGCAGTGGGATTGGATGTAGTGATTGTGGCCTGGGTGGGGTTGTGGTCCTGGTGGTAGTTGGAGGTATGAGGTGGTGCTTTAGAATCCACTGAGCATTGCGCCAGGAAGCGCTGCTGAAGGGAACGAGCCAGGCCCTTCACCCCTCGAACACTCCGCCTTGCCACCGTGGTGTGGGACGTGCGTGTACCCATCTGCAGCCCAATCTTTTCCTCTACTTGCTCTAATTTGGATTCTATAGCAAGTAGAGGAAAATATTGGGGCTGTCCAGAAATCTGCTTAGAAGCCACCCCTGGAACCTATTGTTTTTATGTATCCTATGCAAGTGGAACAGTTACCTTTGAAAGTTTCTAACTCAGGCATTTTACAGCCTGGAACCTGTTCTCCATCGCTGTAAGCCTCAAGTAAAACGAAGGAATTAAATATAAATCTAACTCCTGATTGTTCCCAGGAGGATTCTCCACCTTTGAAAAAGAGGAAAGAGGGAAGAAAGGTTAAGAATATAAAACGAACTCCAGGGTCTAAAAAGAGAAGTCATATACAACCGGGAAATAATGTTTGACAACCGGTAGCCTTTGACATGACAAATGAATGTAGTGAGAAGAAAGATATCTTAAACGCCCCCACTTATAAAATTGACTCCATACTCAAACCAGTCTGTGCAGCCTTGGAGGAGAAAGTTATCAATTTGTTAACTAAAATACTGGACTATTTCCATAATAATTGATTAGTACACTTTCTCAAACTATTAATTCAGGGCCACCTAATTCTGGGAAATCACATAATCAGAGTCTGTGTCTAAAAATGAAAATGCAATACTAAATTCTCCACCAAATGAAATTGGTTCATCTCTGGCTCAACTTTCAGATGGTCTTGGTTCCCCACATATTGAGCATAAGCTATCTTTGGATAATCAAAAGGAGGTTCACCTTGGGTGTTTAAACCCCCCTCCTACTCATTCTATTAACTGTAAAGAAACATTGCACTTACCTCCCAAATGTACGCCGTATGTCTTGGTTTTAGTTAATGCGCCCCCCTTGGACAGTTGTACTAATGAAGATATTCAAGCCTTAATGAGAAAGTCTGCTCATTGGTTGAGGACTAAATCTAAACATCAAGAGGACTTAAATAATAGGATCCTTATAGCATGTAGAGTGAAATGGGTTGGTCTATCAAAAAATGTTTCTGATGGTGATTGTGTTGTGATTAATTTTGCTAATCCCTGTCTAGTTAAGCGCTTGTGGGCTGATCTGGATTACTGTGCCAGAACCAAAGAGGGGATTCAAATGTACCCATTAAGTTACTTTTATGACCCAACTACTTTTTTTTCTTCTGCAGCTCATTGTAAACATAATCCAGGGCTGATTACATCACACGTCTGGACAAATGTTCCTACTATCAACCGTTTTCAGGTTCTCAACTCTTTAGATGAGAATGATTGATTTATAGATATAGATAGGCACAGTAGGGATGACCCAGAGGGGCTAAAGGTAGGTGAAGACCACAATACATCTCCACTAGCGGAAGGGGTGGCTATGATAGGAACTCCTCCCAGTGCTTTGGCTCATGTCATTACAAGGAAAGAATCTATTCAAGGATTAGGACATAACCCTTTAACATTAATTAGTTGGAACATTTCGGGGCTTCGGTCTAAAATAAAAAACCCAGATTGGTTGAAATTTATATCTACATATGATATAATCTGCTTTCAAGAGACGTAGTCAAAGGATACATTTTTATTGGAAGGGTATTTATTCTTACATCAACCAGCAATAACCTCCACAGCGAGAAGGGCAAGAGGGGGCCTTCTAGTTCTTGTTTCATTACAATTACCAAAAATGGAGGCAACTTTAATCTGGTCCTCATCTTAATTTATGTTTTAATATTAATTGCGGGGAGTAAGGGTATTTTGATAATAAACTGTTACAATAATATCCCACGTGGTCTCCTGAAGAGAAACCTTGAGGATGTGATAGATTTTATTGATTCATCTACTCGGCTGCAGGACAAAGAACTAGTTATGCTATGGGTAGGAGATTTTAAGACGCCCCTATGTCTTCAGGAAGCTCCACATCTGTGCAATGTTCCTACTGAGGGAAGAGAGATGTTAGCCCACTTTACTCATTCAAATGAAGGTGAAGTTCTAATTTTTTTTATCTGTAAGTTTGATCTTGCATATGCAAGGGGAAAAGCGTCTGCAAATACCCCAAACATTTCCACATTTACAGGGAATTCCAAAGGGAATATTATTGATTTTATTCTTATCAGCTCTTTAGATTTCCATCTAATTATTGATTTCAAGATAATACCCCATTGTGCCAGTGATCATAATCCCCTATGTATTGATCTAGCTAATAACTTTAAATTGGTCCAAAAAAATAGGAACGTGAGAAGAAAATCTGTATTCAAGAAAAACTCTAGTGTACGCATGAAATGGGAAAAGGTAGATTTAAATGCCTTTAATCAGGAAATTATAAAATCAAAGCTAGACTCCATTAATATTTGTCTGTCACATCAGTCAACCCATGATCTCATAGTCCAAAATACAAACATTTAAGCAATGCCATCTCTGTCGCACTGATAACTGATAGGATTTTTCCGGGTCCAGTGGCTCACTGATGGTTCAACTCTGCGTGCACAGCTGCTCATAAAAACCTAAAGAAAAGCTATCAGACCTATTCCCTTTTACTGCGATCTAATTAAAATGGCAAGGGGTCAATACAAGGCAGCGCTAGAAAAGAGGAAATTGGAAATTAGAACTAAATTGTGGGAAGAACTTTTGGCAGCCACTTAACTGAAGGATACCTCAAAATTTTGGAAGGTGGTAAATAACCCGTATTTTTCTGATTACAATACTAGAGACGACGATTGTTTGATTTCAGAAGCTGCTTGGGTGAATCATTTTATGAGGGTATTCCATTCTGGAAATTATATACCAATTGAGGGGTATGAAAGTATCAAGCAGAAATCTGCAGATTCTAATTTGAACATTCTATATATTTCCATTGACCTTCATGAGGTCACTTTAGCAATAAACCATTCAAGGCCAGGAAATGCACCTGGACCAGATGGGGTCCCAGTAGACTTCTTTAAACCTATGCCAAATTTTTGGGGTCTGCTAATTACAAATGTGCTAAGAAGTGTAGTAAAGAGTAATATTCCTTCTTCGTGGAAGTTGCCCATTATTTTCCCTATATTCAAAAGGGTAGTAGACAAGATCCTACTTGTTATAGGCCAATCTTCCTTAATGATTCCAAGGCTAAGATATTGGGGAGTGTGATCCTATCACGGTTCGAGGATTGGGTGACAGAGGCAAAGATTCTCTCCCCAATCCAATATGGCTTTAGGCCTCACCTAGGCACAGTAGAACAAGCACTAAATTTGCATCTCGTTCTTAGCAAATACGTAATTGCTAAAAAAGAATCCATTCATATGGCATTTATTGGCCTTTCAAGGGCTTTTGATCTGGTAAATAGAGGGAAACTTTGGCAAATTTTGGAAACCTTGGGGATTGATTTGAACTTGTTTGAGTTAATAAAGCGTTTACATACAGATTTAAAGGTTTCAGTTCAGTTTGGATTGCATGGTGAGACAATCCCCGCCCCTATTCTATCAAGACCAGTAGTAAGGCAAGGATGTATTTTAGCCACATTTTTTGTTGTTGATATATATCAATGGGCTCTATCACTTTTTAATAAAATATGGAAATGACTTCCCTAAGATGGGACAGAGACAGCTCCCAGTTTTACTATACGCAGACAATGCTGTATTAATTGTGCACACATCTAATGGTCTTCAAGGTCTGCTGGATCTCTTTTTAACCTTTATGTAGGACCTTGATTTGAAAGTACATTTTTCAAAGACGTATGCAATGATGTGTGGCCCCCGAAATACAAGGTCTAAACAATTCACTATGGGAGGTAATATTATTAATAAGGTGAAAGACTTTTGTTATTTAGGTATGCATGTGAGTTCCTCTATGTTATGGAACTCCCATCTCAAATATTTCACTTTGCCCGTAAATTGGGCCACAGACCAATATATCAGATTATTACGCTCTATAATTCCAAGTGTGTATCAGCAGCTACATATGGGGCGGGCTTATGGGGTTACGTTAAAGTAGACTGCTTCAATGTGTTGAGAACAAATTTTCCCACAGACTATTGCTGGCACCCAAGAATGCAGCACATGTCATCTGCCATGAGGAACTGGGTTTAAGACATATAAAGGATTTGATTGCTCTTCCTCCACTTCTGCTGTGGCTTAGATGCCGGAGAAACGCTGCGGCTAGCTTGGTTCAAGATTGTATGACACACTGTTTACAATTGACCAAATCAAATAAAGTCCCTTGGCTCTCATATTTTCAAACATCTTTTCAAAATTTGGGGCTTGAGAACATGTTTACAGACCCAGAGTCTTTGCCAGTAAATGCTAAGGAGGTGGTGAAACAACGGCATATTAAACACACCATGATCCTTAGATTTCATAGTGCCCTGAAATTGAAAACCTTTGAACTTTATGTCCAGATTTCAACCGTGGCTACAATGGAACCCTATTTAACTTGGTTCTCAAGTCCATTAATATGCTCCGTTCCAACTTCATTCAGGCTAAATTTAGGGGCATATTTATACTCTGCTTGCGCCGAAATTGCGTCGTTTTTTTTGACGCAATTTCGACGCAAAACTAACTCCATATTTATACTTTGGCGTTAGACGCGTCTAGCGCCAAAGTCCATGGAGTTAGCGTCATTTTTTAGCGTGGACACCTACTTTGCGTTAATTATATGCAAGGTAGGCGTTCCCGTCTAAAAAATCGACTCCGAGGCATGTGCGTGGGATTTATACTCCTGGGCAAAAATCACGCCCGAGAGTGGGCGGGTCTAAAAAACCTGCATTAGCGCCGGATTTTAACGCCTGGGTCAGGGCAGGCGTTAAGGGACCTGTGGGCTCAGAATGAGCCCAGAGTTCCCCTCCCCTGCCCCCAGGGACACCCCCTGCCACCCTTGCCCACCCCAGGAGGACACCCAAGGATGGAGGGACCCACCCCAGGGACATTAAGGTAAGTTCAGGTGAGTGTTTTTAAAAAAAAAAAAAATTGGCATAGGGGGACCTGATTTGTACCCCCCTACATTCCACTATGCCCAATGACCATGCCCAGGGGACAGAAGTCCCCTGGGCATGGCCATTGGGCAAGGGGGCATGACTCCTGTCTTTGCTAAGACAGGAGTCATTTCAATGGGGGTTGGGAGTGAAAAAAAATGGCGCAAATCGGGTTGAGGCGATTTTTTTGCCTCAGCCTGACTTGCACCATTTGTGGACGCCCATACGCCATTTTCCCCCTACGCCGGCGCTGCCTGGTGTACGTCGTTTTTTTTAACGCACACCAGACAGCGCCGGCGGCTAACGCCGGCTAACGTCATTCAATAAATACGGCACCCGCATGGCGCTTGAGAATGGCGTTAGCTGGCGCTAATTCTTTTGACGCAAAACTGCGTTGGCGCAGTTTTGCGTCAAAAAGTATAAATATGGGCCTTAATTCATTATAGAGTGGCCTTCCCTAAACAAAGAGCTTTCACCTTGTCCCTGAGATGCCAGATCTAAGCAGAGGACATGTTAATTTTTCCTATTTTCTACACTTTACTACCCCTAGATATGCTTTTATATTGCGCCTTTTACGTACATTAAAGTTCATACACTATAAGGATGCTATGACTTATGTTAAAAAACTGCCAGAAATTCAAATCTGTTATCCTGTGTTAAATTTTATTAGATCTGCTATTCCTATCAGCAAACAATATGAATTTGTTGATACAGTTGTACAATAGTTTTAATTTGGAAATGGATATGATTTTAAAATGAATTTGTGATCTCTGATATAAGTGAGTTCCTGTCACTTTATCCTGCATACTTTTAACGTTCTTAAATAATTTTCTACTGTTTTAATAATTTAGTTAAATGTTTCACATTGTAAGGCTGCTATGACTTCGCATAAAATCAAAGGGTACCAAATGTATCATTCTATTTTAAATCTTACTAGATTTGCTACTGCTACCAGGAACTGACATTAATTTACTGATATGGTATTGTAATCAGATTTGGATGTGGGTCATGCTGCTAAAATGTTTTGTAAATGATCCTTTGCATATTTTTAAATGTATTTCAACTTTTGATCTGTAAAAACTGGTTTGTGCTTTTATGGCATTTTGCCGAATAAAGAATTTTGACTAACTGACTGATACCTGACAAGCCCAACGATGGGAACAGCAGAAGAGGAGCCAATTATCGACATGTGAACCGTGTACTAGTAAAATCTTAGATTTGGGGTTCTACTTTCTTTGGACTAAATGTAAACATAGAATTCTTTGACCAAAGGCAATGCGGGAAGTAGTTTTAGGAAATCTAACTTAGCCGGACTGCACCGAGAGGAGATGCGCCATTTTCCTAATTTTTCTTGAGCGTTTTGTTATTATTCTTTCTGAACTGCATGACGAGACTTTAGTTTTCCTGAACTTTAATGCTGAATTCCGATGCCTTGCGGAACAAACTGATGTCCAATTGATAAAGACTGTCACAGCTTGCTGAACCATACTGTGGCAAGGTATAGGATTATGTTACTGATTGTTATTTCTATTTGCTTTTGTCCCTATGTACCAACCACTAATTTTGATAGAGCCATAGTTAGATATTTTTCTACATTTCTGTTCACTAAATTACTTTTGCATGAAGTCCAAACATGTTATTCTAATCTGAAGGTTAGTTAGGGTGCTCACTGATGATGCTCAATACATATAATAACAGTTGATGTCTTCTTTGCTGAATCTAAATGTATGTCATTTCATTTGTGCAGTTATTCTTGCTATTGATTTGTACTGTAACCTTAGAATGTGTAGTGGTCCAAGCTTCGATGTCAGATACCCCTGATTTAGAGGAGGAAAAATTACTTTATTAAAGCTGTTTTCTCACCTTGAATGCTTCAGCAGAGTGAAGCTGGTTTTTGCCACTTTTTATCCATGGTCTCACAACCATTTATTCGTTTTGCACTCAGTGCAAACAAATATTTAGGTCCTCATTACTGATGACGCAGAAATGAAGGTTTTACATTTATTAGCGCATAAAACGTAGTGCTGCAATAATCAAGTGTGACTTTAACCGAACTAATAAAGATTGTACGGGGACAAATGTGCCCTCAGAGTAGTTCGCCAACATTTATAAGCGTGCTTTATATAACGTGATGTATTAGAATTGTACTAATCTGACATAACCGTAAACGTGTGCCATGATTTGCTTGTTTGAAATGTTTTAACTTAGCATAACTTTAGTGGAGGCTTCGGCCTAGTTGCCTTGTCTCACGGTTTAGATGCTCGTGTTTTTCTAATGTGTTAATAAAACGTGTATTCTTGCTTGAAGCTGTACTTTTCCAGTGAGATCGGTTCACATGCTTATCTTTAAGGTTTCGTGCCAGCCTGGCATCTTCTTCTTTGCTCCAAGGTCAATCTGCAGGTACAGACAATGGAAGCTCTGAAAGTGAGTTAATTGGTAAAATATGTTGCAACTTACGTTCCCGACTCCAAGGATAATGTATGCCTAGGTAGAAGCTTGTGAATTGTTGTTTTTGATTGGACAATTTGAAGCCAACCTATGAACCCTCCAATGGAAGACCCTACTGGATTTGAACTGTTGATTTTTTAAACCTGGTGCACAAGAAGAAAGCAGCCATTAGCCATTAGCCATTAGCCATTGGCCATTACCCATTGCACCCATTGAGGACATTATTGCCCATTGCAGCCATTATGGCCCATCTTGCCGACCTCGTCATTTTGCCAACTTCTACGATGCCAATTGATGTTCGACGCCATTTTGAATGAGACTTTGATGCTTTCTCTAATCGAGAGAAAGAGACTTTAAGAAATTCTCACCCTAGAGACTTTAACTTTGATTTACCCCTTTGCACAAAGTAGTAGTTTTGTCCTTTTATCCTGCCGCTGTGAGGCAATTGCCCCGTCCACCCTGCCCCTTTGCCCCCGTCCCATGCTGATCGAAACCGGTACCTGTGAGACGAAGACTTCCTTGAATGCTGATTGAATTTGGTAAATATGAAAGGAAAATGTACAATTGCATTGTGTTTCTTTTTAGGTAACCAACTGCTGATTTTTGATAAGAGCCCTAGTTAGGAGTTTTTCCAAATCAATGTTGCTAAATTGTTTTTGCATGAAGTCCCACATGCAGATGCTAATTTGATGTTAGATGAGGATTAATTTGTTGCACGATGCAATTTGAGACCTTGTTATGCTGACTAATGTATGCAATTAGCCCATTACAGATTATAGTTTTAGTGGTTTGCGTTGCTATTATCGAATGCATTGTTATTCAAATGCTGCATAGATTGCATCTTTTTCGCCGTTATGGACAGCTATTAAGGTTCATTTACATATATCATTTGGTGTTGAGACACATTTATATCGTGCTAGCTTTGTTAATATAGGGAAATAAATTCATTAACTTTGAATGAACTGGTGTGGTTATTCATGGCCGAAAGGTCATGGTTCGCCGAAATGTTTTCTGGATTAATTGTGAAGTGTTATGTTGATCAGGGCATTGCTTATGTTCGGTATTGATTATTGATTTGATTAAAAAGACTAATCTTGGGTGAAGAGAGCCCCACTTGGTCAAAAGATTCATCGACCCAAGAGCGTCCAAATACAGGTAGTTTATTAGGACGGAACGCTCTATCAGTAGATGGTAGCAGAGGACGGTTTCGCCCTTTGGGACCCCACTCGAGAGGTAACGGTTTCGCCCTTTGGGACCCCACTCGAGAGGTAACGGTTTCGCCCTTTGGGACCCCACTCGAGAGGTATATGGTGTTGAATTGAAGGTTACGCCCTTTGGGACCCCACTCGAGAAGTATATGGTGTTGAATTAGATTTTTCTTGGGTAAAACAGATTGAGAGAATGATGATGCCCTAAGTCCCCCGCGACTTTCCCGGGATCTCGGAGCTTGCGAATGGAGAGAATGGAGGTGTGAAATCGGCGTTGGCGGTACTAGTGACGGTATGAGTGAAGTCAGGATTTTGCGCTTGCACAGCTTATTGCCGCAGATTGTTTGAAAAGGTTGCGAGGATTTTAGAGAATAGCGGAGGTGCGACTCCGAGTGTGAGAGTAGGGAAGTCGTCGAACTTCATGTGCATGTGGCGCTTTGTGCAGAAAAAGGTCCACGTGGTTGTTGTTGTTGAGACGGGCCCTGCGAGGTCAAGAGACTCCGGAGTATGTTGAAAAGTGTATGAGACACTTGTTTTATGTTGTGGTCTGGTCGGTTTAATAGGTTGACCGGGCGTGGTCAACGAGTCGGTACGTGTGTTAAGGGAGTGGAAGAAAACTTCGACTTCGGGCTTTGACAAATTCTAAGTGCACTAGAATAGATCATTGACAAGTTGAAAGCAGAGTCTGCGGGTCAGAATTTGCTTGCGAAAGTGGGGACCGAGAAAGATGGAATAACTGCTGAGGCTAGTGAAAAATCCCTAAGGTCCTGAAGCGATTGTGTTACCCTTCCTGTAGTAAACCGACAGATCTGTTTTATTATTATTTGGTTGCTCGCGATACATGCCAGAAGTTGTTACGAGAGGAGCTGAGTGAAGGAGGACAAGCCGCGAGGCTTTGTCAGCCGCAGAGTGTGTGAGTGTGACGTCACTAGGAGCCGCGCTGGGATAGGTTGATTGCAGAGAAGGGTCGCGCACGGATTGGACGCAGTCCGTGGGGCTCGATTGGAAGGGGAAAGGCAAGCGAAGAGTATTCCGGGAATTAAAGTCACTTATTGATTACAAACTTTGTGAAATAAAAGACGAGAAAATGAAATTTTTTAAAGCATTAAAGAGTGCGATGAAGGGGGAGTCTTACATTAAAGCGAGCGTAGGAGAGGAGACGCCACCCGAAGGTACACCAGCTTACATTGTAATGGAGGAAAGGGGGGTAGCTCCGTGCCTTTGGCTAAAGCAATGGCACAAGCTGACAGAGAGACATGGGAGCGTAGCGTTCCCGATCCATGGGACATTCAATATAAGGATCCTAGAGAATTTGAGATTCGCGATGTACGACATGAAGGTACCTCCAAGGCCAGCACAGTTTGAGGCTTTGGCGATTTGGGAACTAATGGCTAGACCGCAACAGCAAAAGAAGTTCGAGACCAGGATAAGAAAGGTAGAAAAGGCACTAGCGGACGCTAGGTGGGATAATGCACAGAAGGTGTGGAGGTCAGATATATTGCAGGGGATAAAATTGTTTCCCGCAATTGCTAAGGAAGAAGAGGCGACAGGCAAGAAAGCTACCTGTAAGACAAACAGGAGGTGTTCCAAAGATAGAGAGGACGAGGAAAAGTTAAGGAGAGAAGACGAGTCAGAGGATGAGGAGTTCATCATGCAATTGCTGAACGACCGTCCACCACCTTATGCAGAGAGTGAACAAGGTCCAAGTACCAGTTCTGCCCCTCCGGCACCGGTACAGAATAATGAAACTCCGAATTCAGAAACGCCATCGGGATCTAAGGACCCGAGTTTACTGTTCACGCCGCAGATACCGCAGGTTAGGAGAATATATCCAGATGTGCCTATATTGAAAACAGCAGAAAATTATCAGCCGCAGGTCCCAAGGTACTACAGCAGTGACAACAGTACGGGAATGATTCTAGATCAAACCGTAATGGGAGTACAGAATGGTTGCAACCCAACATTGGCACAAGCTGAATCAACCCAGCTTTTGATGCCTCAAAAGCAGATGCAGGGGGGGACCGCACATGCTCAGATGACGGGGAGTCAGACGGGCATGCCGGCAATGATGACCCATAGTGTGGGAATGAACATGCCTCAGAACCTGGGGAATGGACAGAACCCAGATGCGATATCCCTACCCATTACTGTAGGTCCACCGGTACCTTTGTACATTCAGCCTAACTCAGGTATGAGCGGTCAAGGATCAGTGGTGCAGAATGGGACGGAAAGGAGGTGCATAGAAAACACTCCAGAGACAACTCCGATAGCGGCTCTGCCAACTGGATCTGGGTCCTTGATCGAGTTTAGTCCCATATGTGCTCAGTCAACAGTGGTGAGGTCGAGTCCCACACTGATGATACCGCTATCATTGAACACTGAAAAGTTGCTGCAACCATCAATGGCAGTCGATGTGAATGCTACACTGATGGGGTTGAATGCGCAACAGCTGACACAGTGGTTCAACAGTCTGAATTCCACACAAAGCTCAGCCAGTGGGAAGGGAGAGGACGATCTGAATAGGGTCAGGTTGAACATGGAAGCAGAAGAATTGGTGGAAGGGACTATGGGTTTGAATAGGTTAGAGTCCTACTCGGAAGAAGAGCTGAGGTATCTATGTCCCAGGATTACGAGAGAAGTGAACAAGGTACATAGAAGGTTGCAAGAAATAGCTGACAAAAACGGGGTTGAGATAGACAAGACAAAACACTTGAGCAGGAGCTATAGATTGGATTTCGGGACCACAGACTTTGAACACATGAGGTCAGCAGGCATGAAAACGCACCTTAGAGAATTGCTGCAGAGTGCACAAGTGTGGAGGTGCTTAGACAAATGGGAGAGCAGATGGGCAAGGAAAAAGGAAAAGAAGAAAGACAGTGTCCCAGAGCACAAGGAGAAAAGACCACAGAGTAGTGATGCAATAACCATGTTACCAATGAGGGAGACAGCAGGGGGAAAATTAATACATGTACTGTGGCACAGAAGCGACATTCAGTCTTTTACGGATGATTTTCCCAAACTGAGAGAGAAACCGATTGAATGGTATCAACAGACTGATAGGTTTGTGAAGCTTGCAAAATGTCTTTGGGAAGACCTGAACACCCTCTTTGAGATTGTGGTTCCGGCAGACTTGTGGGAAGACTGCAAAAGGGCTGTAGGTTGGCCGACAAGTGAACCAGAGAGGGACAGGGATACGGGTGCACCATCACCTATGGTAATGAGCTTGTACTATAAGGTGATTGAGCATTTGAAGACGAAGGTTGCCGCGAAAAATGTGGATTGGCAGAAGATTGATCGAACTGCCCAAGAGGCTAAAGAGTCGATTCATGGTTACTATGAGAGGTTGTTGAAGGCGTTCAAGAACTACAGTGGCACGGAAACAATAGAGGCGAAGGACATGCTTCATTTTGTGTTTAGATTTGTGGAAGGGCTGAGACCAGACATAAGTCAGATGATAAAGACGCATTTGATTTGTTGGCAGTCGAAACCGATTGATGAGGTGTTGAATTATGCGAAATACTGTAGCGACGAAATTGAAGTGAAACAGAAAAGGTTGAAAGAGAAAGTGATGGTGATGCAACTTAAAGCAGCTCAGACAGGTTTGCAAGGGTTGCAAGGGTTCCAACAGCAGATACCGCAGCCGCAGCCGCAGGGAAATATGGTGTTTCAGCCACAGGCGAGAGGCAGAGGCAGAGGAGGCTTTGGGAGTAATGGTCCGGATTTGAACACTGTTGCGATTCCGAATGGTGTGCAGGCAATGAAAAGGGTGATGCCGTGTCACGTGTGCGGAATCGTCGGGCATTGGAAACGCGAGTGCCCGATGGTGGTGCAGGAAGGTGCAGGTGTTGGTCAGCAAAACAATGATGTCAATGCATTCCAGACAATGAGGGGACCGAAAATGAGAGGTCCAAACCCAAATTTTCAGACCATAAATCAGCTGCAGGGATTACAGCCCATGCAGCCGCAGCAGATGCAGATGCCCCGTATGCAGATGACGCAAATGCAGCCAATGCAACAGCAGTTTCCCATGGTACCTAATCAGCAAATGCAAATACCTTTGGCACCAGTGAGTCAGCAGCAAGTGATGGTTCCTCCACAGGTCTCGGGTCAGGTGATGAATACAAATGGCACAGCACAACAGTTCCCATTACACAGTGAGAATGGAATAAACAATGTATGGGAGAGTGAAAGTTCAGATGAGGAGGGAAATTGTGTGCTTGCAGCATCCTTGGAAGTTGATCAAAAGGGTCCATATGTGGAGGCAAGAGTTATGGGTCATCGTGTTTCATTCTTGGTTGACACAGGAGCCACACGTTCAACTGTTAGGAGCATTGAAGTACCAAATTTGCCACTCTCAGGGAGAACAGTTCAAGTAGTGGGAGTAGCAAACAGGCACCTGACGAACCCAATCACAGATCCAGTACAAGTCAGAATTGGTAACTATCAAGGGTCACATAATTTTGTGGTACGTGACTCAAGCCCGATAGCACTGTTAGGGAGAGACCTATTGTGCAAATTGGGATGTTCGATTATGTGTTCGAACGATGGAATTAGAATTCAGACGAGCAGTGATGGGGAAGAAGAGGACAGTGTAGAAGGGGATGAGATGGAAACTGTCGATGAAGAATATCCTCTGATTAACCTTTTTCCGATGATAACTGAAGAAGATATTCCAGCTGAATTACGGGAAACAGTCGGAAAGGAAGTGTGGGATATGACAGGAAAAGAGGTGGGATTGGTGAAAGGAGTGGAACAAGTGAAAGTGACCGTAAAACCCAATGTAACCTTTCCCCAGACCCCACAAATACCACATGGAACAAGACACCCTCATGAAAGTCGCCCAACTCATTGATGAGTTTGTAAAACAAGGAGTACTGAAAGAAGTGTTAAGCAGTCCATGTAATTCACCAATCATGGGACTAATAAAGCCGAGTGGAAAGGTCCGAATCGTGCAGGACTTGAGGAAAATAAATGACATCATAATTAAATGCTGCCCTGTAGTACCGAATCCAGCTGTCATAATGTTTCAAGTCCCTTGCGATGCCGAGTGGTTCTCAGTCATCGACTTGTCACAAGCATTCTTTTCGGTGCCTCTTCATGAGGACAGCCAATTTCTCTTTTGTTTCAAATTCTTAGACAGAGTTTACAGTTGGTGTCGAATTCCTCAAGGGTTTTCTGAGTCACCGTCAATTTTCAATCAGATTCTAAAGAAAGACTTGGAAGCGTTAGAATTGCCATTCGAGTCAACCCTAGTACAGTACATTGATGACTTACTGATTGCATCTAAGACAGAAAGTGGCTGCACAGCCGACACCATTGCTCTACTGAACCATTTGGGAAGGAATGGACACAAGGTGTCTCCTTCCAAGTTGCAGTTCTGTCAGAAGAAAGTAAAATACTTGGGTCATCAAATAGAGAAAGGGTCACGGAGAATAATGAAGGAAAGAATAACAAGTGTACTTCAAATGAGTCCACCAAAGACGAGGAGGGAGGTGAGGAAGTTTTTGGGGATGGTGAGCTACTGTCGCCAGTGGATTCCCAACTTCTCAACTCTAGCAAAGCCTTTACTGAAACTGACCCAGAAGGATGCCTTGGATGAAATTGAGCTGAAAGGAGATGAGATGGATGCTTTTATTGAATTGAAAGAATGCATGTGCAGGGCTCCAGCTTTAGGTATGCCTGATTACACAAACCCTTTCACATTGTTTTGTCATGAACGTGATGCATGTTCTTTGTCTGTCTTGACCCAAGCCCATGGTGGCATAAACGGACCAGTAGCGTATTTTTCAGCTACTTTGGATCCGGTCGCAGCAGCACTGCCAGGGTGTTTGCGCGCCGTAGCAGCAGTTGGTATCAGCCTCACTCAGAGTGAACGAATAGTGATGGGACACCCATTAACAGTCATGGTCCCTCACTCAGTTGAGATACTTTTGACCCGCTCCCGAACGCAACACATGACTGGAGCAAGACTCACAAGATATGAAACAATAATTCTGGGCTCACCGAATGTGCAGCTGAAAAGGTGCACTACGTTGAATCCAGCAACCTTGCTTCCCGGTGAAAATGCTGAAATTGAGAACGCTGAAGACGTCGAGCACGACTGCCTTCAGGTGACTGAATTTTGCACAAAACCCCGACCTGATATTAGGGATACTAAGCTTGATGAAAATGACCATATTATTTTTGTTGATGGTTCATGTCTAAGAGATGGGTTGGGAATTTTGAAAGCAGGATATGCTGTATGTACTGGAACAGGTGTCTTGGAAGCATCCTGGCTTCAAGGATTCTATTCCGCACAAGTAGCAGAGCTTGTAGCCCTTACAAGAGCATGCCAACTGTCTACATTGATGAAGGTTACCATTTACACTGACAGTCAGTACGGGTTTGGAATTGTGCACGACTTTGGGCAACTATGGTCACAGAGAGGTTTCCTGACCTCTTCAGGGTCCCCAGTGAAAAACGGGGAGAGAATAAGGGAATTGTTACACGCCATTCAGATGCCAGCCAAAATTGCAGTGGTAAAGTGTAGTGCTCATACAAAAGGACAGGACTATGTTTCCCTAGGAAATGCATATGCGGATCAAGTCGCAAGATTTTGTGCCTTGAACTGTATATTGCTCAGGGATGAATGGAATTTGATAAGTGAGCCAGAGCTCGAACCAGCTGAAGCATTTGCCTTGAAGGTCGTGGATACAATGGATGAACTAAAAGCATTACAGAATAGCGTCAGGGAGGATGAAAGGGTTTCCTGGATTAAGTCACAATGTACAAGGAGACCAGATGAGTTATGGGTTTCAAATGAAGGAAAATTTGTTTTACCAAATAGTCTCTTATCACAGCTAGCGCGGTTCTATCATGGGCAGGCTCACCTAGGGAGAGATGCCTTGATAAGATTGTTCAAAACTGATTGGTTTAACCCCAGATTCCGTCAAGTTGCAGAAGCAGTTTGCCATCGTTGTGTCATTTGTCAGCAGATGAACCCAGGAAAGGGAACGGTTGTGAACGTGAGCCACATTGGCAGGGCGGGTGGCCCGTTCAGCAGAATGCAGATGGACTTTATTGAGATGCCTGTGCATGGAGGTCTGAAGTATGTGTTGGTGATTGTGTGCATTTTTAGTCACTGGATTGAAGCATACCCCACACGTAGAAATGACAGCCTTACAGTTGCAAAACTATTGTTGAGGGAGTTGATACCACGTTTCGGATTCCCGATCTCTTTAGAATCAGATAGAGGAAGTCACTTCAATAACGAGGTGATAAAGTTACTTTGCGCAGCGCTGAACATTGAGCAAAAACTGCATTGTAGCTATCGCCCTGAAGCCTCAGGACTGGTGGAACAGATGAATGGTACACTGAAATCAAGAATGGCGAAAATATGTGCATCGACAAATTTGAAATGGCCTGACGCATTGCCTTTGGTGTTAATGTCAATGAGAAACACCCCTGACAGAAAGACTGGATTGTCCCCGCACGAAATTCTCATGGGCAGGGCCATGAGACTTCCTGCAGTTCCCGCAAACGCGCTTTTGAATATTACAGATGATATGGTGTTAGACTACTGCAAAGGTCTGGCTGACGTGGTTCGCTCTTTCTCTCACCAGGTGGAAGCAACCACCTTGTCACCGATCCAAGGTCCAGGACACACACTGAAAGCAGGTGACTGGGTCGTGATAAAGAAGCACGTGAGGAAGTCGTGTCTGGAACCCCGTTGGAAAGGCCCTTTCCAAGTGATCCTGACGACCACTACCGCTGTGAAGTGTGCGGGAGTTCCCAACTGGATCCACGCCAGTCATACAAAGAAAGTGTTGTGTCCCACAGATGAGGAAGTTGAAGCGCTGAAACTGCCAGTACCTGATAACAAAGTGCCGAGCGCTGAGACAGAGCAAAACAGAACTAGAAGCGAACAGGCAGAAATAGAGGAGAGAGAAATATTCTCTGAGGACGAAACAACCGATTCACTTGGGGAAGACCAAGGAGAAACCTCAGACAGCGACGAAGCAGCTGAAAGTGACAAAGAGCCTGAAGAAAGTAACGGTGACAAAGGGCTCGAAAGAGGTGAAGAAGCAGGAGAGCCTGATCAGAGGAGGGCTTTCCCAGAAGCAGACGGTACAGAAAAAGAAAAGGAAAACCTGATTGACTCCCCAGAAGGAGGGGACAAGGCAGAACAGAACGAAACTGTTCAAACTTCTTCAGAAGAGATCGCAGGTCCATCAAGTGGACACAGTGCAAAGAGAAGATCAAGTATATCACCAGTAAAACTAAGAACTAGAGAAACGTTGAACGACAGTGAAGGGCCAAGAGTGAAAGAGAAAAGAAAGGAAGTGTCTGTCGTGGTACCAACATCAAGTGAAGAAAAAGACTTGGCCAAAGAGGAAAGTACCAGTGAGGCAGAATCAAAGAGAGATGCAAAATTGAAAAGGAAAAGGATACCAAACAGGAGATATTCCGGTCCAGAATGGGCATATGTAGTCAATGACGATTGGACCGACGAATTTGTATCTCTTAGCCTCGAGAACGAAGAAGAAGAGATACCAATAGAAAAGAAAAGTTTTATGGACACTATTGATTGAAAAGGTGATAGATGACATTGCTTGCTATAATCTAACGTGATACAACCAGCTGAGACATTGCTAAACCGGATGAGACATTTGCTAACTTGATAAGACTTTGATAACCTGATTGACTCTTAAACCCGATTTGAGACAACGTTGCTAACTGATAAAAGACTGAGTTATTGCCGAATTGAGACAAATGCTGCTAACCGATAAGTGACTGGGCTCCTGAAGAAAACTGTGTGAACATTGCGCTCATTCAGCTTTGTAACTAATTGCTAAATCGTTTCTTTATAGGTGCTTCTAGCTCTCTGATTCTATACAGATCATGACTAGGTACGCTACACAAAACAGTAGAGTGAAATATTGTAAATATGCGTGTATAGGCTTGATAACTGCATGTGTACTAATAATAATGGCAATAGTGCTTGCAACGCGTGGTAAGGGTGAGAATGAGAAAATTGATGCTTCTACTTCTGCTCCTGTTACTGTCACTGAACTAACCGCATTGAAAAGACTAGAATTAGATGAGAGACACTTGCATGATAAGAAGGAACTTTCGTACAATGTTTTCTATCGCCTACTAACAGAATATGTTGAGACTATGGATGCGAAAGATTGTTATGTGTGTACACAGATACCGACATCGGTAACGGAAGGGGTGACTTATCACCACATGCCTCTTACATATGGGATTACATGTAGTTTAGTAACTTCTAGATTTTATGGTCAAACTAACATACAGTATTTTTATTCAAATTATGATGTTACCTTTGCATATGTTCCTATAATAACGCAACTAAGCCAGATTGCTAAAGATTGGGATGCTAAAATAATGAGGGAATTTTTCGAGCCAATGCAACCTTTTGAAACAGCTCACGCTCATAGGGAAAACCTTACCTGCTCGCTCTCTGCAGTAGAAATAAGCTTTTTAGATCGCACAGATGATAGAAGGGCACAAATGAATGCGAAATTAGAAAAGGAGCTAAGTAAGAGGACTTCAGTAGATAATTATGCTTTTGCCGCAATAAAAACACAAGGAAAAATAGCTTTAGACGCTTGGCATGTAGGGAAATTTTGTATATATCGTGGTGAATCTTATTATGATAACATTTTCGTGGGAGCGAGTGAATGTAAACATACGTTTATCTTTAAGGCCAAATGGACATTCATGCTGAACGGACTTGACCCTGTCATACCTGGTGTATATTACATTTGTGGGCATAATGCCTATTATCGTCTTCCAAAGGGATGGTGGGGGAGATGTTATTTGGGTATAGTGTTCCCAAAGGTTTATCAACTGGATGACCTATCGGTGATTCCAAAGACGCCTGGATCTCATCGTATCCAGAAAAGAGAGACCGCAGCTGCTGTGGTAGGAGATATATTTGGAGCCATGATTCCTTCATTGGGAGTTGTGTTGAATTCCATCAAAATAAGAAAGTTGTCTACTATAGTGGATAACATGTTGACAAAGTTTTCAGGTGCTATAATCCTGATGGATGCTGAACTTGCAGCAGAAAGAGCTATGACTCTTCAAAACAGGCTTGCCCTAGACATTCTTTTAGCAAAGGATGGCGGCGTTTGCAAAATGCTTGGTGCGCGTCACTGTTGCACGTATATACCAGACAACAGTGTGAAGATTAAAACAATGCTTGCAAATCTAACAAAAGAGAGTGCAGACTTGAAGGAATTGAAAGAACCAGGAGTTTGGGAGAAGGTTGGAAAGGGAGTTGCTTCAGTGGGAAATTGGCTTGGTGGCATTTGGAATGGAATATTACTAAAAATAATACAGGGAATACTAATAGTACTAATTTGCATCTTTGGGATTTGGGGAATAAAGAGGGGAATACTAATGATCATGGCAAGAATTAAGAGAAGGAAGGAAGAGAAAATGATGAAAAGAATGGCAGAAGAATACAAGGCAAGAACAAGGGGAACTAAAAGGCAAAGAGAACTGACAGAATTTTAATGGAATAAAATTTGTGGGAATAGTTTTGTGTGATGACAAATAGTCATCAGAGGAGGGATTGATGACGCAGAAATGAAGGTTTTACATTTATTAGCGCATAAAACGTAGTGCTGCAATAATCAAGTGTGACTTTAACCGAACTAATAAAGATTGTACGGGGACAAATGTGCCCTCAGAGTAGTTCGCCAACATTTATAAGCGTGCTTTATATAACGTGATGTATTAGAATTGTACTAATCTGACATAACCGTAAACGTGTGCCATGATTTGCTTGTTTGAAATGTTTTAACTTAGCATAACTTTAGTGGAGGCTTTGGCCTAGTTGCCTTGTCTCACGGTTTAGATGCTCGTGTTTTTCTAATGTGTTAATAAAACGTGTATTCTTGCTTGAAGCTGTACTTTTCCAGTGAGATCGGTTCACATGCTTATCTTTAAGGTTTCGTGCCAGCCTGGCATCTTCTTCTTTGCTCCAAGGTCAATCTGCAGGTGCAGACAATGGAAGCTCTGAAAGTGAGTTAATTGGTAAAATATGTTGCAACTTACGTTCCCGACTCCAAGGATAATGTATGCCTAGGTAGAAGCTTGTGAATTGTTGTTTTTGATTGGACAATTTGAAGCCAACCTATGAACCCTCCAATGGAAGACCCTACTGGATTTGAACTGTTGATTTTTTAAACCTGGTGCACAAGAAGAAAGCAGCCATTAGCCATTAGCCATTGGCCATTACCCATTGCACCCATTGAGGACATTATTGTCCATTGCAGCCATTATGGCCCATCTTGCCGACCTCGTCATTTTGCCATCTTCTACGATGCCAATTGATGTTCGACGCCATTTTGAATGAGACTTTGATGCTTTCTCTAATCGAGAGAAAGAGACTTTAAGAAATTCTCACCCTAGAGACTTTAACTTTGATTTACCCCTTTGCATAAAGTAGTAGTTTTGTCCTTTTATCTTGCCGCTGTGAGGCAATTGCCCCGTCCACCCTGCCCCTTTGCCCCCGTCCCATGCTGATCGAAACCGGTACCTGTGAGACGAAGACTTCCTTGAATGCTGATTGAATTTGGTAAATATGAAAGGAAAATGTACAATTGCATTGTGTTTCTTTTTAGGTAACCAACTGCTGATTTTTGATAAGAGCCCTAGTTAGGAGTTTTTCCAAATCAATGTTGCTAAATTGTTTTTGCATGAAGTCCCACATGCAGATGCTAATTTGATGTTAGATGAGGATTAATTTGTTGCACGATGCAATTTGAGACCTTGTTATGCTGACTAATGTATGCAATTAGCCCATTACAGATTATAGTTTTAGTGGTTTGCGTTGCTATCATCGAATGCTTTGTTATTCAAATGCTGCATAGATTGCATCTTTTTCGCCGTTATGGACAGCTATTAATGTTCATTTACATATATCATTTGGTGTTGAGACACATTTATATCGTGCTAGCTTTGTTAATATAGGGAAATAAATTCATTAACTTTGAATGAACTGGTGTGGTTATTCATGGCCGAAAGGTCATGGTTCGCCGAAATGTTTTCTGGATTAATTGTGAAGTGTTATGTTGATCAGGGCATTGCTTATGTTTGTTATTGATTATTGATTTGATTAAATTGACTAATCTTTGGTGAAGAGAGCCCCACTTGGTCAAAAGATTCATCGACCCAAGAGCGTCCAAATACAGGTAATTTATCAGGACGGAACGCTCTATCATTACTAGTGGGACCATAATCTTGCATAGGTGAGGCACCTACTTTCACTGCACATATTTAAAATACTAGTTTTATGGTGGATATCAGCAGGTCAAACTTGCCAATATTTATCAGGGGGGAAACGCCCGGTAAAGGCCATTCTTATTGTAGCAGCTAATAAATATCGAACATATTGGTGTTGTGTTTTTCATCCGACGCCATTATTTTTTGTATTCAGTAATTACATTAATCATCTAAAAAATGTTGAAGTATTCTTGACTTTGCATTGGGTAGCTACTAATGGTGCAGCAAGAGCCGTACTCCGAAGGATTAGTGCTGTGAGCATCCTTTGCACATCCTGACAATGGTAACAGAGAGCTCATTTTCCATGGTTGCTATGGTCAACCTTGCTGTCCAACCGTTTTCTTCTAAGATAAAGTCTATTTTTGATCATTTAATCTGTGATGGATATGCTTAAGTATCCAGATATTTCGCTGTAGACAGGCAGCGCCCGTTGAAACACTGAAATTGTGCCAAATTAGATCTTTTTAAGTGGAGTGCGCGCGTACCGCACGCTCGCGTTACCTCGTGTTCCCTTTTACTCCGTCGTGTTGACGTATAGTGCCATTACGCATGGATCATTCGTAACTTACGTTCTAATTGGGGCAAACAGCACTCACCGATGTGCATTACAAACCTGGCTAATGGCACTTCGCTGTGGCATATTTTGTCACGCTGATGTTAATGCGCAATGATAGATTAGCAGAATGCCAATAACGTTTGAGCCACAATTATAATGTACATTAAATAAGAAGAAAGTCAAATAGCGACGTATTTGCTCTACAAACCTTGTTAGAAGATTTCTATTCTGCTTTAATTTGTCACACTAATGCAAATGTTTAATGATAGATTAACACAATACACATAACTTTCTCTGTACAATTATATTATACATTAGGGACGCTCACGGTAGCAAATGAATGCACATAAAAATATGACCACTTAATTTTTCCTTTAATCATATGATGAATAACTTACTTCATTCTTGTATAATAGTTTGCTAAAACCGAATGGCTGAATTCTCCTAGTTAGTATAAATGCCAAACATTAGCTCAAAACAAAGCTAGAAACGACAGTGTGTGACTTCACAGCTGAAGAGAAGATTCCCTTCTATCTAACACTAAAGGTTGGGAGAGGTAATGTGGGTTGAACAGGCACCCGGAGATTAGTTTCAGGAAGGAGAATAAAGAATCTCGTGGTGGGAAAGGATTTGCATTAAATTGAGACTGGTGATGTATAATTTTAGGCCTGGTCTTGAGGCAGCTTTAGCTGATATGCCTCGACAGCTTAATGTCACTAAAACACAAATCATAAATAAAAAATATACATAATACATGAAATTGCTAGGGGTCAGCACTCCTTATCCCTTTTGTCTGTTTAACTGTCATTCGCCTTTGGTTCGATCAACAACAGAAAATATCACGGGGAAAATCAGTCATCCCACTTCAGACATTGGCTGTCTTGCACCGTGAGTGATGGCATTTTTCCGGAAATAGGGAAGGAAGTTAGAAATAGAAATTCTGTGTGCATGGCATTTATTTCCAGAATAGAAGTTTACTTCAAGATTGGCATTTATTTTTCTTTCCTATGTGCAATGTATTCTCTGGGAACTTAAAACATAGCTAAAATAGAAAGGTTTTAGCATGAGTAGTAAGTAATATGGAAAGCTGTGACATAACTCCAGTGGCAGCCGGTAATTTTAGGAGGGAGAGGGACGGCTGGGACACACACGCACACATACATACTCACACCCATTCATTCACACACATGCACGAACATACAGGCATCCATTCACAACACTCATTGCCAAATATTCAAACATATATTCATGCATGCATGCACGCACCAAAAATAAAGTAAAATAAAAACACACTTTCCTGCTGCACTGCCTTGGAGGTCCCATGAGAGTTGGGACTGCTGCTTTCCCAATGAAGGAAGGCAGCAGTCCCAAACCTCTGAGGTCCTAGGATGGTGGGGACTGCTGCTTTCCGAATGACGGAAGGCAGCAGTCCCAACCTCATTACCCCACTCTGTGACTAAGTGTCACTGTTTGACACTCTGCTCTGGGCACTTCAGGGCTTAACACTGAAGCACCCAGGTGTGAAGCAATGAGTGACCCTACTCCTGATCACTGAGGGGAAGGGTCTCCAGGTCCTTTGCTGAGCCGAGGATTTCATGTCCACAGGAGCTGACACATCCTCAGCCCAGCAAAATTCAGCTCAGGCAGCCAGAAGCCTGCACATTTAATGCATGTCTAGCTCCGGGCTGCCTGACCTGAAAGTGAGGAGTGTCTGTCAGGATGACCTTTGCTCAGCCTGACCGACACTCTTCTTGAAGGGCAAAATGTGAGGGGGTGTGGCCCTTCGGCCCGAATGGACCAGTCGTGGCTCCATAACTCACAGCTAGAACTATAATCCCAATCCACGTGCTCTCAAAGACTAACACAAAATGCCACAAATGGGCCCATGGAAAAAAAATAAATGACTTTTTCTCACAAAATCCATGGTGTGTGTTTCACAGCAGTTCATCTGGGATACTTGCCAGATGAGGTTTAGTAAATTCATCCAGTCATGTCCAGTCATATCCCAATGGACATTTCAGTGGCAAAGTGGGAGAGGAGAGGAAAGAATCCCTTATCAGGTTACCTTTTGGTGGACCTTTTTAGTAAGACAAATTTTACAAGTGTGAATCTCACATAAATAGGCCTATCCAGCTACTTAGCAGTAGTTTTGAGAACAGTGTTCCTAGAGTAGTTGATTATGCCACTAGTAATAAGAAAGTCAATGTGCTAAAGAATCCCACTGATCAGAACATGGTGGTTGGTGGATGTACTACTACAGTCATTTACTTCTTGGTATGAATTAAAAATTCCTTGATGACTAAGCTTCATGATAATCCATCTTCACATACACCTTGAGTAGATTACTCAACCTCCTGCCCCAGCAGTGTCCAAAGAAACCGCTCATCTGTCCTCTATCATTTAAATGTATGTTTTATTTGTCTATAAAAATAAACAGTGCTCTGAATATTCAGTTAGGGTGTAAATCTGACAGTATATAGAGGTGTACCTCCATAAAAAACACATAGTTTCCCTAGTGCCAAAACAAGTCACTATTGCACACCCTTTGGAGCATTTCCATGATCGGTGTTAGACTTGGCAACCTTGGCGTGGTCTCCCCTAACTTTTTGCCTCTGCTTCCCAGGTGGTTGATGTGTGCTGGACTCTGTTTTTGCTGTTTTCGATACTCTGGGCACTTTACCATCGCTAACCAGTGCTAAAGTGCGAGTGTTCCTATGTGAAATGTATGTGTAATTGCTTATCCTTGATTGGCATATTTGAATTACTAGGAAGTCCCTAGTAAAGTGCACTAGAGGTGCCCAGGGCCTGTAAATCAAATGCTACTAGTGATGCTACTAGTGGGCTTGCAGCACTGGTCTGTGCCACCCACATTAGTAGCCCTGTAAACATGGGTCAGACCACTACAATGTCTGCTGTGTGTGCAGTTTTAAACGGCTAATTCAACTTGGCAAGTGTACCCACTTGCCAGGTCTAAACCTCCCCTTTTTATACATGTAAGGCACCCCTATGATGGGCCCTAGGTAGCCCCATGGGCAGGTTGCAGTGTATGTTGAAGGTGGGACATGTACTGATGTGTGTTACATGTCTTACAGTGAAATACTGCTAAAATTGAGTCTTCACTGTTGCAAGGCCTATCTCTCTCATAGGTTAACATGAGAACTGCCTTTAAATAATATTAAAGTACAGATTTCCTTAGAGAGCAGATATAAATTTGGAGTTTGGGGTCTCTGAGCTCACAATTTAAAAATACATCTTTTAGTGAAGTTAGTTTTTAGATTGTTTGACAATGCCATTTTTAGAAAGTAGGCATTTTCTTGCTTAAACCATTCTGTGACTCTGCCTGTTTGTGGATTCCCTGTCTGGGTCAGTTTGACAGTTGGGCTGTTTGCACCTCTCCTCTAGACAGTGGCATAAAGGGAGCTGGGGTGTAGCCTGCATATCCTGATGAGCCATCTGTGCTAGCAGGGGATGGAGGAGTGGTCACTTACACCTAATGGGTTGTGCCTGCCTTCTTACAATGCAGTCTCCAAACCCCTGGTGTGTGTCTGGGGCCTGGCCTGGGCAAGGCAGGATCTTGTGAACAACAGAGACTTTCCTTTGAAGTATGCCTACTTCAAAGGCAGAAAGGGTATACGTATTGGACCCAAAACCCCTGAAAATCAGAATACTTCAAGGATTCAAGAGGAACCTCTGCCTGGAGAAGATCTGAATAGCTGAGGAGAAGTGCTGCCCTGGCCTGTGACTGTGCTGTGTGGGCTATACTACAGTTGCTGCTTCTACCTGTGCAAGGGGACAGAGACTGGACTTTGTTTTGCATTCCTGCTTGAGAGGTATCTCCAAGGACGTGGAGTAGAGCTTGCCTCCTGTTTTGAAGCCTCAGGGACAGCAAAGGCTTCACCATCCAGTTCTGAGTCTGCCAGCTGTGGGCTCTAGCTTGCCAGAGGGTGCCATTCCAGTTTCTGGGCACCCGGAAGTGAATTTCTGGAGCAAAACCTGTCTAACGATGCTGGATGCTGCTGTGCGACTTCGTAAAGGACGCTGCTGCCCAGAATTGTGACATCACCTGCCCCGATGCAGCAGAATTCACAGAAGTGCAGCCACCCCGACCACTCTGTAGGCTTCATGTCACTACAGCCACTGATCCCGCCTGACTTTGTTGACTTCGGGGTGTCATAAGTCCGATGTCTGTGACATCCAACACCATTGCATTGCCTGCGGCCCTGTGACGTCATCGAGACCCCTTGAGGTTGCCCTGGAGCATCGTGACTTTGCCAGACTTTGTACCTCCTGGAAACAAGGGACTGACTTCCCAACTGACGTCGCTTCACCTCCACCGCTCTGCAGTAAGGAACCAGCAACGCTGCACGACACCTTTGCCTTTCTGCCCTGCATCACCGGAACCGACAACGCATCAGATCCAGAGACACCTTGTTTCCTGACTCTCTGCACCGACCTGTATTCTACTTGTTTGCTAAGGTACTGTACCTGGGGGTCGAATGACCCCAAAACCGGCGCCATTGGCATTGCATTGTAGAAAACAACTCTGTCACAATGCCACCTACTACGAACTTGCAGCATTTGTGCCTCTAGGCACTATTTTTGTGCTTTTAAGTGATAAGTTTATAGTTTTAACTGTGCATTGTGGATTTTTATCATATTTGGTCTAGTTTATTCAGATAAAATAATAACTATTTTTCTAAACCTGCATTGTGTCATTTTCTAGTGGTTCACTGTATTACTGTGTGTGTTTTTCCAAATACTTAACACATTATCTCTGCCTGTTCGTGCCAAGCTACCAAGGGGGTGAGCGGGGGTTAACGGAGTGTGATTCTCCTTTATCCTGACTAGAGTGAGGGTCCTTGCTTGGGCAGGTGGTTACCTGAATGCCAACCAAAAACTCAATTTCTAACAATCGGTTACATGTCCACCACAATTGACCACCAGACAATCCATGAGTACTTCAGCAACAAAGGACCATATTCTGGACCAAGAACACATCATTAGTTAAAACAGAAGGAAACTTGTTCCTCAGCTGTTTATTGCTTACTGACTGTTGCCTTTATTAATGGCTCGCTTTAGCTGATCTGAACTTATTGCCTTCTTAAAAAGATCCTGAAACATATGTGTTGTACTATAAACAGTCCAAAAAAGTCAAACGCTGACAGAAATATTTGTGTGGCCATTTAGGAGAGTATTGCAGTACATGTCTGCATCTCAATGGAAGTAGTGGAATGAGAGGTGAAAGATCACCCATACCATGTTTTGAGAAGGAAGGTAGACGTGTCTGTCCTGGGCCTCCCTCACTGATCTCTCTGCAGTAAAGGCTTAAATGTGCATGTGGATGCTTGGTCCCAATTCCAATAAATATGGGATGGGCAACAGGAGTAAGTGTCTCCAGTCTGATTGTGAACGGGACTCTTTTATGTTCAAAGGACAAAATCTTAGAAAGTTTGACTTGCTATATGAAAGAGTGAATCTATGTCGGATATTGTTGTTCAAAGTCTCTCTGCCATGAGGAGTAGGAGAGTATGCTAGGGTAGGTGTTCTAGTAAAAATTATTAACGAGTGTTCATCAATCAATCAATCAATCAATCAGGAATTTGTAAAGCGCAGTACTCACCCATGAGGGTCTCAAGGTGCTGAGGAGGGGAGGGGGTGCTACTACTGCTCGAACAGCCAGGTCTTGAAAAGTTTCCTGAAGGTAAGGAGGTCTTTGGTCTGGCGCAGGTGGGTGGAAAGAGTGTTCCACATTTTGGCGGCGAGGTGCGAGAATGATCTACTGCCGGTTGTAGTTCTGCAGACGCATCAGACCGTTGCGAGGGCAAGGTCGGCAGAGCGGAGATGCCGGGTCGGGGTGTAGAAGCAGAGTTATCATGTATTCTGAATAAGGGGTTTGTGTAGAAAGTATAATAACATATAAAAATAATGCACGCATTTGAAAATGTGATTACGATGAGTGGCCGCCAACGTTCACGAAGTGTACTTATTGATAGTCTAATACTGTGAAATGTTCAATATATGTTTGACTAATGTAGTAATATGTCATATTAAGGGTTATACATTATGTACAAGCTTTATTAATTGTAGGCCTTAACTTAGCAAAGGTCTTGGCCTACTTGCCAGGCCTCATGTCAAAGCTGTATTTTTTAACGTTTAATAAATGGTGGCCTAGAGAGTTAAACTGTGATTTTCCATTTGCATTGTTTAAACATGCTCATAACTGGAAGTTGCTCATGAGAACCAACTGCTAGAAGATGCTGTTCTTGTTAATGTAACATTTTGTGTATAATGTGTGCAAGACTGACTTTCTCAAGAGGAGAACAATGGAGACACTTACTGGATCAGAAGCTGCAACAATATTGTTACCTGACAAGCTGGATGATGAGGACATTGCAGGGCAACCAATCGACATGTGAACGGAGTAATAGTAGAACACAGAGATTTGGAGTTTTATTGGACAAAGTATGAACATGCGATTAACTAACCAATAGGGATTTGGGAAATAGTTTTAGTAGTTTTGATTTAACGGGACTACACTGAGAAGAAAGCAGCATTTGCCACTCCGTCATTGCCCATTTTCTTGCTGGCCGAAAGGTCATAATCTTCTTGTGCATCTTGACAAGAGACGTGCTTAACTTTAATGCTTAAAGACTATGGGGGTCATTCTGACCCTGGCGGTTGACTACCGCCAGGGCCGGGGACCGCGGATGCACCGCCAACAGGCTGGCAGTGAATCCATGGGCATTCTGACCGCGGCGGTACAGCCGCGGTCAGAAACGGGAAACCGGCGGTGTTCCGCCAGTTTCCCGCTGCCCTAGGGAATCCTCCATGGCGGCGCTGCAGGCAGCGCCGCCATGGGGATTCCGACCCCCTTACCGCCAGCCTGGTTCTGGCGGTTTTGACGGGTGTCGTGGGTGTAGGAGGCTGGACTGGCTTGTAGTGAGTACCAAGGGGTACTTGCACCTTGCACCAGGCCCAGTTATCCCTTATTAGTGTATAGGGTGTCTAGCAGCTTAGGCTGATAGATAATGGTAGCTTAGCAGAGCAGCTTAGGCTGAACTAGGAGACGTGTGAAGCTACTACAGTACCACTTAGTGTCATATGCACAATATCATAAGAATACACAGTTATACTAAAAATAAAGGTACTTTATTTTTATGACAATATGCCAAAGTATCTTAGAGTGTACCCTCAGTGAGAGGATAGGAAATATACACAAGATATATATACACAATAGCAAAAATATGCAGTATAGTCTTAGAAAACAGTGCAAACAATGTATAGTTACAATAGGATGCAATGGGGAAACATAGGGATAGGGGCAACACAAACCATATACTCCAAAAGTGGAATGCGAACCACGAATGGACCCCAAACCTATGTGACCTTGTAGAGGGTCGCTGGGACTATTAGAAAATAGTGAGAGTTAGAAAAATAACCCTCCCCAAGACCCTAAAAAGTGAGTGCAAAGTGCACTAAAGTTCCCCTAAAGACAAAGAAGTCTTGTTAGAGGAATAATACAGGAAAGACACAAACCAGCAATGCAACAACTGTGGATTTCCAATCTCGGGTACCTGTGGAACAAGGGGACCAAGTCCAAAAGTCACAAGCAAGTCGGAGATGGGCAGATGCCCAGGAAATGCCAGCTGCGGGTGCAAAGAAGCTTCTACTGGACAGAAGAAGCTGAGGTTTCTGCAGGAACAAAAAGGGCTAGAGACTTTCCCTTTGGTGGACGGATCTCTCTCACCGTGGATAGTTGTGCAGAAGTGTTTTCCCGCCAAATGAATGCCAACAAGCCTTGCTAGCTGCAAATCGTGCGTTTGGCGTTTTTGGATGCTGCTGGGGCCCAGGAGGGACCAGGAGGTCGCAAATTGGACCTGAAGAGAGAAGAGACGTCGAGCAAGACAAAGAGCCCTCACTGAAGCAGGTAGCACCCGGAGAAGTGCCAGAAACAGGCACTACGAGGATGCGTGAAACAGTGCTCGCCGAAGTTGCACAAAGGAGTCCCACGTCGCCGGAGACCAACTTAGAAAGTCGTGCAATGCAGGTTAGAGTGCCGTGGACCCAGGCTTGGCTGTGCACAAAGGATTTCCACCGGAAGTGGACAGGGGCCGGAGTAGCTGCAAAGTTGTGGTTCCCAGCAATGCAGTCCAGCGAGGTGAGGCAAGGACTTACCTCCACCAAACTTGGGCTGAAGAGTCACTGGTCTATGGGGGTCACTTGGACAGAGTCGCTGGATTCGAGGGACCTCGCTCGTCGTGCTGAGAGGAGACCCAAGGGACCGGTAATGCAGCTTTTTGGTGCCTGCGGTTGCAGGGGGAAGATTCCGTCGACCCACTGGAGATTTCTTCGGAGCTTCTGGTGCAGAGAGGAGGCAGACTACCCCCACAGCATGCACAAGCAGGAAAACAGTCGAGAAGGCGGCAGGATCAGCGTTACAGAGTTGCAGTAGTCGTCTTTGCTACTATGTTGCAGGTTTGCAGGCTTCCAGCGCGGTCAGCAGTCGATTCCTTATCAGAAGGTGAAGAGAGAGATGCAGAGGAACTCGGATGAGCTCTTGCATTCGTTATCTAAAGTTTCCCCAGAGACAGAGACCCTAAATAGCCAGGAAAGAGGGTTTGGCTACCTAGGAGAGAGGATAGGCTACTAACACCTGAAGGAGCCTATCAGCAGGAGTCTCTGACGTCACCTGGTGGCACTGGCCACTCAGAGCAGTCCAGTGTGCCAGCAGCACCTCTGTTTCCAAGATGGCAGAGGTCTGGAGCACACTGGAGGAGCTCTGGACACCTCCCAGGGGAGGTGCAGGTCAGGGGAGTGGTCACTCCCCTTTCCTTTGTCCAGTTTCACGCCAGAGCAGGGGCTAAGGGGTCCCTGAACCGGTGTAGACTGGCTTATGCAGAATTGGGCACATCTGTGCCCAAGAAAGCATTTCCAGAGGCTGGGGGAGGCTACTCCTCCCCTGCCTTCACACCATTTTCCAAAGGGAGAGGGTGTCACACCCTCTCTCAGAGGAAGTTCTTTGTTCTGCCATCCTGGGCCAGGCCTGGCTGGACCCCAGGAGGGCAGATGCCTGTCTGAGGGGTTGGCAGCAGCAGCAGCTGCAGTGAAACCCCAGGAAGGGCAGTTTGGCAGTACCAGGGTCTGTGCTACAGACCACTGGGATCATGGGATTGTGCCAACTATGCCAGGATGGCATAGAGGGGGCAATTCCATGATCATAGACATGTTACATGGCCATATTCGGAGTTACCATTGTGAAGCTACATATAGGTAGTGACCTATATGTAGTGCACGCGTGTAATGGTGTCCCCGCACTCACAAAGTTCAGGGAATTGGCTCTGAACAATGTGGGGGCACCTTGGCTAGTGCCAGGGTGCCCTCACATTAAGTAACTTTGCACCTAACCTTTACCAGGTAAAGGTTAGACATATAGGTGACTTATAAGTTACTTAAGTGCAGTGTAAAATGGCTGTGAAATAACGTGGACGTTATTTCACTCAGGCTGCAGTGGCAGGCCTGTGTAAGAATTGTCAGAGCTCCCTATGGGTGGCAAAATAAATGCTGCAGCCCATAGGGATCTCCTGGAACCCCAATACCCTGGGTACCTCAGTACTATATACTAGGGAATTATAAGGGTGTTCCAGTAAGCCAATGTAAATTGGTAAAAATGGTCACTAGCCTGTTAGTGACAATTTTGAAAGAAATGAGAGAGCATAACCACTGAGGTTCTGATTAGCAGAGCCTCAGTGAGACATTTAGTCACTACACAGGTAACACATTCAGGCACACTTATGAGCACTGGGGCCCTGGGTTACCAGGGTCCCAGTGACACATACAACTAAAACAACATATATACAGTGAAAAATGGGGGTAACATGCCAGGCAAGATGGTACTTTCCTACACAACCCCCCCCCCCAAACGAAGGACAATAAGACTAGCCATGACCTGATGAGTCTTCATTGTCTAAGTGGAAATATCTGGAGAGTCCATCTGCATTGGATTGGCTACTCCCAGGTCTATGTTCCACTGTATAGTCCATTCCCTGTAGGGATATGGACCACCTCAACAATTTAGGATTTTCACCTTTCATTTGTTTTAGCCAAAGTAGAGGTTTGTGGTCTGTCTGAACAATGAAGTGAGTGCCAAACAGGTATGGCCTCAACTTCTTCAGAGCCCAGACCACAGCAAAGGCCTCCCTCTCAATGGCAGACCAACGCTTTTCTCTAGGGGTCAACCTCCTACTAATAAAAGCAACAGGTTGATCCTGGCCCTCAGAATTAAGTTGTGATAGGACTGCCCCTACTCCTAATTCAGATGCATCAGTTTGGACATAGAATTTTTTAGAGTAACAAGGGCTTTTCAGGACAGGTGCAGAGCACATGGCCTGCTTCAGCTCCTCAAAAGCTTTCTGACAGTTTGCTGTCCATAATACCTTTTTAGGCATTTTCTTGGATGTGAGGTCATTAAGAGGGGCTGCAATGGAGCCATAGTTCTTAATGAACCTCCTGTAATACCCAGTGAGGCCTAGGAAGGCTCTCACCTGAGTCTGAGTGGTAGGGGGAACCCAATCAATAATTGTTTGGATTTTCCCCTGAAGTGGTGCAATCTGTTCCCCACCAACAAGGTGTCCCAGATAAACCACCTTACCCTGCCCTATCTGGCACTTTGAAGCCTTGATAGTGAGGCCTGCCTTTTGCAGGGCCTCCAAAACTTTCCATAGGTGGACCAGGTGATCATCCCAGCTGGAGCTAAAGACAGCTATATCGTCCAAATATGCTGCACTGAAAGCTTCCAGCCCTTGCAGGACTGTGTTCACCAACCTCTGAAAAGTGGCAGGTGCATTTTTCAAACCAAAAGGCATTACAGTAAACTGGTAATGTCCTCCAATGGTAGAAAATGCAGTCTTAGGTTTAGCATCTTCTGATAATTTGATCTGCCAATACCCTGCAGTCAAATCAAAAGTGCTTAGATACTTGGCAGATGCCAGTGTATCTATGAGCTCATCTGCCCTGGGTATAGGGTGAGCATCAGTTTTGGTTACCAAGTTGAGACCTCTATAGTCTACACAAAACCGCATTTCTTTCTTTCCATCTTAACAATTGGGTTTTGGTACCAGTACAACAGGAGAAGCCCATGGACTGTCAGAGTGCTCAACCACTCCTAGTTCCAACATTTTCTGAACTTCTTGCTTTATGCAGTCCCTGACATGGTCAGGCTGCCTATAGATCTTACTTTTAACAGGTAAACTGTCTCCAGTATCTATAGTGTGCTCACACCAAGAAGTGGTGCCTGGCACAGTAGAGAAGAGTTCTGAAAATTGTCCTAGGAGATTTATGCAATGGTCTTTCTGCTCAGCAGTAAGACAATCTGCCAAAACTACACCTTCCACAAGAGCATCTTGTTCTGTGGAAGAGAAGAGATCAGGTAGAGGATCACTGTCTTCTTCCTGTCCCTCATCAGTTGCCATGAGCAGGGTGAGATCAGCCCTGTCATAGTAGGGTTTCAGGCGGTTGACATGGAGCACCCTAAGGGGACTCCTGGCAGTGCCTAAGTCAACCAAGTAGGTGACTTCACCCTTCTTTTCAACAATTGTGTGGGGTCCACTCCATTTATCTTGGAGTGCTCTTGGGGCCACAGGCTCCAAGACCCACACTTTCTGCCCTGGTTGGTACTGAACCAAAACAGCCTTCTGATCATGCCATTGCTTCTGGAGCTCTTGGCTGGCCTGAAGGTTTTTACTGGCCTTTTTCATGTACTCAGCCATCCTTGATCTGAGGCCAAGTACATAGTCCACAATATCCTGCTTAGGAGCTTTTAAAGGTTGTTCCCAACCCTCCTTTACAAGTGTGAGTGGACCCCTAACAGGGTGTCCAAAAAGAAGTTCAAAGGGGCTGAAGCCCACTCCTTTCTGGGGTACCTCCCTGTAGGCAAAAAGGAGGCATGGTAGAAGGATATCCCATCTCCTGCGGAGTTTTTCAGGGAGACCCATAATCATGCCTTTGAGAGTTTTATTAAATCTCTCCACCAGTCCATTTGTTTGTGGATGATAGGGTGTTGTGAACTTGTACGTTACACCACACTCCTTCCACATGGCCTTTAAGTATGCAGACATGAAATTGCTTCCTCTGTCTGATACCACTTCCTTTGGGAAGCCCACCCTGGAAAATATTCCCAGGAGGGCCTTTGCCACTGCAGGTGCTGTAGTGGTCCTTAAAGGAATTGCTTCAGGATATCTTGTGGCATGGTCCACTACCACTAAGATAAACCTATTGCCTGAAGCAGTAGGAGGGTCAAGGGGGCCAACTATGTCAACCCCTACCCTTTCAAAGGGAACCCCAACCACAGGCAGTGGGATAAGGGGTGCCTTTGGAGTGCCACCTGTCTTGCCACTGGCTTGACAGGTTTCACAGGACTTACAAAATTCCTTTGTGTCCTCAGACATCCTAGGCATATGAAACAATGGAACCAATCTGTCCCAGGTTTTCATTTGACCCAGGTGCCCAGCTAGGGGAATGTCATGTGCCAGTGTTAGGAGGAACTTTCTGTACTCCTGAGGAATCACTAATCTCCTGGCAGCTCCAGGTTTAGGATCCCTATGCTCAGTGTACAAGAGGTTGTCCTCCCAGTAAACTCTGTGAGAGTCACTGACATCCCCATTAGCCTGTTTGACAGCTTGCTGTCTGAGACCCTCTAATGTGGGACAGGTTTGCTGTGCCACACTCAGCTCCTCTCTGGCAGGCCCCCCTTCACCCAAAAGCTCAGCAGTGTCTGCTTCCAGCTCCTCTGGTGTAGGTTCTGCACAGGGAGGGAATTCTTCTTCCTCAGAAGTAGAATCCACTGTAGAGGGAGGGATAGTAGGAAGTGGTTTTCTTCTACTAGCCCTAGCTTTAGGGAGCACTTGGTCCATTGTTCCAGGATCCAAGCTTCCCTGTCCTTTTTGCTTTTTGGCCTGAGCCCTTGTCAAAGCAAAAATATGCCCTGGGATGCCCAGCATTGCTGCATGGGCCTCCAACTCCACATCTGACCAAGCTGATGTCTCCAAATCATTCCCTAATAGACAGTCTACAGGTAAATCTGAAGCTACCACAACTTTCTTTGGACCAGTTACCCCCCCCCAGTTGAGATTTACAACAGCCATGGGGTGGCTTTGTGTTATGTTGTGAGCATCGGTTACTTGGTACTGGTGTCCAAGTATGTGTTGTTCAGGGTGCACCAGTTTCTCAATCACCATTGTGACACTGGCACCTGTGTCCCTGTAGGCCTGGACCTCAACACCATTTATTAGGGTTAGTTGCTTGTACTTCTCCAAGTTATGGGGGCAAGCAACCAAAGTGGCTAAATCAATAGCCCCTTCAGAGACTAAAGTAGCCTCTGTGGTCTCCCTAATCAGACCAACCCCAACTAAATTACCAAAAGTGAGCCCAGCTACTCCCTTGGATTGGCTGTTAGTAGGTTTGCTCCCACCACCACTGCTATTAGTAGGGACACTAGGTGTAGCAGTAGGGGTTGTAGTGGTAGGAGCAGTGGTGCCTTTCTTTGGACAACTGGGATCTGTTGTCCAATGGCCTTTTATTTTACATAAATAGCACCATGGTTTATTTTCCTTGTTCTGATTAAAGGAGGATTTGGACCCACCACCCCCACCAGAGTGTTTTTGTGGGCCTGATGAAGACTCATTTTTAGATTTGTCCCCACCCTTGTCAGAAGACTTACCATCCTTCTTTTTGTTGCCATCTTTGTCACCCCCTGTATGAACTTTTCTGTTCACTCTTGTTCTGACCCATTTGTCTGCCTTCTTTCCCAATTCTTGGGGAGAGGTCAGATCAGAGTCCACCAAGTACTGGTGCAACAAATCAGACACACAATTATTAAGATATATGCTCTCTCAGGATTAAGTTATACAGGCTGTCATAATCAGTAACTTTACTGCCATGTAACCACCCCTCCAAGGCCTTCACTGAATGGTCAATAAAATCAACCCAGTCTTGTGAAGACTCCTTTTTGGTCTCTCTGAACTTTATCCTGTACTGTTCAGTGGTTAAGCCATAACCATCCAGGAGTGCATTCTTAAGAACTTGGAAATTATTAGCATCATTTTCTTTCACAGTAAGGAGCCTATCCCTACCTTTTCCACTAAATGATAGCCATAGGATAGCAGCCCACTGCCTTTGAGGGACATCCTGTACAACACAGGCCCTCTCAAGTGCAGCAAACCACTTGTTAATGTCATCCCCCTCCTTATAAGGGGGAACTATCTTGTGCAGATTCCTGGAATCATGCTCTTTTGCAGGATGACTATGGGGAATACTGCTGCTGCCACCATGGGTTTCTAAACCCAACTTCTGTCTTTCCTTCTCTAATTCAAAAGACTGTCTATCCAAATCCAGCTGTTGCTTTTTAAGCTTCAGTCTGGTTTGTTCCACCCTCAACTTATTGAGTTCCCTCTCTAACATTCTGTCATCAGGGTTGGTGGGAGGGACATTCCTAGAAACAGAGCTATGATGGGAATGAACAGAAGGAGACCTGTCCCTTACAGAAGCCACCCTAACAGCTTGGTTAACAGAAACATTACTACCAGTATGGTGAGAATAAATGATTTTGCTATGATGTGAGACAACACTATTTATATGGTGTGGCTCATCATCATTACCATCTATGCTAGATTGTCTAGTAATGGGCAGGCTAGGAAGTTTCTTTCCTGAATCTTTTCCTGGGGGAGTCCCTGAATCAGATTGAGAACTATTAGGTACTTTTTCAACAGATGAGGCACCTATGGCCTTATCCTGTTCTCTAAGCATGTTAAGTAACAGTTCCAAGGAAGGATTCTTCCCTACACTCAAACCTCTCTCTATACAGAGACTCCTTGCTCTTTTCCAGCTAAGGTTGTCATATGCAAGTTTGGACAGATCAATATTTTGGCCTGTGCCAGACATTTTTAGAGAGAGTTAAAGTGATAGAAAAAGAGAAAAAAGTTTTCAGAACTTTTTGGAAAGACAGAAAAAAAACTTTTTAAACTTTGAAGAACTTTTTGAAAGTTTAGAAGTACTTTTCAGCACTTAGAAAAGAGTGAAAAGAGGAAATGCAAAACTTTTTGGCTATGTGTATATACACTGACCTTGTTTTGTATATTTGTCTCTTATGAAAAGTACAATGACAAGAGTGGTAAGTAGTCTCAAGCACTTATCCCACCACTGCACAACCAATGTAGGAGGCTGGACTGGCTTGTAGTGAGTACCAAGGGGTACTTGCACCTTGCACCAGGCCCAGTTATCCCTTATTAGTGTATAGGGTGTCTAGCAGCTTAGGCTGATAGATAATGGTAGCTTAGCAGAGCAGCTTAGGCTGAACTAGGAGACGTGTGAAGCTACTACAGTACCACTTAGTGTCATATGCACAATATCATAAGAAAACACAATACACCGTTATACTAAAAATAAAGGTACTTTATTTTTATGACAATATGCCAAAGTATCTTAGAGTGTACCCTCAGTGAGAGGATAGGAAATATACACAAGATATATATACACAATAGCAAAAATATGCAGTATAGTCTTAGAAAACAGTGCAAACAATGTATAGTTACAATAGGATGCAATGGGGAAACATAGGGATAGGGGCAACACAAACCATATACTCCAAAAGTGGAATGCGAACCACGAATGGACCCCAAACCTATGTGACCTTGTAGAGGGTCGCTGGGACTATTAGAAAATAGTGAGAGTTAGAAAAATAACCCTCCCCAAGACCCTAAAAAGTGAGTGCAAAGTGCACTAAAGTTCCCCTAAAGACAAAGAAGTCGTGTTAGAGGAATAATGCAGGAAAGACACAAACCAGCAATGCAACAACTGTGGATTTCCAATCTCGGGTACCTGTGGAACAAGGGGACCAAGTCCAAAAGTCACAAGCAAGTTGGAGATGGGCAGATGCCCAGGAAATGCCAGCTGCGGGTGCAAAGAAGCTTCTACTGGACAGAAGAAGCTGAGGATTCTGCTGGAACGAAAAGGGCTAGAGACTTCCCCTTTGGTGGACGGATCCCTCTTGCCGTGGAGAGTCGTGCAGAAGTGTTTTCCCGCCGAACGAACGCCAACAAGCCTTGCTAGCTGCAAATCGTGCGTTTGGCGTTTTTGGACGCTGCTGGGGCCCAGGAGGGACCTGAAGAGAGAGGGGACATCGAGCAAGACAAAGAGCCCTCACTGAAGCAGGTAGCACCCGGAGAAGTGCCAGAAACAGGCACTACAAGGATGCGTGAAACGGTGCTCGCCGAAGTTGCACAAAGGAGTCCCACGTCGCCGGAGACCAACTTAGAAAGTCGTGCAATGCAGGTTAGAGTGCCGTGGACCCAGGCTTGGCTGTGCACAAAGGATTTCCGCCGGAAGTGCACAGGGGCCGGAGTAGCTGCAAAGTCGCGGTTCACAGCAATGCAGCCCAGCGAGGTGAGGCAAGGACTTACCTCCACCAAACTTGGGCTGAAGAGTCACTGGACTGTGCGGGTCACTTGGACAGAGTCGCTGGATTCGAGGGACCTCGCTCGTCGTGCTGAGAGGAGACCCAAGGGACCGGTAATGCAGCTTTTTGGTGCCTGCGGTTGCAGGGGGAAGATTCCGTCGACCCACGGGAGATTTCTTCGGAGCTTCTGGTGCAGAGAGGAGGCAGACTACCCCCACAGCATGCACAAGCAGGAAAACAGTCGAGAAGGCGGCAGGATCAGCGTTACAGAGTTGCAGTAGTCGTCTTTGCTACTATGTTGCAGGTTTGCAGGCTTCCAGTGCGGTCAGCAGTCGATTCCTTATCAGAAGGTGAAGAGAGAGATGCAGAGGAACTCGGATGAGCTCTTGCATTCGTTATCTAAAGTTTCCCCAGAGACAGAGACCCTAAATAGCCAGAAAAGAGGGTTTGGCTACCTAGGAGAGAGGATAGGCTACTAACACCTGAAGGAGCCTATCAGCAGGAGTCTCTGACGTCACCTGGTGGCACTGGCCACTCAGAGCAGTCCAGTGTGCCAGCAGCACCTCTGTTTCCAAGATGGCAGAGGTCTGGAGCACACTGGAGGAGCTCTGGACACCTCCCAGGGGAGGTGCAGGTCAGGGGAGTGGTCACTCCCCTTTCCTTTGTCCAGTTTCGCGCCAGAGCAGGGGCTAAGGGGTCCCTGAACCGGTGTAGACTGGCTTATGCAGAATTGGGCACATCTGTACCCAAGAAAGCATTTCCAGAGGCTGGGGGAGGCTACTCCTCCCCTGCCTTCACACCATTTTCCAAAGGGAGAGGGTGTCACACCCTCTCTCAGAGGAAGTTCTTTGTTCTGCCATCCTGGGCCAGGCCTGGCTGGACCCCAGGAGGGCAGATGCCTGTCTGAGGGGTTGGCAGCAGCAGCAGCTGCAGTGAAACCCCAGGAAGGGCAGTTTGGCAGTACCAGGGTCTGTGCTACAGACCACTGGGATCATGGGATTGTGCCAACTATGCCAGGATGGCATAGAGGGGGCAATTCCATGATCATAGACATGTTACATGGCCATATTCGGAGTTACCATTGTGAAGCTACATATAGGTAGTGACCTATATGTAGTGCACGCGTGTAATGGTGTCCCCGCACTCACAAAGTTCAGGGAATTGGCTCTGAACAATGTGGGGGCACCTTGGCTAGTGCCAGGGTGCCCTCACACTAAGTAACTTTGCACCTAACCTTTACCAGGTAAAGGTTAGACATATAGGTGACTTATAAGTTACTTAAGTGCAGTGTAAAATGGCTGTGAAATAACGTGGACGTTATTTTACTCAGGCTGCAGTGGCAGGCCTGTGTAAGAATTGTCAGAGCTCCCTATGGGTGGCAAAAGAAATGCTGCAGCCCATAGGGATCTCCTGGAACCCCAATACCCTGGGTACCTCAGTACCATATACTAGGGAATTATAAGGGTGTTCCAGTAAGCCAATGTAAATTGGTAAAAATGGTCACTAGCCTGTTAGTGACAATTTTGAAAGAAATGAGAGAGCATAACCACTGAGGTTCTGATTAGCAGAGCCTCAGTGAGACAGTTAGTCACTACACAGGTAACACATTCAGGCACACTTATGAGCACTGGGGCCCTGGGTTACCAGGGTCCCAGTGACACATACAACTAAAACAACATATATACAGTGAAAAATGGGGGTAACATGCCAGGCAAGATGGTACTTTCCTACAGTGGGCCAATGGCATGGACACTGCAGGGGCCCCCTAACAGGGCCCCACCAAGATTTTCAGTGTCTGCCAAGCAGACACTGAAAATCGCGACGGGTGCAACTGCACCCGTCGCACCCCTTCCACTCCGCCGGCTCCATTCGGAGCCGTCATCCTCATGGAAGGGGGTTTCCCGCTGGGCTGGCGGGCGGCCTTCTGGCGGTCGCCCGCCTGCCCAGCGGGAAACTCAGTATTACTGCGGCGGTCTTTTTGACCGCGCAGTGGTACTCTGACGGCGGTACTTTGGCGGGTGGCCTCCGCCGCCCGCCAAAGTCAGAATGACCCCCTATGTGTTTTCTGACCTTTGATGCTGAATCCTGGTGCCTTGCTGATCGATTGATGTCCTGAAGACGAAGACTGACTCTGCTTGCTCATCCACATGGAGGATAGGTATTATGAATTAAACTATTGATTATTATGCATATTTGATTTTCCTTTCTAGGTACCAACTGCAATGTTTTGATAAAGCCATAGTTAGATGATTATACATACCAGCCCTTCATCAAAAACCTGTTTTTCTAAAAAAGAAATAACTTCTTTCTCATGCTGGAAATCATTCTGTCATTAGGTTGTCTCTGTGAGCAGATCATAGGTCACAAATAGGCACCATCTGAAATTAGAAATAACTCATAAACATTGTTCAACACTAAAATAGCACAGTCATTGTTATGGTTCCAGAATCTACATAATTGGTATTCACAATATGCTATTCGACAGCGTGTGAACTTTATTATTGTTCCTCTTTCCTTATGTGATGTTGTCAAAAGAAACTTCAGCTGTTAAACAGTTTTCATTACCCTTACTATTTACGTAGGTTTGGTTTTATTATTGGGACGAAAGTGACCCAGCACGTGCTATTGCTTGTGTAGTTGTAATGGGCAGATCTAAGGTTGTTTAAAATAGTTGCTATTGAAGAAAAATCGGGCATATAGAGTTTGAAATGGAAAAGTGATGGGGCGTCACTGGACTATTTCTTTGGTGAACACTCAGGCCCTGATTTATACTTTTTCAAGCAAAACTGCACAAATGCAGTTTTTTGTGAAAAAGTATACAGCCGGCTAGCGTCATCCCAAGATGCCGGCCATGCGTCATATGTATGGGTGGTAAGGCCTGGCTAGCTTAATAAGAAAGGACGCTAGCCCGGTGGGGGAGGCATGGGGGGAACAGGAGGTTGTGCATCAAAGGATGATGTTAGTATGGGCAGAGGAGTAAATAATGCCTCTAACCAGTCTAGCGTCATCCTTTCATGCACAACCCCCATGGACATGACTCCTGTCTTCGTAAAGACAGGAGTCATGCCCACCACCCCAATGGCCATGCCCAGGGGACACATGTCCCCTAGGCATGGCCATTGGGCCCAGAGCCATGTAGGGGAGCCCAAGTTAGGCCCCCTTATAGCACTTCTTAAAAACATATATATACTTACCTGTACTTACCTCTCTCACCAGAGGATGGGGTCTCCCCATCCTCTGGCATCCCTCAGGTGTGGGTGGGATATCCCTGGGGCTAGGCAAGGGCACCTGTGGGCCCATTCCATGGTCTTTGACCATGGAAATAGGACCACAGGTCCCCTAACGCCTGTTCTGACCCAGGCGTTAAAAAATGGTACTAAACAAGCTTAGCACCATTATTTAAGGCCCTGTGCTTGATTTTAGCATGGGGGATAGACATGGTGCTAAGGCCATATTGTCATTTTTTGCCCAGGAACTCCTATCTTGCATCTATTGATGCAAGGTAGTTTCTGTCAGGCAAAAAATTACTTTAACTCCAAAACTTTGGCGCTAGATGGGTCTAGCACCAAAGTATAAATTTGGATTAAGTTTGCGCTAAATTTGCATAAAAGAAAATGATGCAAATTCGCCGCAAATGGGGTACAAACATGCCCGCAGTGCTAAATATCAAAATGTTAATAGAAAAATGTGCTATATATACTTTTGTTGCATGCTTCTTGACCAGCAGACTATTTGAGCTATTTGAAAAGAACTTGACAGAGAGCAACTTAAAGAGGTTGGCCAAGGGATGCATCCTAAGGCTAGGCAACCAATTTTTTTTAAATAACATTCTGTTCTTTCAAATATGGACACAATTTAGAACTTTGGGTATATTGTGAAGCAACCATTGTGCACTTGAAATATTTTAGATATCAATTATAATTTTTTCATATTACATGGATTAAATGATCAGAAATGTCCTTTTCACAAACTATGATTAAAACACATAATTTATTCCAGTCTCGTTGTTCTCGACTAAATATATGGGCTAGAACAAGTCTAAATGAATCCTGAAGTTCCTTAATATTCAATAGTACAGATTCTGCAAATTCAAGAACACTATTCAGAAATGTAGGTTTTGTGCTTCACTTGGTCTAATTCGTTTTTTTTTTGCTTCAGATTGTCAGTCCAGAAATCTGTAGAAAGCTTGCAAAAGGGAAGATGGTGTGCAGCTGTTGTTGATATTTAAATTATAATGAAAGTAGAATCTACCGGCATTATGTTTAATGAGAAATTCTATCATGCAAAACATTATGTATTAAAGGAATTGCAATTTGTTTTTTACAAACAGGAAAGCCTTTTGTAAAGAATTATTTTACAAAGACTATGCTGGACCGAGAAGCTAGTGCCAGGGGTGATAAGGACTTAGTATTGAAGGAGATATCTTATTTTTGAAACAGATCTCCAGATATACTTAAACATCACAGCCACGACTTGCAGTAAGTCTCAAATGTCTGACCCACACACAAGCAATTGAAAGGAGCATAGTTGTGGGCATATTTATAGTTTTTGGTGAAAAACTGCACTAATGCAGTTTTGCCTCAAACAGTTTTGCACCGGCTTGCACCATTCTTGAGCGCCAGCTGGGCACCATATTTATGGAATGGTGCAAGCCAGCGCAAGGGGTAGGCTAGTGTAAAAGAAAATGACGTTAGTTGGGTGGGGGTGGCGGTATGGGAGAAAGGGGTTTTGCACCAAAAAATGGCATTAGGCAAGTTAGAGTAAAAAAAATGACTCTAACCAGCCTAGCATCATTTTCTGATGCAAAACCATCCATACCACATGACTCCTGTCTTAGAAAAGAAAGGAGTCATGCCCACCACCCCAACGGCCAGCACAGCGGACCAGGGTCTGCTGGGCATGGCCATTGCACCCAGTGCAGTGTAGGGGACCCATTTCAGGGACCCCAATGGCACTTAAAAAAAATAATAATAATACTTACCTGTACTTACCTATACTTACCTGGGATGAGGTCCCCCATCCTCCGCTGTCCCTCTGGTGTGGGTGGGGTTGTCCCTGGGGCCTGAGGAGGGCACCTGTGGGCTTTATTCCATGGTGTTCCACCACGGAAATAGGCCCCAGGTCCCCTAATGCCTGCCCTGACCCAGGTGTTAAATAATGGTGCAAAGCAAGCTTTGCACCATTGTTTGGCCCCTTCTCCCTCCTGTTCGTGATTTTAGCACGGGGATAAATATGGCACTGAGGCCATAAAGTAATTTTTTTCACAGGAACGCCTACCTTGCATCTCATTGACGCAAGGTAGGTTTCAAAGTCCAAAAAATAACTTTAACTCCATAACTATAAATATGTAATTAGTTTTGCACCAAATTTGCATAGAAAAAAGTGATGCAAATTTGGCGCAAAACAAGTATAAATATGCCCCTTGGTGTTTTAGGTGAGTATTTAAAGTTCTTTAATCTGAGTTGTAAAGTAAAGTAATTGCCTTTAAGAAATTAAGCAATATACTTTAAAAATTATACCTCGTCACAAGAGTGAAAGATGTTGGCAACTGCAGCAAAGGTGGGCTGACGCAAGAGCTCCTGGAAAATATAAGTACGCTTGCTTGAGTCTTTTGCGCCAGATGATGCATAATATATTGGTACATATTTACAAACAGGCCAGTGAAGGATTGTCAGTGACCTGCAGCACTGGATTGCGGTGGAGCACACTAGCTCTCATACTGGATGGCACATTTGTAGAAATGTCATACTCGATGCTGTAAGATGCAGACCATAAATAAAAGGATATTGTCACCCAGGGTCAATTTCTAAATAATGCTGGTGAATTCCCAATACTATTTACGTTGAGAGCAGTCCTGTGTTACAGTTCCTTAGTTTGGGGGAAAGGCCATGAATGTAGTGTTTTATTCTTCACTCTCCATAGGTGTCTGTGTTAGCACACTGTGGAAACCAGAGTGTTGCCAACTACCAACTTTATCCCACGTCTAATGTACTTATTGATTAGTGAAGTAATACCTAACTCACATCCTGTGTGCCGACTGTAATACTGTCAGTACAATTCATCTGAACAACCAATCAGTTCATCACATGGTAGGCTGAGCCAAGCTTCTTATCCCTGCACATGGACACACTTCCCCACACCCTCTTCAGTTAGGGTTACTGACACGTTGACTCAGCACACCAGGTAAAAGGTTGTCAATTGGTGAGTTGAGTGCAGCCTCACTAAATCTGATCAGAAATAAATCTTGGTTGGTGATGTCACCAATATACAAACATCTTCTCTAAGGACCTGAAAATCTGTGTAGGCCTCTGGCAGAATCTCTCCCTGTTCAATCACCACCCACAGCTTGTTTTTAACTCCAAGTTAAAGCCACTACAACTACCATCGAAGCCATTTAAAAGTCATAGATTATTTTTTAGACATCACATTCTCAGAAGTGAAATGGGAGCAGGCATAACTTCCATCCTACAGCTCTTGTTAGTGTTCTTTTCTGCAGTACCCTTTTTATTTCTTCCTTATTCTGGACAGTAGCCCCCATAGGTACAAACACGTTTTTTCCATAGACTTCATATGGGTAAAACCCTTTGATACAACTTGTCCCTAGGTTCTTTATTTTTGTTTCCTTTGATAGCTTAATAGTGTAATTGACTGAAAACATGGTTATCCTTCGCATGATTTTCAGCTGAGTTCAGCCAAGATGCTTCAAGGAGAAGCCATTTCAGCCAGTGACAGGCTCTGTTTCACCACCATCCATGAGTAGGTGGAGTCAGGTTCATGCTTGAAAAATTAATATTAATGGGTTATATTTTGTTCCATTGCTTTCTTTTCCAGTAAACTCTTCAAAGAAAGTTTAAAATGTTCATTCCCTTAAATAAGTATATTGCAGGTGGATGCTTCACTTGTCATGAGAGTCCTCTGTAACATGCAAAGTTATAAGGGGAAAATGTATGGTGACCACTTCTCAATGTTTCTAGTCCTAGACTTTTGTGTGATACTCCAATGCTTTCTGGATGTTGTAGTCTTGTTTTGTTTACATTGAACTATTTAGACTAACACACCTAAAATCAAAGATTTGTAGATAGAAGGTTCTTGATTGCAGGGAGAGTTCATAATGACCTTGAGAGAGGTGGACACCGAAGTGTTGTAAGACTCTCACCAAAACAACAAGACCGCTGAGTGTTGGGGGGCAGCACCACCGAGCCTGGGGGACTGAGTCCAATCACAAACTGTGTGGCAGCTGTCGGCCTAACCCTTCTGGCCAGCTAGCAGCACCTCACAGATACCATAGGTAAAAGTGATTTGTGGCATCGCATGACACTCTTAGACCCCTCGGGGAAGTTGTGGTGGAAAAAGATCGTGCTCTGTTCTCTTAGTTACAAAAGTCTCATACATGTAACGACAAGCAGAAGCATATCTTGGTTCAATATGATTTATTGAAGAAAATGCATCCTACGTAAAAAGTCATGAAGTGCGATTATAGGGATGATGAAACTAGACACCATTACAACAGTGTCCAAGAAAGTGAAACATACAAACAGTCTCACCATATTTGTCACAATAACATTATCAATATTCCTACACACACTACTAAGAATCCTACATGAGAGTAAGCAGCAGTGATAGCCCTAATACTCCTATCTAGTCACAGTAGCACGAGCTCCAGTCCTGTGTTGAAGGTAAAGGAGAGGTCAGCTAGTCAGCTGGAAATCCTCTTTTGCAACAGAAGAGGAAGCACCAAGTTTCTGCTGAAACTGTAAAAGCAACAGGCAGCATAAGAAGGCGATCTGACTGGAAATACTCTCTAAGGATATTAAGGCAGCCTAATGTTTTATAATAAACACTGTGTTATTCTAAGAACTGCCCTGACGTGACAACACGCCCCTTTCTGTAAGGAAGACACTGTACTCTCTGAACCGGCGAAACCCGGGAACCTATCATGTACAGCCTTGGTGTGAGCACAAAAAAAAATGTTGTGCAAAGCAATGAATAACAAAATTCTACAGAGCAGGACAATAGAATAATAAAACATCACCACTAAAATGATGCCCCACTAAAATTATAAAAGGAATACAATTCCAAGTGACTCAGTGAAGGTTCACAGGCCTCAAACCTAAGCTAAAAAAGGCAAAAATTAGTGTGAGTATGTGCCTAACTACTAACCTCATGACAATGGAAAATGTTATCTCAAAAGGAAGGAGTCATAAATCAGAAAAACTCATTTTGGAATAAATAAAGAAACTGATGCAAGGAAACATATACATCTAAAAAATGTTAGACATGAGAAATGAATTAAAAAACTTACTGCTTACACATTGCTCTAACTAATATCCTCTATGATTGTAGGAGGCTGGCCCATTATGTGGTAAGTGAATACAGTGTAAAGGATCCAGGGGTTCCCCAGTGAGTGGTCAGGGCTTGCTATGCAATCACAAAGTGCTCCATTTAGGGGTAGTGTGGTTGCGCAGCCTTAGGCTTAACACAGAGCAGTGCAAGATATCCACAAATACACACAATAATCAATAAATGAGACACAAGCTTCAAAGAAGAGATCCACACCAATTTATAAATATAGCAAGTATCTTTACACATGTTTAGGCATAAAAGAAAAATCATTCAGGTAAGTACCTCTTTAAATAGGAATTTTTATCACTTTAAAAACCGGACACTGCAATTGCTGAGTTCTGCATTGTTATACGAACAAAAACATGTTCTGCAAATAGGTTGAGTACGGCGACTTACAAGTTTAATCTCCAGGAGTTAGGGTGAGTAATGGGCAAGGTCCAAGGCAGCACCAGGAGTACACATTTAGCGCACGGGGGTGGCTGGGTGCAAAACAGCGTTGGGTGCCTAATGCGTTCCAAATGAGATCAGGCCTTGTGAAAAGAGATTGCAGGCTTTGGCCAGGAGGCGAGTTGGACTGAACTAACAGCAGGGCTAAGTCAGGCACCTTTGGTTCTCTTATCCATGGCTCAGGGCTGACGGGGGCAGAGGTGTCCTGAGGTGTGGTTTTCTTTACCGGTGTGGTCACAATGGAAGCAGGCTGCGTTCCAAGGCTGCAGGCATTATCGGGGAGTCCAGGAGGGGTGAAACCACGATGGACTCAGACTCTGGAGGGCTGGGTAACCTTGTTGCCACCAGTGGTCCACTTCAACTCAGGTCAGTAGCTGCAGGTGCAGGGGTGACTTCAGGTGTCCAGAGGCTTCGGAGTCCCTTCTTTTGGAGTTTGCTGGAGAACAGGTCTTCTGTTCACAGGAGGTCTTGAGTATTTATTTAAGGCAGGCAGTCCGCTTGGGTTTCTGGAGTCACAGCTGCAGGACAAGTCAACTTTGGGGCAGATTTCAACGAGGGATACAGACAGGCCTTTGGGGTTGGTTCCAGGTCAGCTTCTACTTTTCTCCTCTTCTGCTGTTGCAGCTCTTTGGTGTCCTTGGTCTTCTTAGGTAATCAGGATCTTCTTCTCTGGTGCCAGGGATTTCCCTAAATACTGAATTCAGGAGTCTTAGGGGGTGTTTAGGATAGTAGATAATTGGCTACTGACCCTTGGGGTCACTGCGTCTTTTATGGCTACTTCCTGTGGGAAGTGGGTGTTGGACCTGGCATCCTTGTCGTGGTCTCCCCTAACTTTTTGCCTCAGTTTCCCAGGTTGTTTCTGTGTGCTGGACTCTATTTTTGCTGTTTTAGTTGCTCTGGACACTTTAGCACTGCTGGCCAGTGCTAAAGAGTAAGATTTTCCTGCATGAATTATATGTTTAAATTGGCTCATCCATGGTTGGCATATTTTATTTACTAGTAAGTCCCTAGTAAAGTGCACTGGAGGTGCCCAGGGCCTGTAAATCAAATGTTACTGGTGGGCCTGCAGCACTGGTTATGCCACCCACATTAGTAGCCCTGTACGCATGGCTCAGACCAGCCACTGCAGTGTCTGTGTGTGCAGTTTTAAACTGCCAATTCAACTTGGCAAGTGTACCCACTTGCCAGGCCTAAACCTTCCCTTTTTTATATATGTAAGGCACCCCTACGGTAGGCCCTAGGTAGCCCCATGGTCAGGGTGCAGTGTATGCTAAAGGTGGGACATGTACTGTTGTGTGTTACATGTCCTAACAGTGAAATTCTTCCAAATGTGGTTTTCACTGTTGCAAGGCCTATCTTTCTCGTAGGATAACAGGGGGGCTGCCTTTAAATATTATCAAAGTGCAGATTCCCTTTAACAGCAGATAGAAATGTGGAGTTTAGAGTCTCTGAACCAAAATTTAAAAATAGATCTTTTGGTAAAGATTGTTTTTGGATTGTGTCTTTGAAAATGCCACTTTTAGAAAGTAGGCATTTTCTTTCTTAAACCATTCTGTGACTCTGCCTGTTTGTGGATTCCATGTCTGTGTCAGTTTGATAGTTGGGGTCTTTGCACCTCTCCTCTAGACAGTGACACAAAGGGAGCAGGGATGTAGCCTGTATATCCTGATGAGCCATCTGGGCTGGAGGGGAAGGGAGGAGTGGTCACTAACACCTGAAAGGGCTGCACCTACCCTCAAACAATGCAGTCTCCAACCCCCTGGTGTGTGTCTGGGGCCTGGCCTGGGCAAGGCAGGATCTTGTTAACAACAGAGAGCCCCCCTTGAAGTAGGCCTACTTCAAAGGCAGAAAGGGGTATAAGTATTGGACCCCAAACCCCTGAAAATCAGATTACTTCTGGAACCAAGAGGAACCTCTGCCAAGGAGAAGAGCTGGAGAGCTGGAGGAGGAGTGCTACCCCTTTGTCTATGACTGTTCTTTGATGGGTTGGCCTGCAGTAGCTGCTTCTGCCTGAGAGAAGACAAAGACTGACTTTTGTGTGACTTCCCAGTGGTGAAGAATCTCCAAGGGCTTGAACTGAGTTTGCTTCCTGTTGTTGAAGTCTCAGGGACATCAAAGACACTCTGCTGAGACTCCTGCCCTGCCAAGTGGTTCTCTAACCTGTCTCTGGGCCCTTGAAAGGTGAGGCTGGTGGAAAAGGACAGAAATCCAAGCAACGACTGCGGTGCGTGGAATTTTTTGATGTACCATCTAAAATGCAGCTGATAAGCGGCACGCCGATGGCCTCATGGGTAAAATCAATGCTCCACCTCCATCGCAGCTGTGAGATTGACTCATCGCAGCTGGAGAAACAACGCACAATACCCGCAAATGGCTGCTGATAATGACCCAAGCCCCACACAGCGCAGTTTCCTGACACCATGCGACCGGATTTCAAATGCAACATTGCTGGGCATGAAAAATGAACACAAAGCCTGCCCTCACCTGAGATGAGCATCTGGGAATTGACGCACACCGACCTGACCAGAGAAGGAATGACGCACGGTCTCGCTTGTGAGTGAGAAATCAATGCATCGCTGGCCTTTTTCAACACACACTCGCCCAGGCGGCGTTATTTTTATGCTAACCAGGTACTTTGTGCAACAACAGCATTCTCCCTCTTTTATAAGGATTAGGACTCTTATTATTTTCAAAATTCATATATTGACTTGTGTATGTTGGATTTTTGTTGTTCTGGTCTTGTTTGATTTACATAAATATTACCTATTTTTCTAAACTCGTGTAGTTTCCTTTTTTTAGTGTTTTCACTGTATTACTGTGTGTGTTGGTACAAATACTTTACCCCTTGCTACCAGGGGGGTGAGTGTGGGTTAACTGAGAGTGATTCTCCTTTACCCTGGCTAGAGAGACGGTCCTTGCTTGGACTGGGGTAACCTGACTGCCAACCAAAGACCCCATTTCTAACAGTGGACATAACCCAGACCCAGAATTTCTAGACATGCCATCACAAAGATGGCTACCTCTGAAATTTTGTGTCCACCCTTCAGTAGTCCACTGCACGTCTACCTAACTAGCTATTTTTCCCACCTGTTCAGATGCCAAGTGGGCTCTTAAGGAGGTGGCTTCTTCTCCTGTAAGAGAAGCCAGAATTGCATTTCAAAGGCAGTAGCCCTTTGAGGCTTGCCGCCTTGTGAAGGCTAATCAGCAGCTCTTTCTGTGGGAGGGAGTGTTACACCATCTTCCCAGACAGGCTTTATTCTGGACCACTGAGAGCAAAAGGCTCTTAGTCTAGGGAGCAGGGGCATAGTTTGGTCAGTATGATTGGAGGGGTGTTAGCTTCAGATTTTCCGGCAATTACACTGGCACATGATGTTAAACTGCATTATACAACAAGCAAGGTGTATGAGAGGGGGCTTAAGAGGCAGTGGAAAGGGAGAGGACTGCAGATAGGTAGGTGTACTAAGTGAGAGAAACCACATTATTTTGTGAAATAACCAACATTTTTTATGCCTTCCCAAACAAAAGGCCAGATATACAAGAATTTGGCGCAGCGCAGTGCTGTGCCAAAATCAGCAGTGCTGCGCTGCGTCAGTTTTGAAACGCAGGGATGCACCATATTTACAAGAATACAGCGCACAGTGTGTTTCCCCTGTGCCAGCGCTAAATTGAGCTGCCAGCACCAATGCAGGCATCCTTACACTATAGTGAAATGGTGTTTGTGTTGAGCAGATTAATTGTTTATGTGCAGGAGTGTGTTCCTTCCTGCACATAAACAATCTACAATGGTGATTTGGCACTTCTATGTGTGCTGTATAATGCAGCACACATAGAAGTACCAAACATAATTTTTGAATGATTGTTCATGTCCAGGAAGGGATACCTTCCTGCACATAAACAATCATTCATGGTAGTTTTGCTCTATCTGTGCTGCAGAATGCAGCACACATAGAAAAAAAGAAAAACAAGGAGAAATAAAAGCATTTCTCCCCATTGCGCCATGCGAACACTACCCCTATGGTGAGGTTAATTTTTGTCGCTACCACACATTTACAGATTCTTTTTAATCTGGGGCAGAGTCAAAAGAAGTGTGTGTTGCGGTGTAACACCCACAGCAAAACCCATTGCATGCCCCACTGCTGCAGAAAACTGCATCGAGGGGGCATGTTGACAAGGTGGCGTTAAGCCACAAAAAGTGGCTTTGTTCCAACTTGTAAATATTTGAAATGCACAGCGCCACCAGAGCGTCACAAAAAGTGGTCCTCAAATGGCACAATGGGGCTTGTAAATATGCCCCAAAGAGAGGGGGAACGTGTGTGCACGTTTTGTCTGTGTGTGTAAAAATTCCTAGTGAATTCTGACAGACACCTTACTATACCTGACTGAAAGCGTCTGCACCCAAATATTTATCACCAAATACATTTATTACAGCGGTGTAACCCCCCCCACATCCTCTCTGAAACTATGCCCCTATTAGGGGGCCAGAACTATGTCTCGGTGGCAGGCTGTTAGAACCAGTCAGCAAGCACTTCAGAGGCTGGTAGGCTTTCAGAGTGCACATCTAAGGTGCCCTTGTGGGTGCATGTATTTTATTAAATCCAACACTGGCATCAGTGTGGGTTCACCAGTATGACATGTTTGATACCAAACATCCCTATCTTCAGTGAAGCCATCATGTGGCTGGGGAACTTGTATTGACCAGTGTCCAGCACATACTTTTAAAATAGCTTCCCTGGCCACTTACTATGTCTGAGACTTCACAAAGACATGGCAGGGGTACATCCGCTCTCGCAGATATGCTCTCACATGTAATATAATGCACCCTGTCTTAGGGCTGTAAGGCCTGCTATTGGCATGACATACATATCTTACATGCAGCATTAGAGGACATGAGAAACAGAATGTTGTCAGGTCGTGTTTTCCCTTTTGTCTGCACCAAGACACGCAGTCTGCAAAGGCAGCCTGTCATGTGCTTGGTGGCACAATTTGTGATGCAGCCCAAAGGGAACGTCTTTAGTACCTTAGGTCCTATGTACCAGGGGTACCATTTACAAGGGACTTACAGGGGGTGCTTAAAGACTTGTCAATTGGGGAAACAATTGTATAGTTTATGGAAAGAGATCTGGTGCTGGGGACCTGGTTAGCAGGGATCCAGTGCCCTTTCAGTCTAAATCACATGAGATACCAAGCAAAAAGTTGGGGGTAACCATGTCAAAAAGATGCACTATTCTACAATGATGTTTAGGTCCGAACAGTAAATAATTTGAGCCATGGTCGGCCCCAGCACTTGTTTTTGGGGATTGGGTCTTACTTTTCAGCAACTTATTTTACCCACAGGGAGAGGAGAAAGAAAAAGGAGAAGGAAGAAGCAGAAAAATAAGAACACAGTAAAAGCGAGAAAGCATGGATGAAAAAGGATCTGAAACAGTGATCTAAAGAAACAGGAAAGTATGGTGGTGGAAGAAAATAGCAGGATGAAGACTTGGTATTCGGCGACCTTGGTATTCAGTAGCACTGCTGGTTCGATAACAATCTGGGGCCTGGAAAGGATTGTTTTACAATGTAAGTACTACTTACGAACAATTTCGGTGTACATTTGCACACTCTATTAACCACCGTTTCTTATTTCACCTCCAGAAAAGTATCGACTGTCAAAGACACATATATTTCAAAGAAACATATACTAGCAGGCAGATATTACACACACATTGAACATAAAACATCTTTGCAAATTAGAAACTTCAGGATCAAAAGAGAAGATTGCAAATGTCTGCAGAGCTCACAGTTTGTGTTCAAGTGATGATTTGCGCCGGCCGGTTTCAGAATATATTCCTAATTGGTACCGAAAACTAAATAAATGATTGATAGGCTCTGAATCACGTTTTCGCGAGAAAACAGGGATACAACTCGAGCCGATGTCGCATTTCGATGCTAATGAGCTCGCCTCAGCGGATGGCCTTTGATGCCGTCGGGTGGGTTCAACAGAGCTAAGCACCGCAGCTTCCCTGATATCAGCGGTGGTGCCAGTGGTGGTCGAGCCAGAAGAGTGATGACAATGAGTTGAAAGCAGGCAGGCAAGCAGAGATTAAAGACCAGGGTAAACCCTGCTGAGCCATTGAAGCTGGGGATCCGAACACATCCGTCTCTCATGCCCCAACTTCAAATCGAGCTTCTACTATTTTTTTAAAAATTTCATATCTGTGCAACGGATGCTAATTTGCATATTATCAAGGCCGGTGTGTAGAAATGAGGGAAAAATCAGTGTAAAGCAGAAGCAATTACGTATCCCACAGCTTCTTCGATTCCCTCGTGCTGAAAATAACAAAAACACGTTTACACTCTTTTTTCTTTATTCCGGATTGTTTACATTAAAAGACTATAGGCGTGACACGTTTAAAACATTGCTGAGATTGCTCCATGCACCTACGCGTGAAATACAAGTCAGTGGGCCAGTAACATCGTGACATTAAAAAAAAAACAGTTATAATTGGTTGTAATTGTGGGCTTCATTAGCAAAATATTTTGCGCAAGTGGAATTTAGGTGAGCAGAAAAGGCCGAGCTAATCAGTTCTGCCGGAATGCCATAAACTGAAACTAGCATTGGCAAAGACAGCAGGTCTGACGTTAGCCACCAGACTTTGACAATTCTCGTTTTGTTTTGTCATGGTTTATACAGTTTAGAAGACGTTATTGTTTTGGGAAGCTTCTGGGCCCTCGTCAAGTCTAAAAAAGACAATATCTAAATACAAAAATCTTTCAAAAAGTACACATTTACCATAGTATTCCCTAGCACTGAAGAGAACTGCTTTGTGTGGATTTTTTCCTTGTGAAAAGGAAGCACATCATAACTCACAGTGAAGTCAGTCAAATGCTGAAGAGGACTGACACATTGCTCCTCAATTCACGTTGGAGTGGGTGGAACTAAAATATGAATAACACAGTCACAGACTAATGGATGTAGTCTGGCTAAAACCACTGCAAATAATAATGTTATACATTTTTAGTAAAATCAAATGGTCTTGGTTATCAAAGACCTAAAAAAAGCCAATTAGTCTGGCAGCCTCTTACCTTTGAGAAAGAAGATACATAAAAACAAGCTTTGGCAAAGCCAATCGATCTCAGCAATGTAAGAGCTATTGGCTTTGTCCATGTCAAGGCAATGTATAGTACTTAGGAAAGGTAGTGTTCTTTCACCTTGGGGCAGCCTACGGAATGGAGTACAGAGAATACACTGTGCCTGGTGTGAAGTGGTCTTTATACAGAGGGGTGTGTAGGCTTTCAGGGGCACTATTCTGTCCTGGGGGATGGAAATGCAGTATTGGGGGCTGGGTATAATCTCCTAGGGATTCACATCAAATACTGGATTGGGAAAAGTGCACTGTATTCTAGGTGAGTATAGTGTGATTTTATGTGGAGCTGTAGTCTGTAGTTTGGGGTGTTGTGCATGATGTATGGAGAGTTAAGATACAGTGATGTCAGGAGATAGGGGACGGTCTTCTTTAGTAGAAAGCATTCTAGGGATTATGCATGAAGTAGTGGGGTTATGGGGCGTTCTTGTCTTCCAGGGAGCAGGAGACAGTATCCTGGGCGCTGTTCATTCAGTATGCAGGAGTAGATAGGCAGTAGACTGTATCCGGGCTACCACTGCATGTAGTATGTGTGTGTGGAGGGGATAGTAGAGGGTGTTCTGAGGTACAATGTATTGTTTCTTAGGGTCCCTCAGGTTTGCTCTTCATGGGCAGTATGTAGTTTCCTGGGTGCTGTGCATGAAGCAGTGGGGTTATGGGGTAGTCTTGTCTTCTAGGGAGCAAGAAAAATTAACCTGGGTGCTGTGCATGCAGCATCGGGAAATAGGGAAACAGTAAGAATGTGTCCAGGGTACCAGTGCATGTATTATGTGTGTAGGAGGCAGGAGATGGAGAACTGAGCTGTAGTGTTACTCGGTGTAGGAAGTTGGCTCTGTATGTGCTATTTCAAAGTAAGGAATAGCATGCACAGAGTCCAAGGGTTCCCCTTAGAGGTAAAATAGTGGTAAAAATAGATAATACTAATGCTCTATTTTGTGGTAGTGTGGTCGAGCAGTAGGCTTATCCAAGGAGTAGTGTTAAGCATTTGTTGTACATACACATAGACAATAAATGAGGTACACACACTCAGAGACAAATCCAGCCAATAGGTTTTGTATAGAAAAATATCTTTTCTTAGTTTATTTTAAGAACCACAGGTTCAAATTTAACATGTAATATCTTGTTTGAAAGGTATTGCAGGTAAGTACATTAGGATCATTGAATCATTTCAATTGCATGTATACTTTTCAAGTTATTCACAAATAGCTATTTTAAAAGTGGACACAGTGCAATTTTCACAGTTCCTGGGGGAGGTAAGTTTTTGTTAGTTTTACCAGGTAAGTAAGACACTTACAGGGTTCAGTTCTTGGTCCAAGGTAGCCCACCGTTGGGGGTTCAGAGCAACCCCAAAGTTACCACACCAGCAGCTCAGGGCCGGTCAGGTGCAGAGTTCAAAGTGGTGCCCAAAACGCATAGGCTTCAATAGAGAGAAGGGGGTGCCCCGGTTCCAGTCTGCCAGCAGGTAAGTACCCGCGTCTTCGGAGGGCAGACCAGGGGGGTTTTGTAGGGCACCGGGGGGGACACAAGCCCACACAGAAATTTCACCCTCAGCGGCGCGGGGGCGGGTGCAGTGTTAGAACAAGCGTCGGGTTCGCAATGGAAGTCAATGAGAGATCAAGGGATCTCTTCAGCGCTGCAGGCAGGCAAGGGGGGGCTTCCTCGGGGAAACCTCCACTTGGGCAAGGGAGAGGGACTCCTGGGGGTCACTTCTGCAGTGAAAGTCCGGTCCTTCAGGTCCTGGGGGCTGCGGGTGCAGGGTCTTTTCCAGGCGTCGGGACTTAGGTTTCAGAGAGTCGCGGTCAGGGGAAGCCTCGGGATTCCAACTGCAGGCGGCGCTGTGGGGGCTCAGGGGGGACAGGTTTTGGTACTCACAGTCGTAGAGTAGTCCGGGGGTCCTCCCTGAGGTGTTGGTTCTCCACCAGCCGAGTCGGGGTCGCCGGGTGCAGTGTTGCAAGTCTCACGCTTCTTGCGGGGAGATTGCAGGGTTCTTTAAAGCTGCTTCTTTGGATAAAGTTGCAGTCTTTTTGGAGCAGGTCCGCTGTCCTCGGGAGTTTCTTGTCGTCGTCGAAGCAGGGCAGTCCTCAGAGGATTCAGAGGTCGCTGGTCCCTTTGGAAGGCGTCGCTGGAGCAGAGTTCTTTGGAAGGCAGGAGACAGGCCGGTGAGTTTCTGGAGCCAAGGCAGTTGTTGTCTTCTGGTCTTCCTCTGCAGGGGTTTTCAGCTAGGCAGTCCTTCTTCTTGTTGTTGCAGGAATCTAAATCTTTAGGTTCAGGGAAGCCCTTAAATACTAAATTTAAGGGCGTGTTTAGGTCTGGGGGGTTAGTAGCCAATGGCTACTAGCCCTGAGGGTGGGTACACCCTCTTTGTGCCTCCTCCCAAGGGGAGGGGGTCACATTCCTATCCCTATTGGGGGAATCCTCCTTCTACAAGATGGAGGATTTCTAAAAGTCAGAGTCACCTCAGCTCAGGACACCTTAGGGGCTGTCCTGACTGGCCAGTGACTCCTCCTTGTTTTTCTCATTATCTCTCCTGGACTTGCCGCCAAAAGTGGGGGCTGGGTCCAGGAGGCGGGCATCTCCACTAGCTGGAGTGCCCTGGGGCATTGTAACACGAAGCTTGAGCCTTTGAAGCTCACTGCTAGGTGTTACAGTTCCTGCAGGGGGGAGGTGTGAAGCACCTCCACCCAGAGCAGGCTTTGTTTCTGTCCTCAGAGAGCACAAAGGCTCTCACCGCATGAGGTCAGACACTCGTCTCTCAGCAGCAGGCTGGCACAGACCAGTCAGTCCTGCACTGAACAATTGGGTAAAATACAGGGGGTATCTCTAAGATGCCCTCTGTGTGCATTTTTTAATAAATCCAACACTGGCATCAGTGTGGGTTTATTATTCTGAGAAGTTTGATACTAAACTTCCCAGTATTCAGTGTAGCCATTATGGAGCTGTGGAGTTCGTTTTTGACAGACTCCCAGCCCATATACTCTTATGGCTACCCTGCACTTACAATGTCTAAGGTTTTGCTTAGACACTGTAGGGGCATAGTGCTCATGCACATATGCCCTCACCTGTGGTATAGTGCACCCTGCCTTAGGGCTGTAAGGCCTACTAGAGGGGTGACTTACCTATGCCACAGGCAGTGGGAGGTTGGCATGGCACCCTGAGGGGAGTGCCATGTCGACTTAGTCATTTTCTCCCCATCAGCACACACAAGCTGGCAAGCAGTGTGTCTGTGCTGAGTGAGGGGTCCCTAGGGTGGCATAAGACATGCTGCAGCCCTTAGAGACCTTCCCTGGCATCAGGGCCCTTGGTACCAGGGGTACCAGTTACAAGGGACTTACCTAGGTGCCAGGGTTGTGCCAATTGTGGAAACAATGGTACATTTTAGGTGAAAGAACACTGGTGTTGGGGCCTGGTTAGCAGGGTCCCAGCACACTTCTCAGTCAAGTCAGCATCAGTATCAGGCAAAAAGTGGGGGGTAACTGCAACAGGGAGCCATTTCTTTACACAAGCCCCCCCCAGCCCACAGGCCAGGAGAATCAGCCAAAGCTGGGAGAGTCTTCCTAGTCTGTCAGGCGAGGAAGAGTAGAGGAAATAGGCTTTTTTTGTTGCAGGGCCTACTCTGCCTTACATCCTCCTGTTCAGGTCATTCCCTCTGGGGAACTGACCCACTTCCACAGTGATAGGACCTAGTCTGAACTGCCTCTTGTCTGTGCTTTTTATGTCTTCACCCATTCTCTCTATTTTGGGGTTAGAGGTATCCACCTCTGCTAATCTTATCTTAGCCAGGGTCACCCCTAGCTTACCCAAAGAGGTTACCCAGAGCTGGAGTAACCCCACCATGACCAATAGGGTCAGGGGGCCTAACTTGCTATTTGGCATGGGGTCAGACCACCATGCCAAGGATAGTGCAGCCATAAAGGCTAACACCCAGCAGAGGCCACTGACAGCTATCAGTGCCCAGAACCACACCTTTAGCTCTTCACCTACAAGGGAAGGGGCTAAGTTACAGGCTTCTTTGGGTTCAGGGTGCCTGTCTGCTGTATTAGAGTGGGGGGTTACCATATCTTGTAGTAAACACCCTTCTTCCACTCTTTCTTCTGTTAGCTGAGGAGCCACCCACTCAGGCTTAACAGTTGCCTGACTAGCCAGGACTTCTTGTGGGTCAGGTTGGACTTTATCAGAGCCACTTTTGGAGTTCTCCCCTACTGGAGCAGAATCTCCTTGGCTTGCTGGAACCTTGGCTAAAGGTTGTCCACCTTTCCTACTCTGTTTCCTTTTCTTTTTCTTCTGGGGCCTACTTGCATTTACTGCAGAGGCAGGCACTCCAGAATCCTTGGGAGAGGACTGGCACTGGACCAGTTCCTCTCTTGGGCTCTGACTAACCTCTGGGTAGTCATTTCCAAGGAGACAATCAAGGGGGAGGTCTGTACTGACTACCACCCTTCTCCAGCTAAAAGTCCCACCCACTTCTATGGGCACAAAAGCCACAGGCCTATCAGTGACCCTGTCTGGGCTAACTCTTACTCTGGCCATCTCACCTGGGATGTACTGGTTTGAGAACACCAGCCTGTCATGCACAATAGTGTGACTGGCACAAGTGTCTCTCAGGGCAGTGGCTGGGATTCCATTCACCAGTAGGTGGTGGAAGTGTCTACTTCCCTCTGGAATCTCCAACTCACCTGTTGGGCCCTTTTTCCAGTTGAAGGCTATGAAGACCTCCTCATCTGAGGAGTCATCCCCAATGGCTACACTGGTCACCCCTGGAATTTTGCTAGGGGGTTTGTTTTTGGGACAAGAAGTGTCCTTGGTGTGGTGCCCTGTCTGTTTACAGTTATGGCACCATGCCTTAGTGGCATCCCAGCTCTTACCCTGGTACCCACCTTTGTTTTGGGTTGTGTCTCTGGGCCCACCCACCTGGTCTGGTTTTTGGGGGCCTACAGGGGACTCTTTTTCTTTGTTTCTAGTGTCACCCACTTTCTCCTGGGGAGGCTTTGTAACCCCTTTCTTTTGGTCACCCCCAGTGGAAGTTTTGGTTACCCTAGTCTTGACCCAGTGGTCTGCCTTCTTTCCCAATTCTTGGGGAGAAATTGGACCTAGGTCTACCAGATACTGATGCAACTTTTCATTGAAGCAGTTACTTAAAATGTGTTCTTTCATAAACAAATTATAAAGCCCAACATAGTCATACACTTCATTTCCAGTTACCCAACCATCCAGTGTTTTCACTGAGTAGTCAACATAATCAACCCAGGTCTGGCTCGAGGATTTTTGAGCCCCCCTGAATCTAATTCTATACTCCTCAGTGGAGAATCCAAAGCCCTCAATCAGGGTACCCTTCATGAGGTCATAAGATTCTGCATCTTTTTTAGAGAGTGTGAGGAGTCTATCCCTACACTTTCCTGTGAACATTTCCCAAAGGAGAGCACCCCAGTGAGATTTGTTCACTTTTCTGGTTACACAAGCCCTCTCAAAAGCTGTGAACCATTTGGTGATGTCATCACCATCTTCATATTTTGTTACAATCCCTTTGGGGATTTTCAACATGTCAGGAGAATCTCTGACCCTATTTATGTTGCTGCCACCATTGATGGGTCCTAGGCCCATCTCTTGTCTTTCCCTTTCTATGGCTAGGATCTGTCTTTCCAAAGCCAATCTTTTGGCCATCCTGGCTAACTGGATGTCCTCTTCACTGGAGTTATCCTCAGTGATTTCAGAGTTGTTGGTCCCTCCTGTGAGGGAGCCAGCATCTCTGACTATTATTTGTGGAGTCAGGGCTTGAGAGGCCCTGTCCTCCCTAGATAGGACTGGTAGGGGGGAATCACCCTCCAAGTCACTATCATCATCCTCTGAGTTGCCATCCTCAGAGGGGTTGGCTCTTTCAAACTCTGCCAAAAGCTCCTGGAGCTGTAGTTTGGAAGGTCTGGGGCCCATTACTATTTTCTTTAGTGTACAGAGTGACCTTAGCTCCCTCATCTTAAGATGGAGGTAAGGTGTGGTGTCGAGTTCCACCACATTCATCTCTGCACTAGACATTATGCTTCTAAAAGTTGGAATACTTTTTAAGAATCTAAAAACTAGTTCTAGAATCTAATTCAAACTTTTACCAAACTTTTAAACTCTAAAAAGGAATGCTAAACAGGATCTAACACAAGGCCCTAGCAGGTCTTTTAAGAATTTAGAAAACTTTTCAAATTGCAAAAATCAATTTCTAATGACAATTTTGGAATTTGTCGTTTGATCAGGTATTGGCTGGGTAGTCCAGCAAATGCAAAGTCTTGTACCCCACCGCTGATCCACCAATGTAGGAAGTTGGCTCTGTATGTGCTATTTCAAAGTAAGGAATAGCATGCACAGAGTCCAAGGGTTCCCCTTAGAGGTAAAATAGTGGTAAAAATAGATAATACTAATGCTCTATTTTGTGGTAGTGTGTTCGAGCAGTAGGCTTATCCAAGGAGTAGTGTTAAGCATTTGTTGTACATACACATAGACAATAAATGAGGTACACACACTCAGAGACAAATCCAGCCAATAGGTTTTGTATAGAAAAATATCTTTTCTTAGTTTATTTTAAGAACCACAGGTTCAAATTTAACATGTAATATCTTGTTTGAAAGGTATTGCAGGTAAGTACATTAGGAACTTTGAATCATTTCAATTGCATGTATACTTTTCAAGTTATTCACAAATAGCTATTTTAAAAGTGGACACAGTGCAATTTTCACAGTTCCTCGGGGAGGTAAGTTTTTGTTAGTTTTACCAGGTAAGTAAGACACTTACAGGGTTCAGTTCTTGGTCCAAGGTAGCCCACCGTTGGGGGTTCAGAGCAACCCCAAAGTTACCACACCAGCAGCTCAGGGCCGGTCAGGTGCAGAGTTCAAAGTGGTGCCCAAAACGCTTAGGCTTCAATGGAGAGAAGGGGGTGCCCCGGTTCCAGTCTGCCAGCAGGTAAGTACCCGCGTCTTCGGAGGGCAGACCAGGGGGGTTTTGTAGGGCACCGGGGGGGACACAAGCCCACACAGAAATTTCACCCTCAGCGGCACGGGGGCGGCCGGGTGCAGTGTTAGAACAAGCGTCGGGTTCGCAATGGAAGTCAATGAGAGATCAAGGGATCTCTTCAGCGCTGCAGGCAGGCAAGGGGGGGCTTCCTCGGGGAAACCTCCACTTGGGCAAGGGAGAGGGACTCCTGGGGGTCACTTCTGCAGTGAAAGTCCGGTCCTTCAGGTCCTGGGGGCTGCGGGTGCAGGGTCTTTTCCAGGCGTCGGGACTTAGGTTTCAGAGAGTCGCGGTCAGGGGAAGCCTCGGGATTCCCTCTGCAGGCAGCGCTGTGGGGGCTCAGGGGGGACAGGTTTTGGTACTCACAGTCGTAGAGTAGTCCGGGGGTCCTCCCTGAGGTGTTGGTTCTCCACCAGCCGAGTCGGGGTCGCCGGGTGCAGTGTTGCAAGTCTCACGCTTCTTGCGGGGAGATTGCAGGGTTCTTTAAAGCTGCTTCTTTGGATAAAGTTGCAGTCTTTTTGGAGCAGGTCCGCTGTCCTCGGGAGTTTCTTGTCGTCGTCGAAGCAGGGCAGTCCTCAGAGGATTCAGAGGTCGCTGGTCCCTTTGGAAGGCGTCGCTGGAGCAGAGTTCTTTGGAAGGCAGGAGACAGGCCGGTGAGTTTCTGGAGCCAAGGCAGTTGTTGTCTTCTGGTCTTCCTCTGCAGGGGTTTTCAGCTAGGCAGTCCTTCTTCTTGTTGTTGCAGGAATCTAAATCTTTAGGTTCAGGGAAGCCCTTAAATACTAAATTTAAGGGCGTGTTTAGGTCTGGGGGGTTAGTAGCCAATGGCTACTAGCCCTGAGGGTGGGTACACCCTCTTTGTGCCTCCTCCCAAGGGGAGGGGGTCACATTCCTATCCCTATTGGGGGAATCCTCCTTCTACAAGATGGAGGATTTCTAAAAGTCAGAGTCACCTCAGCTCAGGACACCTTAGGGGCTGTCCTGACTGGCCAGTGACTCCTCCTTGTTTTTCTCATTATCTCTCCTGGACTTGCCGCCAAAAGTGGGGGCTGGGTCCAGGAGGCGGGCATCTCCACTAGCTGGAGTGCCCTGGGGCATTGTAACACGAAGCTTGAGCCTTTGAAGCTCACTGCTAGGTGTTACAGTTCCTGCAGGGGGGAGGTGTGAAGCACCTCCACCCAGAGCAGGCTTTGTTTCTGTCCTCAGAGAGCACAAAGGCTCTCACCGCATGAGGTCAGACACTCGTCTCTCAGCAGCAGGCTGGCACAGACCAGTCAGTCCTGCACTGAACAATTGGGTAAAATACAGGGGGTATCTCTAAGATGCCCTCTGTGTGCATTTTTTAATAAATCCAACACTGGCATCAGTGTGGGTTTATTATTCTGAGAAGTTTGATACTAAACTTCCCAGTATTCAGTGTAGCCATTATGGAGCTGTGGAGTTCGTTTTTGACAGACTCCCAGCCCATATACTCTTATGGCTACCCTGCACTTACAATGTCTAAGGTTTTGCTTAGACACTGTAGGGGCATAGTGCTCATGCACATATGCCCTCACCTGTGGTATAGTGCACCCTGCCTTAGGGCTGTAAGGCCTACTAGAGGGGTGACTTACCTATGCCACAGGCAGTGGGAGGTTGGCATGGCACCCTGAGGGGAGTGCCATGTCGACTTAGTCATTTTCTCCCCATCAGCACACACAAGCTGGCAAGCAGTGTGTCTGTGCTGAGTGAGGGGTCCCTAGGGTGGCATAAGACATGCTGCAGCCCTTAGAGACCTTCCCTGGCATCAGGGCCCTTGGTACCAGGGGTACCAGTTACAAGGGACTTACCTAGGTGCCAGGGTTGTGCCAATTGTGGAAACAATGGTACATTTTAGGTGAAAGAACACTGGTGTTGGGGCCTGGTTAGCAGGGTCCCAGCACACTTCTCAGTCAAGTCAGCATCAGTATCAGGCAAAAAGTGGGGGGTAACTGCAACAGGGAGCCATTTCTTTACACTCGGGGTCTCAGAGACACAGTCTTCTGTGGCTGTAGGCAGTATCCTGGGTGCTGTGCATGCAGCATTGGGGAGTAGAGGGCAGTAGGCTGTGTCCAGGGTACTAGTGCATACAGTGAGTGTGTGGAGGGAGCAGTAGTGGGGGTACTGCGGTGCAGTGTAGTGTTTCCTCGGGTCCTGGGATATTGTCCTCTGGTGGCTGTAAGCAGGATCCTGGGTTGTGGAGGGGGCTGTGCATGATGTATTGGGAGATAGAGGAAAGCGCACTGCCTTTTGCGAGCAGTGGAAGCTGTTCTAGAGTAGCAGTGGACTGGGTACAGGGATCACAGGCTCTAATGCTGGGGGTACAGGAGGCAGATAGTGTCTTGGAGAGCAGTGTACTGCGCCCTAAAGACACATTACACCACCTGGGGTGCCATGCCCCCAGGGTGTGCCTCAGACATGCCTTACCTTGCCAGTCCCCCAAAGAGGAACTTGATGGCCTTGAGGAGGTCCGGGGCTTTGCGGTCTCTGCTGGGGAGCCCATGGTGATAAGGAGATAGCAGCAAGGTGACAGTGGCGGGCCATAGATAGAAGAGAGTGATGACAGACTGGGGCCAGACCCACTTCTGAGCCCCCCCTCCCCGTGGATGGCACCATCCACCATCTAAGTATGGAGACTCTGTCCCCGTGCAGAACTGAAGTGCAAAGAAAACAAGGAGTATTTTAATTCCTTACCAAATGCACCGTACATTACCTCAGAGTTTGGAAAATTATTGTTTGTGTATTTACTGTAGAAAATAGATGATTTTCATATTAATTGTTAAACTGTAATCATTAATATCCTTACTATCACTGAATTCTGTGCATACTTAAAGAAGTGACACAGCGCCACACCTCGGAGGGCAATGGGCTGAATGCCACGAGAAATGAAGCTTACTAAGAAAATGGTTAAAACAGGGTCTGGAGTAGGAGTGCTTTAGCGTGGAAAGCAGTGACGGGAGGGAGGTCGTGGTGGGAGGACGGCAAGAGGAAATAAATTAAGATGCAATAAAATGCAGCGGCGAGGGGAGAGACAGCAAAAGGGGGATTAAGTGATTTACGGAATATAATTAAAAATAAGTAACTCCGCAGGCACACCGTAGTGGGAGCGTGAAAACAAGCTTGGAGGAGACAACAACATAGCCACCAGCTCAAAAACTACTTGGAGGAAAACTGTTACTGAAACAGTTTCTAAAATGGGAAAAGTGGAAGACTACAAGTAATGTGGTTCTTCTCCGTGGGAGTGAACAACTGATGAAAAAGATGGTCAAATAGGAAGGACTAACCACTTGGAAGCAAGGTTTTTTAAAGGACACTGAAAAAAAAAAAAACGAGAAGCAATGGGTGGGGTCGAAGCCTCTTCAATTAACTATATTATCCACATTATTTTAGTAATATCAAAAGATTCTGGCTAACACCAGATGAACAAATACAAGTTTATCTATCCCATTTTCTCATTAATCGCCCTGCTGAGTGCAGCATAGGATAACTCAGTAACCACATCTCAGCTCTCATCGTGCACAGCATGGAACTGATTTTCACTTAGGCATTCATCACGAGGGGTGGGCTGGTCATTTCTGACAGGTATGGTTAAGTATGTGGTAATACAACTTGTAATGAGGATCATCATTTCAAGGCAAAGACAACACACTTTCAATCACATAATAACATTAGGTAGCATGTTATGTGTGAGGCTAAGAAATGTAGAGCCTCATAAAGACGTAGGCCCTCATTACAACCCTGGCAGTCGGTGTTAAAGCGGCGGTAATACCGCCAACAGGCCGGCGGTAAAAAAAGGGAATCACAACCATGGTGGAAACCGCCAACAGATAGAGTCACTTCAACACTCCGACCGCCACGGCGGTAGAAACAAACACCGCAGAGGTAACCTCCAACAGACAGGCTGAAGACAATGTACCACCCACTGTATTACAAGGCACCAATCCGCCAGCTTTTCCGGTGCGGTACCAACGCCATCAAAAGCACGGTGGAAACAGTACACAGAAGGGAAACCACTCGCCTCTCAACACCCAACAAGGAACCAGGATGCCATAGAGCCCGAGTTACAGGTACTACCAATGTTGGTTTACCTCCTCTTCTACCAGGAACATCAAAGACGGCGGCGACGACCACGGTGAGTACTGCACCTACTACACAGGGGAGGGGGGAGGAAAAAGAGAGTGACACACACACACGCAACACCAGCACCTTCACCACCAACACCATACACACAAATACATGCAGCAACATTACATATACACCCCGTAACCCTCTACTGCACCTACTACACAGGGGAGGGGGGAGGAAAAAGAGAGTGACACACACACGCAACACCCGCACCTTCACCACCAACACCATACACACAAATACATGCAGCCACATTACATATACACCCCGTAACCCTCTGGAAGAACGCAAGGACAAAATGAAATGAGTTTAACAAGTGTAATCATCGAAAATCCAGATAGGGAAACAGGTCTGTAACAGATCATTATATACAAATATGTACAGCAACTACACAAGTCCGGATAGTGTTCCATTCATTGTCCGTGGCACAGTGGTCCCAAAATGTATGGGCGAAGCCCACACATGATACCTGCCTCAAAACTTAGAGAACACTGCAGGGGCATCAGGTCAGAAAAAAAACAGGCACCTCAGGGGGAAGGGGGGGACCTCAGCCAGATGATGGGACGATGCCACTGCTCCACGAGGGGGCTCCTTGCCCACTGTTTGCTCCTGGGGAGTGCAAAGCCACAGTCTCACAAGTCTCTCAGGTGGGTGGGTTGCCCACTGTTTGCTGCTGGGGAGTGCAAAGACACAGTCTCACAAGTCTCTCAAGTGGGTGGGTTGCCCACTGATTGGTCCTGGGGAGTGCAAGGGCACAGTCTCTCTAATGGATGCATCTCTCCACTGGTTCTGGAGGGGGCTTGGTGCCCAGAGTGCTTCATCCTGCCAAGGACTGGGTGAGTGGATGCTGTTCTCCACTGGTTCTGGAGGGGGCTTGGTGCCCAGAGTGCTTCATCCTGCCAAGGACTGGGGTTGTGGATGCTGTCCTCCACTGGTTCTGGAGGGGGCTTTGTGCCCAGAATGCTCCATCCTGCTGAGGACTGGATGAGGTGATGCTGCTCTGTACTGGTTCTGGAGGGAGCTTTGTGCCCAGAGTGCTTCATCCTGCCGAGGACTGGGGTTGTGGATGCTGTTCTCCACTGGTTCTGGGGGGGCTTAGTGCCCAGAGTGCGTCATCCTGCCAAGGACTGGGGTAGTGGATGCTGTTCTCCACTGGTTCTGTAGAGGCTTTGTGCCCAGAGTGCTGCACATGGTGTGTGGCAGTTCCCATTCACGCACCTGGGTGTCAGAGCCACAAGATATTCTGGGAACAGGTAGCATGATACTCCATGGAGGCAGAGACACACTCCACCCTGCGGCGACATAGCCTGCCAACTGCTGGTACTGCCAGTGCTGGTTGTGGTGCCTCATGTACTCTGTGCAAGGTCCAGGACGTCTCCTGCAGCCTCGGACGACTGATCACTGGGGATGATGTTCATATCAGCTGTGGTGGCACTATCTGAGCACGTCGCGGGGCAGGTGGCGGTGGTGGCGGCAGTGTCAGCGGCAGAGATGCTGGTGGCGGTGCATATGTCAGCACCTGTGGAGAGAGACACCAGGATGCCTCCTGCAGCCTCGGACGGCTGCCCACTGGAGATGATTCTGGGGACTGTACCAGAGGCAGCAGAAGTGCAGGTGGGCGTGCAGGTGGCAGTGCAGGCGGCGGAGCAAGTGGCGGTGGTTGCGGCAGTGGCCACTGCTGTACAGGTTGCTGTTCTGTCTTGCAGAAGTGGTATCACCAGTCCCTCACCCAGAGGCTCCGTGCCCTGAGATGACCTCCCTTTAGCCTTGTGTCTCTTCCCCACCTTGGAAGTCGCTGGGACCTTGGCACTGTCCTCTTTTGTCTTGGAGGAGGCCTTGCTGGGTGGTTGGTGTGGCTTTTCCCTATGGCATGTTCTCCTCTTCTTCAACTTGGCAGGTGGCAGAATAGGGTGATCCTTGGCCTCACTAGGTAGCACACTAGCAGCCCTGATGGGTGCAGCCTGCGATGTTACTGAACTTGCAGGGACCACAGTGCTCGAGGATTTCGTGGCTGAGGTGCTGGGCTGGGATCTGGACATCCTGGCCCTAGGGGAAAGACGGGGGGAGGTGTAGAGAAGAAGTCAATGTTAGCCAGGAAAAGTTTTTTTGCCACACTGGGATGGGAAGATGGAGGGGGTTTGGGAGTGGAGGAGGAGGTAGTGGTTGTAGGAGGTGTACGTCTGCTGAGTTTGGGTGAGGGTGAATGGGCTGGAGGCTGTTGTGAAGTGGTTGGCTGTTGAGTAGGTGAGTGCCGGCGTTTGTGTACTTTGGGAGGAGGGCTCACAGACATACTGGGAGAGGACACAGGGGACGTGTACATGGTAGTGGGGGTGGTTATTGCATGTGAGCGGTGTGTGGTGATGGGCATGCTGGTGATGAGGTAGTTGCTGAGGATGTAGTGCATGCAGGTGTGGGTGGAGATGAGACTGGGAGGGAGGGGGAGGATGTGGAGGAGGGGGACACAGTGGAGGCAGTGGATGTTGGTGTGTCTACATGGGGATGGTGCTTGTTTGAGTGCCTGTGGAATGTGTGGTGCTTATGTTTGCCATGTCCACTCTTGTGTGTTGATGAGTGTGCATGCTGATCTGATGGTGTGCTTGGGATAGGCTGAGGTATAGGGGATTGGGTCTGGGTAGTCGAATTTGGAGGGGGGAGGCTGGACACAGAGACAATGGCTGTCATCAGTGCTGAGGCCAAAGCCTGAAATGCTCTCTGTTGGGCTGCCACACCAGAATGAATGCCCTCCAGCCAGGTATGCATTTGTTTGATGCAAATGCCTCTCGACACCCTGGATGGCATTCAAAATGGTTGATTGCCCAACAGTGAGGGATCTCAGGAGGTCAATAGCCTCCTCACTGAGGGCAGCAGGGCTGACTGGGGCAGGGCCTGAGGTGCCTGGGGCGAAGGAGATGCCCACCTTCTTGGGTGAGTGGGCACGGGAAACTCGATGCAGGGCTGCTGTCAGTGCAGTGCTGGTAGGGGGGTTGGCGGCTGTACCTGGTGTTGTGGTGGGCACAGAGGTGCCCACCACTGCAAGGGAGCTCCCATCAGAGAAGGAGTCGCTTTTGCTGGTGTCTCCTCCTGTCCCCGTCGTGGAGCTCTTCTCGCCCTCAGTCCCACTGGTGCCTTCAGACTCCATACATTCACCCTCCAGGGCCATGTGGGTTGCAGCTCCCTCCTGCTCCGGTGCCACTGCTCCTCTGCCAGATGATGCTAATGCACACAAGGACAGGGTGACAAAACAAAAAGGGGTGGAAAGACAGAAGAGACACATGGTCACTGCCTGCAACAACACCACCGTTGGCAGACACAACACACAGGGAGCAGCCCTATGCACTAGGCCATGCACTAACAGTTCAGGGGAAAATCACATGCCCATGGGGGACTGTGCCTAGACCCATTTGATGCACACCTGGAACCCACAGGAGGCTGACTAGGTGTAGAGGGCAACTACCACTTTTGGGGTTCAACTGGCACTGAGCCTGCCTAACAATTGATATACCCTGGCACGATTGCCCTGGCCTAGGGGAACCAACAGCCCACTTCCCACACCCAGAAACCTTATAAAGCGTGCAGAGTCAGCTGCATGAGACTGTACTCACCCCTTGTGGCGGCTGTGATGCCCTCAAGCGCCCATCCTACTCTGGATATGCCACCACCAGGATCCGGTACATCAGCGGGGTCATGGTGCGACGGGCACCCCTTCCATATTGGGAGGCCATCACCAGCTGGGCCTCTGCCGTCTTCTTGGTCCAGCGGCACAGGTCCTCCCATCTTTTGCGGCAGTGGTGCTCTGTCTATGGTAGACCCCCAGTGTCCGCACTTCTTTGGCGATGGAACATCAAATACCCTTCTTCTGGTGGGCGCTGACCTAGAGGAAAATTAAAGTAAGAATGGATTTTACTCCCCCGTCCAGTTATTCTTACTCATTGGCCACAACCTTCCACCCTGGCCCACAAACTGACACTGACCATCCTCACATGCTGGCCTCTGCCCAGCCCCACCTGTATCTTCCATCAACGCCACCCCATCATTCATGTCCCATCCATCATGCTCACAGTGTATTCACCTGTTTGTCTTGTGGACCGTAGAGTTGCGTGTACTGGGGGAGGATCCCATCCACCAGTTTATCCATCTCCTCCGCAGTGAAGGTGGGGGTCTTTTCCCCAGACACTGTAGCCATTGTCACTTCCAGATTCAGGTCACAGCAGCACTTGCAGTGTAGGTCCTCTCCTGTTGAAGGTCAGGTATCAAGCGAGCGAACAGATAGAAAATGGTGGTCACGTCCGCGGCAGTGCGTACCGTCACCATCCGCGTACCTCATCATTGGCTCCTGGAACCCATAGTGCCCAATGATAACCAATGCTGAATTGCGCCGCAGTCTTCGTCCGCCTACCTCGACGCTGCACAACGCCAGCGCAGTTACCTCATTTGCCCTTGTCCCTCCTTTCAGGTCAGGCAGCCACCATTTCAGGGAGCCACATGGCAGGGCACCTAACTGCGTCACAGCACTTTTGGGCAGGGATACGGACATACAGCGCAAAACACCAATTACATCACATTTGTTCTAAACACGCTTGTGAAACCTATATGGTGTATGACCCTCTGCTCACCCTTCTCCTCCATAGGGCACATCAGCTGGGGCAGATGATGAGATAGCATCATCCTCCGGTATACAGACCCCTGGTGCACCTGTCGACAATGGTAGACAGACACATCATTATCACCTACAGACTTGATCATGCCACAATCCATGAACTGTGTGGCCAGTTGGAGCCAGACCTGATGTCAGCTATCTGCCATCCTACAGGAATCCCCCCTCTAGTGCAGGTCCTGTCAGTACTCCATTTCCTGGCCAGTGGGTCCTTTCAAACAACAGTGGCCATGCCATCAGGGATGTCACAGCCAACATTCTCTAATGTGTTGTCCAGAGTGCTGTCTGCTGTGCTGAAATACATGAGAAGCTACATCGTTTCCCCCCAGATGGAGGATTTGCCCACAGTGAAAGGTGACTTCTATGCCCTGGGACATATCCCAGCATCATTGGGGATATTAATGGTACACATGTGGCATTTGTCGTCCCCCTCGCGGGAATGAACAGGTGTACAGAAACCACAAAAGCTACCATTCGATGAATGTGCAGATGGTGTGTTTGGCAGACCAGTACATCTCCCATGTGAATGCCTAGTATTCTGGCTCTCTGCATGACGCTTACATTTTGAGAATAGCAGCATCCCTTATGTGATGGGACAAATCCAGAGGCACCGTGTGTGGCTAATAGGTGAGCCCAAGGTCCCAACACAGTTTACATAGGTGTCTGGGTATGGTAGAGTCCCTAAGGGTGGTGTATGTCTCACAGTTGTCCCTCGATATTTGCTGGTGACTCTGGTTACCCCAACCTGTCATGGCTACTGAACCCAGTGAGGAATCCCAGGACAAGGGCAGAGGAAGGCTACAATGAGGCACATGGGCGAACTAGGAGGATAATTGAGCATACTTTCGGACTCCTGAAGGCCGGTTTTCGGGGACCTCCATCTGACAGGTGGCTCCCTATACTACTCACCGAAGAAGGTGTGCCAGATAATCATGGCATGCTGTATGTTGCACAACCTGGCTTTGCAATGCCAGGTGCCTTTACTGCAGGAGGATGGGCCTGATGTTGGTCTTGTGGCAGCTGGGAGCCTGTGGACAGTGAAGAAGAGGAGGCAGAAGAAGAAGATATAGACAACAGAAACAACATCATCTTGCAATACTTCCAGTGAGACACAGGTAAGAGACTGGCACTGCTCCTCTCATATCATACTACTGTAGGACATTGCATGATTCTGCCTTTTTACCTCTGTGTATGGCCCCTGACAGTTCACTTTGACTTTCCATTTGACAGATCTGTGTACCACTTTCTGCCTTCTGCTATGTTTACTGCTGCCCAACAACTGTCTAACATTGGTATGTGGAAATGAACATTGACATTGCTATTTTTCAGATAGGTTGCAATTACACATTGGTGGAAGTACAGACTGACTCAATATTGATTTGTGATTCAAGGGTGTTTATTTCTGTGCTAATAAGTGGAGGGGGTTGTGCAATGGGCTGGGGTGAAGGTGGAAGAATATCCATGGTGGAGTCCAGTCTCTTGGCATCACAGGTGCATTGTACAAGGGGGCATAGGAAGTGGAGGAATGGCAGTTCAAGGTGGACAGGGTAACAGAGTGGGAAAGAAGGGTGACAATCAGGAGAGTCTTATTTCCTGGCAGGGGTCTCGGCAATGTTCTCTGTCTTGTTCCTGGATCTCAGGGACCGTTTGCGTGGTGGTTCTCCTTCTGCAGGGGGTGGGGTGCTGGTGGCCTGTTGGTCTTGGGGTGGGACCTCCTGTCCACTAGTGCCAGCAGAGGTGGAGGGCTGTTCATCGTTCAGGCTAGTGTCGGGGGCCCATTGGTGTGCCACTATGTCCCTCTTGGTGTTGACTATGTCTGCCAGCACCCCAACAATGGTGACCAGTGTGTTGTTAATGGACTTCAAGTCCTCCCTGATCCCCAGGTAGTGTTCCTCCTGCAGCCGCTGGGTCTCCTGAAACTTGGCCAGTACGGTGCCCATGGTCTCCTGGGAATGATGGTATGCTCCCACGATGTTGGAGAGTGCCTCGTGGAGAGTGAATTCCCTTTCCCTGTCCTCCACCTGTCGCACAGCAGTCCTCCCAGCTTCCCTGTTATCCTGTGTCTCTGTCCCCTGAACCGTGTGCCCACTGCCACTGACCCCAGGTCCCTGATTGTCTTTGGTTGATGGGTTTGCCTGGGGTCCCTGTAGTGGTGGATACACTGCTGATTGACGTGTCCTGGGGACAGAGGGATGAGCCCGCTGGGTGGGTGCTGTGGTGGTGTTTCCTGAGGGGGGAGGTTCAGTGGTGGTTTGTGACAGTGGCAGGGGAACCGACTGTCCCGAGGTCCCAGAAGGGCTGGGCTGGTCATCTTGATCCAGGCGTACACAGCTGCTGTCATCACTGTGGGCCTCCCCTGTGGGGGGACTGGATATGTCTGGCACCACCTGTCCAGTGATGTTGGGTAGGGGTCCTGTTGAGGGGTAAATGCATAGTTATTGTATCTGTGTGTGCCATCTTGTCCAATGTGTGAGTTACCCTCTACTCCTGTGCTTGGCTTATTATCTTTGGCCTTGTGTGATTGTTAATTGTGGGGCCTGGGTGAGTATCTGTACTGGACATGATTTGGTGATGGGGGTCCATGCATTGGTGTTACATGCAGGGCTTGGTATTGGGATGTGTGAATTGTGATAGTGGGGTATCTGTGGGGTGTTGGGATGATGCGTGTGAGGGTTGGGGTAGGAGTTTGTGACTGCATGCAGGTAGGGTGGGGGGATATAGTAGTAAAGATATGACGTATCAGAGTCCAGTCCTCCTGCTACTCCTGTGAGGCCCACTTGCTCCTCCCATGTTGTTAGTTGTTGGGGACGAGGTGGGGGTGCACTGCCAGTGCTCTGTACTGCTACCTGGTGTCTGGATACCACGGAACGCACCTTCCCCCATAGGTCATCCACCTCTTCCTGATGTCAACCCGTGTTCTTGGATGCTGTCCCACTGCATTGACCCTGTCAACAATTCTCCGCCATAGTTCCATCTTCCTTGCAATGGATGTCTGCTGCACCTGTGATCCGAATAGCTGCAGCTCTACCCGGATGATTTCCTTCACCATGACCCTGAGCTCCTCCTCAGAAAACTTGGAGTGTCTTTGAGGTGCCATGATGTGGTGTGGGTTATGTGTGAGGTGCTGTTTGTTGTGCTGTGTGATGTGTTGTGTTGGTGTGTGTTGTATGAGGTGCGTGGATGTTGTATAAGTGATGGTGATGTGTGCCTGTGGATGCTGGGGTTGTGTTTGGTATTCTCTCTCTCTCTCTGCTTCTTCCAAGAAAATCATTGTAAGGGGTTATGGGTAATATGGGTGTGCGTTTTATAGTGTTGTGGGTATGTGGGTGTGGTGTGTGTATGTGTATCAGATGTGTATATTTTGAATGGTCCACTGTGGTTGTGTTTTGTAAATGTGTGAGTATTTTGAGCGCAACAGTGTGTACCACCAATGGTTTACCGCGTTGAATGACTGCCGCGTTGATTCGTAGGTTGTGATAGTGTGGGCATAGTTCTGTTGGCGTGACGGTGTAAGTTTTGCTATCACCAGTTTATCACTGACCTTTGGTGTGGCGGACTTGTGTGGGTATCTGTATTGTGGCGGATTACAAGATGTGGGTCGTAATACCTGTAGCGGATTTCTGCTGCGGCAACGGTATCTTGATGGCCGTCAGCACGGCGCCAAGCGGGATTTACCGCCAGGGTTGTAATGAGGGCCATAGTAAGCACTATACAAATGCTGCAATGCAATCTCTCACATGCACATAATGTTGCTTCTTTCTACAATTTTACATCCTCCAATTTCATACTTTCACAAAAAGCCTCAGTCCACTGCATTTCTAAAACCCTACATGAAAATGTATATTAAGGTAAAACTATTGATTGTTTCCCTGTCCATTCTTTCCATAGAATGACCCTCTTGTTTCCTTCTATCCTTTACACGTCTACTCTCTCTGAGTACACCCTACACTAAGACCCAGATTTACTATGATTTTGCATCGGGTGCCACTTGTGTGGTGCAGCCCCAACATAACCTATTTATGTTGACAAAAATACAGATTTACAAACATTTGTAAACCTGGATTTGTATCAAAATGGTTCACCTGCCCACAGAGGCATACCAAGGAGGAAGATCTTTATTTCTCCTTGCTATATCCTCTTCCTATATGTGCTGTGTTAGACCGGGCATCTTTGGTGTGGTCTCCCCTGTCTTTTCTGCCTCTGCTTTCCATGTTTTGACTGTGTGCTGGACTCAGTGTTTGCTGTTTGTGGTACTCTGGCATCTTTACCACTGCAAACCAGCGCTAAAGTGCAAGTGCTCCTGTATAAAATGTATGTGTAATTGGCTTGTCCATGATTGGCACATTTGTGTTACAAGTAAGTCCCTGGTAAACTGCACTAGAGTTGCCCAGGGCCTGTAAATCAAATGCTACTAGTGGAACTGCAGCACTGGTTGTGCCACCCACATTAGTAGCCCTTTAAAAATGGCCCAGACCTGCCAATGCAGTGTCTGTGTGTGCAGTATTAAACTGTCCATTCGACCTGGCAAGTGTACCCACTTGTCAGGCCTAAATGTTCCCTTTTTCTACTGTAAGGCACCCCTAAGGTAGGTCCTAGATAGCCCTATGGGCAGGGTGCAGTGTATGTTAAAGGTGGTACATGTACTGGTGTGTTTTACATGTCCTGACAGTGAAATATTGCCAAATTCTGTTTTCACTGTTGCAAGGCCTATCCCTCCCATAGGTTAACATGGGGAATGCCTATTTAAGTGCAGATTCCCTTTGGGTGGAGATAGAAATGTGGAGTTTGTTGTCCCTGAACTCACAATTTAAAAATACATCTTTTGGTAAAGTTGGTTTTTAGATTGTTGGTTTGAAAATCCCACTTTTAAAACACAGATGGCTCATCAGGAAATACAGATTATACCCCAGCTCCCTTTGTGTCACTGTCTAGTATGAGGTGCAACCAGCCCAACTGTCAAACTGACCCAGACAGGGAATGTACAAACAGGCAGAGTCACAGAAATGGTATAAGCAAGAAAATGCTCACTTTCTAAAAGTGGCTTTTTCAAACACACAGTCTTTAAATAAACTTTACTAAAATATGCATTTTTAAATTGTGAGCTCAGAGACCCCAAACTCCACATGTTTATCCATTCCCAAAGGGAATCTACACTTTACCCAGATTTAAAGGTAGCCCCCGTGTTAACCTATGAGAGAGAAAGGCCTTGCAACAGTGAAAAACAAATTTAGCAATATTTCACTGTTAGGACCTATACAACACATTACTATTTGTCCTACCTTAACCATACACTGCACCCTACCCTTGGGGCTACCTAGGGCCTACCATAGGGGTGCCTTACAAGTACAAAAAGGGAAGGTTTAGGTCTGGCAAGTGGGCACTGTTGCCAAGTCGAATTTACAGTTTAAAACTGCACACACAGACAGTGCAGTGGCAGGTCTGAAACATGATTACAGAACTACTTATGTGGGTGGCACAACCAGTGCTGCAGGTCCACAAGTAGCATTTGATTTACAGGCCCTGGGCACCTCTAGTGCACTCTACTAGCGACTTACTAGTAAAGCAAATAAGCCAATTATGGATAAATCAATCAACCATACAATTTACACAGAGAGCATATGCACTTTAGCACTGGTTAGCAGTGGTAAAGTGCTCAGAGTTCAAAAGCCAACAGCAACAGGTCAGAAAAAATAGAAGGCAGGAGAGAAAAAGATTGGGGATGATCCTGCATAAACTAAAAAGTCCAACATTAAGGCCCTCATTATGATCTTGGCGGTCTTCACTAAAGACCGCCAAGGTACCGCCGGTCCGAAGACCACCAGTGTTGGTGGTCTTCCGCCAAACATATTATGACTGGTGGTGACCCTCCGCCAATTTTTGGTCGGAGGCCGCCAGCAGCCATACTGGTGTTCGGCGGTGAAGTGGTGGTTTCTCCTCCGTCACTGCCACGTCATCAGAACACCGCTCACCAAATTATACTTCAGTATTCGGCATAGCGGTGTTCTGTTGACAGGGTGCTGGTGGTGGAGCAGCCCCCATGGAACCCGTTCCCTCCCGGATGACCACAGAGGCAGGTAAGGTGATTGTCCAACAGGGGAGGGGGGTAGGGGGGTGTTGTGTGTTGTGTGCGTGAATGGGGGTGTGAGTGTGTGTAGAGGGGGTGTGTATGTATGCGGGTGGTGATGTGTGTAGGGGGGATGTATCGTGTATGTATGTGTGCATGTATGAATGTATGTCAGTGTGTATGTGTGTGAGTGGGGGGGTATGTCTGGGGGGGGCCCATGGAGGTCGGGGTGGGAGAGGGGAGGGATCCCTACCACCTTTGGGGGGTGGTAGGGGTCGTGGCTACTAGGGGTGGACTCTGGGGAGGAGGAGGAGGGCGGGGGAGACCCCTATTCCTGGCACTGATAGTGCCTATCGCCATGGTTTTCATGGTGGTTCAAAAACCTAGAAAACCATGGCGGTATGCGGGGTCATTATCCTGCAGATGGACTAGTGACAGCCGCCAAGCTGGAGACCGTTGTCTCCAGCCTGGCGGTTGCTACCGCCGTTGCGGACGGTGTGGTACATTTTCAAATGTCATAATGTGGCGGTAAATACCGCCAGCCTGTTGGCGGCGCTACCGCCAACTTAACACCATCCACTAGGGTTGTAATGAGGGCCAAGGTGTTTAGGAATTTGAATGTCTTCATATCTTCAAGGGAAAGCAGGGGTATCAGTCGTGGCTTCTTTAGTTTGTGCTATTAAGAGTTATAAAGTGGATACAGCTGATAGCTGACATGTCAAGTGTTCAGGTTCTTTAGAGTGCATGGACCTGATTTAGAGTTTGGCAGAGTGGGTTACTCCATCATAAACGTGATGCATATCCCGCCTGCCATATTATGATCCCACAATAGATTATGGAGATCGTAATGCGGCAGACAGGATAGCTGTCACATTTGTGATGGAGTAGTGCTTCTGCCAAACTGTAAATCCGGCCCTAAATCTTGTAAAAGTTTAGTAGTGGGCTCTTGGGAACCAGTAGTTCCCTCTTTCAAATCTTGAAGTACATGCCTCATTTTGATTTTGGTGACATTGGGGGTGGAGGTTATTTTCTATCACGTTAATAACAACATCGTTCTTCGTAGTAGCCCTCCCACAGTGAGCATTACAGTAGTATTTTGTACATGTTCTATTAATAACGTCAGTGATTTCTAGGCTGTAAGTGTAGCCCATGTGTGACAGTAATTGTTTGCCTTTCTGTGTTGTGATATAGCTTTTCCTCTCTGCCATTTTGATTGATAATAATGTATTACTATAGTATAATAAATTGTAACAATTGTAATTTTGCATTGCAAATGTACATTTAATATTACTACACCTATTTTGCATATTATAATTAGATATGTGTCATTGTTTATAATTACAATTACTTTCTGTTTTCGATTGAAAGTGTTCCAATGGAACTCAGGTGTTTTGTTTTCTATTTGGGAAAAAAGTTTCATTAATTATATTTCAAATGTTTATTAGCGGGTAAATTGGAGGGGTAGAGGGCTTTTAAATTTAGGGCCTGATTTATACTTTTTGCCGCAAAACTGCACAGACGCTGCCTCAGGTTTACGAAAACTCGTAAATCTGAGGCAACGTCAAAATGCAATCACACTTGCAAGAATAAAAGGAAGCAGAGAAATCTGAACTCCTTAAAGTCTAAGGGTTCTGCTCTAGCTACTAGCTATGTGAACATTAGTTAAAACAACAAAAGCTTTAACAACATTCGTATATATTTACCACACCAACAGAAACCAATTAATTCCCAGCTTGTGATGTGCATTTGCAGCATCACCTAAATTTCCTATCCCACTGAAACTTAGCTGGTTACTCAAAAATTAGCATTTCTCATTCTGGCATATGATGAATAGGAGGCTTCATCTGCTCAGTACAACTACACGCTCCATCCCAATATTTCTCTTCTCCATCCTTACTATCAGTAAACGAATACATACAACAATATTCATTTCTCTAGCTAAGGAAATCATGGGAACACTCTTGCAAAGAAAAACATGCTGACCAAACAAAATATCTTTCAAAAGTGAGACCTGTAGTGAGGCTTACTTTAACTAAGTAATTAATGTGCATTTCAAATATATGGTTATACATGCACATGTATAACTTTCAGAATAAATGCAAAACATGAATGAAAGAATACAATTACATATGCAAAGCATAACTTGAAGTATAAATATAAAAGGTAAATAATGATTACATGTTAGAATTTTGACTAATCGTTAGTACGCTTGTTTATAAGTCTCCAGTTTCTTCAGTGCTTACAGTTCATTAATGTGTTTAAATGCCTCACATATGTTACTATAAACGAAGCACACTGTGAATATAATGTTGAATATAAATGCCTAATTGCGCACTGGTGACATCTAAAAGATGATGTCTAAATTGCGCTACTCCAGATATAGAAACTAAGACTCACATTTATGGGCATTGTGGTGCAGGGCAGCACAGTTGGTCACCTTGCTGTGCTGCCTGCATTATAGGGAAAGGACAGGAGTGTGCTGTATTTAGCTAATAAGATGCATTCTTGTCCTTTCCCCCTGTGATGGCACACTTTTGGCTGCCAAGTGCAAATGCGGGCACCCTTGCATCATGGTGCAGGCACCCTTGCATTATGGTGCAAGGGTGCCTACATTGCATGCAGGATAGTTTTTGTGCAGGAAGGAGCACCTTCCTGCACAAAAAACAATCCTGAGAGGTTTTTTCCTATTTCCACACATAGAAAGAGGAAAATAAGAGAAGAAATAGAAATATTTCTCCTTGTTATGCCTCACCTAGGAGGTGTAGGATTTTGAAGCAATCCCAGGTTTACCTGGGTTGGTAAATCTGGGAATGCACCACAAACCATAGGAGTTGCTTGGGAACACCCAAGCAATGCCCAAGGAATGCCTCCCTGGGGGCAGAGTAAGACAATGCAGTGATTTGCACTGCATTGCCTTACTTTATATTTTTTAAGCCATTCAAAGCCACTCAAAGGTGGTCATTACGTGTGTGGCGGAATCAGGACTGCAATGTTGGCGGTGGCAGTCGTACCGCCAATGGGCCAGCAGTGAAGACCACCAAATTATGACCATGAGCCAAACAACTGCAAGTACCGACATTGTGGACATGTCACCACCGACAATGGTAGGCACCTTCAGGCTGGCAGAAACCAATTTTCCACCAGACATATTACGAGGCTCCACACAGTCAAGGTTTCAACTGTGGACGCACCACCATGAAGACCAGCTCTATAAAAGGAAGCACTCACCTTCTGGAACACATACCTGATTGGAGCCGCTATGAAACCTGAACTGGACGTCCTCCCACTGCTCCTGCTCAACCAACTACTCCAGAATCAGTGACAGCGATGAAGACAACAACTGTAAGTACACATCCCTGTAAGGAAATGCCTCCTTGGCATGGTTACCCCCTGACTTTTTGCCTCTGCTGATGCTAAGTTTTGATTTGAAAGTGTGCTGAGGCCTGCTAATCAGGCCCCAGCACCAGTGTTCTTTCCCTAACCTGTACCTTTGTTTCCACAATTGGCACACCCTGGCATCCAGGTAAGTCCCTTGTAACTGGTACCCCTGGTACCAAGGGCCCTGATGCCAGGGAGGGTCTCTAAGGGCTGCAGCATGTCTTATGCCACCCTGGGGACCCCTCACTCAGCACAGACACACTCCTTGCCAGCTTGTGTGTGCTAGTGGGGAGAAAACGACTAAGTAGACATGGCACTCCCCTCAGGGTGCCATACCAACCTCACACTGCCTATGAAGTATAGATAAGTCACCCCTCTAGCAGGCCTTACAGCCCTAAGGCAGGGTGCACTATACCATAGGTGAGGGCATAGGTGCATGAGCACTATGCCCCTACAGTGTCTAAGCAAAACCTTAGACATTGTAAGTGCAGGGTAGCCATAAGATATTTGGTCTGGGAGTCTGTCATGCACGAACTCCACAGCACCATAATGGCTACACTGAAAACTGTGAAGTTTGGTATCAAACTTCCCAGCACAATAAATGCACACTGATGCAGTGTACATTTTATTGTAACATACACCCCAGAGGGCACCTTAGAGGTGCCCCCTGAAACCTTAACTGACTATCCGTGTAGGCTGACTAGTTTTAGCAGCCTGCCACACACCAGACATGTTGCTGGCCACATGGGGAGAGTGCCTTTGTCACTGTGGCTAGTAACAAAGCCTGTACTGGGTGGAGATGCTTATCACCTCCCCCTGCAGGAACTGTAACACCTGGCGGTGAGCCTCAAAGGCTTACCCCCTTTGTTACAGCACCCCAGGGCACTCCAGCTAGTGGAGTTGCCCACCCCCTCCGGCCACGGCCCCACTTTTGGCGGCAAGGCCGGAGGAGATAATGAGAAAAACAAGAAGGAGTCACTGGCCAGTCAGGACAGCCCCTAAGGTGTCCTGAGCTGAGGTGACTCTGACTTTTAGAAATCCTCCATCTTGCAGATGGAGGATTCCCCAATAGGATTAGGGTTGTGCCCCCCTCCCCTCAGAGAGGAGGCACAAGGAGGGTGTAGCCACCCTCAGGGCTAGTAGCCATTGGCTACTAATCCCCCAGACCTAAACACACCCCTAAATTGAGTATTTAGGGGCCCCCAGAACCAAGCAAGATAAATTCCTGCAACCTAAGAAGAAGAGGACTGCTGAACTGAAAAACCCTGCAGAGAAGACGGAGACACCAACTGCTTTGGCCCCAGCTCTACCGGCCTGTCTCCCCACTTCTAAAGACACTGCACCAGCGACGCGTTCCCCAGGGACCAGCGACCTCTGAAGCCTCAGAGGACTGCCCTGCATCTAGAAGGACCAAGAACTCCTGAGGACAGCGGCTCTGTTCCACAAAGACTGCAACTTTGCAACAAAGAAGCAACTTTGAAACAACACGCGTTTCCCGCCGGAAGCGTGAGACTTGGCACTCTGCACCCGATGCCCCCGGCTCGACTTGTGGAGAACAAAAACTTCAGGGAGGACTCCCCGGCGACTGCGAGACCGTGAGTAGCCAGAGTTGACCCCCCTGAGCCCCCACAGCGACGCCTGCAGAGGGAATCCCGAGGCTCCCCCTGACCGCGACTGCCTGCTTCAAAGACCCGACACCTGGTAAAGACACTGCATCCGCAGCCCCCAGGACCTGAAGGATCCGACCTCCAGTGCAGGAGCGACCCCCAGGTGGCCCTCTCCCTTGCCCAGGTGGTGGCTACCCCGAGGAGCCCCCCCCCCCCTTGCCTGCCTGCATCACTGAAGAGACCCCTTGGTCTCCCATTTGCTTCCTATTGAAAACCCGATGCTTGTTTGCACACTGCACCCGGCCGCCCCGTGCCGCTGAGGGTGTACTTTCTGTGTGGACTTGTGTCCCCCCCGGTGCCCCACAAAACCCCCTTGGTCTGCCCTCCGAAGACGCAGGTACTTACCTGCTGGCAGACTGGAGCCGGGGCACCCCCTTCTCCATTGAAGCCTGTGCGTTTTGGGCACCACTTTGACCTCTGCACCTGACCGGCCCTGAGCTGCTGGTGTGGTAACTTTGGGGTTGCTCTGAACCCCCAACGGTGGGCTACCTTGGACCCAAACTTGAACCCCGTAGGTGGTTTACTTACCTGCAAAAACTAACAAACTCTTACTTCCCCCAGGAACTGTTGAAAATTGCAGTGTCTAGTTTTAAAATAGCTATATGTCATTTATGTGAAAACTGTATATGCTATTTTGCTAATTCAAAGTTCCTGAAGTACCTACCTGCAATACCTTTCATTTGAAGTATTACATGTAAATCTTGAACCTGTGGTTCTTAAAATAAACTTAGAAAATATATTTTTCTATACAAAAACCTATTGGCCTGGAATTGTCTCTGAGTGTGTGTTCCTCATTTATTGCCTGTGTGTGTACAACAAATGCTTACACTACTCCTTTGATAAGCCTACTGCTCGACCACACTACCACAAAATAGAGCATTAGAATTATCTCTTTTTGCCACTATCTTACCTCTAAGGGGAACCCTTGGACTCTGTGCATACTATTCCTTACTTTGAAATAGTGCATACAGAGCCAACTTCCTACAATCCCTACCTCACACTGGAGGGAAAACCCAAACTACACATGCACACACAACATACACACAGTACGGTGACAGTTTGCAATGACGACACACCTATAACCACACACCCATAAGCACATTCACACACATCTACATACACACAAGCACACCCATATTACACACACACACACACACACACACCCATAATAAACACATCATGGTCAACTCACACGTGACACACACACTAACCTTCAGACACACAGCACTGTCACTGTCTAACACAACCATCTACAACAGTTCTGATTCACACAACAACAATACAACAGCCACTATACAAACGCCTCACCAAGCAATGATATTGCACACCTCCACATGACAACACATACTAACAACAACACATAACAACACCAGACAACCAATAAACACAATCACACTGCCATACAAAGAAGCATACGTCACACCACACTAATACAACACACAAAGCATATGACATAGCCATCACCACACACACGGATGCACACCTACAACCACACAAGGGCACACAACACCAGTATTACATATGCAACACAAACAACACACAATTTGGCTACATACATGGATGTAACAAACACAAACATTTCCTACACACATTACACAGCAATGACAGTGGAAAAATGGCAGGGCCGCATCCACACATGCAGCCCAGGCACAACAGCTAGCACAACCAACACACACACATGTCACACACGCACAAACCAAATCCCACAAACACTAAACAGCCATGTAGAAAGAAAGGCAGGACAAGTATGTTACCATTGACTCCAACAACAGGTTGGGCCAGATGTATTATTATAAATAGCAATATGATTTAAAACAAACATATTTACAATGAAATGGCCATTGGACAGTCCAAAGTGAAGTGCCAAAGGCAGAAATGGCATCTCAGTGTGCCTCCATTTGACTCTTGACTGCAATATGACCTCCACAGGGTAGGGGCATCAAGGGGGCAGGTATGCACCTCAGGGATTCGAGGGAGTGGAGGAGGGGTTGGGCTTGGGTTTGGGAGTGGGTTCTTTGGGCTTGGGCTTGGGAGGGGGGTCCTTGGGCTTGGGAGCAGAGTCCCTGGGCCTGGGCTGGGGAGTGGTAGACTTCCTGGCAGGGAGATGGGCATGGACACTAGCAGTGGGGGAAGGGGAGGACTTGGAGGTGAAAGTGCTGGACTTGGGGAGCGACAAAGTGCTCTTAGGAGTATCATAGGGTGGGAGAGGAGTAGGGAACAAAGACAACTCCAAGAGGAAATGTTTCTTAGACCCATGGGGTGGTCATGGGAAAAGGGTTTGGAAATGGAGGGAAAGGGAGTGGTTGTAAGATGTGTCTGTGTGGATGTCTTGGGTGCAAGTGCATCCGTGGAATGTGTGTGTGGGTGTTGGGTGTCTGTTGGGTGGGTAGGTGCAGGTGTTTATGTGTCTTGGGAGGAGGCAGGGAGGAGGTGCTGGGAGATGTCATCTTGGATGGGTGACTGTCTGTTGGGGTGGTGTCTGCAGGTATGGTAGATGTCCTGCATTTTTGGGTGTCAGTGGTTGTGGTGGTTGCAGATATGGTGACAGGGGTGGATGTCTGCAGATCTGATATTGTGCTGACTGTGGGTACAACAGGTGTAGTGGCTGGATCCATGAATGATGGTGTGGTGGCTGCAGGTGTGTCTGGTGTAGTGTCTGTGAAGAAAGCGGTGATGGGGAGTCAGTGTAGGTAGTGGATGTTGGTGTGTCTGCAGGTGGGTGTTGTTTGTGCACCTGCCGGTGGCGGGTCTTGTAGTGCTTGTGTTTGTCAGTGGTACCCTTGTCTTATGAGGTGGATGCATGGCTGTGTGTATGTGTGCTTTGGCAGGGTTTGTGGAGAGGGGTTTGAGATTGGGAAGAGGTAGGTGGAGGGGGGATGGTAGACAAAGGGAGACTGGCTGCCGTCAGTGTGGATACCAGAGCCTGACAGGATCTATGGAGGACAGCCAGCGTACGGTGAATGCCCTACAGGAATGCATTGCTCTGTTGGACTTGAGCTGCCAGTCCCAAGATGGCATTCACAATGGTAGAGTGATCCACAGAGGTGGATCTCAGGAGGTCAATAGCCTCCTCATTAAGGGGAGCAGGGCTGACTGGGGCAGGGGCAGAGGTGCCTGTGACAAAGGCAATGCCCACCCTCCTGGGTGGGCGGGCAAGAGCAACTGGGTGAGGAGCTAATGGGAGGGTGGTGCTAGTAAGTAAGATGATGCAGGGGTGGTCCCAGATGGGTCTGCCACTGCCAGGGAGTGTCCAATGGAGAAAGAATCCGAAGAAGAGGTGGTAGATCCAGTCTCCCCCGTGGCACTCCCCTCGCCCTCTGTCCCACTGGGTCCCTTGCTCTCAGTGGTTGCAGCTTCCTCGGTGCTGTGGGCTGCTGCTTCCCCACTTGCCTGTGCCCCTTCTCCCTCGACTGACAATGCTGATGCATACAATTAGAGAGAGAGGGAGGGAGAGAGAGAGGCATACGGCAAAAATGGGTTAACATATAGCTCCCACACCCACTGGTAAACATGCACATCTATGGCAATACATATCCTGGCTAGGCCATCGCAGGTGCCAACACACATTACCTAGGTCATGTCACAACATGTCATTACTACCCACACCTGTATGCCAGCCCTCACACCTACATCAATCTCTAAGTAAGGCAACACAACTGGAGTCATTCACATGATGACAACCAAAGCCATATTTTCTGGTACATCATGCCCCAGATACAGTATCAATTGAATACCTGAAATACACATCATGCCCCTCATACCCCATCACCCATTGGATGTGCAGCTGACCGAAAAAAACACTTCAGGCCTCTACAGTTACAACACCTGCTCAGTCCATGCCCTCTGTAACATATCCATTACAGTGAAGACAACCCCACTCACAGACCACACATCACCTGCTTGTCAGACAAAACACTCTGCACAGTGATGCCAATATAGAAATCAACTCTGATTTGGCCATTACAAGTCAGACACCCAAACATGTTACATCTGACATGTACAATATGAGTCTGTGATATAGCTATGTAAATAGTCTGACCCAATCACAGATCCAGGTCAGCAGACACCAAACACATATCATACTCCTAAGTGCATCTACAATGGCCCTTAAAGCACATGTAACACATCTATACTCAATCACTGAGTGCAGTGTCACAACAAATATACTTCAGGAACACACATATTACATCTCAGTCCACTTGCAATGCCGCCACACATTCAGTTACTTTGGTATGGCTGTGCGACATGACAATTCCACCCTCATACATCATTCAAGAAATGACAATACCTGTCACAGAGCCCAGACAACACACATCTCAGACGGTAAATGTCTTGATGCATTAGGCACACATGGACCAACACCACTATCTGTACACCAATTACACATCCCACTACTACATGAGGCAGTCTGAGGAAACTAAATGTAACATTTGAATCACATCAACATGCCATGTTTCATGCAATAGGCCAACCTCTCCTAATTCTCCACTTCAACTTGGCCAAGGCAAGCAGAAAGGTTCCAGCCCATCAGATTTGCCCCCAACTAATCATTAGGACATGATGTAGGCAGTAACTCAGCAAAGTAGCATAGCAATTGCTAGGGCATTGTTATATATGCCATATGCATACCATGGTGACAAAATTGAGATCTGACGAGGCACTTACCACCTCTAGCACCATCGTATTAGTTTAACAGTTACATCCCCACAAGTCTTGCACCTAGGAATACATGATGTCTGCAACCACACCTCATCAATAGAACATATATCAGTATCCCAGTTTGTCTACCTACACATACCCTACATTCAGCAGATCACCTACATATGGCTATACAGCTATCAAGCCAAAAATCATTTCCCATGAAGGCCATATCTGTGGAGGAAATGTATTGGCAGCCCCACATTCAGTCAATACCATTACTAGGACATGATGTCTATAGTCCTTGTGAGAAAACAAGAGTCACACAGTAGCATATACAGGTATGCTACACAGATGGGAGTAGACTGACACCTCATAGCCTCAAATGCAGATGGAGGGAGCTGGTCATACTCAGTGCTTAGGGTGATACAAATACTCACACCATTGTATAGTCAGGATGGAGTCACACATGTGCCTGTCATTAGACCATTTCTACATTCCAGACATGGAGAGGTGTAGAAATGGGAGATGCACATCCACTGACAGTAAGCCATGGCAACACATCTACTAATAATACTCATCCAGGGTGCATAATACCCACTTCCAATAGATGAAAAACAGGATGCTTTTACCATAATGTTACATTGACTGAAGTGAGGCACCTAATCCCATTTAAGCCCAGCCAAGTCTCAGGATACAGTCAGTATTCAACCTCTGGTGGCTGCTATGCTGCCCTCAAATGCCCATCCACCTCAGGGTAGGCCACTGACAAAATAATTGGGAGGACATCCACAGCATGGCCTCCACAGTCTTCCGGGCCTAGCGCCTCAGGTCCTCCCACTGTTTTCTGCAATGAGTGCTGAGCCAGCTGTGGAGCTGCAGGGTCTGCATTTGCTTGGCAATGGCATGCGAGATCCTTTTCTTCTGATGGGCGTTCACCTTCATGGATGACACAGACAGACAGAGAAAGTCATGTACACTGGCATCATACCAACAGCAGTTGACAACACACATCTGACTCACCAAGTGCCCACACATACCCTTCCTTTCACTTCACATGCCTTAACTCCATGCCCCCTACATGCTTGTACTCCCTCCCTGGTACACTTACCACTTTCACCATCACACACACCCCTATCACACATGACTATGGCATTGTGATCATCTGCTCCTCTGTTGCCTATACAGGTGTTCATACAGGGGTAGGACCCCATCCACAAGCTTCTCCAGCTCTTCTGGGGTGAAGGCAAGGGCCCTATCACCTGTAGTACATAGCATGATGGCTCCCAGAGACAGTACATAGATTCAGCAAGACTGCAGAAAATGACGGTCACAGCCGCTGAGTACAAGACCGTCACCGTCGGCAGTAATCGCCGTTGGTCCCATTCCCCCATAGGCAGCAACGTAAACCAATGAGAAGTTGCACAGTGGTTGTGACCGCCATGACGAATTACGCTGGCAGACTTAGGTCACTTCCAACTGTCCTGTGCAGCAGGACAGGTGGCTGCCATTTTATGCACATATTATTCCTCACTGTCCCTAAATAGGTGTGCCATACATATTTTTACCTAAACTGCGGAGTAGGCCTATGTTGTGCCATCTTGGTTTTGCTAATACATGTGACATGCATGAAACAGTGGCGTGATGTGGCCAGATGTCAGATGACATGCATGTCCAGATACTCAGAGGCACATTGTCGGTGTAACCATATAGGTAGATAGCATGACTATATTAATGATCAGTGCAGGACAGGTCAGTGTGCCACATATGGTACATTACACATGTGATGTATGTCACTAACGATTTACAGAGTCAGCAATGAGCAGCAAGGATGGTGTTCAAGCCGCTTCAGCATGCCCATTATAGTATGTGTCAGCAGTGCGACACATGTCTACAATATTAGGTGTGTGCGTTGAGGAGATGTTATGCTTACATGTGTGAAGTGCTTATCACTTTGTACATTTTCTCCTCTTTATCCTGGATACCCTGCCATGAGGAGATTGAGACATGCACCAGTGTACCGTCCACTAGTTGACATTGCAATTCTGGAGGACAGGCATATCATCCAGACCTATCGTCTGAATCGTCAGGCCGTCATGGATCTAGGTACCCAGTTGGAGCCTATAGCCTGCCATACGCAATCCCTATGCCATCCCTCCCACAGTAGAAATCCTATTAGTGCTACACTTTCTTACCACTTGCTCCTTTCAGAATACAAAGGGCTTGACAGCAGGGATGTCACAGCCCATATTCAGTCTTGTGTTGAAGGATGTACAGGTTGATTTATTGAAACACCTGGGCAGCTACATCAGGTTCCCCCAGTGTGCGGATTTGGCCTGTGTAAAGGCAGACTTCTATGATATGGGACACATCCCTCATGCGATAGGGACCATAGATGGCACCCATATGGGCTTGGTATCTCCCAGTGCCAATGAACAGGTGTATAGGAACAGGAAGAACTACCAGTCGATTAATGTTCAGGTGGTGTGTCTGACAGACCAGTACATCTCAGAAGTGACAGCCAAGTTTTGTGGATCTGTACATGACTCCTACATTCTGAGAAACAACAATGTCCCACACATGATGGCATGACTACACACACAGAGGCCTTGGCTCATTGGTATGGATGCATTTAGATGTGTGTCTCTTTTATGGCACCTGTCATCACATTATTCCCTGTTGCTGTACCTGTAGCTGGACCAGTGGCTGTTAATGCAGACATGGAAAGTGATGAGGAGGAAGATGAGGAAGGTGCAGCTGACTCTAGGATGGAGCTCATCAATCAGTACTCCCAGTAACACATAGGTATGCTGACTGTGTATTTGCAAGTGTTGTATATCCACATTGATTTTTGGGAATGGTCCTCCTGATTTGAATCATCCATGGTGTTGTAATGTGTTCCTATCCCTACGTGTGTGTTGGGGGAGGTGACTGATTGAAAGGAAGGTGGTGAGTTAAAATGTATCTTCTCTAACGTGTACTCACTGCAGGTTCCTAGATTCATAGCTCCTGTTGACAGACCTGTATTAAGTTATGTGTCCTGCATTCTCCTGTTCTCAGGTCATTCCACTGACTGACTGTTTAATGTCAATCAATGCCTCTGCTACCTATGGCTTGAGGCATTCATGGTCATTAGCCTGTGGTAACGTTTTATAGAATACAGTTTTCCACATTACAGATTCCAGCTACTGTGATTTGTGATGTATTTCCGGAGACTGAGGATGTCATCATAATATATGTTGTGCCCTACTTTGGTGCCAATCTGCACTGGACAGGAGAACTATGAACTGCATATGTGCTTTATGTGGCACCATGCCTTCTATCTGATGGAACTCTCTGTCATGGTCTCTTTTGCAGGTTGGATACGTGAATATACTTTAGTGTGTGGCTAGAATTGTGAGTCCGTTACATCTGTCCTGGGACATATCTGTTGCACTGTGTCTCCTGCAGAGGATGCCTCCCTCTGCTGTCTATCACTCTGACTGATGGCTTAGGGGAGCATAGCCACAAAACATTTTGCAGACATAACATTTGTATATGTTTAAATAAAAACACATATACAGTTGCTGTGATCAATAGTGTTTATTGGGCACACAGGGGAAATGTGATTCATAAATAAATGGTGTGTACTGTGATAAACAGGTGATGAGTGGGTTCATGGTAGTTGGAAATCATCAGAGTAGGTGGCACAGCTATAGGTAGCACAGGTCTAGTGTCTAAGTGCCTTGGGAAAATGTCATTGAACAGTTAACAGGTGTCTCAGTGGCACACAAGGGAGATAAGTCAGAAGAGTTTCACTTACTGGCAGTGGGTTTGGTCTTGGCATCTCCTCGAGCTGATGTCTGGATGGAAATCCACGTTTGCCAGGGGGTCTGCAGCTACAGAAGGAGGGGTGCCAGAGGCCTGTGGTTCCCCTGGGAGGGCCTCCATTCCACTAGCTGTGCAGATGTGGAAGTCTCAGATATGATGTGGCTAGTGGTAGGGACCTGCTGGTGGGTGGAGTAAGCATGCAGGGTGGTGTTGAGGTCCCTGAGCACCCCTGCAATGGAGGCCATGGTGGCATGGTGGCATTGTGTGCCTGCTACTGCTGTATGACCTCCTGGTGGTATTCCCTCTGCATCTTTAGTTTTCCCCCAACATGGTAATGATCTAGTCCATCCTGTCCTGGGACTGTTGGTATGCTCCCAGGACATGGGAGAAGGTTTGCTGGTCAGTTGACTCATTTGGGTGCCCTGTCCTTTGGCCCACAGGTGCCCTCCTAAACCCCCTGCACCCATGTGCCTGTGTCCCTGACATGGTGTGCCCACTCTAAGTGTCACCAGGACCTTCATTGTCTTGGGTGTGAGGGATCGATTAAGGTCCCTGTACTGTTGGACACACAATTGACTGAACTGTCCTTGAAACAAAGTTTTGTGGTTGAAGGGTTAGCTGTGATGTTGATGCCACAGGGAGGAGGGGTTTGATGTGGGCAGGGTGAGACAGGGAGTTGTAGACTGATTAAGTGTCCCAGATGGGCCAGGTAGGTCTTCAATGTTCAGACATCCAGAGGAGTTGCCCTTACATGGCATCCATCCTGAGGAAGGATGGCTGTCTCTGGTATCCACTCCATGGTGGCACTGACAGTGGTACCTGTGGATGGAGTGAGAGAGAGGAAATGGTTGATGTGTGATTGGTTATCTCTTTGTCTGATGCATACAGTGGCTTGACATGATTCCCAACAATGACAATGACAGGTGCATCACTGCAAACATTGTTTGTGAATAGTGGATTTTGACATGCGTACCATTCTCCATTGAGGTTGGTGTCAGGCTAGGTAACTTTTGCTCGGTGGGTGGGTTCAGGTCCTGTGTGATGGTTCACATGAGAGGTGTGCCCTGTTAGCTCGTGGCAAATCAGGCTTGCTAGATGTGAATGGGAATGGCTGTACATTGCAGCATTGTGTCCAAGTGGGAGGAGGGTATGTGTGTATGCAAGGTTGCTTGTCCTGTCTGTGCATGTTGTGCATGGAGTTTGGCTTCTCACTTTCAAGCCCATGACCAGCCCATTTTGGGGTTGTTGATCTGGATAGTTGGCCATTATGTTTGGTGACAGTGCCATAGCTGTGTTTGGCCATGTTTGGCATTATGTTGTGTCATTGCATTGCTGTCATTGCAATGTAGTGATCCTCAGTCGAGAAATCCAGTCGGTGTAGCTAGTGCAATAGTCATATATGGAAGAGATGTGATGTGAAGTGTACATTGCAGTATTTGATGTAGCTGGGCTAGTGCATTGTGGGAGTCGTAGTGGCACTGCAGCCAGGGACCATGTTGGCATTGGGGCTGGGTGGTGGTGTGGCATGCAGGAGAGAGGCATTAGGCGATTAGGTGGGAGGTGTAGTGGGAGATAGAGTGAATTGGGGAGTGTTTGGGTGGTGTGGAAGCATGCTGGACAGGACAAATGTGTGCCAGGGGAATGGTAGTTACTTACCAGAATCCAGTCCTCCGGGTATTACAGTCAGACCCTCTGGATTCAGGATGTCCAAGACCTTCTCCTCGCACAATGTGAACTCTGGGGGAGGAGGTGTGGGCCCACCGCCAGTCTTCTGCACAGCAATCTGATGAAGTGATGCAATGGAACACACCTTCCCCTATCGGTCGTTTCATCTCTTCCTGATGTCCTTCCTTGGGTGTGGATGGTTGCCTACTGAGTTGACCCTGTCGACTATCCGCTGCCATAAAAAAAACAAAGAAAAACCCAAAATGCAGCACGCTCGCAGGGAACGCACTGGTACCTAAAAGTGCCTAGTGGTTGACAGAAACAAATATACAGAAAGTAATAAGCTCCAATATCTTCAGGCGTGCAAGCCCACCAAGGCTCCTGCTGCATAGAGAACCAAAAAAGGGGCTAAACTAGCCCCAATACATAAAATCCAAATAGGCGGTGCACCACCACATACGCAAAAAACATTTGTAGACAGTGAAAAAAGTCCAGTACTCCAGTCGTCAAGAGGTGAAATCCTTCTCGTTTAATTAATTGAAAGTCCAATGCTTAGTAATTTTACAGTTCCATAAATACAGCCAACGGTACAATGAATAAACAGCCAACGATGCAAAGAAAAACCAGCCAACGTGTTTCGCCCAATCGAAGGGCTTCTTCAGGGCAAACTGGAGTCCAATCAGTTCCAATAGTAAAAAATTTAATAACTAATTTGCAGCCAATTAAATAGGCAATCTGGGAACTGCATCCGTGATCCAAAAATAACCCGGTCCGATCGACCGTTAAAGTGGAAACGGGGCCTGCAGAATTGTCCTGCAGGTCCCGGAGACCAGAAATATCAGGTCTGATCAAAGCCCTTCGATTGGGCGAAACGCGTTGGCTGGTTTTTCTTTGCATCGTTGGCTGTTTATTCATTGTACCGTTGACTGTATTTACGGAACTGTGAGATTACTAAGCATTGCACTGTCAATGAATTAAACAAGAAGGATTTCACCTCTTGACAACTGGAGTACTGGACTTTTTTCACTGTCTACAAATGTTTTTTGCGTATGTGGTGGTGCACCGCCTATTTGGATTTTATCCGCTGCCATAACTCAGTTTTTCTGGCAATGGATGTTTGTGGACCTGTGCTCCCAACAATTGTGTTTCAACTCAGACAAGTTCATTGTAGGAAAGTACCATCTTTGTTGGCATGTTACCACAATTTCTGCCTGTCTGTCAGTATGTTTTGCCTGTCTCACTGGGATCCTGCTGGTCAGAACCCCAGTGCTCATAGTTTGAGGCCTAATGTGTGTGTTGTCAATATTGCTTAACTGTGTCACTGAAGTTCTGCTAACCAGAACTTCAGTGCTTATGGTCTCTCTGCTTCCAAATTAGTCACTATAGTTTAGTGACTTCAGGTTCCAATTCCAATTGGCACACTGGACCCCCCTTATAAGTCCCTAGTGTGTGGTACCTAGGTACCCAGGGCATTGCGGTTCCAGGATGTCCTTAGGGCTTCAGAATTTCTTTTGCCACCCATAAGGAGGTCAGACAAATTCTTCTTCAGGACTGCCACTGCAGCCTGTGTGAAATAGTGCACACACTATTTCACAGCCATTTTCACAGCACTTAAGGAACTTATAAGTCACCTATATGTCTAACCTTCATTTACTGAAGGCTAGGTCCAAAGTGTGAGGGCACTGTTGCACTAGTAAAGGTGCCCCCACGCTGTCCAGGGCCAATTCCCCAGAATTTGTGAGGGCGGTGATACAATTACGCATGTGCACTACATATAGGTTAATACCTATATATAGCATCTCAATGGTAACTCCGAATATGGGCATGTAAGGTGTCTAAGATTATGGAATTGTCCCCCCATTCCAAATCTGGTATTGGGGGGCCAATACCACCATGGACCCCCAGTACTGCAAAACCAGCTCTCTGAGGCTTGCACTGCAGCTACAGCTGATGCCACCTCACAGAGAGGGTTCAGCCCTCCTGGGGTCTGAGCAGCTCAGTCCCAGGAAGGCGGAACAAAGCATTTCCTTTGGGAAGAGGGTGTTACACCCTCTCCCTTTGGAAATAGGTGTTACAGGCTTAGGAGAGGTAGCCTCCCAGAGCCTCGGGAAATTCTTTGAAGGGCACAGATGCTGCATAATCCAGTCTACACCGGTTCAGGGTCCGCCAGTCCCTGCTATAGTGCGAAACTGGACAAAGGAAAGGGGAGTGACTTCTCCCCTGTCCATCACCACCCCAGGGGTGGAGCTCAGAGCTCCTCCAGTGTGTTCCAGACCTCTGCCATCTTGAATGCAGAGGTGTGAGGGCACAATGGAGGCCTCTGAGTGGCCAGTGCCAGCAGGTGACGTCAGAGACCCCTCCTGATAGGTGCTTACCTGACTAGGGGGCCAATCCTCCTCTGAGGGCTATTTAGGGTGTCTCCTGTGGGCTTCTCTTCAGATAACAAATGCAAGAGCTCACCAGAGTTCCTCTGCATCTGCCTGTTCGCCTTCTGCCAAGGATCGACCACTGACTGCTCCAGGACGCCTGCAAAACTGCAACAAAGTAGCAAGACGACTACCCGCGACATTGTAGCGCCTAATCCTGCCGGCTTTCTCAACTGTTTCCTGGTGGTGCATGTTCTGTGGGCTGTCTCCCTTCACCCTGAAGCCAAGAAGAAATCTCCTGTGGGTTGACGGAATCTTCCCCCTGCTAACGCAGGCACCAAACTTCTGCTTCACCGGTCCTCTGGGTCCCCTCTCATTGTGACAAACGTGGTCCCTGGAACACAGGAGCTGGATCCAAGTGACCCCGACAGTCCAGTAGTCCATCTGTCCAAATTTGCTAGAGGTAAGTCCTTGCCTCCCCACGCAGGAAAGTAATCCTGTGTACTGCCTGAACTGGAGCTTCTAGGGCTTCTGTGCACTTTTGCAAGGAATCCTTTGTGCACAGCACAGCCCAGGTCCCCATCATTCCGTCCTGCATTGCTCAACTCACTGAGTTGACCACCGGCTTCGTGGAACCCTCTTTTGTAGTGCTGAGACGACCGCTGTACTCAGTTTTCTTGAACGCGTGTTCAAGTATTTTTGCGGATGCTGCCTGCTTCTGCATGGGTTCTCTGTGTTGCTGAGTGCCCCCTCTGTCTGCTCTTCCAAGTGGCGACCTCCTGGTCCTTCCTGAGCCCAGGCAGCACCCTTTTTCTTCAACCGCGACCTTTGCAGCTAGCAAGGCTTGTTTGCAGTCTTTCTGCGTAGAAACAACTCTGCATCCTCCAGCACGCAGTGGGACATCTTCTGTGCAAAGGAGAAGTTCCTGGCATCTTCCGTTGTTGCAGAATCTTCATCTTCCACCCTGAGGCAGCCATTGTGCACCTTCATCGGGGGATTAGTGGGCTCCTGCCCCCCTGGACACTTTGGTGACTCTTGGACTTGGTCCCCTTCCTTTGCAGGTACTCAGGTCCAGGAATCCGTCTTCAGTGCTTTGCAGTCTGTTGTGGTCCTTGCAGAATCTCCTATCATGACTTTAGTGTGTTTCTGGGGAAGGAGGGTAACTTTACTCCTACTTTTCGGGGTCTTGGGGAGTGGTATCTTGGACACCGTTAGTGTTTTCTTAAACTTCCAGCGACCCTCTACACACTACACTAGGCCTGGGGTCCCTATGTGGTTTGCATTCCACTTTCTTAGTATATGGTTTGCCTTGCCCCTAAGCCTATTGGATCCCATTGTATTCTACAGTGTTTGCACTACTTTTTTAACTGTTTACTTACCTGATTTTGTTTTGTGTGTATATTTTGTGTATTTTACTATCCTTCTGAGGGAGTATATCCTCTGAGATATTTTTGGCACATTGACACTGTGAGAAAGTAACCTCTTTCTAGCCTTGTTACCCCCACTTTTGGCCTGTTTGTGAGTAAATGTCAGGGTGTTTTCAATGTCTCACTGGGATCCTGCTGGCCAGGGCCCAGTGCTCATAGTGACGACCCTATGTTGTCAGTATGTTTGTTATGTGTCACTGGGACCCTGCTAGCCTGCCTAGCAGGGTCCCAGTGACACATAACAAACATACTGACAACATAGGGGTCCTGCACTCCAGTGCTCATAAGTTTGTGGCCTATATGTGTTCCCTGTGTGATGCCTAACTGTCTCACTGAGGCTCTGCTAACCAGAACCTCAGTGGTTATGCTCTCTCTGCTTTCCAAATTTGTCACTAACAGGCTAGTGACTACATTTACCAATTCACATTGGCATACTGGCACACCCATATGATTCCCTAGTATATGGTACTGAGGTACCCAGGGTATTGGGGTTCCAGGAGATCCCTATGGCCTGCAGCATTTCTTTTGCCACCCATAGGGAGCTCTGACAATTCTTACACAGGCCTGCCACTGCGGCCTGCGTGAAATAACGTCCACGTTATTTCACAGCCATTTACCACTGCACTTAAGTAACTTATAAGTCACCTATATGTCTAACCTTCACCTGGTGCAAAGTTACTTAGTGTGTGGGCACCCTGGCACTAGCCAAGATGCCCCCACATCGTTCAGGGCAAATTCCCCGGACTTTGCGATTGCGGGGACACCATTACACGCGTGCACTGTACATAGGTCACTACCTATGTACAGCGTCACAATGGTAACCCCGAACATGGCCATGTAACATGTCTAAGATCATGGAATTGTCACCCCAATGCCATTCTGGCATTGGGGAGACAATTCCATGATCCCCCGGGTCTCTAGCATAGTATCCGGGTACTGCCAAACGGCCTTTCCGGGGTCTCCACTGCAGCTGCTGCTGCTCCCAACCCCTCAGACAGGTTTCTGCCCCCCTGGGGTCCAGGAAACCCTGTCCCAGGAAGGCAGAACAAAGGACTTCCTCTGAGAGAGGGTGTAACACCCTCCCACTTTGGAAATAGGTGTGAGGGCTGGGGAGGAGTGGCTTCCCCCAGCCTCTGGAAATGCTTTGATGGGCCCAGATGGTGCCCATCTCTGCATAAGCCAGTCTACACCGGTTCAGGGATCCGCCAGCCATGCTCTGGCGCGAAACTGGACAAAGAAAAGGGGAGGGACCACTCCCCTGACCTGCACCTCCCAGGGGAGGTGCCCAGAGCTCCTCCAGTGTGTCCCAGACCTCTGCCATCTTGGAAACAGAGGTGTTTGTGGCACACTGGACTGCTCTTAGTGGCCAGTGCCAGCAGGTGACGTCAGAGGCTCCTTCTGATACGCTCTTACCTCTCTTGGTAGCCAATCCTCCTTCCTAGGTAGCCAAACCTCCTTTTCTGGCTATTTAGGGTCTCTGCTTTGGGGATCTCACCAGATTACGAATGCAAGAGCTCATCAGAGTTCCTCTGCATCTCCCTCTTCACCTTCTACCAAAGGATCGACCGCTGACTGCTCAGGAAGCCTGCAAAACTGCAACAAAGTAGCAAGACGACTAGCAACCTTGTATCGCTTCATCCTGCCGGCTTTCTCGACTGTTTCCAGGTGGTGCATGCTATGGGGGTAGCCTGCCTCCTCTCTGCACCAGGAGCTCTGTAAAAATTTCCTGTGGGTTGACGGAATCTTCCCCCTGCAACCGCAGGCACCAGAAGACTGCATCACTGGTCCTCTGGGTCCCCTCTCAGCACAGCGAGCGTGGTACCTGGAACTCAGCAACTCTGTCCAAGTGACTGCATTGCTGGGTATCACATGATTTGCAGCTGCTCCGGCTCCTGTGTACTCTTCCAGGATTTCCTTCGTGCACAGCCAAGCCTGGGTCCCCGACATTCTAACCTGCAGTGCACAACCTTCTGAGTTGTCCTCCGGCGTCGTGGGACTCTCTTTTGTGACTTTGCATGGACTCTGGTTCACTCTTCTTCCAAGTCCCTGTTCAGGTACTTCTGCGGGTGCTGCCTGCTTCTGTGAGTACTCCCTGACTTGCTGGGCGCCCCCTCTGTCTCCTCCTCCAAGTCACGACATCCTGGTCCCTCCTGGGCCACAGCAGCACCCAAAAACCTCTACCGCGACCCTTGCAGCTAGCAAGGCTTGTTTGTGGTCTTTCTGCGTGGCAACACCTCTGCAAGCTTCATCGCGACGTGGTACATCCATCCTCCAAAGGAGAAGTTCCTAGCTCTCTTCTTTCTTGCAGAACTCCAAGCTTCTTCCAACAGGTGGCAGCTTCCTTGCACCCTCAGCTGGCATTTCCTGGGCTCCTGCCCACTCTCGACACTGTTCTGACTATTGGACTTGGTCCCCTTGTCTTACAGGTACTCGGGTCTGGAAATGCACTGTTGTTGCATTGCTGGTGTTTGTTTTTCCTGCAGAATCCCCCTATCACAACTTTTGTGCTCTCTGGGGATAGTAGGTACACTTTACACCTACCTTTCAGGGTCTTGGGGTGGGCTATTTTTCTAACCCTCACTGTTTTCTTACAGTCCAAGTGACCCTCTACAAGCTCACATAGGTTTGGGGTCCATTGGTGGTTCACATTCCACTTTTGGAGTATATGGTTTGTGTTGCCCCTATACCTATGTGCAATCTACTGTAATTTTACACTGCTTGCATTACTTTTCTTGCTATTACCTGCATAATTTTGGTTTGTGTACATATATCTTGTGTACATATCTTATCCTCATACTGAGGGTACTCACTGATATACTTTTGGCATAGTGTCATAAAAATAAATTACCTTTATGTTTAGTACTTCTGTGTATTGTGTTTTCTTATGATATTGTGCATATGACACCAGTGGTATAGTAGGAGCTTTACATGTCTCCTGGTTCAGCCTAAGCTGCTTTGCCATAGCTACCTTCTATCAGTCTAAGCTGCTAGAAACACCTCTTCTACACTAATAAGGGATAACTGGACCTGGCACAAGGTGTAAGTACCTCTGGTACCCACTACAAGCCAGACCAGTCTCCTACATTGGTTGTGCAGCGGTGGAATAAGTACTTGTAACTACTTACCACTTTGTCATTGTGTACTTTTCATAAGAGAATAATATACAAAACAGTTCAGTGTATGTACACCTAACCAAAAAGTTTTGCTTTTCTCCTCTTAAACTTTTTGCAAAAGTTCTGAAAAGTTTACTAAAACTTCTAAAAGTTTCTAAAAGTTAGAAAAAGTTTTTTTTCTCTGTTCTTTAAAAAGTTCTGAAACTCTTTCTTCCTTCCCACTATTTCAAAACCGTTTGCTATCATGTCTGTGGTAGATTCTACTCTTAAAATGGTCAATACTACTTTTTTTTACAATTTGATTTATAAGAGCCTAAGGAGTCTCTGCTTAGATAGAGGTTTAGTGATAGGAAAGAACCCTACAAAAGAGTTTCTATATAACATGCTTATTGTGAATGATGAGTCCAAAGCAGGCACATCAAATGAGAGGTTCATAGAAAGTTCCCATTCTGACTCAGGGGATCTCCTTGAGGGAGGTGGGGAGGGTTCTGAACCAGATCTGCCCCACTAGCAGGACACCCAGTAATGTTGGAAGTAATGGAGGTTCCCATCACGGTAGGGGAGTCTTTATTCCTGGAGGCCAAGTTGCTAGGGTTCAGTCAGTTAGGGACAGATCCCCCTCTTTTGTTTCCAATTACTCTTCTGTGTCCAAGCATTCACAACCCACCCACCCTGAAGACAACATGTTAGAAAGGGAACTCAAAAAGTTGAGGGTTGAAGAGACCAGACTGAAGCTTAAACAGCAATAGCTGGCCTTAGATAGGGAATCCCTAGACCTGGAGAAGGAGAGACATAGATTGGTGGCAGTTACAGTATTCCTGATAGTAATCCTGTTAGAGAGCATGATTCCAGGAATCTGCACAAGACAGTCCCCCCTTACACGGAGGGGGATGACATCAACAAGTGGTTTTCTGCACTTGAGAGGGCCTGTATGGTACAGGGGGTCCCTCAAAGGCAGTGGGCTGTTGTATTGTGGCTATCTTTCACTGGAAAGGGTAGGGATAGGCTCCTTACTGTTAGGGAAAGTGATGCTAACAATTTTGCAGTTTTGAAGGATGCACTCTTGGATGGATTTGGCTTAACCACTGAACAATACAGGATTACGTTCGGATACACCAGAAAAGAGTCCTCCCAAGACTGGATATACTTTGTTGACTCTTCAGTGAAGGCCTTGGAGGGGTGGTTACAAGGCAGTAAAGTTTCTGACTATGAAAGCCTGTATAATCTTATTCTGAGAGAGCATATTCTGAATAACTGTGTGTCTGACTTGTTACACCAATATCTAGTGGACTCAGATCTGACCTCTCCCCAGGAATTTGGAATGAAGGCCGACAAATGGGTCAGAACAAGAGTGAACAGAAAAGTTCATACAGGGAGTGACAAGGATGGCAAGAAGAAAGATGGTGAGAAATCTCAGGATAAGCATGGGGATAAGAGTAAAACCAAAGATCCTTCTTCAAATCCTAAACACTCTTCAGGGGTGGGTATAAATCAAGTTCTTCCTCTTCTTCACAACATACACACATTAAAAAGCCTTGGTGCTATGTGTGTAAAAATAAAGGCCATTGGCAAGGGGATACGTCCTGTCCAGGTAAACCCCCTGAGCCAACCACCACTAATTCATCAAACTCTAGTGCCCCTAGCAGTAGTGGTAATAGTGGTGGGACTGCTGGCAACAGTCAAAGTAAGGGTGTAGTTGGGTTCACTTATGGGTCCATCGTAGAAACTGGGGTAGTCAGTCCCAAGACAGTTTCGGTCACACCTAGTGGCATTAGCCTTGCCACACTGGCTGCTTGTCCCCTTACAATGGATAAGTACTGTCAACACCAGAGCAGTACGCGCTCTATTGGTGACAAAAATGCAAAAACCCAGCACTCTCAAAACAACGTAATTTATGCATTGTGCTGATATGTTGTGGTGTAACCTTTTGCATTGCAGAGTTCAATCCTGAAAACTTATACTAAATACTGTTCCTTTGCAATGTATTGCTGCAAGTTTTCAGAGTGTGTTATGGGGTGGCCCCTTTCCAGGGCCTTCCAGAGACTTTCCATGCAACATGCCTGGGCGTGGTTCTGAGCTGGGCCAAGACTCTATAAAAGAGAGCCAGCCCAACTCCCAGTGCTCAATATTCAGAGGTCCCGGTGCAGAGCAGCAGCTTCTTCCTGAGCTCCTGTCCCAGCAGCCTATTTGGATCTTCCAGTCTTCTGCCCTTCATCCTTCATTGGTGATCATTGTTCCAGGCGGTAAGACGGTGGTTGGACTGTTCCGACACCGTTATTGAGAATTTTCATTGTGTTATTCATGTTACACAATCCTTTTATGGTGTTTACTATATATATATATATATATATATATATATATATATATATATATATATATATATATATATCTGCAATATGCACAATTTGTGTTGAAACATTTTAAGAGTACACAGAAGGCCAGAGTTTCTAGATGCAATATTGTATGGTCCTAGTATACATTCTCAAAACAGGATTTATATGACTGGTTTAAAATTTAGTCAGAATGTTTTTTTCTGATTCTCATGTAAAGGAAAGTACTTGAATAAGAAAGTTTTCATTTAATTCATCTTGATTCCCTTACAGGTATACGTCCATCTTGAAACGTAGTCATTTTAAACTTAACTATTAGATTGTTCATGTTTTCAGAGTGACTAGGCTTAGAATCATAGTCTAGTATTGATTTCTGGAGATATAATTTTCATATTGTGTGTTCTAAACTTTTTCTTACTACAGGTCTCCTTCCCGGCTGTTCCCTTCCTAATCCCCTCTTCCCCTCTTGAACTCTCTCAGTCTCTGTGATTTATCTATCAGAGTCTTGGATCTGCTCAGTGGTGGACGTGTTGGGAACGTGCACAAACCCCGAGATTCTGGTGACTCTGACAAAATAGTGAGCCCACAAATTATTATCCTCCTGGCTTGTGTATGATCTCTGCATGGCCACGCTAGACAAGTTAGTCAAGGCTATCACCCAACTCCAAGCAGAGGTGGTATCATCCAAAGAATTGACAACTAGCTTAGCAGAGAGAGTGAGTCAGTTGCAAGATAAGGTAAAGAAGAAGGAACAAAGTCCCACAGGTGTGTCTTGGCCAGGTACTTCTTCTCAGGCTTCTGGAAGTAATCCAATTTCCCTAAATGTTCCTTCTGCAATTCCTTTAGCTCCCCCAGAACGTTTATCAGGTGACCCTTTGAAAGCGCAATCTTTTCTGGTTCAAGTGGAACTACACTTCACCTGCAGACCAAATACTTTCCCTGATGCCCAGTCCAAAGTAGCTTTCTTGTTATCATATCTGTCTGGGGATGCAGCTACTTGGGCAATTCCTCTTGTGCGTAAAAATAGTCCCTTGTTGTACAACTGGAGAAATTTTGTTCGTGAATTTGAGAGAGATTTTGATCGTAAAACTGTAACACAGTCAGCAGATCGTGAATTATTAGATTTACGCCAAGGGAATCAAGACCCAGTGTCGAATTTAGCCAACTTTAACCGGCTGGTTGCCAAGACATCCTGGCCTAAAGAAAAACAAGCGGTCTTGTTTTACAAGGGACTCATAGAGGAACTAAAAGATATCTTAGCGCAAATCGACCCACAACCTACAGACTGTCAAGAATTAATAAATCTTGTCTTGAGACTTGATCATCGTTTATCAGAACATAAAGGAACGCGCAAAAAGATTTAAAAATATTCATGGCGTATTCATGATAACAGAGACTCAAGAACTCCGAAAGAAAGAACGCCGGAACCGATGGAAATTGGAACCATCAGAAGACCTTTGACCAAAGATGAAAAGGACCTACGCAGAAAAAATGGACAATGTCTTTATTGTGGTCGAAAAGGTTATTTTGCCAAAGATTGTCCAATCAAACCAAAGAACAAGCAAGGTCCAGTTCAGAAGGTCGCAGCCAATGCACCAGTCGAGTTGGAAAATTAAAACACCCAAGATGCAGAGAAGAGTTGCTCTTGGGTGTCACTGTGGACCCTTCACAATCTAGACACCTTAAACTGGAAATAAGAGTTCAGGTCAAGAAAAAGATCTATTTAAAAAAAGGTCTAGTTGATTCTGGGGCTACTGTGAACTTTGTTGATGTCCAATTGGTTCTTGCATGGGGGATCCCATGTATTGAAAAGAAGACCCCAGAAATCATCCAGGCAGTCAATGGAAAACTCTTGACTGGAGGTCCGGTAACTCTTCAGACTAACCTCTTGTCGATGATTTGTGAAGATAAGAATCAAAGAAAGAAACATAAAGAGAAAATCATCCTTGACGTGATCCATGCTCCCCAACATGGGATTATCCTCGGCTTGCCATGGTTAAATCATCACAATCCGGAGATCAATTGGGCAGAAAGAAAAATTGTGTTCTCATCTGCGCTATGTAACGAACAATGTCTCCAAAAGATTCAAGTACCAAAAGTTTGCAACTCTTACATAGCTACTGCAGCGGAGAAAGAAATTCAGCTGCCCAAACAGTATTCATGTTACAAAGATGTATTTGATGAGAAAGGAGCAGAGACTCTACCTCCTCATAGATCTTATGACTGTCAAATTGATCTAGCCCCAGGTGCGATACTTCCCAACTGTCGCGTATATGCCCTGTCAGAACATGAAAATCTAAATTTACGAAAATACCTAGATACATTTTTGGAGAATGGCTTCATTCGCCTCTCTAAGTCTCCTGCAGCTTCCCCTTTGTTTTTTGTTCCAAAAGCTAATGGAGGACTTTGAACTTACATCGGCTATAGGGGTTTGAACAAAGTCACCATCAAGAATAAATATCCTTTTCCCCTAATTCCGGTCTTATTGGAACAAGTAAAGAGAGCAAAAATCTACACGAAGCTTGACCTTCGAGGTGCTTATCATTTGGTCAGAATGAGAGAGGGTGACGAATGGAAAACAGCGTTCAAGACAAGATATGGCCTTTTTGAATACACTGTCATGCCTTTTGGTCTGTGTAATGCTCCAGCAGCATTTAAATTTTTCTTGAATGACGTTCTTAGAGAGTACCTCAACATATTTGCCATAGTCTACATCGATCACAGTTTGATCTACTCAGACAATGAAAACGAACATGTCCAACATGTCAAGAAAATTCTTGCAGCCCTTCGAAAACACCATTTATATTGCAAGCTAACCAAGTGTGAGTTTCATGTTACCACAGTTGCGTTTTTAGCGGTTATTCTTACCCCACAAGGTATGGTGATGGCAGAAAAGAAAGTAAAAGCCGTATCTGATTGGCCCACCCCAAAGACTGTTCGTGATGTATACATGTTTCCTGGGGTTTGCAAATTTTTACCGGAGGTTCATAAATCATTTCTCCCAGACAGTGGCTCCAATCACTAAGCTACTAAGAAAGAAAGAAAAGTTTGTATGGTCCCCAGAAGCTGATCAAGCCTTCTTGACTTTGAAGGAAGCTTTTTCCACTGCCCCAGTCTTGACTCATCCTTATGCGAATCAACCTTTCATAGTGGAAGCTGATGCTTCTGATGTAGCAATAGGAGCCGTCTTATCACAACGAAATAAAGACACTAGTCAACTTCATCCTGTAGCTTATTTGTCTCGGAAGTTGAAAGAAGCCGAACAGAACTATGTCATTGCTGAAAAAGAGCTTCTGGCGATTCTTGACCCCTTTAAAGAATGGAGACATCATTTGTTGGGTGCAAAATACACTGTCACAGTATATACTGATCATTGTAATCTTCAATTCACGAGTTCCGCCAGACTTTTGACCCCTCTGCAAATACGCTGGATGCTTATTTTTGCCGAATTTGATTTTGTAGTAACCTTCCGGCCTGGTTAAGATAATCGCAAGGCTGACGCCTTGTCCCGTCAAGAGTCTTCCACGTTGCCTGCATTTCAAGCCTCCAGAGCTATCATTGCTCCTGACAAGGCTCTATGTATCATAAAAACTGAAGATTTCTTTGAAGAAATTTGCAACTCTTTCACTGTTGAAAAATGGCAAACATGGGCCCAAGCAGATCCCAAAAGGTCAATCAAGCAAGGTTTACCCTTTCATTACGCTTGTTTGTTCGTACCCACTACCAAACTTTGCAAGATAGTGTTTCATTGGTTGCATGTCATACCTACGGCAGGACACCCAGGTACTCCTAAAACTCTTGAACTAATCCAACGCTATGTTTGGTGGCTTACCCTAACAAAAGATATAAAAGCAATGGTAAACAATTGTGAAGTTTGTGCTCGCATTAAAACAAGTCATTCAAAACCAAAAGGGTTGTTACATCCACTTCCAACCCCAAGTCGTCCTTAGGAACACATTTCTTTAGACTTTATTACCGGTCTGCCAGTGGTTCAACAGCATTCAGTAATTCTGGTGGTAGTAGATAGTCTCACGAAATATGGACATTTCATCGCCTGCAAAAAATTGCCCAATTCTAGTGAATTGGCAACTACTTTACTGAACAGAGTGGTTTGTTATCATGGACTGCCAAAGGTTATCCTCTCCGATCGGGGTCACAATTTTCCTCCAATTTCTGGAAGACATGGTGTAAAACACTCCAAGTGACATCTACGCTATCTACTAGTCACCATCCTCAAACAGATGGTCAAACGGAGAGACTAAATCAGACTTTGAAACAATACCTACGTGCTTAAGCTGAAAAGGCACTTTATTCTTGGACATCTATGCTCTGGTTAGCTGAGTTAGCTTACAATAATTCATTCCACACTTCTATTGGCGTTACACCCTTTTTTGGTTTATTTGGCTATCAACCTGACACCTTGCCCATCACAATTCCTCAAGAAAGTTCTCTTACTCCAGCTGTGTCAGAAACCATTCAGCATTTACATCAAACCCAGAAACTGATTCAACGGCATTTAGAAAAAGCCACACAAAAATATAAAAGGCATTATGACAAGAAACATTGTGAGGGACCGCAATATTAACCAGGTGACAAAGTGTGGCTTTCCACAAAACATATAGACTTCAAGAAGAAGCACATGTTTAACCCCAAATTCATAGGTCCTTATACTGTCCTTCAGCAAATCAATCCGGTGACCTATAAACTACAATTGCCCAGATCCTTATAGATTCATCCAGTGTTCCACACTTCCCTCTTGAAAAAGGCAGTCCAAAAGGTCCACCCTCATCCAGCTCCTGTTCTAGTACAAGATGAAGAAGAATACCAAGTCAAGAAAGTGTTGGATTCTAAACTGAGAGGGCGTAATCTATGGTACTTAATCTCATGGAAAGGTTATGGTCCTGAAAGTAACTCATGGGTTTCCGCATCTGATGTTCATGCTCCAGTACTTGTAAGACGCTTTCATCATCTTAATCCAAGCAATCCAGGCCCTAGAGCGCGTCTGGGAGAGGGGAGTACTGTCAACACCAGAGCACTACGCGCTCTATTGGCAACAAAAATGGAAAAACCCAGCACTCTCAAAACAACGTAATTTATGCATTGTGCTGATATGTTGTGGTTTAACACTTTGCATTGCAGAGTTCAATCCTGAAAACGTATTTTTAATATGCTTACAAATACTGTTCCTTTGCAATGTATTGCTGTAGGTTTTCAGAGTGTGTTAGGGTGTGGCCCCTTTCCAGGGCCTTCCAGAGACTTTCTGCAACATGCCTGGGTGTGGTTCTGGGCTGGGCCAAGACTCTATAAAAGAGAGCCAGCCCAACTCCCAGTGCTCACTATTCAGAGGTTCCGGTGCAGAGCAGCAGCTTCTTCCTGAGCTCCTGTCCCGGTGGCCTATTTGGATCTTTCAGTCTTCTGACCTTCATCCTTCATTGGTGATCATTGTTCCAGGCGGTAAGATGGTGGTTGGACTGTTCCGACACTGTTATTGAGAATTTTCATATTCTTGGTTTAATTCTTAAATGAGTAACAGATTACTTGCGCGCTACCATTTCTTGACATTTATATGGTAGTTTACAAATAGGCAAGATGCGCAATTTGTTTCATAAAAGTTTGACTTTGTTATTCATTGCGTGCTACCATTTCTTGACATTGGCATGGTGGCTTAAGAATCGGCAAGACGCGCAATTTGTTTTATGGTGTTTAAACATTGTTGTCAATTGCGCGCTACTATTTCTTGACATTTACATGATGTTTTACGAATTGGCAAGACGTGCAACTCGTTTCATGAGGATTTAACTTTGTTGTTCATTACGCACTTCCATTTCTTGACATTTACATGGTGGCTTAAGAATCGGCAAAAGAAGTGCGATTCGTTTCATTGTACTTTGATCTTGTTATTTATTGTGATCTGTTATTTCTTGACATTTACATCGTGTTTTATGAATCGGCAAGACGCGCGGTTCGATTAATGATGATTTGACTTTGATATTCATTGCGTGCTACCATTTCTTGGTATTTAATATGGTGACACTCGAATCGGCAAGACGCATGATTCTCTCTTCGAATTTATTTCATGTTGTTTATTGTATGCCACTATTCTAAGATATTTATTATGTAATATTCGAGTTGACAAGTTATGTGATTTGTTTCCTGAATCCATATTGTTTTATTCATGGTGCGCAATCCTTTTATGGTGTTTACTATATATATATATATATATATATATATATATATATATATATATATATATATATATCTGCAATATGCACAATTTGTGTTGAAACATTTTAAGAGTACACAGAAGGCCAGAGTTTCTAGATGCAATATTGTATGGTCCTAGTATACATTCTCAAAACAGGATTTATATGACTGGTTTAAAATTTAGTCAGAATGTTTTTTCCGATTCTCATGTAAAGGAAAGTACTTGAATAAGAAAGTTTTCATTTAATTCATCTTGATTCCCTTACAGGTATCCGGCCATCTTGAAACGTAGTCATTTTAAACTTAACTCTTAGATTGTTCATGTTTTCAGAGTGACTAGGCTTAGAATCATAGTCTAGTATTGATTTCAGGAGATATCATTTTCGTATTGTGTGTTCTAACATTTTTCTTACTACAGGTCTCCTTCCCAGCTGTCCCCTTCCTAATCCCCTCTTCCCCTCTTGAAGTCTCTCAGTCTCTGTGATTTATCTATCAGAGTTTTGGAGCTGGTCAGTGGTGGACTTGTTGGGAACGTGCACAAACCCCGAGGATCTGGTGACTCTGACAAATACAGACAGACAGTTTCAATAAATGGTGTTGAGGCCCAGGCCTGCAGGGACACAGTTGCCAGTATCACTTTGGTGACTGAAAACCTAGTGCCTCCTGAACAACACATCATTGGACAACAGCACAAGATTATTGATGTCCATAACTCGACTAAGTTTCTTCCCTTCGCTATAGTTCAGCTTAGTTGGGGTGGAGTTACTGGCCCTAAGCAGGTGGTTGTGTCACTTAGCTTACCTGTAGACTGTCTCTTAGGTAATGATCTAGAGACCTCTGGTTGGGCTGAGGTAGAGTTTTATACCCATGCAGCCATGCTGGGTATCCCTGAGGAATTGCTTCCTCTCATTTCTACTGAAATGAAAAAGCAAAGGAGAGGAACAGGCCTGAAAACTCAGGATCCTTCTCCAACAACAGGTAAAAAGGGCATCACAGTATCCCCTACCCACCCTGCCATTCAGGATACCATTCCTGTGGTAGGAGAAACCTCTCCTGGGGTGGCACCTGTACCAAGGGAACCATCAGCTGGCACAGCTGTACTCCCTGAGGTGGAAGTACCTCTTTGTGGGATACCTAATATTGGTGAGAAAAAGTCCACCATTGTAGTTAACATGGAGCATCCCTCCAACCCTGCCAGAGAAACATTAGTGCAGCAACCCTGCACTGCCTCAAAACACTTAGGACAGCAGCCCTGCCCTAGTGTGGAGCTCATTGGACAGCATCCCTGCCCTGCTCCAAAACAAGAGAAACAGTATCCCTGTTCCCTCTTACAGCCATATGGACAAAGTTTTTGCCCAGCTATGGCTTTACTGAGACAGCATCCCTGCCTGGCATTCTCATCACTAGAAATAGGTCCAGTGGACAATTCCCGCTTTTCTAAACTAAAACTTACTGATAGAAACTCTGAGAATATATCTTTACATTGTTGGTTAGCTAAAAAACTTCAAACAGGGTGGTTTATATCCCCACAGGGAACTAACCATATAGTGGATGATAAAGGGAGTAACCAGTCTATTGCAGAGCTATTCTCCACTTATCACCACTTAGACAATAAAGACTCAACTGGCCAAGGTTAGCCTTATTGTCCTTCGTTTGGGGGGGGGGGAGGGTTTGTGAGAAAGTAGCCTCTTTCTAGCCTTGTTACCCCCACTTTTGGCCTGTTTGTGAGTATATGTCAGGGTGTTTTCACTGTCTCACTGGGATCCTGCTAGCCAGGGCCCAGTGCTCATAGTGAAGACCCTATGTTGTCAGTCTGTTTGTTATGTGTCACTGGGACCCTGCTAGCCAGGACCCCAGTGCTCCTAGGTTTGTGGCCTATATGTGTTCCCTGTGTGATGCCTAACTGTCTCACTGAGGCTCTGCTAACCAGAACCTCAGTGGTTATGCTCTCTCTGCTTTCCAAATTTGTCACTAATAGGCTAGTGACTATATTTACCAATTCACATTGGCATACTGGTACACCCATATGATTCCCTAGTATATGGTACTGAGGTACCCAGGGTATTGGGGTTCCAGGAGATCCCTATGGGCTGCAGCATTTCTTTTGCCACCCATAGGGAACTCTGACAATTCTTACACAGGCCTGCCACTGCGGCCTGCGTGAAATAACGTCCACGTTATTTCACAGCCATTTACCACTGCACTTAAGTAACTTATAAGTCACCTATATGTCTAACCTTCACCTGGTGAAGGTTGGGTGCAAAGTTACTTAGTGTGTGGGCACCCTGGCACTAGCCAAGGTGCCCCCACATCGTTCAGGGCAAATTCCCCAAACTTTGTGAGTGCGGGGACACCATTACACGCGTGCACTGGACATAGGTCACTACCTATGTACAGCGTCACAATGGTAACTCCGAACATGACCATGTAACATGTCTAAGATCATGGAATTGTCACCCCATAGCCATTCTGGCATTGGGGAGACTATTCCATGATCCCCCGGGTCTCTAGCATAGTACCCGGGTACTGCCAAACTGCCTTTCCGGGGTCTCCACTGCAGCTGCTGCCAACCCCTCGGACAGGTTTTTGCCCCCCCTGGGGTCCAGGCAGCCCTGGCCCAGGAAGGCAGAACAAAGGACTTCCTCTGAGAGAGGGTGTAACACCCTCTCCCTTTGGAAATAGGTGTGAGGGCTGGGGAGGAGTAGCCTCCCCCAGCCTCTGGAAATGCTTTGATGGGCACAGATGGTGCCCATCTCTGCATAAGCCAGTCTACACCGGTTCAGGGATCCCCCAGCCCTGCTCTGGCGTGAAACTGGACAAAGGAAAGGGGAGTGACCACTACCCTGACCTGCACCTCCCAGGAGAGATGCCCAGAGCGCCTCCAGTGTGTCCCAAACCTCTGCCATCTTGGAAACAGGGGTGTTTGTGGCACACTGGACTGTTCTGAGTGGCCAGTGCCAGCAGGTGACGTCAGAGGCTCCTTCTGATAGGCTCTTACCTCTCTTGGTAGCCAATCCTCCTTCCTAGGTAGCCAAACCTCCTTTTCTGGCTATTTAGGGTCTCTGCTTTGGGGATCTCACCAGATTACGAATGCAAGAGCTCACACTTTTCTTACACTTCCAGCAACCTTCTACACACTACACTAGGCTTGGGGTCCCTATGTGGTTTGCATTCCACTTTCTTAGTATATGGTTTGCGTTGCCCCTAGGCCTATTGGATCCCATTGTATTCTACAGTGTTTGCACTACTTTTCTAACTGTTTACTTACCTGATTTTGTTTTGTGTGTATTTTGTGTATTTTACTTTCCTCCTAAGGGAGTATATCCTCTGAGATATTTTTGCCACATTGTCACTAAAATAAAGTACCTTTATTTTTGGTAACTCTGAGTATTGTGATTATTATGATACAGTGCTATATGATATAAGTGGTATAGTAGGAGATTTGCATGTCTCCTAGTTCAGCCTAAGCTGCTCTGCTATAGCTACCTCTATCAGCCTAAGCTGCTAGAACACTACTTATCTACTAATAAGGGATATCTGGACCTGGCACAAGCTGTACGTACCATCAGGCACCCACTATAAGCCAGGCCAGCCTCCTGCACACAGTTATGACCTTTGGTTTGAAAAATGCACCTGCCACTTTCCAGAGGCTGGTGAATACAGTCCTCCAGGGTTTGGAAGCTTTTAATGCAACATACTTAGATGACATTGCTTTATTAAGCTCCACTTGAGATGCCCACCTGGTCCATCTATGGAAAGTTTGTGAAACCTTGCAAAAGGCAAGTCTCACTATCAAGGCTTCAAAGTGCCAGATAGGGCAGGGGGAAGTGGTTTATCTGGGCCACCTGGTAGGTGGAGAACAGATTGAACCATTACAGGGGATGATCCAGACAATTATGGACTTGGCATCTCCTGCTACTCAGACCCAGGTCAGAGCCTTCTTAGGTCTCACTGGGTATTACAGAAGGTTCATTAAGAACTAAGCCTCCATTGCTGCCCCTCTTAATGACCTCACTTCCAAAAATATGTCTAAAAAGGTATTGCGGACAGCCAGCTGTCAAAAAGCTTATGAGGAGATTAAGCAGGCTATGTATACTGCACCTGTCCTAAAAAGCCCAAATTAATCCAAAAAATGCATTGTACAGACAGATGCTTCTGAACCAGGGGTTGGGGCAGTGTTATCACAAATTAACTCAGAGGGCCAGGACCAACCTGTTGCTTTTATTAGTAGGAGGTTGACCCCTAGAGAAAAGCGTTGATGTGCCATAGAGAGGGAGGCCTTTGCTGTGGTCTGGGCCTTGAAGAAGTTGGGACCATACTTATTTGGGACTCAATTCATTGTTCAAACAGACCACAAACCTCTCTTGTGGCTAAAACAGATGCAAGGTTAAAACCTTAAATTGCTGAGGTGGTCCATTTCCCTACAGGGGATGGACTGTACAGTGGAACATAGACCTGGAAGTGCCCACTCCAGTGCAGATGGACTCTCCAGATATTTCCACTTAGACAATGAAGACCCATCTAGGCAAGGTTAGCTTTATTATCCCTCATTTGGGGGGGAGTTGTGTAGGAAAGTACCATCTTTCTTGGCATGTTACCCCCAATTTCTGCCTGTTTGTGAGTATGTTTTGCCTGTCTCACTGGGATCCTGCTGATCAGGACACCAGTGCTCAAGTTTGTGGCCTAATGTGTGTGTTGTCAGTAGTGCTTAACTGTGTCACTGAAGTTCTACTAACCAGAACATCAGTGCTTATGCTCCCTCTGCTTCCAAATTAGTCACTACAATTTAGTGACTTCATATTCCAATTCCAATTGGCACACTGGACCCCCTTACAAGTCCCTAGTATATGGTACCTAGGTACCCAGGGCTTTGGGATTCCAGGAGATCCTTATGGGCTGCAGCATTTATTTTGCCACCCATAAGGAGGTCAGACAAACCCTTCTTCAGGACTGCCACTGCAGCCTTCATGAAAAATAGTGCACACACTATTTCACAGTCATTTTCACTGCACATAAGTAACTTACAAGTCACCTATGTGTCTAACCTTCATTTACTGAAGGCTAGGTGCAAAGTTACTAACTGTGAGGGCACCCTTCCACTAGCAAAGGTGCCCCACGTTGTCCAGGGCCAATTCCCCAGACTTCGTGAGTGCAGCAATACCATTACATGTGTGCACTACATACAGGTCAATACCTACATGTAGTTTCACAATGGTAACTCCGAATATGGGCATGTAATGTGTCTAAGATCATGGAATTGTCCGCCATTCCAACTCTGGTATTGGGGCTAATCCCATGCATCCTGGGGGCTCCACCATGGACCCCCAGTACTGCCATACCAGCTCTCTGAGGTTGCACTGCAGCTACAGCTGTTGCTACCTCACAGAGAGGGTTCTGCCCTCCTGGGGTCTGAGCAGCTCAGTCCCAGGAAGGCAGAACAAAGCATTTAATTTGGGAGGAGGGTGTTACACCCTCTCCCTTTGGAAATATGTGTTACAGGCCTGGGAGGGGTAGCGTCTCAGAGCCTCTGGAAATCCTTTGAAGGGCATAGATGATGCCCTCCTTATATAATCCAGTCTACACCGGTTCAGGGACCCCCAGTCCCTGCTCTGGTGCAAAACTGAACAAAGGAAAGGGGAGTGACCACTCCTCTGTCCATCACCACCTCAGGGGTGTTGCCCAGAGCTCCTCCAGTGTGTCCCTAGCATTATCCCTCTTGTTTTCCAAGGTGTGAGGACACTCTGGAGATCTCTGAGTGTCCAGTGCTAGCAGGTAATCAGAGACCCTTCCTGATAGGTGCATACCTGGTTAGGTACCCAATCCCCCTCTCAGAGCTATTTAGGTTATCTCCTGTGGGTTCCTCTTCAGATTCAGCTTGCAAGTTTCCTCAAGGAATCCTCTGCATCCTCTGCTTCAGCTTCAGCTTCTGACGGTCAAATCAACAGCAGGCTGCTCCAGGAACCGCTGTAACTGCAACAAAGTATCCAAAAAGGTTACTGTGACCCTGCAACTTCAGCTCCAGCCAGCAACTGCAACAGTTTCCAAGGTGTGCATGCTCTGAGGACTCCCTGCCTTCACTCTGCACCAGAAGAACGAAAGGAATCTCCTGTGGAGTGATGGAGTCACTTCCCTGCTCCTGCAGGAGCCTTTCAAGACTACAACTGGTTTTCTGGGACTCCTCTCCTGATGACGAGCATGCTCCGTAGAACACATGTGTTGGCCCCCTTCGACCCAGACTGTCCTAAAGTCCAGCTGTCCAAATTTGGCAGAGGTAAGAGCTTGCCTTCCAGGTTTGCAACAGTACCCTTGTGCACTGCGTCATCTCTAGCTCCTTGAGCTTCTGTGCACTTCTTCCAAACATCCTTTGTGCACAGTGTAGCCCAGGTCCCCAGCACTCCATCCTGCAATGCAGAACTCACTGAGTTGTTCTCCGGCGGTGTGGGACCTTCTTTTGTTGTGCTGCACCAACTGCAATATGCACCTCATTTGTCCCCGTGTTCCGGGACTCCTGTATGTGCTGCCTGGTCATCTGTGGGCTCTCTCCAGTGTTGGGAGCCCACTTTACCTCCTCAGTCTGAGTTGTGGCCCGTGTCCCTCCTGGGTCCAGGCAGCACCATTTTGACGCAAACTGTGACATAGCTTGAACAAAGGCTTGTTGGACAAATCCAGTGACGCAAACTGCCTGCATCCAACTTCTCGACATGGGACATCTCCTGCATCATGCAGGAACCCGCAGCCATCTTCTTTGGTGCTCTTCTGCATATTTCCTCTAACCGGAGAATCCTCTTTAGCACCATCTTCTAGGTTGGCAGGGGCTCCCGTCCTTCCTGGAATCTTCTGTGACTTCTGGACTTGGTCTCCTCTCTTCACAGGTCTTCAGGTCCAGGAATCCACCATTTGTTGCTTGCAGTCTTGCTTGCTTCTTGCAATAACTCTTATCACGACTTGTAGTGTGTCCCGAGGATACTTGCAGTACTTTACTCCTACTTTCCTGGGCTCTGGGGTGGGGTATTTTACTTACCTTTAGTGTTTTCTTACACTCCCAGTGCCCCTCTACCCATTACACATGCCTAGCGGTCAATTCATGATTCACATTAAACTTTCTTAGTATATGGTTTGTGTTGCCCCTAGGCCTATTGCATTCTATTGTATTTTCCACTGTTTGCACTATTCTATGACTATTTACTTAACTGATTTTGGTCTCCAGTGTACATATTGTGTATAATACTTACCTCCAGAAGTAGTATTGCCTCTAAGATATTTTTGGCCTTGTGGCACTAAAATAAAGTACCTTTATTTTTGGTAACACTGAGTATTTTCTTTTATTTTGTATAAGTACTGTGTAACTATAATTGAATTGCAGGAGCTTTTCATGTCTCCTAGTACAGCTTAAGCTGTTCTGCTACAGCTACCTCTAGACAGCCAAAGCTGCAAGAACACTGTCTACATTTCACTAATAAGGGATAATTGGACCTGGTATAAGGTGTAAGTACATGGGTACCCACTACAAACCAGGCCAGCCTCCTACATTCATTGACCATGACCCTCAACTCATCATCTGTGAAGCGAGGGGGCTTTTGTCTGAATATGTTAGTGGTTGTGTTGTGGGTGGAGTTGGGTGTTGTGTGTGTAAGGGTGCAGTGTAGGTTGTTTGGTGTGGTGGAGTGTTTCGTTGTGTTTGATGGTTAGTTGTTGTGTTTTTGTGTAATCGTTATGTGTGTATTGTGTTGTTCATGCAGTTGTGTGGTGTGTGCTGAGTGGGAAGTGTAAATGTGCCTATGGTGTACAAGTGCTAAATCTTAGGTTTTTGGGTCCTCATGTCTGTGAATGTCGTTTTCGTAGCAAACGATTGTGGGTTGTGTGGGGGTGAGTTATATGGTGCAGTGAGTAGGTGTGTCTGGTGGCTGTATGTGTGTCAGGTGTGGGGTATTCGAACTGTCCAATTTGTTGTTGTATTCTATCCGAGGTGAGTTTTTGAGCTCGGCAGCTCGCACCGCCAATGGTTTTCTGCCATGGAAGAACTGCTGTGGTGATTTGTGGCTCGTAATCTTGTGGGTGGAAAGTTGTCAGGATGGCGGTGCTGTTGGTGAAACTGCCTCTTTCCTGCCCTCCAGTATCCTGGCAGTGTCGGATATGTGGCTGTTTAGTGGCAGTCTTCAGTGTGTGACTCTTAATACCGCAGTCAGATTACCGCCAAAATGGCAGTCTTTTGGCAGCCCCCACTGCGGCAATCTTCCAAAATGACCGCCAAAGTCGTAACGAGGCCCAAAGAGGCTTTGTGTAGCTTCAAAAATATGACTTAGTGGTTTGCTACATGAATGTACCACGTCGCGCTGTGCATATATGGTGCAACCTGGTCATAAATCTGCCCTTAAATATTTTGGGGGGGGAGCCTTGCCTAGAAATTTTTCCTCCAAGATATGCAGTGACGGGATGGAGCAAAATGCAATTTGCCTTAGTTAATAGATGCAAATGTCAGTTTGTGATAGCAGATTTTTTTTCACCAGAAATTGGTGCAAATTACTGTGCAAAATTGGCCATCAACAATAGATATACACATAAAGATACTTATAATTTTTATATTACTACCTTTCTAAAACGAAATTAAAATCTTTCAGTTTATGAACAGTGAATGATTGCAATACTTTAAATTCACCCACTGCTTAATAAATCTGTTTTCGGGGAATGCTGTTGCAAGTATTGAAAAACATGCCATGCATTTTAAATAATGTGCTTCATTGCTCAAAATGTGGACAGCTTTCATCTGCTTAGCAGTTGCCAATAAAAAGTTTACTTCCGATTTTAGAAAAATCACTTTTGATAAGGAACACTTAATTTACAGAACATTTTGTAACATATTGACGTCTCTTTGAATTACACCACACTGTCCTATTACTAGTCAGCTGGCAGGGAAAGCGAGCCACTCGGTAGAAAGTCGTGATGTAATCCATCAGTCTTCTTTACCCATTACGGTAGGTATGCCCTCTTGTTGAACCGGTAGAAATATACAGCCAACTATTAGTACTATTTATGGCTTTGTGAGAATTTAGAGTATACATAAATTAGTCCCTGTGAAGGTGATACTCTATTAAATTAAATTAGCTGAGTCAAACAGTTGATGAAACAACCTCACTTTGCATTACTATATTGTAGTCCCACATACTGCTGTGTTAGTGTTTCTGAAGTGATTGATGGCCATTCCACGTTTATAGTTTTGTTGGACTACGTGCATTACATATATCACTATACCTATTTTGGATGACATTGCCAACGTTTGCTGGTATGATTTCTTGTCAAATCATTAAATGAATTAAATATTGTTATTTCCAGTGCATACTAGAACCCATTCAACAGACTTTAGGTCTGCCACTAAAACTTTTTTTGCAGAATCTAACTTATTAGGTACCGGATTTGCAAGGCCCTTGTGCCCCTTGGCGCCACATTTGCGGCAACATTTTTGCCGTAAATGTGACACTAACGGGCCACTACCATAGCACCATTTTTACAAGGTGTCGCAAACTAGGCTTGTGCCACATTGTAAACCGTTTGCAGAATATATGCATGATGTTTGCAAAGGGAGCATTAGCTCGTTAGAGGGTTGCTAAAAATGGCGCAATGGAATCTCAAGATTCCATTGCACCATTTCTAGCATCATTTTTAACGCCTACTGAAATCATGAGTTAAAATGAGGCTCCCATTGATATCAATGGGCCTCTTAACACCATATGGGATTAGCGTAATTATTTTTTATGATAATCCAGTATAGCGTTACAATAGCGTCAAAAAAATGATGCTATTGTACCTAACATGCGCCATGGTGCTCCATATTGTAGACACCGTGCTACAATGGTGGCATTAAGGGACGCAAGGAGGCTGCAAGAAAAGTGGTGCTAAACCAGTGATGCGCCACATTCTTGTAAATATGGCCCTAACTATTTATTCTGCATTGGGACTGCCTTATATATTTTATAAAGCTGTGTGGGTAGTTGGTGTTGATTTCGAGTGATTTGACATTTATTCTTATGATTTGGGGCTGTATTAATTTGAAATAGTGTCATAGTATTTCATTATTACTCCCAATTTTTGAGTTTTTCTATATACCAAAAACATTGTTATTCTTAAAATGATTTAAATTTGAAAAATACGTGTTGTCATTCATATTTTATCTAAATCGAATTATTTTTTCATTTGCATACTATGCTTATTATTTGAAAAAATATTAAATATGCTTATTATTGAATGTTTATAACATTTAAATATTAAGAAATGCCACTAGCTCTTATGTATTGATTGTTTAACTTGTAAAAAACGTAGATTTTTCTATTCGACACTTGGAATTGGATGGCATTAAGATTGCAAATACAGCTATTTTAAGAGAAAAAAGTGTCCTGTTCGCTAAACTCTAAATAGGGCCCTTAATCCTAGCAGGAATTAGCGAGTGTTTCATTTTCACAATTACTTCAGCAATGCATTTTTCATCACCATTTGAAGAGTCGTTGAAATAAAATATCTTGACCTGGTTTCTGAATCGAAGTATTTCATATTTGCTTCTGGTGAAAGCGTTCTAGAACCTGGAGTCATGTACTTTCAGCTCTGACCCCATCCCTCCATCTTTAAAACATTGATTTCAGAAATGCTAGGATGTGACATTGTTGAGTTTGAACTCGAAGATGCAAAGCTCCTGCGCCCTCCTGTTCGTGGGTTTACAACGTCTGACTGATATAGAAAGTTTTCTAGATCATAAGACTCGCGCCATAATTTTATCATGGTTCAGTTCATATATTGCCTCATGGTGCTCTTCCTCTGCTGGAGCTAGGGACTCACAACAGGGGCAGGCCATTTTTTTCACCGTACACATGCCTGATGGTACCTGTATGTGTGAGTGTGTGTGTGTGTGTGTGTCTGTGCATGTTTGTGTGTGTGCGTGTGTGTGTGTGTGTAAAACCTTGAAGTTGGGATGCTTTTGAAGACAACTGAACACCAGGATGGTAGCTGTTTCTCCTTCATCGGCATGTATACAAAAGCACAGAGGAAGAAATCGCCCTGGGGCAGAATAATACATCCTTCAAATTATGGTGAAGGCGTTTAGAGAATGTTCCGTATTATCCGAATATGAGTTCACGTTTTACTTCATCGGAATGTATACAAAAGCACAGAGGAAGAGCTGGGCCTGGGGCAGAACACTAGGCTGTTGATGCCTTGATATAAAGTGAAGAAGATTGATTGCCATGAGATTAGAAATTAAGACCAAACGCACATGTTAGTGAACTATTTATCACCAAATGGAGATCAACGAGCTAGCCTAATTACTACTAAATTTGGGATGTTGTTTAAGAATCAATCTATTTATATGGATGATGCACTGTAATATCCTGCTTCTTGTTCGCTCTCAAGAGGACTCAAGGATATTAACCTACATATTTATTACTTCTTCAGAAATATACAAGACTCTTGCGGACAAAGGGTGCACCCAAATCATATCGGGCTGTGTCGAGACTGGCATTTTCTGTTGCCATATAGATAAGCTGTGGTCTACTAGTGTTCTTTGTTTTAATATTAGCAAATGTCATATATATGGGTTCCTTTTCTATCTTCTGATTTCGGGTTGTGTGACTGTATTACGTGTGAGCATGTTCCAAAAGACACTGGTGCTCTGTATTACTTATAATACTCTCATGTCTGCATCTTCCATGTTCTTTGAGCTTTTAGTGGGATGTGGATTTTGGAGACCCCACAACACTCATTCATTTGGTTTCAAGACTGCAATAAATATCCAATGCAGAAACCTGCCATGCAAAATATAAAAATGTACACAATATCCCAAAATATGTCAGTTCAGTTTGGAAAAGGGGGCAAAAAACATACATCTTTTATAAAATGTCCTTCTTAACCTGTATCACTTCTTCTCTTACCTTTCAAAAAAGGTCCATGCAATCAACTTAACATGAGTTAATCCTTTATTTTTCTCGAATATATATGTGTGTGCGGTGTAAAATATTCACTGAAAAAAAAATGTTAAAGGGATGTGATAGGTGAATGTATGAATGTGATAGTTAAAGCATACTGTTTTAAGCAAAGCCAGATCAATTCCCAATCATAGTTATCTAAAATAACTATAACTGTGTCCTAAAGCCACTATAACTCGCAACCTCGCAATGCACTGCTAATGACCCACAAATTATATCATTCATGACTTCTTCTATGGTATCATCAATAATAATAGCACTGCAAAATAATTTGTAGTGAAATTATGGATGAGAAAACTGTTCATGGTGGGGGGGTATTATAGTTACTTGAGATAACTATTACTAGTGAATTTCAGTGGTTCTGTATGTTTCAAACATTACGTTGTCACTGAAACTCTCACTTATCTATTTGTTTTACAGTTTATATAGTAACAAGTAACTACCGTATTAATTCTACATAATTTTGTACAGCCTGGGTGTAGCTAATGGATGTAAGTGTTTACAAAACGCATGTGCGCCTAATGCACCATAGTTGTGTAAAGGTATTGAACACGTTATAAATCTTTGCATTAATGAGTAACTCTTTGTGTGAGTGACAGTTGAATTGTACTGACTATGCTTTACACACCTTTTTGGTTCTGCAGAAAACTTTTCCAACAGTAGAAGGAATCTACATAGTAGACACTAACTTTTGTAAGCAGCCTTGAGATATTAGATTGAATTGTGTCAGCATGATAATTTATACTTGGAAGACTGTAAGCGTCAGGTACTAGCCTATGCATGTGTGCTTGTTTTGCTTCAGAAGAAGGACTATCTGTAACATTTTCACCAAAGTATGCAGGGTGCAGTTAGTATGAAATTAGCACTTTCAAATCTTGTTTATTTTGAGCAAATAGTGTTTTTTGACAGCTGTTGCATGGAATGTACACTGTTCTTAATAGTCTTTTCAGTACTCTGTAGTGTATTTCTCATGAAAGTTTTACTGCTTGAAGACAGTGTGGCATAGGGAGAACTCTCTTCATAGGGTAAACACTGTTTACAGTACCCTGTTCTTTACTGGTATCAACTTCATTTCTTAATGTAGGTTCAGGGTGTGTCAGGGGTTTGATACAGATGAAAGCTGTCCATAGTAGGGTATTTGTTTTGGAATTGGCATCCACTATTTTTTGCTTTCTCTGAACAGTTGTACACAGATTGAACACCGTACTCAATGAGGGTTTCACATATATCTGTGGTTGATTGTGAATATGAACTATAGTATATGTAAAGTCATAGCAATTTATACAGCAATATACAGGAACATTAAGTTTGCATTATGTCATTAGTGATGTCATCAATTGTGTCATTTGAGATACCATTAGTGAAGTCTTAAATGATGTCATAGAACATCTCATGAATGATGTCGCAAGTGATGCCATAAACAGTGCATGGCCGAGGAGAAAGGTATAGTTAGCGCTACTACCTATAGCTGGTGAATTTCTGTTTGTTTTTGTTCAAAACAGAAACATTGTCACTGAAAAATTCACCTAACTACAACATTACTTTAACCTTTGTTTTTTTTTTCAGTGAATTTCTAATTTTTTTTGCAATCAAAAACTCATATTCTTTTTACACCGTCTTTACTATTAATCTATTTTTACATAAATATCATATTTATATTACAAAACTATACTGATCAGTTTTTCCTATAGTAAAAACTATGGGCCCAATTCACAAAAGTAAACTTAGACTTTTGGTCTAAGTTTAGACCAAAAGTCTAGGTTTACAATTTTCAGGTATTCATAAAGGTAAGTTACAATTTGTATTTATACGTGTGCACTCAGGGCAGATCATCTGCATTTGGGGTGGATCTTCCTCACTCGGGCTGGATCAAGAATACTTACTGACACACCTCTGTAAGTGATTACCAACCCCTACCCAGCTCCAGCTGAAACTCCTCACTCCACACCCGAACCCAGCCTTGCTGCACACATAAAAGCAAAGTTGCCACAAATAAACCCTTTCAGACCTTTCAATATGTCACTGAATATGTTTTTAGTTTGCCCCTTGCTAAGTGACACAATTATTTGAGGACAAGGAGAAGGTGGGTAAAGAGGATCTTCAGACAAAGGATTAACCTCTTTGGGACAAACAGGATCCTCTGCCATCCTGCTGCTCTGTTCACCCTAACTGCCCCCAACATGGCTAAGGGAGTTGGTACCAGGGCACCCACTTCAGTGAGTCTGAATTGGACATTTCAGCTGGGGGTGTGCAAGACAATTACCATCAGCTTTATGAGGGGCCCAGAGGACCAGCTTAGTAATGCAGCATGTGTCAGACTCTGGGAGGAGATTGCGCAGCACTGCAGTGAATTGGGCATCTACCAGTGGTGGGCCAGGACATGCCATAAGCACTCGGAGGACCCAATACACTGGGCCTAACTGAGGGTCCAAAACTATTGGGACAGTCATCCCAGCCCCATGTGCACTGGTCCCGCCTCACGCCACTGTACAGGAAGGTCCTGAGGACAGCCTGGCTAACCATCCATGCTCAGCTGGAGGAGTTGGCGCAGCAGAGGCCTGGTAAGTGCATGTGCTGCATAATGTGTCTGGTAGCATGGTGCGAGTGGTGACTGAGATGTACCAACATGTATCACATGTCACCATGTACACATCGTAGGCAATTGCTGCAGCCCCATGGGATCACATTGAGGCAACTGTTCAAAGTGCTTCCTGGGACAAGTCGTGGACTGAACACTACAGTGGAAACAGTCATAATTTTTGCATTTATAATAAGAAATGCCATGCCAACACCATGACTGGTGAAGCAGGGGCCTTATAGCTGCTGGGTGCAATGGCCAAGGGCTGGTCCAGACACTATCCAGTGTGGGGTAAAGAGGTTATGTTTCTTATGTCAGACGCTGTAACATGCATGCTATTTATGTGTCTCTCATGTCTCTTTTCACAAAACTCCAGTATTTACTGCAGGATTCATAAGGCCAGTGCCCCATGGGAGCATTTTGAAAGCACTAACCAAAGTGCATCCTGAGACTTGCAGTGTCCAGAACACTACAGGTGAAATAGCCATCACTGTTAAATTGATGTGAAGAAATACAATTTTAACACCATGACTGGTGAAAAAAGGCCATTATCACTGCTGGGTGAAATGGCAAAGAGATGGTCTATACACTGTCCATTGTGGGGTCAAGAAATTATGTATTTCTTTGTGTTGGATGTTGCAACATGAATGCCTTTGTTGTGTGTTTCATCAGTGTAAAGTATTATTTCATGTATCCTGGAGTAATGGCTGACTCTGGAATAATTATCATACATAAAATGGTTCCAACATTTCCAAGGTTAAACAAATGCACATGTATTCACAACAGTGGCGTGTATGTCTTATGTAACATCTAGCTAGCTGAGCCAACTTTGCATATGTGCCAACTGCTGTACAGCACCAACAGGCAATCTTGACCTGCCAAATGTGGCACATGCCATGTAGATTGGCTGATAGTTTCAGGGATCCTCCAATATATGTACTCACATCTTACCAAAGGTCATAACCAAGGACTAGTTTTTACATGTACACCCATTCAAGCATTTATATGGAATCAAAACATGCTACACAGCAGATGACATGCAATAGTCTGTGACTATCAAGTCTGGACTTGACTTTTAGAACTGCAGGAGCCAGCGCAAGGGGCGAGGAAGCGGTTTTGGAGGCCGGGACGCTCCTTTAATTCCCCCATCGATAAAGAACTCCTTACCTATTATGGCTGGATTCACTGGGGGTGTAAACAGGGGTAAAACATTGCGCAAGAGCCGGGATAGTGGAGGGGGAGGTGCAGAAATCGGTACAAGGAAGCCTTTATGTGGAGGAGGAGAACTGTAACATTAAAAAGACAAAAATAAAGCAGAAATCTGCTAAGACTACCACTAGGATTACCCCCTCTCTACGGGCATATTTTAGAGCTCTCCAGACAGTGTCTACTGCTCCTGATTTATTAATGAGTCGAGCCTCAGGAGGTAAATGAGGAGGTAAATGAGGCTACGGTGGATACCTCTGGGGCACAGGACATTTTTCATCATTTGGAGGGAGTAGAAGTTGTAGACCCCTTACCAATGTTTGACAATCAAGCTCAGATTACTGTATAAGAACCTAGTGCCTTGGAAAATATGCTTGCCTCATTGATGGAAAGTTTAAAGAAGGGTTTTTTAACCTCTGAGGCAAACCAGGCTGAAATAGGATCAGCTTGTAAATCTTTGAAGAAAGAAATAGACCTTTTAGCACAGAGAAATCAGGCTCTTGAAGAGTGGGTTGAGATTGTGAGAGAAGATTTGAGAAAGAACAAGGAAATGATCCAACAGTTAAAAGGGATGCAACAGGAATTGCAGGAGAAATTGGAATATCTAGAAAATAATTCAAGAAGGAATTTTAAATGTCCCGGAGGGAGTAGAAGGGTCGGATTTGAAAAAGTATATAGCTTCTCTCATTAAAAAGGTAATCCCTTTGAACGAGACAGAGGTTCAGATTAACACTGAATAGGCAATGGGAGCTAGGAAAACGTTTGGAGGTGTTTAAAAATTTGGGTGCGGAAGTCCGATTAAAATTTCCGGCTAGTTTGCGCATGATGTTCAAAAACAAAATGTATAATATTAGAGATCCAGCTGCGGCAGATGATCTTATAGAAAGTATAAGGAAGGGGAATACGGTTTAAGGAAGCCGGGGAGCTCATAGGGGCATATTTATACTCCGTTTGCGCCAAATTTGCGTTGTTTTTTTCGACGCAAATTCGACGCAAAACTAACTCCATATTTATACTTTGGCGTTAGACGCGTCTAGCGCCAAAGTCCATGGAGTTAGCGTCATTTTTTTGCGTGAACACCTTCCTTGCGTTAATGATATGCAAGGTAGGCGTTCCCGTCTTAAAAAATGACTGCGATGCATATGCGTCGTATTTATACTCCCGGGCAAAAATGACGCCCGGGAGTGGGCAGGTCTAAAAAACCCGCATTTGCTCCGGATTTTAGCGCCTGGGTCAGGGCAGGCGTTAAGGGACCTGTGGGCTCAGAATGAGCCCAGAGGTGCCCTCCCCTGCCCCCAGGGACACCCCCTGCCACCCTTGCCCACCCCAGGAGGACACCCAAGGATGGAGGGACCCACCCCAGGGACATTAAGGTAAGTCCAGGTAAGTATTTTTTTATATTTTTTTTTGTGGCATAGGGGGGTCTGATTTGTGCCCCCCTACATGCCACTATGCCCAATGACCATGCCCAGGGGACAGAAGTCCCCTGGGCATGGCCATTGGGCAAGGGGGCATGACATTTCAATGGGGGATGGGCATCGTAAAAAAATGGCGCAAATCGGGTTGTGGCGATTTTTTTGCCTCAGCCTGACTTGCACCATTTCTGGACGCCCATACGCCATTTTCCCCCTACGCCGGCGCTGCCTGGTGTACGTCGTTTTTTTTAACGCACACCAGACAGCTCCGGCGGCTAACGCCAGCTAACGTCATTGAATAAATACGGCGCCCGTATGGCGCTTCAGAATGGCGTTAGCCGGCGCTAATTTTTTTTACGCAAAACTGCGTTGGCGCAGTTTTGCGTCAAAAAGTATAAATATGGGCCATAGTGTTTCTACATTGGGCCAATGGGCCTATCAAGGGAGATGGGGGTTCTCCCAGGGAGAAGGGGGTGGGGCACAATAGGGGTTTTTGGGGCGCACTAAGGGGAAGGCATGTAGGGAAAAAAACAAAAATAACCTTCAGATCTATTTTTACCTGGATAAGTGTCAGGGGGCCCAGGGAGACAGGAAAGGGATGATACAATTCATGTCATGGAATGTTAATGGGTTGCATGTGAGAGCAAGGGCGAGAAGAGTTTTACAAATTCTTAGGGATTCCCCAGCTCATATTATAGTTCTGCAGGAAACACACTTAACTAAAGATGAAAGCGTGACTTTGTTTAGAACACAGAAATGGGTAGGGGACGTTGTTACCACCGAGCATAATTTTAATACAAAGGGAGTGGCAATCCTAGTTAAGTGTCAGTTGAATGTCACTTTATCCAAGGTGTTAACAGATAGGTTAGGGAGATGGATTATACTTAGATTGCAGCTGGGTGGTAGGGCATTTACATTGGTAGGATATTATGGTCCCAACAGTTATGATCCAGAACCTCTTAGAACGGTTTTCTCTCACCTTTTGAGCTTCTCAAATCCAGTTATTATGATGGGTGACTTTAATGTGATTCTAGATGATAGGCGTGACAGGTCAGCAAATTCTAGGTCGGAGGGCACTCCAAAGTCTCAGCAATATTTAAAATTAATGATGAAGGACTTTTGTTTGTGTGACTTGTGGGGGCAGAGAGCACGGCAAACGCAGGAGTTTTCATTCCGTAATCAAAAGTATGGCCATGCATCGCAAATTGATTATTTTTTAGTTGATTATACCATTTGTGATTTGGTGGAGGCTATAACTTATTCACCTGCCCATCTATCAGATCATGTTGCATTGATATTAAGATTGAGCTGCCTTCCCGAGGTAAGTGGGATGAGGTGGACTTTCGACCGGACCCTTTTAATGGAGGATGAGGTAATTTGTACACTCCAGAAGGAGTCTGAGGATTTCTTTAGATTAAATCGAGGTTCAGCGTCAGGAGTGGTAGTATGGGACACTTTCAAGGCAGTAATAAGGGGTAAAATCATAAGTCTTGCAAGCTATAGGAACAAGAAATATAGAGAACTGTTTAGAAATGTTTAGAACAACAAATTGCATTATATAATACATATTATGATAGGGGCGGAGATGAGGAATATTTGAAGAATAACATTTCCCGGCTAAAATTACAGTTCAAATCTATTTTACAAGCTAGAATTGTCAAGCGATGGGAGGTAAGAGAACAAATTCATTTTGAATATGGAGAAAGCATGGGGAAGTTACTAATTCGGGATTGTAAAAAGGATCAGGTGCTGTAGGAAAGTACCATCTTGTCTGGCATGTTACCCCCATTTTCACTGTATGTATGTTTGTTTTTGCCCATGTGTCACTGGGATCCTGCCAGGCAGGATCCAGTGCTCATAAAGTATGCCCTGTATGTGTTCCCTGTGTGGTGCCTAACTGTATCACTGAGGCTCTGCTAACCAGAACCTCAGTGTTTATGCTCTATCTGCTTTTCACAATTGTCACTGCAGGCTAGTGACTATCTTCACCAATTCTCATTGGCACACTGGAACACCCTTATAATTCCCATGTATATTGTACCTAGGTACCCAGGGTATTGGGGTTCCAGGAGATCCATATGTGCTGCAGCATTTCTTTTGCCACCCATAGGGAGCTCAGACAATTCTTACACAGGACTGCCACTGCAGCCTGAGTGAAATAACGTCCACGTTATTTCACAGCCATTTTTCATTGCACATACGTAACTTATAAGTCACCTATATGTCTAACTCTCACTTGGTGAAGGTTAGGTGCCAAGTTACTTAGGGCCATATGTACCAAAGCATTTTCCCATTGACACAGAATGGTTAAAACCCTTTGCTACATCTGGCCCTTAGTGTGTGGGCACCCAGGCACTAGCCAAGGGGCCCCCACATTGTTCAGGGCAAATTTCCCTGACTTTGTGAGTGCGGGGACACCATTACACGGGTGCACTACATATAGGTCACTACCTATATGTAGCGTCACAATGGTAACTCCGAACATGGTCCAGGATCATGGAATTGTCACCCCAATACCATTCTGGTATTAGGGGGACAATTCCATGCATCCCCAGGTCTCTAGCATAGAACCCGGGTACTGCCAAACTGCCTTTCCGGGGTTTCCACTGCAGCTGCTGCCAACCCCTCAGACAGGTTTCTGACCCCATGGGGCCTGGGCAGCCCAGTCCCAGGGAGGCATAACAAAGGATTTCCTCTGAGAGAGGGTGTTACACCTTCTCCCTTTGGAGATAGGTGTGAAAGGCTCTGGAAATGCTTTGATGGGCACAGATGGGGCCCATCTCTGCATAAGCCAGTCTACACCAGTTCAGGGATCCCCCAGCCCTGCTCTGGTGCGAAACTGGACAAAGGAAAGGGGAGTGACCACTCCCCTGACCTACATCTCCCAGGGGAGGTGCCCAGAGCTCCTCCACTGTGTCCCAGACCTCTGCCATCTTGGATTCAGAGGTGTTGGGGCACAATGGACAGCTCTGAGTGGCCAGTGCCAGCAGGTGATGTCAGAGACCACTCCTGATAGGTGCTTACCTCTTTCAGTAGCCAAGCCTCCTTTCTCAGTAGCCAAACCTCCTTTTCTGGCTATTTAGGTTCTCTCCTCTCGGCTATTCCTCAGATAACAAATGCAAGAGCTCACCAGAGTTCCTCTGCACTTCCCTCTTCGACTTCTGCCAAGGATCGACTGCTGACTGCTCCAGGACGCCTGCAAAACCGCAACAAAGTAGCAAGACGACTACCAGCAACATTGTAGCGCCTCATTCTGCCGGCTTTCTCGACTGTTTCCTGGTGGTGCATGCCATGAGGGCTGTCTGCCTTCACCCTGCACTGGAAGCCAAGAAGAAATCTCCCGTGGGTCGACAGAATCTTCTACCTGCCAACGCAGGCACCAAACTTCTGCATCACCGGTCCTCAGGGTCCCCTCTCATCCTGAAGAGCGTGGTCACTGGGACACAGGAGCTGAGACCAAGTGTCCCCCACAGTCCAGTGGCCCTTCTGTCCAAATTTGGTGGAGGTAAGTCCTTGCCTCCCCACGCCAGACAGCAAACCTGTGCACTGCGTGATTTGCAGCTGCTCCGGCTTCTGTGCACTTTTTCAGGACCTCCTTTGTGCACAGCCTATCCTGGGTCCCCTGCACTCCGTCCTGCATTGCCCAACTCGCTGAGTTGGAGTCCGACGTCATGGGACCCTCCTTTGTGACTCTGAGTCGACCACTGTCCTCAGATCTTCTAAGTGCCTGTTCTGGTACATCTACTGGTGCTGCCTGCTTCTGTGGGGGCTCTCTGAGTTGCTGAGCGCCCCCTCTGTCTCCTTCTCCAAGGGGCGACATCCTGGTCCATCCTGGGCCCCAGCAGCACCCAAAATTGTCAACCACAACTCTTGCAGCTAGCAAGCCTTGCTTGTGGTATTTCTGCCTAGAAATACTTCTGCAACCTCCAGCATGCCATGGGACATTTTCCATCCAAAGGAAACTTCCTCGCCCTTTTCGTTGTTGCAGAATCTTTGGCTTCTTCCAACCGGAGGCAGCCCTTTTGCACCTTCATCCGGGGTTTAGTGGGCTCCTGCCCCACCTGGACACTTTTGTGACTCTTGGACTTGGTCCCCTTCCTTTACAGGTCCTCAGGTCCAGGAATCCATCTTCAGTGTTTTGCTGGTTCTTGTGGTTCTTGCAGAATCCCCTATCTCGACTATACTGTCCTTCTGGGGTAGTAGGGTAACTTTACTCCTACTTTTCAGGGTCTTGGGGTGGGGTATTTTGGACACCCTTACTGTTTTCTTACAGTCCCAGTGACCCTCTACAATCTCCCATAGGCCTGGGGTCCATTCATAATTCGCATTCCACTTTTGGAGTATATGGTTTGTGTTACCCCTAGGCCTATGTCTGCCTATTGCATCCTATTGTGATTCTACATTGTTTGCACTATTTTTCTTACTGTTACTTACCTGTTTTGGGTTTGTGTACATATAATTTGTGTATATTACTTACCTCCTAAGTGAGGGTATCCTCTGATATACTTTTGGCATATTGTCACTAAAATAAAGTACCTTTATTTTTAGTAACTCTGAGTATTGTGTTTTCTTATGATATTGTGCTATATGATATAAGTGGTATAGTAGGAGCTTTGCATGTCTCCTAGTTCAGCCTAAGCAGCTTTGCCATAGCTACCTCTATCAGCCTAAGCTGCCAGAAACACCTCTATTCTACTAATAAGGGATAAGTGGACCTGGCACAAGGTGTAAGTACCACAAGGTACCCACTATAAGCCAGGCCAGCTTCCTACAGGTGTGCAGTATGGTCAAGGAATTGGTGGATACTCAGTCAGGGCTTAGTGTAACATCCTCGGAGGGGAGGTTTTTTATCAGTTCTTCTCAGAACTTTATACGGAGGAGAGGGAGGTCGGAGAGGAGATGATTGGGGAGTGGTTGGAAAATGAGATGCCCCCCCTGTTTGTCGCAGAGTAAACAGGATGATTTGTCTAGACCTATCACTGAGGGCAAAATAAGAACAGTTTTAAGAACAAGTAAAAATGGTAAGGCCCCAGGTCTGGATGGTATCCCGGTGAGTTTTACAAAGTATTGGGGGCTTCTATAGAGATTTTTAAAGGGCGGATGCGCTCTGCCGGCCTCTTGGTATGAGGCTACTATTTTGCTCATTTTAAAGCCTGGTAAAACGTCATTGATGTGTGACTGTTATAGACCTATTTCTTTGCTAAATAGTGATTATAAGCTCTTTGCTAAGATAATGGCGAACAGGTTAAGTACTGTGGTGAGGGATTTGGTTCATTCTGATCAGAGAAGATTCATTCAGGATAGATTCCTATATGAGCAGATATTTAATTTAATGGGGGCTATTGACTTAGCTACTACTTATCAGGATGCCTTGGCAGTTATAGCAGTAGCTGCAAAGAAAGCTTTTGATAGAGTAAATTGGAAATATCTTTACAGGGTTCTTGACCGCTGTAATTGGGGCATAGGTTTTGTCAATTAATTTGTTCTAGCTACCGGGCACCCGAAGCTAGGTTGTTGGTTAATGGTAGGTTAACAGATGCGTTTAAGATCACTAGGGGTACCAGACAGGGTTGCCCTCTTTCTCCTCTGCTATTCAACCTGCATATTGAACCCTTGGTCAGGAGAATTAGGCAGGACTCGAGAATTTCTCCCTTTAGGATCAAGGGTTGGGTGAAGGAAGTAGCCCTGTTTGCAGATGATCTTCTCATTTATACTTCTGACTTATCGACAGCAATGCTGCTTTGTTGAATATTACAGAAGAATTTGGGAAGATTACAGGCTATTGCATTAATTCAGATAAGACCGAAATAATGGTCTGGAATTTGAACAGTGCAAATTGGCGTTCTATGACTTGTATGAGGTATTTAGGGTTGTCAATTGTTCATGATTTAAAACAAATACCCATAGTAAACATCAGGTCGGTCATAACAGAGTGGAATAAGCTAATGCTCGGCTGGTCACACCTGCCGCTCACAAGCTTTGGGAATGTGAATCTGATTAAAATGATTATATTGCCTAAATTAAATTTCTTCTTTAATTCCATTCCTTTGCTTATGGATAAAAAAACTATTGGTTGTCTGCCAACAGAAAATAACCTCCTTTATATGGGCACACAAGGGTCCCAGGATAGCTTGGAGAAACTGCGTAGAAGAAGAGAGAAGGGTGGCCTGACGCTCCCGGTTGTTCAATATTATGCGTGGGCATTTCATCTCAAGAATATTAGGATGTTGTTTGCCTCTCCAGATCTGTCAGTAGTAGGCACAATGTTTAACTCTATGGTTGCTACTGAAAAAGATCGTGCATTTTTTTAAAAAAACAGTTTGGGGATCCCAAATTCTTCAAGAAAGTAAAATTGAAAATACTACAAGATGCTGCGAAGGGCTGGTTTGAGATGCGTTGAGTGTCAAAAATAGATTACTATAGCCTGGGGGCTCCAGTTTGGGACTCCCCAGGCACACCTGAATGTTTAACAGATGTGTTGGCTTGGCCTCTTAAGAGGGCAGGAATCGAAGTCTTGGGGGATCAGATTAGTGCAGGGGCCTTGTTATCTTGGGATGAGCTTATGGAAATAACAGAGGGATCTCTCTCAAGGTTGAAAGATGTTCAAATAAGGAATTTTGTCTTGTGATTCTACAATTATTTTAGGCCGCGTGAATCAATTAGAAGAGACTTTGGTAAGGAATCATGCACAATTACAAAAAGTCTCGAAATGGTGTTGGGAAATAATGGATGTCCTAGAGGGTGACTTTAGACTACCAGGAGACCTTTGGGGGGAAGAGTTCCCTCTTGGGAAGATGCAAGTGTGGTGGGAATCTTCAATGCAAGGGGTATTCAAAATTGTTAAACCAGCCTCATTGAGGAGGAATCATCTTTATACGTTGCATAGGGCCTTCTTCTCTCCTAATAGGCTCTCCAAGATGAGGGGAGGCGAGGAAGTGTTATGTGCAAAATGTGGCTTGGCAGGTGCTTCTGATACTCATATGTTTTTCGATTGCCCAGGGGTGTTTTGTTTTTGGTGGGAAGTGTGTATAGCTCTTTCTGCTATTATTCAGCAAAATGTTTGTCCAACCCTATTGTTAGTTATTTTTTTGGTTCAGGAAGGGGATGAAATAATTAATAAAGATATTAGTACAATATTGTTCTATGAAATACTCTTGGCTAGGAGGGAGATTTGCAGGAAATGGATGGTTTCTTCCTCCCCTTCGTATATAGACTGGCTTAATGCTTTGATGGCTACCTCAAGATTGGATGTCGGAACGAGTAAATTAAATAAGGAAAAGAAAATAAAGATCTGGTCACGTTTATGGAACTGGAAGGACACTGCAGTATAAGGTACTATGTATTTATTAATAACTTGTGTCCTATGATTATGAACTTAGTTACTCTTGTGTCATGGAAATCGACTCTGGTTGAGGTCTTAATGAGAGTGCTTGGTTCTCCCTGGCATCAGTTATCTCCATATATGTTGAATATTATATGGGCAATATGGAGTGGTTTAAAGGCCAGAAGTGTATGAGGACAAAAAAAAAGAACAAAAAGTCTGGACTTGACAGGGTGATCATAGATACATGATTTGGGGTGGACAATTTCACCCAGACTGTGTCCCATCTCCACCTGTAGATATTTCACCAGGGTGATATAGTAGTTATCATATGGCTGTATTCAAACCCATCATACATTACAAGAATACTAGCCACCTAAAATCACAAATGATGAATTATACTCATAGAGTGTTAAAAATATATTCATGGAGATGTTGATTATATTTAAAATTAGGCATAACAGTTTGATATGTTCAATAAGATATAAGCCTGAATCTAAGATGGCTGACAATGTGACAGTTAAAAAAAAAAAAGGCACAGTCTAGCAACGTGGGATATAGATTGAACTGAAAAGATGGCGGACACTGTCTATAGTGCGAAGAGGAAGGAGAGGAACCCCATCCTAGCAAGTGAGCACGATATGGAGATAGGATCTATATAAGAAACATGGATCTTCATAGAGTGCATAGCACAATGGTTGGTTGGCATAAGGTTTTTTATTTTTGGGGGTCCTTGGTGTTTGGTTCTTGTCCCCGCAAGATTTGATAACAGTGACGATATAAGGAGTATTACTAAGACACACTGGGGGACTTTACTACAAACACCAGGAGTGCAGACTTAAATTTCATGCTGAGTCGATAACCCATAAATATAGTCTAAGAAGGGGCGAGTTATCGAACGCAAAGAAAACATAATCTTTATGGACAGTAAGTTAATGTTGGTTCTGAAGGCTATATATTTAGAGAAGATATAAGAAAATAAAAGTAATGGGTAAACTGATTCTAACCCTTAGATAATAGAAGCAATGAAGATGACAGAAAATAACTGAGAGATTGTTGAAACTCAAAGTCATCGCATAACAACATAAAGAAAGTTATAATATTTTGATGAATTATAGCTCCAAAGAAACTTATTGTGAGCTTATAAGTTTGTTGGCAACAAAACACAGTTTTTGAACAACAGTGATGGTATTTATAAGTTGTAAAAACAAATGGACAAAAAATTCATAATTTTTAAATATTTTTGCAAATGAGAATAGAACAGGTTATATGTTAAAAAGCAGAGAGATATAAAAAAAGAATTTAGAAATATGTGGTAGTTGTTATGTGGACGTTGTTTAGACCTGGAATTATTTCAGGTATCAGAGGGTAAGTATTGTTTTTGTATTTTTTTCAGCTGCTCATTTTGAAAAAAACAGACTGTGAATTTTAGAATTTGTCCTGAAGAAGGTGCAGTGAACCATCAAGAACACCACTGAAGTGCTGTGTGGACACTTTTTAACATGTTGTATGAAAGTATTATTGACACTTCGAGACACTTTTTGATGTATGAAAATTAAAGTATTATTGATGTTTTTGAGACATTACATGACATTTTAGATACTGTATGATATCTCGAGTTTTATTGTCTTAAAAAGGATATTACACATTTATTTAGAAAAATATTTTAAAAGGGGTATGCAATAGAATGTTTATATTTGGTGATGATATAGCACAAATATGGATACATTTATTAAACATATATAAAAATAAAGAAATAAATATTATCAACAAAAAGAGATTGAGCAGGTTTTTTATTATGATAGGTTTGAATATGGCATGATAACTACTATATTACCTTGTGCAATGTATGTTATATGCCAGCAACACTAGTAAGGATTCATACTGACAAAATCCTCTCTTAATTGTGGATGTGATGTCAATCAGCCTCTTCTCCATGTCTTGCCAGGATCTATCCATCCTCTCAAACACCTGGGTCATTCTGCGCACCAACTGTGGGAGTTGGCACATTTCCTGTAGTGAGGCAGACATGTCAGACAGTGTAACCCCTATATTACAAATGTCCTGCCTCACATCTGACTGCTGCTGGAAAATCTTCCTCCTACTCTCCAACATGGATATCTGCCAGCTCTTTCCTCCTGAGACAACCTCGGATGCAACCAGCAGGTCCACCAGCAGGGGGGTGGCAAGTGGGACGTTATCAGGAGTATATTTGTGTTTTGGAGCTGCCTGCTCCTCACCAGGGCTGGCATGTCCCTCAGATATTGGAGAAAAGGCCTGGAAGACACTGTCAGAGTAGGAGTGTGTAGGGGAACCAACACGTCTGACCTTGATTTGAGGGATGTAAGAGGTGAGCTTTAGGTTGGGGTATATGGGGAATAGCCAATACTTTGGGGTGTAGGATGAGGCTCTATGCCAACCACAGAAGATGTGGATTTTGTTGGTGAGCTATATGGGTCAACAAGAGTGGTCAGGGGATTGGCCTCCACATCACTTGAAATCAGCCCTTGATCTTCCTACTACGCTTCCTCCTCCTGTGCTATTCTGGCATCTGACAAGGCTGCTTGGAAGAGGAGTTGGTTCTCCCTTCGGATTACCCGGTGCCCGTCACTGGTAGATGGCCCTTGCCCAAACTCAAGTCTTCGACCTCACCACCTCGGAAGCAGAGGTTGCAACAGGCTAAGGGGCAGATTTATGGTAAGTGGCACTGCACTGTGTGCTGTGCCACTTTCCCTGCGCCCCTTAGCACCCCCTTAACACCACCAAGTGTGCACCGTAGCACAGAGTAGGACCAATAGCATCATTTTTCGTGACGCTATTCATGTACTCTGCAGGAGTAACGCCAAAATGTTGTTGCTACTCCTGCAGAGTACATAGGGGCCCATTACAAATAATGGAAGCCCCATTGTAATACCTGCTCTGAGCAGGTGTTAAAAGTGCAGTAAAAATGGCGGAGGGAAATCTCATAGATTTTCTTGCTTCATTTTATCGCTCTTCCCCTAACGGGGTAACGTCCCCTTGCATACATTATGCCTGACCACTCTGTAAATACGGTGCAGAGATTTTGGCCTTGTTTGGCCACATTAAAGTATAAAATCATGATGCTAACGTGGAGCAAGTTGGCTCGAGGGGATTACAAATATGCTCCTAAGTATTTGGCTTACAACATGGTGCAGTGCAACAGAGGGAATGCGTCAAATTATCTTCACATCAACAACAACTACAAGAGTAATGCTAAAATGGCAAAATCTGCTCACCCCATTTCACAAGGATTTGGTTCCTGTTCATGGGTAGGTTAAAAATAAATTACAACACTATATATGGCACACTTACCTGAAGGATGGATGGCAGTGGGTTTGACAGCTGAAGCCATGATGTCTCCTAAACCCCTTGCTGGTGTCATCCATATCAATGAAGTAGTGATGGCAGTACCTGCAATGCAACATATGTATCCTTTACTGAATGCAAAGGATGATGGTGATGATTCTACATGTACATGACAGAGGTATGGACCAGTGATCTACAAGTTACAGGCAACCCTCCTATTAACAAGGTATCACAATTACAGGCAAACATGTATTTGAAGGTTATTGAGAGCTACAGTGCAGAAATAACTAGGGTGTCCTGTACTGGCTACATTTGGACACACCTACATCTTTATTGGCATCATGCATCCAACCTATGATGTGGTATTTGCTAATCTGCAAATAGTCTTCCAGAATATGCAGAGCTGGTTAATCTTTGCACATCAGATTTTGTCAGTACATTGGCGAGTACATGATTGATATACACATTCATATTCACCCCCCAACAGGACAATATTGCTAATTTTGAACTGTGAAGTCAGTCCTTTCAGGTGTGGACTTTTCCTTTGGCCTTTTTCCAATGCATGTGTCCTACATCATGGTCTCCTTTATCTGACACTGTATACAGCCATGTACAACACACATCATGTAGTCCTCTATTCAGAGGTTCACTCATTTGTGATCATTGTGACAAAGTGTAATAAACATTGCTCTAAGCTCGCATTGTTTGGTTAAGTGGAAAAGCTGGGCTGATCCCCACCTTTACTGTTTTCATTTTGTGCAGTTCAATCACCAGATGTCTAAGCATCCCCTCCTCTATACTTGCCAGCCACAACCACACTCCCAAAATGTAATCCTGCTGGTATTAGTACACCTCTGACCAACATCATTACTTTAGCTGACATTTCCTGGCATTTTGTCTGCCAGTATCCATGTCTTTAACCTAGACATAGGTTGTGACTCCACTTCTCCATGATGGACTTGGGAACACATTTATTAGCCCCAAGGTGACTCTTTGTGCAACTCCAGCTGCACACACCAGTAAATCATGTCTATGAGGCCACAGCAAGCCACCTTGCCTGGTTTGAAATGATCTCATGGACTGTGTTATGGCTCAAAAAATATTTGTGTTGCCTCACTATCCACTTGAGTGGCATTCCATGAACAATGGGGACACTTGTGACAGTTCCCCAGAGAGACAAACACCTCACACGTCGAGAGGTGAAGCATACTGAATTGTAACATATAGACTTACTGCACTAACCCAAGCAAAAGCAACCTACATGAGGGCCAATATGAACCCTTAGATAGATACTGTACACATGGTTTGTGGTTGACTTATCATTGGCCAACACGCCAGGATGGTGCGTGGTATACTGTTATGAGCCAAATATGAGCATATGGGGATGAGTGACAACAGTGACATTAGACACACACCACATAGTGCTGAAATTTACACCACAGTTCAGGATCATAAACATTTTGTAAATCATTTTCATGTATCCTTACCGGTATCCGACATCTGCCCAGTGTGTGGTGCCTGGCCAGATGTAACACCCATACATGTTGCAAAGATCACATTAGACTGTTCCTTTCTGGATAATGTCACAGGGCTTACAATGATATGTGTGTGTTCAGTTTACATACAAGTTGACACGTGATGCACAACATTATCTAATTCATTTCAAAGGTTTGCCACAGTTTATGAATTCCATGTACTATACCTATGAGTTGACTGGTAACAATGTAGGAAATAATGCTCTCCCTTGGCCATATTTACATATCAGTTTGTTCTGATGGTATGGGTTGTTGTGCTCAGTGAAGTTGCCTCCCTGGTGGTGCAGAGACCTGTGCTCCAGTCTGGGAATGGCTATATATGGCAACAGAAGGTAAAGGTCATCAGACGTAACCAAGATATTTGATTATGTGCAACCTGTCACATAACTACCCACTTGCATCTACATGCCAACAGCAGTGGTAAATAAATGAGGGACATTATCAATTGCCATGCATCAGTGTTAAGTTGATGAGGCAGCAGCGATGGGTCACTGTTTGGGAATGAGGGTGTGTAATTTGCAATTGCCATCATGAAGGTTTCTGCTATTTGTAGTGTAATGGACTAGCTGAGACACAAGAGTTTGAGTCACCATGCAGATTGCACTTACTTCGGACAACATTCATAGTCACATTTTTTTGTATCACAAACATTAGTCATTTGGTGTCATTGTTAGTATCATTGCATATTACCTGGCACCCCATTGTGGCCATCACTCACAGGCAGCCATTGGGGCAGGTGGGGTCTATGGTGGAGAGGACATCCCTTTCAAGTGGGGTCAGAGCTGTACACCTGGGAGAGTTCTGGCCACCTCTATCCTGGTGTACTTCTCTTTTACCCTTCTGTTCTCATCCTGCCACTTCTTCTTGATGTCATTCATGGTCCAGATGTCCTCCACCAATACAGTGACTGCCATGGCCAACTGCTGCCATAAGGCTGCCTTCTTTGAGGAACTACTGCTGTAGGGTGTGAGACCATGCAGTCTCTTGTAGGTCCTCACAATAAATTTCAAGATCATGTATAGTTTATTTTCTTCCTAGTGGGCAGCATGGCTTTAGGATTTACAGCACAGAGAAGCACAGTGTGGTTGTTCAGAAACCAGACCCTTGGTTGTGTGCTGTTTTTATCTGTTTTTTTGGATTTGGGTTGCAGGTGGGATTGATAATCGGCAGGTGCATGTAATTACACTGATTCTGGGATAGAGTATGATGAGCCGGCCAGAGTGCAGATGATTCGGTCCGAGTGCGGATGATCCACCACAAGTGCGAATGATACCACCGGAGTGTAGACATAAAGATATTACTCATATCTCACCTTTGTGAATACCTGAAAATTGTAAACTTAGACTTTTGGTCTAAACTTAGTCCAACAGTCGAAGTTTACCTTTGTGAATCGGGCCCTATGTGTTTTTACTATGTACATCTATTTTTAAGGTGTGATATCTTTCATAGGAGGCTTGCAGGATCGTAAAACACCTAGTGGCAGCCCCAGTCATTTTCCACGCGGGTTCCACAAGAGGCTCATCGGATCAAAAACAGCATGTGGCAGGGTCAGTAATTTCCCATCAGGTCTTGAAAGCCTTTTGTAAGATTGCATGTGTTCATGCAGCAAGCTTCAGTCTTTGAAGCTTGTGAGCTACTCTCGCAAGAGTCTTGCAGACTCGAAAAAAATTGTAGGGGAATAGTAGCATATGAGACGGAATACCATCTCTACTGAGTCTTATGTCTTACATGACAGAATTGTGTAGTAGTGTGTAAAGAAAGGCTGGCCTCTCCACACAGACCTCTGTCTCAGATGACAGGTGTACATAGTAGTGTGTATGAAGGAACTGACCTCTCCAGTGAGACCCGTCTCTCAGATGATAGGAGTGCATAGTAGGATGTGAGGAGAGACTGGCATCTTCCCACATACCTATCTCTTACATGAAAGGTGTTCATGGACTAGCCTCTCTTTACACACCTCTTTCTCAGACGGTGGGTTTGTTTAGTAGGGTGTATGGAGATAGACTGCCTCTCCACTAAGTACTCTCTCTCTTAGAAGACGTGAGTACATATTACGGTGTGTACATGGTCCGGCCTCTTCTGTTGAACCACTGTCTCAAATGATGGCTGTGGATAGGAGCGTGTGTACATGGACTGCTGTCTCCTTCCAAACCTCTCTCTCAGATGACAGTTGTGCGTAATAGGCTGTGTGGAGAAATAATGGTCTCTCCAGTGAGACCTCTGTCTTGAATGACAGTGTGCATAGTAGGGTGCTTACAAATGACTAGCCACTTCTTTCAGACCTCTGCCATAGAGAATGGCTGCGCATAGCTGGGCATGATATGGACTAACCTCTCCTCTAGACCTCTCTCTCAGATTACAGGTCTGCATATTAGGCTGTGTACATGGACTAGCCTTTTCTGTCACAACTCAGCCTCCGATGACTGGTGTGCATATTAGGGTGTGTGGAGAGAGTCTGGCCTCTCCGCTGAGACGTTTCTCTTGGATGACAGGAGTGCATAGTATGCTCTGTCTAGAGGCTGTGCTCCCTGCTAAAACCCCTCTCTCTGATAATGGATGTGCATGGTAGGGTATGGGAAGAGACCATACCCTACTCACAACTCTTACAAAGCAGATGAATGCTAATAGTACACTTAGACAAACACCATCTACAGTAATACTCCTTCCTACAATAGCAAGTGTGCATACTACAGTCTATTCAAATATCACCTACTCGTTTTTTACTCTTAATGATTCCATGAGAGTCTCACAAGATCATAACCTTTTTGGGAAAATATGAATTAATCCTCTACTCATCACAATACTCATCTCTTAAACACTTTGGCCCTCATCATGACATTGGCGGTAAGTGAGAAAGTGGCGGAAATAGTGCCAACAGGCCAGCGGTAATTACTGCCAAATTACGACTATGGCGGTGAGAACTCCCATAGACAGCCCATGTACCACACCATCCGCCAGGCATTAACACCACTCACGCCGGCGGTCGCCATCAACAACCAGGCAGAAGACAAAGTACCGCCCATCATATTATGACACAGGAAACCACCAGAATTTCTGGGGCGGTGCCAACGCCATCATAAGCCTGGCAGAAACAGAAGCTAGAAAACAAAATACTCGCCAACAAGTATACAGAGGACTCTGCCACCGCCATGGAACCGGAACTTCAAGTGTTCCCGATGCTCTTCTACGCCATGCTCCACCTGGAACACCAACGCCGACGAAGATGACAACGGTGAGTACAGCTGCCTAGCACACAAGGGAAGGAGGGAGGAAAACGAGAGTGACACACGCACACATGCACAACACACACCATTCACACACACACCATACACATAACCAGCTGCAGACATAAACCAATGGCACACAACACATGGCACAATAAAACAAGGACCATATTTCAGAAGTACTGAAAATTTATTAGAAAGGGAAAAGCCACCACATGAACCTGATATGTACAGTTGTCCACAAAGGACCAATGCCAGTCCAAAGTACAAGGGGCCCACATGGCCACAGGGCAAAGTCCAAGGCCCAACTTGTCTCCTGACAGCAACTGCACAGAACTCAGCAGGGGCATCATTTTGCAAGTGGGCAGGTGCCTCAGGGGGATGGGGGTGGGGGCAACTCAGCTGAATTCGGGCACTGGTCCTGGAGGGGGCTCCATGCCCATCTCTCTGTGCTGGGGAGTGCAAGGCCACAGTCTCTCAGGTAGGTGACTTTCCTACTGGCTCTGGAGGGGGCTCCATTCCCATTTCCCTGTGCTGGGAAGGGCAAGGGCACAGTCTGTCAGGTGGGTGACTTGCCCACTGGTTGTGGAGGGGGCTCCATGTCCATTTCTCTGTGCTGGGGAGTGCAAGGCCACAGTCTCTCAGGTGGGTGACTTTCCCATTGGTTCAGGAGGGGGATCCTTTTACAGCATTCCCAGGAGTGTAGCCCACATACCCTCTGCTGGAGGTGAGGGCTCTGTGACCACTGGTGGTGGTATCACCCTGCCAGCCTCTGCTGGAGGTGAGGTCTGCACTGTGTCAGCAGGTGAAGGTGCCTTCTGGGCAGCCTCTGCTGGAGGTTTGGGCTTCACTGTCTCAGCAGGTGAAGGTGCAGCCTCTGCAGGAGGAGTGGGATGCACTGCCTCAGCTAGAGGTGTAGGCTCTGTTACCACTGGGGGTGGTGGTGTCCTCCTGCCAGCCTCCGCTGGAGTCGAGGGCTTCTTCCCCTTCATGGCAGAAGTCGAGGGCTTCTTCCCCTTCATGGCAGGAGGGTCAGCCTCCTTCCCCTTCATGGCAGGAGTCAAGGGCTTCTTTCCTTTCACGGTAGTGGCTGTGGGATCCTTGCCCTTCCTGGCTGGTTGAGTGGGAACCATCACTGTCTTGCCTCCATGACTAGGAGGTACCTCCACTGTCTGCGTGGACTGTTTGGCTGAGGTGCTGGGCTGGGTTGTTGGAACCCTTCTCTCATGGGCAGGACAGGGGGGAGGGGGAGGGAAGAGGTCAAGTTGGGCAAGGAAAAGTTTCTTAGGGACGGTGGGATGGGAAGGGGGAGGAGGGATGGGAGTGGAGGTTGAGGGACTGGTTGTTGGAGGAGTACATCTGCTGGACTTGAGAGCAGGTGCATGGGGAGTGTGCTGATGTGAGGTGGATGGCTGTTGGGTGTCTGAGTGCTTGCATTTGTGACCTTTAGGAGGGGGGACAGGCAGGGTTGGAAAGGACAAAGGGGGCGCATGCATGGATGTTGTGGAGGTGTCTGCTAGTGAGGTGTGTGTGCTGCGTGGAGTGGTGATGCTGGAGGTGGATGTTGAAGCAGTGCATGCAGGTGTGAGTGTGGACAAGATTGTGTGGGAGATGGAGGAGGAGGATGAGTGGGATACAGTAGAGGCACTGAATGTGGTTGTGTCTGCAACTGTCTGGTGGTTGCGTGAGTGCTTGTGTGTTGAAGTGTGGTGACTGTGTTTGACTGTGCCACTCTTGTGTGTTGTCTTGTGTGCATGCTCGTCTGTATGTGTGCAAGGGATGGGTTGGGGTTGAGGACACTGGGAAGTGGTAGTTGGAGGGGGGACTGTAGGAACAGGGACAATGGCTGCCATCAGAGAGGAGGCCAGAGCCCGAATCGATATTTGTTGGGCAGCCAATCCACTGTGGATGCCTTCCAGGAATGCATTGCATTGCTGTATCTGGGATGGCAGCTCCTGGATGGCATTCGCAATAGTTGACTGCCCTACAGAGATGGAACTCATGAGGCCAATAGCCTCCTCACTCAGGGAAGCAGGGCTCACTAGGGCAGGGCCTGAAGTGCCTGGCGCGAAGAAGATGCCCACTCTCCTGAGTGAGCAAACACAGGCAACTCGTTGAGGGGCTACTGGGAGGGTGGTGTTGGTACAGGGGTGGCAGCTGTACCTGCAGCTGGGGTGTTCACAGAGGTGTCCGCCACCACCGGGGAGCTTCCATTGGAGGAGGTATCTGAGTCTGTGATGTCACCTTCTGTCTCCGCCATGTTGCTCCCCTCGCCCTCTGTCCCACTGGTTCCCCTCGGCATCGATGGACTCTGCCTCCTGGGTCCTGTGGGATGCAGCTCCCTCTGTCGCTCGTACCCCTGCCCCTCTGCCAGATGATGCTAAGGCACACATGGACAGGTTGACAGAAGATAAAGGGGGGCAGAGAGAGAAAGGGGACACTGGGTCAATTACTTCACCAACACCACAGTTGGCATACACAGCACAGTCACACAGGGATCAGGATCGGGCACTATGCATTGCACTGCCATTGATTTGTCAAGATGCCACAGCAAGATGAGAGCCAAACACCGCCAACTGCATACCTCCTGGAACCCACTAAGCCTTGTCTGACATGGAATGCAACCTCGCTAGGTTACCTTGTTTTCCCTTTCAAACATTACCCTTGAGCTAGATCACGTTGCAATGTCTGGCCTGGTATTAAGGGGCACCCACTAACTGACACACACCACCCGGATCCCATGCCACCTACAAAATATTGTTCTAACGGCCACTGTACTCACCTCCTTGTGGCTGCTGTGATGCCCTCAAGCGCCAATCCAGCTCTGGGTAGGCCACCGCCAGTATGTGGGCAGTCAGGGAGGGTCAGGTTCCGACGGGCACCCCTTCCTCATTGGGAGACCATCCCTAGCTGGGCGTCCGTGGACTTCTGTGCCCAGAGTCTCAGGTCCTCTCACTGTTTCCGACAGTGGGTGTTCCACCTGCCATAGACCCCCAGGGTCCGCATGTCCTTGGCAATGGCATGCCATAATCCCTGCTTTTTATGGGCACTGACCTGCAGAGGTGATACATACGGGAGGACCCCATTACACATACAATGCAGCCTGTCACAGATATGGCCCACCAATCCTGTTTCCTTCACTATTGGCACACACCTCGGATGGCACACACCATGTACACCACCACATGACATCACCCCCATGACACAATGCTTACACACACATCTCCATGCATCCTTCCCACATGCATCATGCCCAAGGTATACTCACCTGTTGGTCTGGAGGCCCATACAGCAGTCCATACTGGGGTAGGACCCCATCCACCAATCGCTCCAACTCCTCCAAAGTGAAGGCAGGGGCTCTTTCCCCAGTCACACGGGCCAAGGTAGGTACCAGACACAGGTCACAGCAGCTCACGCAGTGTAGGTGTTCTTCTGTTAAAGGTCCGGAAACAAGTGAGGAATCAGAGAGAAAATGGCGGTCACATCCGCAGTGGTGTACTTCGTCACCGATGGCGCAGATCCCCACTGGATATTGTACTCCATAGAGCCCCATATTATCCAATGAGGAATTGACATCGGTGCAAAACCGCCTTCTGCCACGATGCACAACGTCAGCTGAGTTACCTCACTTCCACCTGTCCTGCGGTCACCATGTCATGGTGATGGACAACCATCAGATTAACCTTTACTGCGTCACAGCATAGATTTGCACATACCTTGCCATTCCCACTGTCCCATCACATAAATACAGCATGTACACTGAGGTTGTGGTTCCATTGTTCAAACTGTGACAGCCTACTCACTCTTGTGTCCCTTAGATACCAACCGTTGCGGATGAATGGGAGTAGAAGACGAACCCCTGTGTACAGACCCCTTGTGGACTTGGCTACACTGGAGGACAGGCACATTATACTGACTTATAGACTGGACAGAGCCACAATCACAGAGCTGTGTGCCCAATTGAAGCATGACCTGATATCAGCTATCCGCCAACCCACTGGGATCCCCCTTCTTGTGCAAGTGCTACCAGTGCTCCATTTCCTGGCAACTGGTTCTTTCCAAGTGACAGTGGGCTTGGCAGCTAGAATGTCACAGCCAATGTTTTCTAATGTGCTGGCAAGGGTCTTGTCTGCCCCGATGAAACATATGTGCAGCTACATTGCTTTCCCCCAGGTGGAAGATTTGGCCACTGTAAAGGCAGGATTCTATGAAATGGGCCATATCCCCAATATAATTGGGGCAATTGACAGTACACATATTGCGTTAGTCCCCCCCGCCTGAATGAACAGGTGTTTCGGAGTCGTAAGAGTTTTCACTCACTGAATGTGCAAAATGGTGTTCCTGGTGGACCAGAAAATCTCCCACGTCACTGCCAAGTATCCTGGGTAGGTGAATGACACATTTATCCTGAGGTATATCAGCATCCCAAATGTGATGGCCCAATTACAGAGGCAGAAGGTGTGGCTAATAGGTGAGCCGGATCGCCCACCCTCTGTATGTCAGTGTATGCCTTCAGGTGTTCTCCCCATAGGATTGTGTATGGCTAAATGTTGTCCCTCAATACTTTCGGGTGACTCTGCCTACCCAAACCTTTCATGGCTGCTGAACCTGTGAGGAATGCCAGGACAGGGGCTGAGGATGAGGCACCTGGCACATGTCACATGGGTGAACCAGAAGAATAATCGAGCGGACCTTTGGCCTTCTGAAGGCCAGGTTCAGGTGCATCCATCTGACAGGTGGACCCCTGTGATACTCACCCAGAAAGGTCTGCCGGATAGTAATGGAATGCTGCATGTTGCACAACCTGGCCCTCAGAGGACATGTGCCTTTTCTTCAGGAGGAGGGACTGGAGATGCAGGTGTGGGGACACTAAGTGGGTGCTGTAGTGTTGGTAACTGATGGGGGAGGCTCTGTGGTGGACTGGGAGTGGGCTGGGGTGACCGACTGACCAGTGGTCCCTCAGGGGCCAGGTTACTGTTAACACTCGGGGCATCTTCTGTTTGGGGACTGTATAGTTGTGGCACCTCTCCACTGAGATTGGCTGGGGCACCTGTGGGAATGTAAGTGATGTATTATGCTTCATGCCTGTGACATGTTCTATATCCCTATCTTCCCCTCTATCGTTGCTGTTGCCCTGCCCCCTTTGTTTGTGTATGGTGGTGTATTGTGTGCTTGTTAGTTCCCCTTTGCTGTGCATGCTTTAGTGATGGGTGTCCATGCAGGGCTGGGAGGGCTGTCCATGCATTGATATAGCATGCAGGGCTTGGCATTGGGGTTAGTCAACTGCGTTGGTGCAGTATGTTGGATGGAGTGAAGTGATGGATTGAGGGTGAGGGTGTGAGATGGCATGCAGGTATGGGAGGTGGTAAGTGTTAAATGTTGACTTACCAGTGTCCAGTCCTCCAGCTACTCTAACGAGTCCCTCAGGATGCAGTAATGCCAAGACTTGCTCCTCCCATGCTGTGAGCTGTGGGGGAGGAGGTGGGGGTCTACGGCCAGTCCTCTGTATGGAGAGCTGGAGCCTTGCTGCCACAGAATGTACCTTCCCCCGTAGGTTGTTCCACCTCTTCCTGATGTCGTCCCTTGTTCTTGGATGCTGTCCCATGGCATTCACCCTGTCCGCAATTCTCCACCATAGCTCCATCTTCCTTGCAATGGATATCTGCTGTACCTGTGCAACAAACAGCTGTGGCTCTACCCTGACTATTTCCTCCACCATGACCAGCAACTCCTCATCTGTGAAATGGGGGTGTCTTTGTGGGGCCATGGGTGTTGTGTGGTGTGTGTAAGTGTGTGGATGTATGGTTGTGTGTGTAGTTGTCGCAGTGGTCTTGATGTCTATCTGGTCGCAATGATTTGTATTTGTAAAGGGTTGTGGGTAATGTGGGTGTGTGTTTTACAGTGATGTGAGTGGGTGGGTGTGGTGTGTGTATGGGTGTCAGGTGTGTGTTTTTTTAATTGGCTAATGTTGTGTAGTTTAATATTTGGGTGTCCATTTTGAGCGCGGCGGTGTGTACCGCCATTGGTTTACCTCCGTTGAATGTCCGCCTTGGTGATTCGTGGGTCATGATGTGGTGGGGATTGTTCTGTTGCCGTAACGGTATGATGGTTGGGACCAACAGTTTACCACTGACCTTTGCGCTAGAGGATTTGTGTATGTGGCTGTATTCTGTCAGTTTGGTGTGTGTGTGTCATAATATGCTGAACGGATAATCCCCACCATGGCGGTATGTTGGCGGCCGTCAGTGTGGCAGTAAGCGTTTTTTACCACCAATGCCGAAATGACCACATTTATCTAAAAAACAATGAAGACAATATGGCCCATATTTATACTTTTTGACGCAAAACTGCGCTAACGCAGTTTTGCGTCAAAAAAATTAGCGCCGGCTAACGCCATTCTGAAGCGCCATGCGGGCGCCGTATTTAAACAATGACGTTAGCCGGCGTTAGCCGCCGGCGCTGCCTGGTGTGCGTTGAAAAAAACCACGTACACCAGGCAGCGCCGGCGTAGGGGGATATGGAGCTTGGGCGCCAAAAAATGGGGCAAGTCAGGCTGAGGCAAATTTTTCACAATTTTTTCAAAATTGTGAAGATTCGTCAACCGGTGCCAAAGATATAGGCACGTCAAAAAGCACTTTTGCTATGGAAACATGGTCCTGACTATAACTACCAACTGGCGACTGCCAGTAGGTAATTATTATATATAGAAATATAAATATATATATATATATATATATATATATATATACTGTATAGCCCTGGGGGGATCCTTCCGGATCTCACCACTAGAGCTAAGGAATCAGGGGGACTCTAACCTGGTCTCTTTTCTTTATGTTTAACCTTTTTTGTAGGACTCAGCTGAAACTGAGTTCTAAGATGGCTGACAACACTTGCTTGTTGAAGTGTTGTCAGCCAATCCAATCTCAGCACGAAATCAAGAGGGGTTGAGAATCCTTCACGTCCCTATATTTACAAATTTAAATTTCCTTTAATTTCTCAAAAACTACTGAATAGGCTTACACCAAATAACAAAAAGGGCTCTTTCTTTACCAAGCACTACCTTTCTGCCAAATTTGATGAAATTCCATCCATTGGTTTGGGTGCTGTCGCTGTTCAACATTTTTAATTTTGACCCCCACCCTTCATCTTTGATTTCAGCCCCTGCTTGATGAATCACCCTGAAAAATTTCAGACAGCAGCTCATGTGGCTATCAAATATTAGGAAAATGTCTTGAAGATTCATGAAGCAGTGCCAAAGATATAAGCACGTAAAAAAACAGCCTTTTCTATAGAAACTAGTTCCTAACTATAACTACTTGCTGGCAACAGTTGTCTCATCAATAATTTTATTGCAAATATTGCAGTGAGGATATATGTGTATATCAATATATATCTATCTATGGTGGTCATTATGAACACGGCGGTAACAACCGCCGTGTTCATGCTGGCAGTCAAAACACTGCCCGCCAGCGAACCCGGAACCCCGCCGGCCAAATAATGAACATTTTTGTGGGCCGGCGGGCAGAAACATTGTTTTAGCCCGCCGGCTCACGGAAAGGCCCAGCTGGGACATTGATGGCGGCTCCACATGGAGCCCCTGTCAATGCCTCTGTGCGGCAGGTGCAGTTGCACCCGTTGCGCAGATCGGGCAGTGACCTGCGCTACGGGGCACTGCTTCGGGGCCCCTGCACTACCCATGCAAAGTGCATGGGCAGTGCAGGTGCCCCCAGGGGTGCCCCGGGGCACCCCCTCCACCAGCCTTTCCCTGGCGGGTAAACCCGCCAGTAAAAGGCTGGTGGAAATGGGAACATTATCCACAGGATAGTGTTTCCACTCACAGCCAGGCTGCCTGACGGCGGAAGCCTGGCGGTAAGTGAGGCCCGCCGATGGCGGCCCTCACCTTGTTCAGAATATGGCGGGTTGCCCCCCCATGCCAGCTGGTGGTTTCAGCCGCCAATGCCGGCATGGCGGGCCAACTCGCCATGTTCATAATGAGGGCCTATATATATATGTATTTTTCCTACTGGTGGTCGGCAGTAGGTAGTTATAGTTAGGACCCCTGTTTCCATAGGAAAAGCATTTTTTGACGTGCCTATAGCTTTTGTGCTGTTTCACAAATCTTCACAAACATTTTTTTTAAAAGTGTGCAGGTGATTGTTGTTGCTCATGTAAGTTAGGGAGTAATCCGTGAAGCAGGGGTTGAGACAAAAAGCCGGAGTCAAAAAAGGTGTGATTTGCATAGGAGTTTTGAACACGACTAGAGCCCGAACCGCTGAACGGAATTACACCAAATTTTGCAGGAAGCTAGATTTTGTGTGGCAGATTGTTCTTTTTGTTATTTGGTGTAAATCTGTTCAGTTGTTTTTGAGATATTAAAGGGGGAATAAATGTGTATATCTAGGGCAGTGGATCCATTGCAATGTTTTCACGATTACCACAGCGAATTCGCAAATGTGTCTACCAACAGGAATATTGTGATTGGCTAAATACACTCTGACCAGAAAGTTGTGTCTGCCTTTTGACGTAACAGGTTGCAGTCCCTGTTGTAATAGGGGGAATGGGAGAAGGTATCCTGATCGCAAAGTAGTGAGATAAGGGTCACATTATGAGTTTCAAATTATTTTTTATCACCACATAGGATATTCGTGAATATGTTGTCGAGGCCTCCTTTGTAACGTCATGACAAGTTTGTGGATATATGCAAAACTTTTTTTTACAAAAACATTCACAGACGTATGCACTAAATCAGTTACTCATAGAAAAACTCAGACACTTACGCATCCACTTTCAGACCCACTCAGAGAGTCATACGTCCACTCACAGACCCACTCAGACACTCAGGCAACCACTCACATGCCCACTCAGATACTCAGGTACCCACTCACGGAACCACTCAGACCCTCACGCACACACTCACAGACCCACTCAGACACTCCCATACCCACTCACAGACCCTCTCAGACTCTCACACACCCAGTCACAGACCCATTCAGACCTTTATACACCCATTCACAGACCCACTCAGACACGGATGCACCCACAAAGACACTGATGCACTCACGTTCACACCCAGACAGACACTCTCACAGCCACACTCTCACACCTATTCTCACACCCAGACAGACATGCCTCAGAAAACGTCTACCACACACAGCTAAAGGGCTTTGCACAGCATGGGGATGTGTGGTTCGGGGGGTTGTCCGCAAAATTGCTTTATGTTAAAAAAAAATGGAAATTCAGTGAAAAACAATAGGTTACAAGGTCGTTATAGTTAGGAAATAGAATTAATAAAACATAGACATTCACTTGAAAAAACAAAGGTTACAGGGATGTCATAGTTAGGCTCACATTGTAAACACAGAAAACCATCTAAATTCACCTGTTATGGTTAGAGTTATTTGAAGTAACTATAACTCGTGCCCTAAGGTAACTATAACTTGTGCCCCCACCATGCACTGCTAATTACCCCACTAATCATAGCACTTATGACATCTTTGATAACATCATTAACATCAACTCAATATTTGCAGTAAAAGTTTTGACAAAAAATGTGTATGGCGGGACAGCAAGTTAGAGTTACCTTAGGACGTGAGGGAACAAACATTGCAACAAATCCGCTGCCCTAGATATACAAATTTATTTTCACTTTAATATCTCAAAACAACTGAACAGATTTACACCAAATAAGAAAAAGCACAATCTGTTGGGGGGATATGGTCCCCGGAGCCTATTGCCCCCTCCTCTCTCTAGTCATTTTGGGCCTAAGGTGGGGGTGGGATCACCAGGGCCTCCCAGAGGCTCAGGGGGGGGGTGTAATTGCCCCTCCTCTAAATAATTTGTTGCCCCGCCCGAGGCACTGACCCTTTTTTAAGTAGCATGGGATCCAGCACTTTAAAAAAAAAAAATTGCCACAGGTTAATAACTCCAATGCAAATTCCTGGCAAAATTTAAAAAAACATTTTTTTGCCCCAGACCACCTCCCACCACCCACAGGCTTAAGGGGTCAGGATATCTCTATTCTGCATCCTTATGTCTTTTTTTTTAAATCCAGAGTCCTAAGATGGCTTCTGCCACATCATTGTTGGTGTGGTGGCAGCCAATCAGATCTCAGCATGAGATCTGTTGTTCGTCAGAGCCTCTGTGGCATGATACATACCAATTTTTGAGCATTTATTGCTTAAAAAACACACAAAATGACAGAAAGCATGGTTTATGGACCAAAATCTAGATTTCTGCCAAATTTGGTGTAAATCTGTTAAGGGTTTTGGGATGTATTTTTGTCTATATGAAACTGTGTTGCAATATGCATCCCATTTATATATATATATATATATATATCTCCAATATATGCTTGATATACTTGACACCCACCTCATTATTGCAAGCCCCAAAACCTAATCTCACACATACATTTCAGTCACCTCTCTCACACACCCATTAAAACATATACACATTTTAGGAACTTCTTTTTGTCAGTCAGTCAGTAGTGTACACATTTCTTTCCCTCCAAAGGCTGGAACTGTGTTCTTGGACTACCTGGCTGAAACTGGCTCGGCTACCTAGTCAGTCAGTTTCAGATCTGCACAATAGCTCAAACCTAACTAGAATGTCTAGACTCAAACTTTCATTATGTTGTGCATCTCCTTCCCTTAATTGTGGAAAGCTTAGGAAAATTGCCATGAAAATGCTTCCTGTGCAGGTTGGCTGGAAATTAGTAATGTGAAGCTGGCACACATTCCAGATCTTTTAAATATGCTCTTACCACCACGTGGTGTCATAGGATCTTACTAGCTATGGTTCTCTGAGGCTGGTAATATTGTTAACCACAATGACACTCTGAAGCTCAGTAGCATCTGCTGAAGGTAGGGTAGGATGGTGTTCTAGGACAAGTTGTGGTGCTGCTCTCCCCCCCACACTGAGGTTAGAGAAGGTCATAGGATGAAGGAGAAGCTCAGCTGCATTGCTATGCCTCAAATAATCATGGCTGTATTATCAGACGAGGAAAGAAGCTTGCTAAGCTTGGGAACAAGAAAAAATTAGCAAACCATGCTTCTGAAATTTACCAATCTGTGTACTCAGACTTCAATGTAATAGTAGTTAATGGTCTTGTCACCCAGTTGGAACAGTGAGTGTGCCCAGTATAGTGATGTATGCTCCAATAACAACCATTTAAGACAACAACTATAGGGTTAGCTCCTTTAGTCTGTACCATTGTATTCTTTTTTTGGTTAGGGACGATTGTACTGAGCTCAGACCTACTGGAACCAAGATGGTATGAACTATGATTTCTTGGTAGTCATGGTGCCACAGTTCAGTCTCATCCCATCAAAGGTGATAGTGCTCCTTTTTTTCTTGTGTCTTACTAACTAGTCCAACTACGCTGCGTATTGGTTTGGCAATCCCATTTTCACTTTTGGATGTATTGGTTAAGGTTCAGGTAGTCACTTGACTTAATCCCAGTGCTTCAAAAAAAGGAAGGCAATTATAGCCCTAAATTATACAGCAATGCATTTTACATGCCACATACATTCCTTTCACCCTGATCAGTGAAATCAAAGTATATTTCACTCACCAGAATTGTGAGGCTGCTTTGTATTCGCAATTCATAGACTAACATGTCCAATGACAATTTAAATAAAACACACTAGAGCATACTCACTAGAAAAATATATTGTTTTATCATGTCCTCTTTAATAATTGATGTCTTATTTTTGCCTACTCTACTTTGTAATGTTGTAAGTAAATACCTGTACTCTATTAATTATATCTCTGAAGATACAGTGAGCTATATTTATTTATGTTTTTATGTTTGTTATTAGAATTTGTGTAAAACAATACCAGGCAAAAAAGTGTCATTGTGCTCTACATATATTATCGAGATGGAAACATCTCTGACCAAGAAGTAGAAATAACAAAATGTCACATTTAAAGGACCTATAAAATATCTCATGACACATCATCATGATCCAAATAAACGACCTCTGCACTTGTCAGAGATCATAAAGTGTAATCAAGAGATTTAAGAACAATACATTTTCACAAAGGATGATTAAAGATTGCAGAACATGACTGGAAGATAAAACAGGTTTTAGAAGACAAGGGTGTGAAGCAAAATATGCAGATGAGGTAAGTTCCTGTAAACAAAATGTGAGGTAGCTCATCGATGCCCAGGGTGTGTAAGCTGTGCTAAAGTGAGACAGCAAGGATTGGGCTGGAATATTAAATGTCGAAGCATTTGTGCCGAACAGTGTCTGTATTCTCAGTTTCTGAGATCCAGATCTTCTCCACCTCCTAAAGTAAGTCTTGTTAGCTCATACACTCTACCATTTTAGAGTTGAGACTCAGAAAGCATAGGTTGTCTTTCAGTGACCAGTGTAATAGTACCCAAGGCACAAAAGCCTTCAATATCTGCAATCCTCATCACAAATGTAAAATTATACTCTTTCACACTTTGCCAAAGAAGAATAGTTGTCTGGAGTTATTAAGCCATTAAGGCCCTCATTACAACCCTGGCGGTAAAGTCCGCTGACCGCCGTGCTGACGGCCGCCACATACTGTTTCCGCGGCAGAAATCCGCTATAGGTATTATAACCGACACATAGAAATCCTCCACAATACAGACACCCATACAAGTCCACCACACCAAAGGTCAGTGTTAAACTGGCGGTACCTAAACACACACCATCACGCCAACAGGAATACACCCACACTATCATGACCCACAAATCAACGCGGCGGTCATTCAACCGTGGTAAATCATTGGTGGTACACACCGCCGTGCTCAAAATACACACACATTTACAAAACACAACCACATTGGACAATCCAAAATACACACCCCTGATACACATACACACACCACACCCAAACACTCACACCACTATAAAACACACACCAACATTACCCACAACCCCTTCCAACAACATTTTTGGAAGAAGCAGAGAGAGAGAAAAGCAAAGACAACACCAGCATCCAGAGGCACACAGCATCATCACTCATACACCATTCATGCACAAAACACCACACACCCCAAAACATCACCCCACACATCACATTTAACATCACCTCACACATCACTCACACCACATTGTGGCACCTCAAAGACACCCCAGGTTTTCTGAGGAGGAGCTCAGGGTCATGGTGGAGGAAATCATCCGGGTAGAGCCACAGCTATTCGGATCACAGGTGCAGCAGACCTCCATTGCTAGGAAGATGGAGCTATGGCGGAAAATTGTCGACAGGGTCAACGCAGTGGGACAGCATCTAAGAACACGGGATGACATCAGGAAGAGGTGGAACGACCTACGGGGGGAGGTACATTCCATGGTATCCAGACACCAGGTAGCCGTAGAGAGGACTGGCCATGGATCCCCACCTCCTCCCCCACAACTAACAACATGGGAGGAGCAAGTCTCGGCAATAATGCATCCTGAGGGCCTCACGGGAGTAGCAGGAGGACTGGACTCTGGTAAGTCATATCTCTACTATTATATCCCCCCACCTGCATGCCATCACAAACCCCAACCCCTACCCTCACACCTATCACCCCAACACCTCACATATACCCCACTATCACAACCCACACATCCCAATGCCAAGCCCTGCATGTGACAAAAATGCATGGACATCCATCACAGACCTGCATAGACACCCATCACAAAGCATGTCCCAGAGAGAGACTCACCCAGGGCACACAATCACCATTCACACAAGGGCCAAGTGAAATTGCAAGCACAGTAGTAGAGGGAAACACACCCATTGCAGAAGATGGCACACACAGATACAATAACAATGCATTTACACCCCAACAGGACCCCTACACAATGTCACCGGACAGGAGGTGCCAGCCATATCCAGTCCCCCCACAGTGACAACAGCAGCTCTGCCCGTCTGGATCAAGATGACCAGCCCGGCCCATCAATCACCTCTGGAAGGTCGGTTCCCCTGCCACAGTCCCAAACCACCACTGAACCTCCCCCCTCAGGAAACACCACCACAGCACCCACCCAGCGGGCACATGCCACTGTCCCCAGGACACGTCAATCAGCAGTGGGTCCACCACTACAAGGACCCCAGGCAACCCCACAAACAGGACGATCAGGGACCTGGGGTCAGTGGCAGTGGGCACACGGTTCAGGGTACAGAGGCACAGGATAACAGGGAAGCTGGGAGGACTGTTGTGTGACAGGGGGAGGACAGGCCCAGGGAACCCACTCTCCACGAGACACTCTCATACATCATGTGAGCATACCAACATTCCCAGGAGACCATGGGCACAGTACTGGCCAAGTTTCAGGAGTCCCAGCGGCTGCAGGAGAAACAGTACCTGGGGATCAGGGAGTGCTTGAAGTCTATTAACAGCACCCTGGTCACCATTGAGGGGTCCTGGCAGACATGGCCAACACCATGAGGGAGACAGTGGCATACCACCGGGCCCCTGGCACCAGCCCGAACGATGAACAGCCTTCCCTGCTGCCGGCACTAGTGGACAGGAGGTCCCACCACAGGACCAACAGGCCACTAGCACCCCACCCCCTGCAGAAGGAGAACCACCCCGCAAACAGTCCCTGCGATCCAGGCACAAGACAGAGAACATTGCCAAGACCCTACCAAGAAATAGGGCTCTCCTGATTGTCACCCATCTGTCCCACTCTGTCACCCTGTCCACCTTAAACTGCCATTACTCCCCTTCCTATGCCCCCTTGGACACTGCACCTGTGATACAAATAGACTGGACTCTATCCTGGACATCCCTGCACCATCACCCCAGCCCATTGCACATCCTCCTCTACTTATTAGCACTTCAATAAACACCCTTGAATCACAAAACAATCTGGAGTCAGTCTGTACTTTCACAAATGTATTATTACAATTTCTTCGACAAATATCAATGTAAATGTTCATTTGTACATACCAATATATGACAGTTGTTGGGCAGCAGTAAACATAGCAGAAGGCAGAATGAGGTACCCAGATCTGTGAAAAGGAAAGCCAAAGTGAACTGTCAGGGTCCATACACAGAGGTTAAAAGGCTGACTTATACAATGTCCTACAGTAGTCAGATATGAGATGAGCAGTGCCAGTCTCTTACCTGTGTCTCACTAGAAGTACTGCATGATTATGTTGTTTTGGTTGTCAATACCTTCTTCCTCTGCCTCCTCTGCCTCCTCTCCCTCACTGTCCACAGGCTCCACAGTTGCCACAAGACCATCATCAGGCCCATCCTCCTGCAGAAAAGGCACATGGCGTTGCAAAGCCAAGTTGTGCAACATACAGCATGCCACGATGATCTGGCACACCTTCTTCGGTGAGTAGTATAGGAAGCCACCTGTTAGATGGAGGCACCGGAATCTGGCCTTCAGGAGGCCGAAAGTCCGCTCAATAATACGCCTAGTTCGCCCATGTGCCTCTTTGTAATGTTCCTCTGCCCTTGTCCTGGCATTCCTCATTGGGGTCAGTAGCCATGAGAGGGTGGGGTAACCAGAGTCACCTCCAAATGTGGATGGATATCTGTTAGAAACACGCCAACCCTTAGGGACAACCCCATACCCAGACACCTATTCATACTGTGTGGGGATCTTGTGCTCACCTATTAGCCACACCCGGTGCCTCTGGAGTTGGCCCATCACATAAGGGATGCTGCTATTCCTCAAAATGTAAGCGTCATGCACAGAGCCAGGATACTTGGCATTCACATAAGAGATGTTCTGGTCTGCCAAACACACCATCTGCACATTCAATGAATGGTAGCTTTTTTGATTTCTGTACACCTGTTCTTTCCTGCGGGGGGCAAATGCCACATGTGTACCATCAATGGCACCAATGGTGTTGGGGATATGTCCCAGGGCATAGAAGGCAGCTTTCACTGTGGGCAAATCCTCCACCTGGGGGGAAACGATGTAGCTGTGCATGTGTTTCAGCAGGGCAGATAACACTCTGGTCAACACGTTAGAAAACATTGGCTGAGACATCCCTGATGCCATGGCCACTGTTGTTTGAAAGGAACCACTTGCCAGGAAATTGAGCACTGACAGGACCTTCTCTAGAGGGTGGATACCTGTGGGATGGCAGATAGCTGACATCAGCTCTGACACCAATTGGGCACACAGTTCGTGGATTGTGGCATAATCGAGTTTGTAGGTTATAATGCTGTGTCTGTCTTCCATTGTCGACAGGTCCAACAGGAGTCTGTACAAGGGAGGATGACGCCATCTCATCACCTGCCTCAGTGGATGTGCCCTATGGAGGAGAATAGTGAGCAGAGGGTCAAGTACCACATAGGTTGCACAAGTGTTTTTGCAGTAATGTGAGTAAATCCGTGTGTGGCGTTGTCTGTCCGTATTACTGCCCAAATGTGCTGTGATGCAGTTAGGCGCCATGCCATGTGCCACCCTGAAATGGCGACTGCCTGACCTGTAAGGAGGGACAAGGGGAAATGAGGTAACTGTGCTGGCGTTGTACAGCGTCACGGTAGGTGGTCAAAGACCGCCACGCAATTCAGCATTGGTTATCATTGGGCCCTATGGGTTCCATGAGCCAATGACGATGTACGCCTGCGGTGACGGTACACACCACCGTGGACATGACCGCCATTTTCTATCTGTTCACTCACTTGATACCTGACCTTCAACAGGAGAGGACCTACACTGTAAGTGCTGCTGTGACCTGCGTCTGGAAGCGACAATGGCTCGAGTGTCTGGGGAAAGAGCCCCGGCGTTCACTTTGGAGGAGTTGGAGAGACTAGTGGATGGGGTCCTCCCCCAGTACACGCTACTCTACGGTCCTACAGACAAACAGGTGAGTACACTGAGCATGATGCGTGGGACAAGAATGTATGGCGTGGTGTGGATGGAAGATACATGGGGGGACTGAGGCCTGCATGAGAGGATGATGAGTGTATGTGTGTCAGGGCATGGGTGGGAAGTGGTGGGCAATGAGTATGACTAACCGGACGTGAGAGTCATTTCCTTTCATCCTTTACTTTTCCTCTAGGTCAGCGCCCACCAGAAGAAGGGTATTTGGCATGCCATTTCCAAGGCAGTTCAGACCCTGGGGGACTATCATAGACAGAGCACCCACTGCCGCAAGAGATGGGAGGACCTGCGCCGCTGGAGCAAGAAGACAGCGGAGGCCCAGCTGGGGTTGGCCTCCCAACGTGGAAGGGGTGCCCGTCGCACCATGACCCCCTGACGTTCCAGATCCTGGCGGTGGCATATCCGGAGCTGGATGTGCGCTTGAGGGCATCAGAGCAGCCACAAGGGGGTGAGTACAGTCTCATTCAGCTGACTCAGTGCGCTTAACGAGGTGCCTGGGTGGGGGATGTGGGCAGTGGGTTTCCCTAGGCCAGGGCAAACTTGATAGGGTAGGTCCCTTGTTAGGCAGGCTCTGTGGCACCCAAACCCCAATAGTGGTAGTGGCCATCTACAAATAGTCAGCCTCCGGTGGGTTCCAGATGTGCAGCATGGGCAGATGTTTTTCCTACTAACTGCTAGTGCATGCCTAGTGCATAGGGCTGCTCCCTGTGTGTTGTGTCCGCCAACGGTAGTGGTGTTGATGGCATAGACCATGTGTCTCCTCCGTCTTCCCCCCTTTTTGTTTTGTCACCCTGTCCTTTTGTGCATTAGCATCATCTGGTGGAGGAGCAGAGGCACCACAGATGGAGGGAGCTGCATCCCACATGGCCCAGGAGGGTGAATGTATAGAGTCTGAAGGCACCAGTGGGACGGAGGGCGAGGGGAGCTCCATGACGGGGAAAGGAGGTGACACCAGCGACAGTGACTCCTCCTCTGATGGGAGCTCCCTTGCGGTGGCGGGCACCTCTGTGCCAACCACAACAACATGTACAGCCGACACCCCCCTACCAGCACCGCCCTCCCAGCAGCCCCTCAGCGTGTTTCCAGTGCCAGCTTAGCGAGGAGGGTGGGCATCTCCTTTACCCCAGGCACCTCAGGCCCTGCCCCAGTCAGCCCTGCTGCCCTCAGTTAGGAGGCTATTGACCTCCTGAGATCCCTCACTGTTGGGCAGTCAACCATTTTGAATGGCATCCAGGGTGTCGAGAGGCATTTGCAACAAACAAATGCATACCTGGAGGGCATTCATTCTGGCATGGCGGCCCAACAGAGAGCATCTCAGGCTATGGCCTTTGCACTGATGGCAGCCATCGTCCCTGTGTCCAGCCTCCCCCCAACTTCCACTCCCCAGACCCAATCCGCTCTACCTCAGCCTATCCCAAGCACACTATCAGACCAGCATGCACACATCAACACACAAAAGTGGTTCAGGCAAACATAAGCACCACACATCCCACAGACACTCACACAAGCACCATACCCATGCAGACACACCAACATCCACTGCCTCCACTCTGTCCCCCTCCTCCAAGTCCTAGACCTCCCTCCCAGTCTCGTCTCCACTCACACCTGCATGCACTACATCCTCAGCCACTACCTCCAGCACGCCCATCACTACACACCGCTCACGTGCAATCACCAGCCTCACTACCATTCACACGTCCCCTGTGGTCTCTCCCGGTGTGTCTGTGAGCCCTCCTCCCGAAGTACACAAACGCCGGCACACACCCACTCAACAGCCATCCACCTCACAACAGCCTCCAACCCATGCACCTTCACCCAAACTTAGCAGACATATACCTCCTACAATCACTACCTCTTCCTCCACTCCTCCACTCCAAAAACTTTACCAGGCTAACATTGACCTCTTCCCTACACCTCCCCCCCATCCTTCCCACAAGGCCAGGATGTCTAGAGCCCAGACCACCACCTCAGCCACCAAATCGTCATCCACTGTAGTCCCAGCAAGTCCGGGAGGATTGAAGGTGGCAACCATCAGGGCTGCAGTGTGCCACCTACTGATGCTAAGGACCACCTGATTCTGTCACCTGCCAAGGTAAAGAAGGGGCCAGCATGCAAAAGGGAAAAGCCGCACCACCCACCCAGCAAGGCCTCATCCAGAACCAAAGAGGACAGTGCCAAGGTCCCAGCAGTGACTAACAAGGTGGGGAAGGGACACAAAAGCAAAGGAAAGTCACCTCAGGGCACAGAGCTTCCTGGTGAGGGAGTGGGGACCCCCATTTCTCATGACAGGCCAGCAACCTGTACCATAGTGAGCACCGCCGCAATGACAGCCACTTGCACTGCCACAACTGCATTCACCAGCATCATCCCCAGTGGGCAGCCGTCCGAGGCTGCAGGAGACGGCCTGGTGTCTCCCTCCACTAGTACAGACACCTGCACAACGGGCAGCACCGCCAGCATCTCCGCCGCAGACACCGCTGCAGCCACCGCCACCTGCCCTGCGATGTGCCCAGCCAGTGCCACTACAGCAGACATCAGCATCATCCCCAGTGGGCAGCCTTCTGAGGCTGCAGGAGACGTTGTGGACCCTGCACACACTACATGAGGCACCAGCACTGGCACTAGCAGCAGTTTGCAGCCTAAGTCACCGCAAGGTGGAGTGTGGCTCTGCCTCCATGGAGTATCATGCTACCTGCTCCCTGAAAATCTTGTGGCTCAGACATCCAGGTGAGGGAATGGGAACTGCCACACCCCAGGTGCAGCATTACTGGGCACCAAGCCCTCTCCAGAACCAGTGGAGAAAAGCATCCACTGACCCTGTCCTTGGCAGGATGAAGCACGCTGGGCACCAAGCCCCCTCCAGAACCAGTGGAGAAAAGCATCCACTCACCCTTTCCTTGGCAGGATGAAGCTCTCTGGGCTCCAAGCCCCCTCCTGAACCAGTGGAGAAAAGCATCCAGTCACCCTTTCCTTGGAAGGATGAAGCACTCTGGGCACAAAGCCCCCTCCAGAACCAGTGGAGAAAAGTATCCACTAACCCAGTCCTTGGCAGGATGAAGCACTCTGGGCACCAAGCCCCCTCCAGAATCAGTGGAGAAAAGCATCCACTAACCCAGTCCTTGGCAGGATGAAGCACTCTGGGCACCAAGCCCCCTCCAGAACCAGTGGAGAAAAACATCCACTCACCCTTTCCTTGGAAGGATGAAGCACTCTGGGCACAAAGCCCCCTCCAGAACCAGTGGAGAAAAGCATTCACTAACCCAGTCCTTCATAGGATGAAGTACTCTGGGCACCAAGCACCCTCCAGAACCAGTGGAGAAAAGCGTCCACTAACCCAGTCCTTGGCAGGAAGAACCACTCTGGTCACCAAGCCCCCTCCAGAACCAGTGGAACATGTCGCTGACTTAGGAGACTGTGGCTTTGTACTCCCCAGGACCAAGCAGTGGGCGAACCACCCACTAGTGAGACTGTGGCTTTGTACTCCCCAGGACCAATCAGTAGGCAAACCACCCACTAGAGAGACTGTGGCTTTGTACTCCCCAGGACTAAGCGGTGGGTAAATCACCCACTTGAGAGACTTGAGAGACTGTGGCTTTGCACTCCGCAGGAGCAAGCAGTGGGCATGGAGCCCCCTCGAGGAGCAGTGGCGTTGTCCCATCATCCGGCTGAGGTGCCCCCCTCCCCTTCCTCCTGAGGTGCCTGTTTTTTTTATCAACCTGATGCCCCTGCAGTGTTCTCTCCATTTTGAGGCAGGTGTCATGTGTGGGCTTCGCCCATGCTTTTTGTGACCACTGGTCCACGGACATTTAATGGGACAGTGTACGGACTTGTGTACCTGCTGTAAATATTTCCATATACTGATTATTTTCTGTTCTCTTGGGCTATCTGATTGTTCGAATATTACACTAGTTAAACTTATTTCGTTTGGTCTTTGCGTTCTTCCAGGGAGTGACGGGGTGTATCTGTGATATGATTCGATATGTGTGTATGTGTTGTTGTGGGTGGGGGGTGGGGGTGTTGTGTGTGTGTGTCACTCTCTTTCCCTCCTTCCCTCCCCCTTTGTGCTAGGTACAGTACTCACTGTGGTCGTCGCCACCGTCCTTCGTACTCCTGGAAGATGAGAAGATACACCAACATTGGTAACACCTGTAGTTCGGGCTCCATGGTGTCCTGGTTCCTCATAGGGTGTTGAGAGGTGAGTGGTTTCCCTTCCAAAGACTGTTCCTGCCGTGCTTTTGATGTCATTAGTACCACCCCAGAAAAGCTGGCAGATTGGTGCCTTGTAGTAGTGTGGGCAGTACATTGTCTTCCGCCTGTCTGTTGGCGGTTACTGCAGCGGTGTTTGTTTCTAACGCCATGGCGGTCGGTGTGTTAAAGTGGCTTTCTGTGCTGGCAGTTTCCGCCATGGTCGTAATTTCATTTTTTTGACCGCCGGCCTGTTTGTGGTATTACTGCCGCTTTATCACCGACCGCTAGGGTTGTAATGAGGGCCTAAATATGTTAAGTAACTACTAACATATTGGGAAGCACATATTAAAAACATCCTAGTATATTTGACTATTAATCCAACATATCTATGCAGCCTCCAGTTGCCTGATGAGAGCACCCACACGAATGATGTCATAATATATTTTTTTATCATGGAAATCCTCATGCCACATACCCTGGCTGAGAGTGATGGATAGCTGATCATTGCCTCAATATTTGAAACTATTTCTATTTTACCTCTCCTATATTTTACAGTATGCATGCTTTCACTGAGGTACAATGTTTCTTGTCTGATATGTCATTGTTCAACTATACAATATATCATATTGAAATGACCCAGAATGAAATAGCACAACTAATGCATGAAAAACACTGTGTTTATTTCATTCCAATAGTAAAACATGGGTAATGTCCATAGTCACTAGAAAATTAAATTTTAGTGAACTGACTACCAAAGACTGTGCTGTGTTTCTTTCTTGTATTATTCTTGATTTCCAAGAGAAAGCTACTACTAATCCAGAGATACTCCTAGCTTACTTTCAAAATGCATGAGCAAACCAGGAGTAACACAAGTAACATGTATTTATCTACCGATCTTTATGGTTTGGGCATGAAGTCTACATTCCTTCTCAGCACTTGTGAGAATTGACACTCACTTTGTCTCCCGTAAGGATATCTGAAATCTAAAGGATATGGATATCAGTGTGCTCAGCCGTTCCAGCTCCCACTGGCACAATGCCAAAGCTGACTACATTGGCTATTTCAATAGGAACAATCAATTTTGAGGGACAGTTTAATTTGATTACTTCCTATGTGAGTACTATAGTGGATCATCATGAGCCCATGTGGTATGCCCCAGGGGATACATTTTGTTATAAATTCAAAATGCCACCATTCACTCATATATAAACATTTTCATTATAGCCAACTTAAGGTTGATGACATGTAGGTGATACAGAAGTTTCATGAAGATTGGGTCCATTAATTGGTGACATGTCTTTCTAGATCTTTGGACCCATTTTATTTTTTACATCCTCTTTTTACTGGCAGATGCCAGCTGAAAAAAGATGAACATGCTCACCCTTTTTATAGTCTATTAATCAGGTCTGCATTTTCCCACTGCTTTAATAAATTAATCTTAACTGCTTCCCCATCTTAACCACTTCCCCATGTCCTGTTCCAGCTCCCAGGTCAGTCTGCCTACTCCTCTGCCTTGTGCCGCTAGGAGCTCTCGATCTCACCCCTCAATTGTCGCTATCCTGCTTCATGAAGCTGTGCCCTGGTTCAGCCTCTGCCCCTGTCAGAGCCCATGGGTATTCAGTACTGTCCTGCTGTTTAGTTAGTAATGCTTGTCCCAGTTATTGTGCAGTACCATGTGCCCATCTTTATTATCACTGATTAGTCAGCATTCTTTTTTCTGTTTTAGTTAGCATTGGTTGCTTCATTTCCCATTAGTAGTGCGTTCATCATTTTTGTGTCCTTTGCTGTGCTGCTGACATTCCTGCCTTTTCCTTACCTGCTTTTACCTCCTACACCCAGCACCCATCCCCTCTCAGGACCTACTTAATGGAGGCCACAGCACCAAAGACAAGCCCATCTGTGCCCATCTGTGCTTCGACTGCACCCAGCACCAGGAACCATGGCCTGCTGACCATCCACTGATACTCTGCTGCTAAAGCTCCAGGACTTCAGTCCCAGATGCCAGATGAACAAGTGCTGCATTAACTCTCCCCAATCTGCAGAAGGACCAAACCACCTATCTCCTCTTACCGCAGCTAGAACAAAGCAACAGAGACCCAATGGAAGAAGGCCCTTAGCACCACCCAGCCCAATGCCACGTTAAACCTGGAGCAGGCTGTCTAGAACTTCTTTAACTGGATTACCAAATGCGTTGACAGAGTCATGCAACCAGCCAAAATTGTCAGAGCCTCAAGGAGAGCCAGCTGGTATACATCAGACGTCAGAACTATCAAGAGCAGCTGCAAACAACTAGAGAAACAATGATGCACCACCAAAGAACACACCAACCAAACTGCCTTCGAATCAGACCTCAACAAGTATCACCAATGCATCAAGGACACCAAAAGAGGTGCCTTCACAGGCTACATTGAAACAAGTGCCAACAGCACAAAGGAAATGTTCAACAAAGTCAGGGAGTTCTCCAGCCTGTCAGCAACCAGGAACATAGTCCACCCTAATCAAGAACTAGGCACCCTGTCAGAATACTTCCACAGTGGGGGGCGTGGTCTGGCCGTCAAAGAAAATGGCCGCCTGAGAAAAGATCTCCACGCGCCAGGCAGGTCAGGCTGGCAAACAGAGGGTCTTCCCCCCGTGATCCTGACCCCTAGTGTGGCCTCCCGGCTGGCGGAGGGAAGGGGCCTCCAGAGGTGTGAAGTTGTGGGACCCGAGCGACAGCAGACGCGTCCGGAGACGCGAGAGCAAATGCGGCCTACGGACTAAGGTGCAGTGCCACAAGGGCCCGGGACGTGTTGCGAGGGAGGCGCCCGGATCGGCCCTCTTCCACCTCAGCTCCCCGGGTGCTGGAGCGCCGCACTGCCCCCTCATGCGGATGGAGGGAGAGGGGACCCCGAGGAGGATGGACCACTGAGGAACCTAGGCCTGAGGACGACCACGACGACCACGGCGGAAAGGAAAAGAAGCAATATCACACGAGGACTAAATAGTGCCTGAAGGAGACCGCACGCTGAGACGGTGAGACCCCTCAACCAACATCATTATCTAGCGACACCACCAGCAGCAAACAAAGGACATACTCCCCCTCCCCCTGATTATGACCTAGCGCGCAAAGAATAATAATCTCCACGACACCCAGAGGGGAGGCAGAGGAAAAGGGGGAAGGAAGACAAAAGGGAGACAGAGAGAGGATCTCAAAGAGCAACAGAGGGACAAAGATTTCTCACATAAGGAACCATAAAGAAGCAAAGAAGGGGGAGGAAAGCCGGAATAGGAAGAAGAAAGAAGAGTAGAACAACACGTGTCGCACTACGCAACCCGACCCTCCAATCAAACAGCCAATTGCCCTCCCAAAAACAAGAACCATGATACTGGGTACCACAATAAGAGACTGATCTAAAATAAAACATAGACAAGATACCCCCCCCTGTTGCACGCTGCATCACACTCAAATTCATTGATCTTTCTTCAGCTTTATATCAATGGACCCCTATCAGAAACTGAGCATATTCTAATCCTCTATAGACCACGCTCTGAAGCTTAACAGACCACAGCAGATCCTATACCCCATGGTCTGACCCATCCTTGGAATTCGAGGAAACTTTCCGTGGACCTACAAGTGTTAGCTCTTAAAATAATATCTCCTGATTGATTTCCATCCCTTGAGAACAATGCCCAACGACAAGACCGCAAGTAAACATTCTCGTCAACTGCTATTCTCGGAAGCCATTGCTCAACCCAAAGCTATGACGGCACAAACGGCATCACAGGGGCATACATCTCTCCCGGTAGATCAACCCGCACTAGACGCCACAGACCGTATACTGCAAGAGATTGCCTCAGTTGGACGACGCCTGGAGGCAATGGACTTAAAAATAACAGACTTAACTTTAGCATCCTCCTCAATCCGCGCTGATATAGCAGGCTTCAGAGAAACAGCAAATAACCTAGATCAGTGCCTGTTGGCAGTAGAAGACCATATAGCGACAACCCCTGATCAGGAAGAAGAACTAAAGTCGCTGAGAGCTAAACTTACTGAACTGGAGGACCGAAGTCATAGAGACAATGTACGCTTTTTCGGCATACCGGAACAAAAAGAAGGATCCGATATCAAAACCTTTCTTAGCTCACTGCTGACCAACCACTTTGGCATAGAGTTTTCACCACCTCCAGAATTTCAAAGGGTGCACAGAATTGGTCCTTCACACAAAGCGTCTGCAAATAAACCGCGCCCTATCATCGCATGTTTCCTGCGCCATGAACAAGCCCGCCAGGTCATCTCAACAGCTAAAGCACGACAACCGATATCACTGGATGGACATGAAATCAGAGTGGCAGCAGACTTCTTGAGGTTAACAAATGACAGAAGTAGAGCATTTCTTGCCCTACGTCCACAACTAAGATCTCTAGACATCAAGTATGGTCTTTTTGAACCAGCACGTATGTGGATCACACACCACGGCACATCCAGAGACTTCACTGACCCCGAGGACCTCAGCGCTTATCACCATAGTGTGACCCCGCAATCTATGGACACCGCCCCCGGCCGTCCGGACTCCCCAGCGGCGCATACAGAAACTGCTATTAGTCTGTCAACTCCATGGCCCCAGACTCAACGTCCCCCTTCGCAAAAAAGAGGCCGAGGATATGATCGGTCCCCAAAGACACAGGAATCCCGGGAGCACATCCTGCAAGCAGTGATTGACCACACTCAAGACACGGGCAGAGACAAATCCCGCTCCCCCCTGAAACCACCATCAGAAGATCAGCATGCTGAACACTAAACCCACAGTAGGACAGCTGCCCCGGAAATCCGGACCCACTTCTAGAACATCTACTCTTCACCATGGGACAGATAAGTGACATGCCCATTCACCACATCTGCTGCTCACCCAATAGGGAAGTGGGGACCTACTAAAAACACATTTATCAAATGCTGATTGCCACAATGTAACACATAGGTATACTTGTAGAACAGCACAGCTAACTCTCAGGCATATAACAATCGCACTGAAGAGAGTAATCAGACTAACACAACTCGGGGTCCTGGCGGCTCCAAGACTAACACAAGGGGCATGCTCCCGGACGAACACTCAAAATGCAACACCGCAGGCCATCATAAGATACTAAGAATTCTCATATTATAAGATGTCTTAACAGATGATAAGCACAGAACGTGTAGCGGGAGGCCCTGTGGCACATGACCCCGGGCCTGTCCCTTTCCCCCTCCCCCCCTCCCTCCTCGTTCTTGGACCATAACATCTACTCCGGGCCCGTGCCCAGCACACCCCGGCACCTCATGCACCCATTTATGCACCCACACAACTGGGGGTCCCCACCTCCCCCCTGGGAGGTCCCATGATACCAGGAACGAAGCATCTATTCCCTCATCATGTCCCATTGATATAATACCCTACCGGCGCGCGGGCCTTACAGGTTAGACCCGCAGCTTAGAAGGTTTTAGACAGTAGTGAGTGTTTTCATCCTCTGACCAATTTCCATTTGCTATTCCTTTTTCCTTTTCTTATTTATTCTTTATTACTTCTATCAATTATTTTTAATCGCTGTCCGTCTCTCTCTGCTATTCCTCTCCATCCTACTCCCTCCCTTTCTTTTCTTTTCCCCTCTCTTCTATATTTTTTGTATTGTGACCAAGGGGAACTCTCCCAACCTCCCAAGGCCTAACTGAATAAGAAATCCATATTCCTCGCCTCTCAGCCCAGTCCTTACTTACTTCCTGGTCCCATCACACGGACCATAACATATTCAATACACCATAAACCATGACACACCCAGCGCCCTCGGGATCAACAACCCCACTCACGGCACTGTCCTGGAATGTACACGGCATGACCCATTATATTAAACGACAGAAGATACTGTCCTATCTCCGCTCCAAACACACCGACATTGCTCTACTACAGGAAACACACCTCTCCTCGACGGAATCAGAGAAACTACGTAGAGATTGGGTGGGAAAAGTAATATACAGCGGAACACCACCCATGTTGGCAGGTACACAGGGAACGGGAAGAAAATGTGGAGTGGCAATACTCCTGCGTCGCTCCCTGCAATTCCGACTAATTAAAACATGGCATGACCTAGAAGGACACTACGTACTGGCTAAACTAGTGGTGGGATCCTCCACAATATGCATAGGCTCCATATACGCCCCCACCGGCTCGAAGCGCACCTTTTTCCTCTCCCTCAACCGTCTTCTGACACAGATAGGTGCCTCACAATATATTCTTGGGGGGGACTGGAACATAGTCCAAGATGCCATTCTAGACTGATCAATTGACCTTGACGCGGGTAACAATGCAGATAGAGCCGTTTTCAAAGACATCCTCTCAGATCATGGCCTAATAGATTGTTGGCGTCTCTCCCACCCTTCCAATAGGGAATATACTTTTGTCTCTTCGGTCCACGGGACCCAGTCACGGCTAGACTATTTCTTACTTAATCATAGAATACTACAAGCGCTTAAGTCAATAGAAATACTGGTAGCCGCACTATCAGACCACTCTCCGGTAGTAATAACCCTGGAACTCGGAATGATTACACCCGGCCGTAAACCCTGGCGCCTCCCTAACACTAGATACCGATTCCCGACTGGGAAGGAACAACTTAAGACCCATATGGCCACATACTTGAAGGACAATAAAGGCTCAGTGACCTCACCACAACTTCTCTGGGCTGCGGCGAAAGCAACTATCAGAGATAGTTAATGAGAAATGCAGCTATCTCCAATGCCCATAGACGGGCCCGACAACACACATTAGAAGACACAATAACACAGGCCATGAAGAAATACACACAGCAACCCACCCCCCCCCCAATCGCCGCTCCCTAGAACAGGCTAAAATGGAGCTTAACACCCTCTACACCTCACAGGCAGAATATGCCCTACAACGGCTGAAGGGACGCCACTATGAGCACGGAGAGAAAGCAGGCCGCTTACTGGCTGCCCAACTATGCCAACGGGAAATAGCACTTGCTATACCGGCACTACGCACCCAGGATAACTTACTCATTACACACCCCCAGTCGATTGCAGAAGAATTCGGCTGGTACTACCAAACTTTATATTCCACATAAATATCGGAAGACACTGCCCGCTTAGACGCATTCCTGAAGAGGACGCACATCCCCCATCTTACAGATGAAGGCAGGGCTCTTCTAGAAGGGGATATTAGTAAGGAAGAGATACAACAAGCAATAGCTAATCTATCATATCACAAAGCACCGGGGGAGGATGGGTTCACAGCTGAATTCTATAAATGGACAGGAACCGACACTGTAGATGTCTTATACGAGGCATTTCAAGGGGCCGAAAGGGAAGGCTCCATACATCCTATGTCTAATAAAGCCACTATCACAGTCTTGCCGAAACCCGGAAAAGACCCACTTCTTAGCGGAAGCTATCGCCCTATCTCCTTATTGAATGGAGATATTAAAATATTAGCGGGAATACTGGCCACTCGCCTTAAAAAAGTTATTCCCTCGTTAATCCATCACTCCCAAGTAGGCTTTGTACTGAGCCGCTCCTCCAGGAATCACCTCCGCACACTTTTCCATGCCATTTGGGCCGCCCGCGATACACGAGAAGAAGCTCTAGCCCTCTCGTTGGATGCTGAGAAAGCGTTCGACCGAATAGAATGGTGGTACCTCTTCGAAATCTTGAAACGATTCGGGTTAGGAGAAGGCTTCATTAACAAGGTGCGCCTCCTATATGTCTCCCCGACAGCACAGGTAAACTGTGGGGGGTTCCTGTCGGACACTTTTGAGATCCGGAGAGGGAAACGTCAATGATGCCCACTATCACCCCTCCTATTTCTACTCGCGGTGGAGCCTCTGGCGGCAGCCATCCGTAGTTCCAACCTCATATCAGGAATCCCGCTACCAGGCGGAAATTCTGACATATATTTATACGCAGATGATATCTTACTTACCCTCACTGACCTGCCCACTTCCATCACTGCCCTGAGGGAGATTCTAACGGAATTTGAATGCATATCAGGATATCGAATCAATTGGGACAAGTGCGAAGCTCTACCACTTTCCCCAGTCACAGTGAGTGCCTCCATACAAGGCTTACCGATTAAATGGAAACACTCCCGACTAAGATATCTAGGAATTGACGTAAATACAGGGTTGGTCAATGTGGTGCCAGACAATATAGACCCACTGATCAATACCATGAAACGGGACTTTGAGAAATGTGGCCAACTGAACCTCTCCATGTGGGGCAGAGTAGAGGCGGTGCGGATGATAACGTTGCCGAGGTTCCTATATGTCCTAGGTATGCTCCCCTTACAGATCCCCTTACCTGTATTAAGAGAGATAGACCGCTGTATCCGCTCCTTTGCTTGGGGATCCATGCGCCGACGACTACCCAAAACCACCTTGATAGCCCGTCGGGAGTGTGGTGGACTAAGCCTTCCCTCGATCGAACACTATTCGTACGCGTTACATCTTTCACAAATGGCCCTCCTAATCCCGACAGTAACAATCCCGCCGCTATGGGTGGACGTAGAACGAGCCCTTACAGGGGCCCCCTATGGCCTCCAGCTATTATATGGTACGAGCCAAAAATGCCCCCGACCCACCAATCCTATGATAGGAGCCATGAAGAAAACCTGGCAGCGGGTACATCGGCTCCTTAAGATAGACCCCCACCTACATGACAGGGCTCCGTTATGGGGAAACAAAGGGTTCCAAATCGGAGGGAAAACTATTACCTGGAAAGATTGGGGTCAACGAGGCGTCAGACGAGTGGACCAACTTATATCAGGGGAAACCTGGAAAACCTTTAGGGACCTACAGATGGAATTCAACCTCCCGGAATGCCACTCATGGCGTTACCTCCAACTCAGACATTGTCTTAAATAGAGACTAGGTGCTCTTCCCCGACAGCTCCCGCGCTCTCCTATACTACACTATCTAGAGACATGGGGGAAGATGAAAGGTGCGATATCGGGACTCCAAGCATATCTGAATCGCCACCTCTTCTCACTCCCACTCCTGACTTCCCTCAAAAACAAATGGCAGACGCACCTACAAACTGAATATGACCTGGAGGACTGGACTGACCTGATCGAAGCCAGGGACCGCGGAGCACGCGAGGCTCGTCTGAAATTCTGCCTCTTTAAGACACTACATGATTGGTATTGGACCCCACAAAAATTACATATGGCAAGAATTCTCCCCCATGCAAACTGCTGGAGGTGCCCACACACACACTGTGACTTACTCCATATCCTACACGATTGCGCAGCCGTACAACCTTTTTGGAGAACAGTGGGAAACACCCTCCGAGAATCCCTACCCCTTCCACCACTTCTCACCCCATCTCTCCTATTGCTACACGACATGGGAGAACTCCATAAGATCACACAAACTCAAAGTAGACTCTTACACACCGCGCTAGCAACGGCCAAATTATGCATCCTTAGACATTGGCGTGCATCAACCGTCCCCTCCCATGATGAATGGTTGACAGCAATGTACCAAGCAGCCACACACGAACAACTTATCTACAGTTTACAGGACAGAATGGAGGTGTTTCTCCAGACCTGGTCATCCTTCATCTCCGGACACTAGGACCAGACTACCCCTAGAGAACTCCACAAAATACCGCGTAGTGGGAATATACCATTCCTGCTACCATACCCATACAGGTACATCCACCCATACCTAACACACCATCCCTCCCCTCCTGGACTCAGATGACTCCCTCCACCCCCCCGGTAGAAAGGTAGAAAGCTACAGTATAACCTATGTTAGAAACCGCTGCTCACCATCCACTGTTCATTTACCTTTTTGGCATAACCTATTCCGTTATTCATATCCCAGTCCTTATACATATTATTGATGTTCATATCACCGTGTCATTCCCCGATCCATTCCTCCCCACCACACCCCCCTGCCCCAAAACATCTTATAACACTTTATAGTCTGGCTCTATTTTTCTCTTCATATGGAAGCAGCCACTATAATAATTTGCCTTTTGAATTCATACGGTCCCCTCCCCTTGGTCACTATCGCTATCACTATCACTACTAATATCACTACTAATATTAACATCATTATTATTACAGTGATTTTTATTGTTACTATCGTTGCCACTTTCTTCTTCTTCTTCTGCCTATCAGACACCATGGACACTAATATAACCCATATATACGCCCTCTTTCCCCTTATGCCTTCCATACCCTCCCTCCCTACTCTACATTTTCTATACACTTAGATTCCTACCCAGATACCTCTCCCTCTCACCCGCCACCCCCCCTTCCTTCTCCCATTTCCACGACCCACACTAATCACTACTTTTCTTTATATCACTCAGTACACTCCTAATGGTCTCCCACTACCCTTGTCCATATCCCACTATTACCACAAAACACTATGACTCACACTCTTTAAATGACTAGCAGCATATTCCTGGGAGACTCAAGGAGATGGCAAATGAGACACCTGGTTAGTATTGACCCCGACTGTTATTACAGTAGAATTGTATAACAAGGACATCATGGAGCAAATGGATCCTTGTTTTTCTGTTTTTTCCCTCCTCTTTTATAAGTTGGTTTCATTGAATCGTTTAACATATCTCTGATTGTATATGCATTATTATAAGAAAAAAGCTGCAACTATGGAAAATGGCATAGCAATAGACAAGAGAGATATAAAATAACAATTGTACATGTATAATGCCTAGAAAAAACAGACATGTGTATTGATAATGACTCACAGAATGTTAACAGACTCAACCACATCGCCATCCAGAAGAACACCCTCAAATGGATTGTGTCCTTCCTCAAGGGGCAAGCTGAGAGGGCCCTCCTGTCACCCTTTACATCAGACTCCAAGACCATTGTCTTTGGCATCCCTGAAGGATCGTCCATCATTCCCACTTTGTTCAACACCTACATGACAGCCCTCGTAGATATCGTAAGAACCCATGGGCTCAACATCATATTATATGCAGATGACCCACAACTCATCCTCTCGCTCATCCAAGACCCCTTAACCACCAGAACAAACTTCCACAACCCATGACCGGCGTCGCCGACTGATGGGGACCAACTCAGACAACATGGAAGTGCTTGGGAAGAACACCTCCTAGTGGGACAACTGCTGGTAGCCCTCCAAACTATCACCCACCCTAACACCCACAGACCACGCTTGCAACCTCGGCATAATCCTCGACTACAATCTCACCATGCAAAAATCAATGCAGTCACCTCTTCCTGCTTCCACACCCTGTGCATGCTCTGAAAAGTTTTCAAATGGATCCCTACTAACACCAGTAAAACTGTCATCAAGGCAGTCATCACCAGCCAGCTTGACTACAGGAACACACTGTACTCTGGCATCACCACCCAACTCCTCAAGAGACTCTAGACCATATAGAACACAGCAGCCAGACTCACCCTCAACCTCCCCAAATGTAGCCACATCACCCCCCACCTCAGGAACCTCCACTGGCTCCCCATCCAGCAGAGATGCTAGTTCAAACTTCTGACACATGCCTACTAAGCCCTACATGACCAGGAACCAACATGCATCAACCACAGCATGAACTTCCACCAACCCTCCAGACACCTGTGCTCCACCACTCTGGCCCTCGCTCTCATCCCCACATCCACTTCAGCCACTGTTCTTACCTCACCACAGAGGCCTGTAATTAGCTCCCCCCTATCGACAACCAGCACACTCCATAGCAGAATTTAGAAGAGAACTCAAGACTTTGCTCTTCGGCTGAGACCAGCTATACATCAGTGCCGAGATGCCCCCGGGGGTGATGTGTAGAGCTCTATAAAGCTGACTGATTGATTGATCTGCTGTGCTTCAGTAAATGAAAACAAATCCACCCTTGTCTAATGATATGGATCAGAGTAGGACATAGAGAAGGCTTGTGATTTTCAACTGAACTTCCAGGAAGGGCTGCATGTGCAAGAAACAGCTATTAACTAGGCCTGGGTGTAGTGTACAGAGTCGTACTACGTGGAGCTCTGCAAAGTTACTACAAATATCTGCTGCGATGCACGGAGTCCTGTGAGCAGGCAGAGTTCTCTGTTGCACCCATTTGCATTGTGTTTGATGCCAAACGCAGCATGAAGTACATACTCACGTTCAAAAGCGCTTTCAAACAACACCACACAGTTCACATGGGTGCAGTCATCTTTTTCACTCTGTTTATGGTGCTGGACCTTCGACTTTTTAAGTTTCCATCCAAACTCAATCATCGTAACCCTTACACTTGATCTACTCCTATTTTTCATTTATTTTATAAGTGTGTCTTTTGTGTGTCTGATTATTTTTAAGTTTTAATTTGCTTAGTGTTTTTCTGACTTTTTGTTTTTTTATTTTTCCCTTATTTTGTCATCCTTCCTTTTCCTCCTGTTTCTTTTCTTCTCTTTTTCACACTACCCCAGTACCCCACTCAGCACCATAGCAGAGCAGGACAACAGCGGCCGCCTCCATTATGGGTGGCACAGTTGTCAAGGGGTGCAGCCTTAGCCTATTTTCAGTGAAGAGAAGGTGGCAGCACTGGCTTTTTATGTGCAGTGCCAATTCCCTTCCATGCTGGCAGCAGGTGGCAGGCCTGGGGTTGGTTACCTTTGATGGGATCTTCCACAGCACTGGGCTCGGGTGCGCGGGTTAGTCAGGGCTGCCACCCTGGCAGGTCCAGTGCACCACCCAACAGCTGATGAACTGCTGGATTGATATCATCGACTGTAAGCAGGACCTGCTTGACCTGCTAGGTGATGCAATCCCAGGGCTTGGTCAGTATATTTTGATTGTATTTGTGTACAATGCTAACTTTTTTTTCTTAATCACATGAGGTTTCCACTCAGAGGTAAGCTACGTTTAATTTCCAATAAGATTAATTATTATGTGATCCACTTTGAGCAAGGCAAGTGTGTGGCGCTAAATCATTGTACTCATAGGAAAGCACTTGCTTTGGCTGAATATTTGAGAAGCCACTGCAATGCAGACTCCTCTCTTGTCCTGTCTCCATAGGGAATTAGTGATATCAGTGAGTTAGCTTTCTCTGTGACTTTATGTAGCGAATACAGTCCCAAGCAATTTCACAGTATTGTGAGTATGTATGCATTGCAAAAAAGGGAGACTGAGTTGGTACATCAAGGGGCTTGAAAAATGAGAATTGTATGAAAGATCATTCATTGCAAAGCATTAGTTCCAATTGTAGTTTTTGGAATAGGGATTTTAGGAGTATATTCAACTCAATGATAGTTGATCATACTAGTATAGTACCATAGGCGATCTTATTTAGGTACAGTGTTATTGCATTTGCCTGTTATATAATACTTTTGTGAAGATTAATGGTACCAATAAATTATTTTTTATCTTCTTTATTTCTAATCTTACATCAGCAGCCAAGGGCAAGCAGGGGGGCACTGCACCGGTCAGTCCGACAGGTGGTGGGGAGGTGCTGGCAACCAGCACTGATGCTGATGGCTCTGCTCATGCCATTAAGCTCTATTATTTGATATTATTGTTATCTCCCTAATTTTTCCCTCTCCCCACTTTTATAATACTTTTAATTTTGCATTGATATCTTTCTTATAGTGTCTCCCTTTTTTCCCAACTCCCTAATCCAAGTTTTCTTTAATTCCTGTTGTCCATGAATTATCTTTTTTTCTGTCTTTCATTGACCATTTTGTATTCCACCCCTTCATTGCTCTGCATTGATTCCGAGTCATTGCAAATCATAGGCTATAGCTCTACCCTCCCAGCTTTTGGTTGACTTTACTACCTGACTTTAATAACATTCCAACAAAATGTCCAGAGTGGTATGTTTGACATAAGATACTACAGTGCTAGCCAAACTGTAACAATGTATTGTAGTTGTATTTTTTTCATATAAAAAATGAAGGGCCAGATTTATGAAAAGTGGTGCTATTACATGTAGCACCACTTTTCTTGAGGCCCCTTGCACCCGCCTACCACTACCATGTGTGTGCCGTATTCACAATGAGGTGCACCATGGCGCAGGGTAGGAGGTAATACTGTCAGAATTTCTGATGATATTGATGTACTGCTCAAGGTTAGCACCAAATCTTTGGTGCTAACCCTGGACAGTACATAAGGGCCCATTGTAAACAATGGTGTGCCCGATTTTAACGCTCTAAGCATGCATGCATTGAGCCACTTTATAAATCTGGCATGGGGAAAAGGCCACCTTAGCGCTGTCTTAGAGTCAAAGGAAATTACACTAAGATGGCTTTAAAGGTTTTCCTGGCCCTCTTAAATCATGGCCTAAGAATGGGAGATGTACCTGGCATCTAAAAACTGTATATTGTGTTTTTTTATAGCCACACCAACCAGTGAAGCTGCCTCTAGCTCAAATGCTGTAGGAGCACAAGGAGCAGGGAGAGACAAGAGACACAGAGGCAGGGATGGGCGATGGTAAATCACATTGCTTGCTTATTGACAATTACTCTTACTCACTAGCTACAAGGTCATTGTCATGATCAGAATTAATGAACGCTCAACATTATAGTTTCATCACTGGTTGGGTTACTTATGGCCTCTTCTATCTGCAACTCAGCAAACGCATACATAATGTACGCTAAAAAATTACGGCTTAATGTAAAAGTAAAAGAACTCAGGGTTAAAAGAAAGGATGGGTGAAATGAGTGAAAGGAAAGAATGCATGGGTGGATGAAAAAGGATGTGTGGGTGAGTATTGGTATTAGGTAAATGGAAGGATGAGTGAAAGCATGATTGAAAGAAAGAGTGGTTAGTGTAGGTACTGAATTGATTGAGAAAGAATAGTGAATTTGGGTGAAAGATTGGATGAGAGAAAGTAAAGCTTAAATCATGGTAGCAATAGGTGTATATAGGGGAAGAATAAAAGGACGATTGAATAATTGCTATATGAATAAAGAAGGGAGCTCTTCTTTGGTAGAGAGATCAGTGACACAAATCTATTCTTCTGTAGCAAAAGCTCTACCTACTTGCCTAATCCATCTGCCTTACTCTGCAGTAGAGTAAGTCAAGCCTATTTACTTTCCTGACTGCCCAGGAAATCAAATTGTTGGAAAGCACTTATGATGGTGCGCGAGACTAGTGAGTAAAGTGGGACTATTAAGTGCTCATTTTGAATTCAAGTTTGGCGTATGGGATACTTTGTGATGAATGTGCCAAATACAATCTATTTAGCCCATTCTGCTCTCTGTAGTGTGCTGCATCATTTTACATTACATTTGTGGCATTTCTTATTTATTATTTGGCCTCTTTAGAGTCAGGCAGAAACCAAATTAAGTGAAAGGCATGTGGGGAAGAGAAGGGATTAAAGATAGATAATTGTCAGTTACAGCTGCTGGAGCTGCAGACAGTAGCAAAGTTCTTAAAGCTCTGGCTAGTATGCCTTCAATTATTTGTCACAACAACCTGTGCTCCCTAGTAAGTAATGCCTTACTCATGATAAATGAGAGGTAATTCATTTTAATTTTGCCACTAATTGTGTCTGTTTAGTTACTAGATATGCCTTTAAAACAAAAAACATGAGATTACAGTTTTTTAATCTGGTTTTATTCTGCCTTAATTAGTTTCAACCAGACAGTCAGTGCTTTTTATGTGAGGCATGTGTAGGTAAACAAATAACATTTTGGCCCTGTGACTCTCCTAATCATTAATCACATCAAATTCCAACATGCCTAGGAGACCAGAAATATAATGCTAATGTGCTACAAACTATCTATCATTTGAAGAAGTGTTTTTTTCAGAGAACTGTTTACAATTTGTCTTTTTTATTCTTCTTTTTCTTGAAATAGCTACTCGTGCTTGACGACCACTAACCAGGAAGGAGATAGCGGCCCATCTGTGGCAGCAGAGTTGGGAAACATCCTGGCAGAATATCAGCAGATAGTGATCCTGGAAAAGAAAGGGGCTGAAACAGCTGGCTCAGATCCAGGACCCAGCAGAACAGCACACCAGCCCCCAGCCTCCCGGCAAGTACATTACCAATGTCACCGCCAGCAGTCAGAGTCTCTGAATGCACCTGCTGCGGCACACTCCCGCTCTACCAGGACATTGTTCAACTGCATCCTGCAGCGGATGGACAGCATGCAGAGCTGGATGTCCAGCACTGAACATAGCCTGGACCAGCTCCGAACCAATATTGGCAGTGCCCTCTTCTCAGGTCTTTTTAAAATGTTTTTGTTTTAGTGTGAGGGACTTGTAGTTGGTAGAGCAGGTGGGGAGGGATTTGGGTTGGATTTTGGCCTTTTCATTGGACTTTTTGGGGTGGTGTTATTTGTTCGGGAGAGGGGTGGGTCTGTTGTGGATAAAACTGGAGGGTTTTCTATTTGTAAATAACAAAGAGGATTTATTTTTTACTTCATTTGTGTATCAAATCTTTATTTTGGTATTTTACACTGTTAGTTTGCACTGCAATCTTTTAGTGTAGCCTGTTATCTTAATCTGATAAAAAAGTGTATGTCATTTACTTAGACCCTTGCTATCGCCTTCTGTAACTATATACAGACCACTAGGGGATGATTGTCCTTGCCTGTTTTGCCTACAAAAACCCAGAATACACAGACAACTTCTTCTTCAGTAGACGTTAATTACTAACTAAACAAGTTCACTTCAATCTTTAGTTTTTCTCTTACCTGAATAGATAAAATGAGGGAGTCTTCATACTGCAGGTTTTTTCCTAAGGTGGCATCTGGAGGGGGACTGGTGCCCAGAGTGCTTCATCCTGTGCAGGACAGACAGAGTGGATGCCTTTCTCCACTGGTTCTGGAGGGGGACTGGTTCCCAGAGTGCTTCATCCTGTGCAGAACAGACTGAGTGGATGCCTTTCTCCACTGGTTCTGGAGGGGGACTGGTGCCTAGAGTGCTTCATCCTGCCAAGGACAGACTGAGTGGATGCATGTCTCCACTGGTTCTGGAGGGGGACTGGTGCCCAGAGTGCATCACTCTCCTCGTGACGGTCCCAGTGGCATCACTGCCCCTGCCGCTCATGGGCTAGCGGTGCTTGCCATGGCGGTCTTTGCCCTGTTCAGCGGTGCTTGAGTTTGAAGTTTCTGACCTGTTCAGCAGTGCTTGCCATGGCGGTCTTTGCCTGTTCAGCGGTGCTTGCCCTGTTCAGCGGTTTTTGCCCTGTTCAGTGGTGCTTTGCCATGGCGGTCTCTGGCTGTTCAGTGGTGCTCTGCCCTGTTCAGCAGTGCTTTGCCATAGCGGTCTCTGGGCTGTTCAGCGGTGCTTGCCCTGTTCAGCGGTGCTTTGCCATGGCGTTCTCTGGGCTGTTCAGCGGTGCTTGCCCTGTTCAGCGGTGCTTTGCCATGGCGATCTCTGACCTGTGCATTGGTGTGTGGCATGAAGGTCCCTCATTGCCCAGCGGGGCTGTGGCAGCCGGGGCCCTCTTGGGCACTGACTCCGGCGGTACTTGTGCCCTCCTGGGCAATGACTCCGGCGGTGGTCTCCTGACCAGTGACAATACTTGTGCCCTCCTGGGCAATGACTCCGGCTGTGGTCTCCTGACCAGTGACGATACTCGTGCCCTCCTGGGCAATGACTCCGGCGGTGGCGGTGGTCTCCTGACCAGTGACAATACTTGTACCCTCCTGGGCAATGACTCCGGCGGTGGTCTCCTGACCAGTGACAATACTCGTGCCCTCCTGGGCACTGACTCCGGCGGTGGTGGTGGTCTCCTGACCAGTGACGATACTTGTGCCCTCCTGGGCAATGACTCCGGCGGTGGCGTGGTCTCCTGACCAGTGACGATACTCATGCCCTCCTGGGCAATGACTCCGGTGGTGGCGGTGGTCTCCTGACCAGTGACAATACTCGTGCCCTCCTGGGCAATGACTCCGGTGGTGGCGGTGGTCTCCTGACCAGTGACGATACTTGTGCCCTCCTGGGCAATGACTCCGGCGGTGGTCTCCTGACCAATGACGATACTTGGGCCCTCCTGGGCAATGACTCCGGCGGTGGTTTCCTGACCAGTGACAACGGTGCTGGCGGTGGCGTCCCGCCGCCAGGAAGGATGCCGCCCTTCTCTGCCATGCTGCTCACACCAGGCTGTGCAGACTTCTTCTGGCCCTTCCCCACCTTTGGAGGAGTCACAGCTGACTCTGCAATCCCCCTGGGACCCTTGTGAGTAGTTTTGCCTCCAGGAGTCTTCACACGGTCCTGTCGGCCACTTTTCAACTTGAGATGCTTTACAGGGGGTGGACTGGCAGTGCCTTGGCTCTGTGTCACACTGCCTGCCCTGGTGGCCGGTGCACTCCACACACCTGTAACACGCACCACTGGTACTGGAGTCTTTTTGGCTGAGGCGCTACGACGGGACTGATGACTTGGAGGGGTGGGAGTGGGGGCAAAGAGGTCAACGTTGCTGAGGGACAGTTTCTGACGAACACTGGGATGGGTAGCTGGAGGGGGCCTGGGAGTGGAGGAAGAGGAGGTGGTTGTAGGAGGTGTCACTTTAGGTGTTTTGGGTGCAGGTGCAGGTACTGGAGGCTGTCGTGAGGTGGATGGATGTTGGGCGTGTGGGTGGCCGCGTTTGGGTACTTTGGGATGGGGCGTAACAGACACACTGGGAGAGGACACAGGGGACATGCAAATGGGAGTGGGGGTGGTGAGTGCAGGTGAGCGGGGTGTAGTGCTGGGTGTTCTGGTGTGAGTCCTAGTGCCTGTAGATGTAGTGCATGCAGGTGAGAGTGTAGACGATACTGGGAGGGAGGAGGGAGACCACGAGGAGGGGGACACAGTGGAGGCAGTGGATGTTGTTGTGTCTGCATGTGGGTGATGCTTGTATGAGTGCCTGTGGGTTGTGTGGTGTCTATGTTTGCCTGAGCTACTTTTGGGTGTTGAGATGTATGCATGCTTGTCTGATGGTGTGCTTGGGACAGGCTGGGGTACAGGGGATTGGGTCTGGGTGGAGGAAGTTGGAAGGGGGAGGCTAGAGACAGGGACAATGGCTGCCATCAGTGCTGAGGCCAGAGATTGCAGGGTTCGAAGATGGGCAGCCTGACCAGAATGAATGCCCTCCAGGAATGCATTAGTGTGTTGCAACTGCCTTTCTACACCATGGATGGCATTCACGATGGTAGACTGCCCAACAGTGAGTGACCTGAGGAGGTCAATGGCCTCCTCACTGAGGGCAGCAGGGGTGACTGGGGCAGGGCCTGAGGTGCCTGGGGCGAAGGTGATGCCCACCCTCCTGGGTGAGCGGGCACGGGGCGAACGCTGAGGGGCTGCTGGGAGGGCGGTGCTGGTAGGGGAGGTGGTGGCTGTACCTGTAGAAGTGGGGGGCACAGATGGTGCCGCCACCACAAGAGAGCTCCCATCGACGGACGAGTCCGTGTAGCTGGTTGGTGATCCGGTGACCGACGTGTAGCTCCCCTCGCCCTCCGTCCCACTGGTGCATTCTGAGTCCGTGGTGTGGCCCTCCATGGCCATGTGGGATGCAGCTCCCTCATGCCCCGGTGCCACTGTACCTCCGCCTGATGATGCTGATGCACAAAAGAACAGTGAGAGCAGAAAAAGGGGGAGGGGATGACAGAAGAAAGACAGGTTGAGTGCATGGCTTACCGCTACCGTTGGCAGGCAATACAGACACAGCAGCCCCCTGCACTACGCCATGCTCTTGGCCTCTACTGATGCAATTGCTGGGATATGGCCTACATGGCTATGGTGGACATCTGCACACATGGATGTCACAGGGGCATCTATACCTGTACTTGGCCCACTACTGAGGTGGGGTGGAGTGCCACATGCCCTGCATTACGGAGGGGCCTATCCTACGTATTTCTGCCTGGCCTAGGTACACCCACAGCCATCCTCCCCCACCCAGACCCCTCAACTGCGTGCCAAGTCCCCAGAATGAGAGTGTACTCACCCCCTTGTGTCTGCTGTGATGCCCTCAAGCGCCCATCCAACTCCGGGTAGGCCACCACCAGGATCCAGAACATCAGGGGGGTCATGGGGCGACGGGCACCCATCCCACGTTGGGAGGCCATCCCCAGCTGAGCCTCAGCCGTCTTCTTGCTCCAGCGGTGAATGTCCTCCCATCTTTTACGGCAGTGGGTGCCCCGTCTCTGATGGACCCCCAGGGTCCGGACTTCCTTGGCGATGGCACGCCAAATGTCCTTCTTCTGGTGGGCGCTGACCTACATGACATGCACAAGGGAAGAAGAGAACTCATTACCAACTGCACCGACCATGTGAGTGGCCCCCATCCCTACCCTTGCCATGTGGCACATGCATTCACATGCATTCATCTTCCCTGAACTCTGCCCCCTTCCCTCTTACAACCAGCCCTCTCCACCCAGGCATAGCCCATACAACTTGCTCCCTGTGTACTTACCTGTTGGTCTGGAGGACCGTAGAGTAGCGTGTACTGGGGGAGGACCCCGTCTACTAGCTTCTCCAACTCCTGAGCAGTGAAGGCAGGGGCCCTTTCCCCAGAAGCAGCAGCCATTGTCTCTTCCAGACCGCTGTCACAGCAGCACTTGCAGTGTAGGTCCTCTCCTGTCGAAGATCAGGTATCGAGTGATTGAACAGATAGAAAATGGCGGTGACGTCCGCGGCGGTGCGTATCATCACTGCCGGCGCACTTCGTCATTGGCTCCTGGGACCCATAGGTTCCAATGTTAACCAATGCAGCATTGCGCCACGGTCTACGACCGCCTACCGCAACGGGGTACAACGCCAGCGCAGTGACCTCACATTCCCATTGTCCCAGTTTAGAGGTCAGGCAGCCGCCATTTCAGGGGCCCACATGGCTTCATTTACTACTGCATCACACATAGCTAGGCCTACACTCAACACACATACAGGAAATGTTTTGTCCCATGTTCTGTGTATCTGTGGGTACATATCTGGGAATTTGTTGACTCTGTGGTCGCTGTTGTCATTCCTAGGCACCGTCAGCTGGGACATTTGAGAAGGTGGCGGAATCCTCCGGTGTACCGACCGCTGATGGACCTGTTGACAATGAAGGAGCGACATTTAATCGTCACCTACAGGTTTGACCGTGCCACTATCCAGAAACTATGTACCCAGTTGGAGCCAGACCTGATGTCACCAATCCGCCATCCCACTGGAATCCCCCCTGACGTGCAGGTGCTGTCAGTGCTCCATTTTCTTGCTAGTGGTCTTTTCAGACAACAGTGGCCATGGCATCAGGGATGCCCCAGCCTATGTTTTCCAACGTGTTGTCCAGAGTGTTGGCTGCCCTGCTGAAACACGTAAGGAGATACATCGTTTTCCCTGAGGTGGAGGATTTGGCTACAGTGAAAGGTGACTTCTATGACCTGGGACATATCCCCAACATCATAGGTGCTATTGATGTGACCCATGTAGCTCTGGTCCACCCCACAGGAGTGAACAGGTGTACAGGAACCGGAAGAGTTATCATTCGATGAATGTACAGATGGTATGTTTGGCAGACCAGTACATCTCGCAGGTAAATGCTATGTTCCCTGGCTCAGTGCATGACGCCTACATCCTGCGGAATAGCAGCATCCCTTATATGATGGTTCAACTCCAGAGGCACCGGGTGTTGCTATTAGGGGACTCTAGTTACCCCAACCTGTCCTGGCTATTGACCCCAGTGAGGAATCCCAGGACCAGGGCAGAGGAACGCTACAATGAGGCCCATGGGCGGACTAGGAGGGTGATCTAACACACCTTCGGCCTCCTGAAGGCCAGGTTCAGGTGCCTCCATATGACAGGTGGTTCCCTATTCTACTCACCCAAGAAGGTGTGCCAGATCATAATCGCCTGCTCGATACTTCACAATCTTACTTTGCGGCGCCAGGTGCCTTTTCTGTAGGAGAATGGTCCAGATGGCGGTGTTGTGGCAGCTGTGGAGTCTGTGGAGCCTGTGGACAGTGATGAGGAGGAAGCTGAGGAAGAAGACATCGACAACAGGGAGTCAGTCATACAGCAATATTTCCAGTGACACACAGGTGAGAACATATTCATTTTTACCATTACATTAACTTTCACACGTCTACCTCTATCCTGTCTGTCATTTAATAGCAGTATTTGGTCACTGAGTTGTACCTTTGTATTACGGTTTCACAGGTGTGGTTACCAACGTGTGTCATCTGCTTGCATCCTTCAAGGACTTGTGATGTGTGACATAAGTATGTTGGTTTTACAATTGGAAACGCATTATGACACGGTCATTGATAATACATATTTTCAAAATCACAGACTGACTCCAGATTTTTGTGTGGTTCAAGGGTGTTTATTGAAGTGCTCAAAAATGGAGGGGGGTTGTAATATGGTGATGGGGGACGGTGGAGGAATGTCCATGGCAGAGTCCAGTCCATTGGTCACCCAGGTGCACTGCCCATATGGGCATAGGAAGTGAAGCTGGGGCAGTTAAAGTATGGTCAGGGTAACAAAGTGGGACAGTGGGAGGACAATCAGGGTGGTCTCAATTCCTGGCGGGGGTCTTGCCATCTTGCTCTGTCCTGTTCCTGGATCTCAGGGACTGCTTGAGTGGTGGTTGTCCGTCTGCAGGGGGTGGGGTGCTGGTGTGGTGGTCCTGTTGCGGGGCATCCTGTCCACTAGCGCCGGCGGAGGTGGTGGGCAGTTCATCATCCTGGCAAGTGTCAGGGGCCCCTTGAAGTGCCACGGTGTCCCTCATGGTCTGCTGTATGTCCTTCAGCACCCCTACGATGGTGCCCAGGGCGGAGCTGATGGTCCTGAGTTCCTCCCTGAACCCCAAATACTGCTCCTCCTGCATGCGCTGGGTCTCCTGAAACTTGGCCAGGACCGTCGCCATCGTCTCCTGGGAGTGGTGGTAGGCTCCCATGATGGAGGAGAGGGCCTCGGCCTGTCTGCCCCCTGCCGCACAGCAGCCCTCCCAGTTCCCCTGTGTTCCTGTGCCTCCGTCCCCTGGACCGTGTGCCCACTACCACTACCCCCAGGTCCCTGATTTTCTTGGGGTGGTGGGTTATCCTGGGTTCCCTGTAGTGGTGGACACACCGCTGATTGACGTGTCCTGGCTACGGAGGTATGGGCCCGCTGGGTGGGTGCTGTGCTGGTGTTACCAGAGGGTGGAAGGTCAGTGTTGGGCTGTGCCTGTGCAAGGGGAACCGACTGTCCCTAGGCCCACGATGGTCCGGGCTGGTCATCAGGATATAGTAGGGCAGAGCTGCTATCGTCACTGTGGGCCTCTTCTGTGGGTGGAGTGGAGTTGTCTGGACCCTCCGGTGTGGTGACGTTCCTTAGTGGTCCTGCAGGGACATAAGATCATGATTATTGCATCTGTGTGTGTAATGGTGTGCAATGGGTGGGTGTGTGTGTACCCCAGTGCAAGCATTCCTGTGTGTGGGTTGGTTTGATGATGGTTGGGGGTTGTTATAGGTATGTGCAGTGAGCATGCTTTAGTGCTGGGTGACCATGCTTATTTGTGTCATGCAGGGCTTGGTGTTGGGATTGGTGGTTTGTGTTATTAGTACATTAGTGAGGAGTTGTAGTGATAGGGGAGGGGGTAAGGGTGAGGGTGTGTGATAGCATGCAGGTAGGGTGGGGGATATGATAGTTAAGATTTTACTTACCAGTGTCCATTCCTCCACCGACTCCTCCGAGGCCCTCAGGATGCATGATGGTCAAGACTTGCTCCTCCCATGTTGTTAGTTGTGGGGGAGGAGGTGGGGGTCCGCCGCCAGTCCGCTGAACCGCAATGTTGTGCCTGGAGACCACTGAACGCACCTTTCCCCGTAGGTCGATCCACCTCTTACTGATGTCCTCCCGATTTCTTGGATGCTGTCCCACTACGTTGACCCTGTCGACTATTCTGCGCCATAGCTCCATCTTCCTGGCTATGGATGTGTGCTGCACCTGTGAGCCAAATAGCTGTGGCTCTACCCGTAGGATTTCCTCCACCATGACCCGGAGCTCCTCCTCGGAAAACCGGGGGTGTCTTTGGCGTGACATGGGGTGGTGTGGGTGATGTGTGGGGTGGTGTCAGTGTTGATATGTGTGGTGATGTGTAGTGGTGTGTGGTGTATTGTGCGTGTAATGTTGTATGGGTGATGGTGTTGTGTGCCTCTGTGTGGTGGGGTTCTCAGTTGCTGTGCTCTCTGTCTCTCTGGCCTTCGGTCGTGAATTGTGGTTGTAGGGGTTTGTGGGTGATGTGGGTGTGTGTTTTATATTGTGTTGGGTATGTGGGAGTGGTGTTTGTATGTGTATCAGGTGTGTGTATTTGGAATTGTCCAATGTGGTGGTGTTTTGGAGATGTGTGTGTATTTTGAGCGCGGCGGTGTATACCGCCAATGGAATACCGCGGTTGAAAGACCGCCACGTGGATTCGTGGGTCGTAATAGCATGGGTGTGTTTCTGTTGGCGTGGAGGTGGAGGTTTTGTTTTCGCCAGGTTTACACTGACCTTTGGTGTGGCGGACTTGTGTGGGTGTCTGAATTTCGGCAGATTCCGAGATGTGTGTCATAATAGCTGTGGTGGAATTCTGCGGCGGTGTATTGGCGGTCTTCTGCACGGCGGTAAGCGGCTTTTACCGCCAATGTTGTAATGACCCCTCTAGTCATTGATCTGTTTGTACTGCTCAAACTGACATTGCAGCATATAATAGGTTGAGTTCCAACGTGTTGGCACCTCCTGTATCAGGACTTTAACTGGTACTCTGTTATCATGCTGAATAATCCGCAACTGTTTCCGGGCTTTAAATGAATGGCTGAAATGAGTGCAGAGGCGTCTGCAGGTGGTCAGTATGTTGCTGACTACGTCTTCTTTTTTAAGAAAGTCTTGCACAACCTGATTCATGCAATGCGCCAAACACAGGTCCCTAAAATAGCCACCTTCTCCCAAGGCCTTGAACATGTTACTGCCATTGCCTGTGGCAACAAATCCAGCTCAAAGACCTCTGGGTTGCAGTCATCCAGATACCTTGCTTTTAAAGTCCTCCAAGGTGTTTGTAGCTGTGTGTGATTTCTCCAAGGGGAACATAGCTACTGCTGTATGCCACTGAATGCTCTTAAAAAGTCTTTCTGATCCAAGACGTGTAGATAGCTTTTTCTTTACCCCCAGAAAAGAGATCCAGTGTGCAGTGATGCACGTGCAATCAGTTGCCTCACAACTGGTCCACATGTCTGTCGTCAGGTGGATAGTATGTACAACACTTTGCTGCAAAGCTAGTCCAAACAAGTGTAGCACATAAAGATGCAGGGCTGGAACAGCAATTCTGGCAAAATAGGTTCGGCTTGGAACCTTCCATTGCGGGCAGAGGGCTGCCACAAACTCTAAGAATCCCACTCCTTCCACAAAAGAAAAAGGGATGAGATCAAATGATAACATTCTTGCCAGATTCCCCCTGTACAAATGTGCCATTGGATGGTTGCTTTGGTAGGGTCTCACCTGTTTAAACATGCCTCTAATTGTAGCCTGGATTTTTTTATTTTGTGGGGCCATTGAAACATGTGACTTTTGAGATGTAGGTAGTGGTAGAGTCAATGCGCATTGTGGTGCATTCACCATATGCTGTGATGTCTCCATCTGACCCTGAGTCTTCCTGTGCCATTGTGAGGTTGCTGAGGTGGGTGAGTCTGGTGTACTACAGGGGACAGGGTTGATTTGCATGAGGATGTCACCCTCTTCTTCCTTACCTTCCACCATGATTTGACCAGTTGTAGCTGATATTTCCTGGCTCTCCTCACCTTTACTACCACAACCAGGTTAAGACATTTTTTTAAGGTGCTCTTCCCACCGGATTGCATGATGTTTTTTCATATGGGTCATCTGACCTCCAGTGCCTTAATGTGAATCTGACTTACCTTGATGAACCATTGCGCTGAAAATGGAGCATGTGGGAATGTTCTCCTCTTGTTTGCTAATTGTAAAAAAGTCCCAAACTGGGGAGGAGTATTTTCTTATTGGGCCACTGCCAATGCCTGAAGAATACCTGTATGTAGTTGGGTGTGTCAATTGCCTCTCTGCAGTGCATGCTTTTACTAAGGCAAAGGTTGGTGCAGGTCTCTGCTGGGGCCTTTTAAATCTGAAAACTGATGGTGCTGCCTGTGCTGTATCTCTCAGAGCAGGTTGGATAGTAATGTCAGACTCCTCTGTGCCAGCTTTCACAATGACTGGCTCATAGTCATCCTCTTCATCATCATCCCCTTCCATGTTTCTAAGGCTTCCTGGAACTTTTCTTTTTCCTTTCCTTTTCTGGCATCTCCCGGACTCTGCTCGGGTCCACTCCATGTCCCTATCATCGTCATAAGAAGTGGTGCTTGGAGAAGATGGTAGAGTAGTACCCTTCCTTTTTCTTGCTGGACATCTGGGAGCCATTTATTCTAAAATAAGGGGTTCTTGCTCAGCATGGAAGCTCAACCTCCTGTTCTGGTCCAACTTGGGTAAGATCTGGCTGTGATTTCTGTCCACTATGCTCTGTTTCCTGGAACTATTGGATTCTACTATGCATAAGGGACAAATCGAATTCAACATCACTGCTCATTGGCATTGGCAGGATTGCAGTGACTGCCTCACTGACAGCCATGGTCTTGGGCTTGGGTTGGTTCTGTTGATGTGGGAGCACTGCTCCCAGGTTCCTGCCTGGAGACCAGGGTGCAGACACACATCTCCCGAAAGGGGTTGCAGTTGGCACACCACTGGTAGAAAGCTGATACTTCTCACTGGCCACTTTCTTGAGAGCAACTTTTTTTGTGTCCATCTTAAGCTCTAGGTTGACAGTGGCACTAAGATGCAGAAGCAAAAGAATCTGGTGTCTGTGGACCGAAGTAACTATAAGGTCTTCTCTTTTGCAGTACTGCAGGTGATGTGGAGTCTCTTCTCTTGTGTGCCTAAAACAACCAAGCAAGAAAAACATGTAGTTAGTGAAATGTGGCTTTGTTGTAGGTTGAAAATAGTGCAGAGAAATGCATTCTTAGTGTGGTTGGTAACTTATGTAATATACCTATTTAATCAAACATTGTAAAGGCAAACCACACCACCACACCATTAAAAAATTACAGTTTGATCAGACATCACATCAGGCAGTTCTAGCTCTTTGCTTCATCTCCATTAGTTTTAAAGAAGTCAACTGGATTAGTCAGAGAGAGACGCATGGGTAAATGGAATAATCCTTTAAATAACCTATAGCAGCAACATAGTCCAGGGGAAATGGAAGAAGCATTAACAAAATTATTTACGCTGTTGATTTGTCTGCCATGCTATGCAGCCAGGGTGTCCTTCAGGAAATGGAATTACACCTACGAAACTGAATGATGTAGTGCAGCTGTGCATTATTGGTGGATGGATGGATGGATGGAGGAATGGATCAGATGGATGTGAATGTATGAAGCAAGGCAAAATATTAAAAAATATGTATCTATATAAAAATTTAAATAATAAAGAAATAAACAAAAACAAAAAAATGAAAAAATAAGAAGCAAAAAATAAAAAATATATGAAAATAGAACTAAAATATAAAAATTGAAATTAAAGAAATTAAAAAATGAAATTAAAATTGCATACAAAAATAAAATTACAAACAATTTTTTTAAAATTATAATAGAAAATAAAATAAAAATAGAAACATAAAAACCAAATGATTAATAATTAATGATGTTTGTATCTAAGCCTATGTCAAAGACACACTGGCTGCATGCGCAAAATGGCTTCCAGCCAGCCACATAGTCAAAAAACAACAATCAGAAGCAAGGAGGCATGGCAAACAAAGACAACACGCAAGCCTATGACAAGGGGCACTAACTGGATGGACAAAAGGGCTGACAACCAGCCACATGTTCAAAAACAACAACAAGGAGCAAGGAGGCATGGCAAAAAAGAACACATGCGAGCCTCTGACAAAGGGACACGCTGCATGCACAAAATGGCTGCCAGTCACATGGTCAAACAACAACAACAACAAAGATCAAGGAGAACAAAGATGAAAACAATGATGAAAATGTCCAAGCCTATAACAAAGACACACTGGCTGCAGGTACAAAATGGCTGCCAGCCACATGGTCACGGTCAAACAGGAACTGTAACAAGTAGGTAGGGAGAACAAAGAACACATGGAAGCCTATGGCAAGGGACACTAGATGGAAAGCCAAAATGGCTGTCAGCCAGCCACATGGTGAATCAACCACACCAAGTAACAAGGAGGCATGACAAACAAAGAACACATGCAAGCCTTTGGTAAATGGACACTGGCTGCATGCACAAAATGTCTGCCATCCACATGATCAAACAACAACAAGGAGCAAGGAGAACAAAGAAGAACATATTCAAGCCTATGGCAAAGAGACACTCGCTACATGCACAAAATGGCTGCCAGCCACAAGATCATGGTCAAACACCAACTACATACAAGGAGGCATGGAGAACAAAGATCACATGCAAACCTATGGCAAGGAACACTGGCTGGATTGACAAAATGGTTGCCAGTCATCCACATGGTCAAACAAAAAGAAGCAAGGAGGGACAAACAAAGGCCATATGCAATCCTATGGCAAGGGACACTGGCTGAATGGACAAATTGATTGTCAGCCGGTCACATGGTCACACAATAATAACAAGGAGTAAGGAGGCATGGCAAACAAAAAAAATGCAAGGAGCACGGAGAACGGAGAACAAAGAAGAACACATGCAAGCCTATGGCAAAGGGGCACTGTCTGCATGTCCAAAATGGCTGCCAGCCACATGGTCAAACCACATGTTCCTCTGCCATCAAATATTATTACTCTACAATATATACACTTTTTGCAAAAAAATGGCATCAAATATTATTACCCTGCAATATTTACACTTTTTGCAGAAAAAATGAAATGCAAAAAATAGCCATCATTTTAAATGTAATCCAATGTCATTCCTGCCCTAATTGGAGTTTTAAAAACATATACCACTGAAACATTTATTTCATGCACTGATGACTACTAGTACTGAGCCTACTGGCTAAATGGCCATTTGGAAATCTAGGCCACATGCTAAAATAATACCGCAAATGTCACAAACATGTAGAAAAGGTTTTGAGATGTGTATCAATTTTCCTATACAGCAGATGAAAAAAACGTGAAATACAAAATAAATAAATAACAACTAGGCCCATATTTAAGCTCCAGCCCACTCAACACTGTAAAATCTTAAAATCAAATCTCAATTGAAAGAGCAAAGAAATAATGGTGCATGCCTATGCAAACAAACACAACACCCTTATACAATAGTGTTGAACTTATTGTGTGATGCAACAAAAACAAAGTCCTTATCCAAAGGTATATCCAGGAGACAAAGATAATGATTCTTCCAATTTGAAATACAAGTGAAAAGTGACACAGAGATGGGCAAAGCACTGGGAGGAGCCTGGTCGGCAGGAACAGAAAGTTGGAGTTTCTGACACACTTCCTTCCTGTTTGAAAAAAGGCTTCTCAATCTGAAAAACAAATTACAGTGTCCATTGAAGAAGAAAATCTAGTAACAAAATTATTTGTTTTGGCTAGATTGAGTGGCTCTGGAGTAGAAAATCTACTTCAGAAGTGAGTTCATGCTCACGAGCGGCCCTCTTTTGGCCACCAGTGTGACTGGAAGCAACGCAAAGTCTCGGGCACACTCTGTAGAAGCTCGAGAATATTGTTGCACATACAAGAGAGCATCAAAACCCAATCTTGTGTATGCAAACAAATTCTGCTCTGCACCAGAGTGAAAAATTCAGGAACCCCGCAATACTCCATGTAGTGCGAAGTGCCTGAATTCTGCAAACTCTGCTGGTGGAGACACCAGGCCTACTAGGAACACATATTCACAATCGATCAAGTAGTCATTTCTTTGAATGCAATGCACAACTGCAGAGGTCTATGAGCCCACCGAGGTGGCTAGTACATTCTGAGCGGCAAATGATAAGTAGGTGGTAGTTGGAAGAATGATCTACAGACTGTCAATCTACAGTTCAGAAAGTTTAACATCATCTGCTTGTACTTCAAGCAGCACCCTGACGCCAATGGCTCTTCATTCTATACTGAGAGCTCACATATATAACTTGCAACATGTAATAATATTTATAAGCATCTGAATTCAGATATAGAACCATGACATCGAAAGCAGCATTTTCATAAATTGAAAGCATTCAGTTATGATAAACTGTAAAATAATAGCTTTGGGAGCTTACTCCAGTAAAGAACAATATACTAGTAAGAATAAATATCTTCTGGTAAATATTGGGATGCCATGATATTAGGGACAGTACACAACCCCACTGAGAATAGCCTGAAGTGATTGATATATACATTTTTGAGGAACCCCTTGAAGATACTACATGTGATTTACCTCAAACCACACATTGAGAAGTCCAAAGTAAGCATGCTCCTGGTGGCAAATGAAAGGGTGGAAGAGGAAAGCGAACTCTCCCTGACCTCCTGTCTGCCTAAGAGCATGATGGGTCAGTATAGGTTGTCAAGCTCGACCCTACTCTGGCTGCAGAACAGCAGAATTACTTTCGCCAGCTGCTGGGGCAGTTATCCTCTCTGTTATCCCTCACCCCTGGACTCACGCACCTGTGCATCCATGACATAGATACTGAAGACAGTCCGCTTGTTACAAAAAAAATGTATACTCTGTCAGACAAGGTAAGGGCCAGTATCAGGGAGGAGATCTCCAAGATGCTGATGTTATGGGTGATTGAGCCCTCTAGCAGTCCCTGGTCCTGTCCCGTTGTGCTGGTATGCAAAGCTGCCCCATTGGGTTCCACTCCAGAATTTAAGTTCTATGTGGAATTAATTTCTTCACCAAGATGATGCACATCTCATCGCCAGTGTTGATGACCAGCTGGGAGCTGCCAAATTCCTGAGTATCTTAGACCTCACATCAGGGTAATGGCAGATTGCCCTGGCTGAGGGGGCAGAAAGAGAGGTCTCCATTCTCGACCCAGAGAGCCACTTCCAATTTAGGGTGATGCCACCTTTCAGAGGTTGGACAACAGGTCCCTAACTGAGAAGGAAGTATTCTTTGCTGGGTCCCTGGATGAAATATCTGTTGTCAGCTCCAGCTGGGAGGAACACCTGTACCACCTCTAGGAGGTGCTTCACGCTGTGCAGCAGACGGGCATGACTATCAAGGCAAAAACATGCCATAGAAGGACAGGGTTTGAGGCTGTATCTGGGCCACATGCTGACTGGGGCAAGGTAGAGCCTCCCCAGGCCAATATTGAAACTATCCTGGCCTGACAGCCCCTATAACACAGACTGAGGTGAGAACCTTCCTGGGCCTCACATGATACTATAGGAGGTTTGTTTAGGAATATTGCACCTTTGGTGCCTCCTTATCAGAGCTGACTTCAAATAAATAGCCCAGAAAGGTGATCTGGACAGAGACCTGCAAGAAAGCCTTTGATACTGTGAAAAAAGCCAAGTGTAAAGCATCAATACTCACTGCTCCTGACTTCTCTAAGGAGTTTAAAGTGCAGACAGATGCTTCAGAGCATGGCGTAGGGGCTATCCTAGCACCGTTAAATGGGTAGGGCCTAGACCAACTAGCATTTTCAGTAGTAGCAGGATACTTCACCTGGAACAGAGGTGAAGTACCGTTGAAAGGGAGGCCTTTGCTAAGGTCTGGGCAATGAAGAAGCTGAGATCATACCTGGTTGGCACTCACTTCCAGGTTCAGACAGACCACAGGCCCCTCAAGTTGCTCATGCAAATAAAGGGTGAAAACCCCAAACTGTTGAGGAGGTCAATCTCTCTATATTGAAGGAACTTTACGGTGGAACACAATTCTGGGTCAGACGACACCAATGCTTACGGTCTATCCAGGTTCGTCCGCCTTAGTGATGGGCACTCCCAAGAGGCTGGGTAGTTCTCCCCACTGAAAGGTGGGGGGAGAAACATATTAGACCAGTCAGCCATACTGTGGTCTTCCCCCAAATGTTTTGCCTTCCTCCTCCATTTCTTGCTAGTCATTAGGACTCTTTACACTTTTCCACTGCTGACCAATGCTAAAGTGCATGTGCTCACTCCTCAAAACATGGTAACTTTGACTTATTCCCCAATGGTATATTTAACCTACTTTTAAGTCCCTAGTAAGGTGGTGCTACATGTACCAAGGGCCTATTAATTTATTATTAAACTATACCAGTTGGCCTACAGCACTTATTGTGCCACCCATGTAAGTACGTAAGGAGCCATTTAAACCTATCCCAGGACATAGCAGCTTGTGCGCAGTTTAGTTTTTAACTACCGTTTTGACATGGAATAATAAGCCTTTTGCCAGGCATAAATTTTCCTCTTTAGCCCCTTCGCTGCCAGGCCTTTTCTCCCTCAGATGCCAGGCCTTTTTTAGGCTATTTTTGGCAGTTCGAAATTAGGCCCTCATAACTTTTTGTCCACATTAGCTACCCATGCCAAATTTGCGTACTTTTTTTTTCAAACATCCTAGGGATTCTAGCGGCACCAAGACTTTGTGGGTTCTCTTGAAGGAGACCGAGAAATTTGTCAAAATACAGCACCATTTTTTTTTTAATGGGAAAAAAGGGTTGCAGAAGAAAGCCTGTGTTTTTTCCCTGAAAATGCTATCAACAAATAGTTTGCGGTGCTGAAATCACCATCTCCCCAGCTTACAGGAACAGGTAGGCTTGAATCACAAAACCCCATTTTTTAACACAAGTTTTTCATTTTACTGGGACATACCTAATTTTTACTATTTTTTGTGCTTCCAGCCTCCTTCCAGTTAGTGAGAGAAATAGGTGTAAAACCAATACTGTATCCTGAAGAGCTAAACATTTCTGAAATGTAGACCAAATTCTGGATTTAGCAAGGGGTCATTTGTGTGGATCCTTCAAGGTTTTACTACAGAAACTAACAGTTAAAATAAACACATATTGAAATTGAGATTAAAAAAGACCCATTTCTGTCCACATTTTCTTCTATAACGTTTTCCAGGTATGGCACCTTTTTTAAAGCAATATACCATTACGCCTGCTGGACTCTTCTGGTTGCGGGTATATATAGGGCTTGTAGGTTAATCAAAGACACTAGGTACCCAGAGACAATAAATATGCTGTACTTTGCAATGGGTTTTCATTGTATACTGGGAATACAGACATTTATTTAGTGAAATATAAAGAGTGAAAAATAGGTATCAAGGAAACATTTGTATTTAAAAAATGGGCAGAAGATAAGGAGTTGAGTAGCAGTGGTTATTTGCACATCTCTGAATGCCAGGGTCCCCATACTAGCATGTGAATTACACAGCATTTTTCAAGTAGTTGTCTTTTTTACACAGTGTCTTACATTTGGAAGGAAAAATGTAGAGAAAGACAAGGGACAATAACATGTGTTCTTCTATTCTGTGTTCCCCTAAGACTCCTGATACAAATGATACCTCACTTGTGTGGGTAGGCCTAATGCCCGTAGCAGGAAATTCAACATAGACACATCACATTTTTACATTAAAATCTGATGTGTTTTTTGGAAACTGCCTGGCTGTCGATTTTGGCCTCTAGCTCAGCTGGCACCAAAGGAAACCTAGCAAACCTATACATTTTTTAAAACTAGAGGTGTAGGGAAATTGAGAATGGGGTGACTTGTGAGGCTCTCGCCAGGTTCTGATACCCATAATCCTTTGCAAACCTCAAAATGTGGCCAAAAAAACACTTTCCTCACATTTCAGTGACAGAAAGTTCTGGAATCTGAGAAGAGCCACAAATTTACTTCCACCCACCACTCCCCCAAGTCTACCGATAAAAATGGTACCTCACTTGAGTGGATAAGCCTAGTTCCTGCGACAGGAAATTTCACAAAACTCAACATGGACACATCACATTTTCCCAAAGAAAACACACCTGTTTTTTGCAGTGTCTAGCTGTGGATTTTGACCTCTAGCTCAGCCAGCACGCATGGAAAATTACTAAACCTGTGCATTTTTTAAAGCTGGACACCTAGAGGAAACTAGGATGGGATAACTTGTGGCGCACTCACCAGGTTCTGTTACCCAGAATCCTTTGCAAACCTCAAACCTCTGAAAAAAAAAACACTTTTTCCTCACATTTCGGTGTTGCAAAGTTCTGGAATCTGAGGAGAGGCACAAACTTCCTTCTACTAAGAATTCCCCCAGGTTTCCTGATGAAAATAGTACCTCACTTGTGTGGGTAATACTAGTGACCGCGAGAGGAAATGCCCCAAAACACTACATGGAGACATCAAAATTATCACATAGAAAGCTACCTGTTTTTGCCGGGGGCACCTGGTTTTTGCTCCTGGGATCAGCAGCCATCTCAGGAAATCTACCAAACCCAGACATTTCTGAAAACTAGACACCCGAGGGAGTCCAGGGAGGGGAAACTTGCGTGGATCCCCAAGTGTTTTCTTGCCCAGAATCATCAACAAACCTCAAATTTAGCTAACAAAATCAGATTTTCCAACATTTCTGTGTAGGATCACTGCACCAGCACAAATTTCCTACCACCCAACGTTCCCCTCTGTCTCCCAATAAAAATGATACCACACTTGTGTAGGTGGGCCAAATGGATGTGACAGGGAAGAGCCAAAACCATGCCGAAATTGAGCGGGAACCAAGTGGTTCCAAAAGGGCAGTTTATAGATGTGACAATGCTGGGTGGTAGGAATTTTGTTGAATCCTGCGGATTCCGGAAGTCTCCATCACAAAAATGTGGGAAAAATGTGTGATTTGAAGCAAAGTTGGAGGTTTGCAGGGCAGTGTGGGTAAGAAAATGGTGCAGGTGCATGTAAAGCACACCACCCTGGACTCACCCAGATGTTTAGTTTTCAGATGTGTCTAGGTCTCCTAGATTTTTCTAGATGGCAGAGTCCCAAAGTCCAAAAAGTACAGCCCTCACCATTCCAAGTGGGACAATTTTGAGAGTTAGACAAGCTCTCATGTCCCAAATGTAAAACCAAAACACAAAATAATCAAATGTCCTCTTGCTTGCCATAGGATAAGATCTTTTAGTGTGCAGGGGAGAGCCGAAAGACTGTTACCCTCTTCAGTTGGTTACCCATACTGGTTGTTATCCACCACCCCACTATTTTTTTTTCATTCCCTAGCATCTAGTAGGCTTTCTGCCCTCGGGGAGTGGATCAGGGTAATTGCCCCATCTGCCCACCGGTGGGCAGAACAACTTTGCCCCCGCATATTTGGGGTGGGAGTATGGCCATACCCCACCCTCCTTTTTTGAAAGGTCTCTGGTGGTCTTTCTGCCCCCTCCCCTTGGGGGCAGATGGGCCTTACAAAAATAGGGGGGGCAGAAATGACCAACAGTAATGTGCCTCCATGGGGAGCAACCCTTGCCCAAGGTGCTGTCCCCCCAAACAAAATACACACACACCAATCTCTGGTGCCTAAATGGTTTCTGCTCCCCCTAGGGGCAGATCGGCTTAATAGAAAGGCAAGCCAAGGGGGGCCGAAATGGCCTTGTTAACCAGGGTAGCGACCCTTTCCCAATGGGTCACTCCCCATTTGTAAAAAATGTAACACACACACCAATCCCTAGTGCCTATTGGTTTCTGCCCACCTTCGGAGCAGATTGGCCTAAATAAAATGGGCCTTTCAAGTGGCCTCAAATAAATTTGCCCCACAGGGAGCTACCCTTGCTCATTGGGTCTCTCCCCTTGCATGAAACCAACATAAAAAATATATCCCTTGTATCTAGTGGTTTTTGCTCCCCCTTGGGGCAGATTGGCCTAATAAAAATAGGCCAATCTGCCCCTAAGGGGGGCAGAAATGGCCTAAAAGAATTTGCCCCAGGGGACTTAGCGTGGCGTAAGAGGTTGCTCCCCATCTGTAAAAATAAAAAAAATCCCTGGTGCCTTGTGGCTTCTGACCCCCCCGGGGGAAGATCAGCCTAATTAAAATAGGCTGATCTGCCCCCAGGGGTGGCAAAAAAGGGCAAATAAAAAAATTGCCCCCCCTGGGGAGGGACCCTTGCTCAAGGGGCAGCTCCCCTCATGTCAATTACCACACATAAACAAACAAACACAAAATCCCCGGTGTCTAGTGGTCATTTCTGAAGCCCGATCCCTTCATGATTGGGCTGCAGAAATGCTCAAAGTGACATGATAGGAAAGGCCTTTCCTTTCATGTCTCTCCCTGCTCCCAACCACCGATCGGAAGAGAAACGCTTTGCATTTCTCTTCATTTCACGCTGGAAGCTGAGCTTCTAACGAGATGGGGGCAGCCTCTGATGAGGTCTGCAAGCGATCGCTTGCTGGCGTTATCGGACATCACTGGGGGAGTTGGGGTGGAAGGGGAAGCGATTCCCCTCCCATCCCTGCTCATGGGAGTGGGGTGGGAGGCTCATGGGGGGAGCGCATGAGCCAGTCCCTGGACGTAACGGTTACGTCCTTGGCACCTCAGTGCTCCAGCCGAGGACGCAACCGTTACGTCCATGGCGGGGAAGGGGTTAATACATATGTCACCCTTAGGGTAGGCTCTGGACAGCCTAGAGTTAATGGTACAGTGTATTTAAAATATTGGACATGTACTTTTAAGTTTCGTATGTCTTTGTAGTGAAAAATATCTTAAATTCATGTTTCACTACTACTGGGCATACGATCCCAAAAGAATAACATTTGATTTATCATTTAGTAAGTTCTAATTTCCAAATAGCAGCCAGTAACCTGTTCTTGTTTGGTGTCTTTAGAATTGTCATGAAAAATCCTCTCTTATGATAGAGTCAGATATCAAATTAGAATTTTGAAAATACCACTTTTAGAAAGTTGCCCTTTTCCTGCCTTAGCCATTAACGGCCTCCTTATGAGGTTGGTGGGCAGCAGAGGCCACCCGCCAAACTCTTTGGGCTGCCACTCAAGTCTTCTGCCCACTGGTCCTATTATGAGTATTCCGATGGGCGAGCGGGAAACTCACCACAACATTGACGCTGGCCCATAATCGAGCCGGGTGCAATATTGCGATATGTCTGGTGCGAGAGCACCTGGCAGGCTTTTCACTGCATGTAAATCAGCCAGTGAAAAGGGGTGAAGGGGCTGTCCATGGGGAGCCCTGCACTGCCCATGCCAAGTGCCTGGGCAAAGCAGGGGTCCCCCGGCACCTAATCTCCGCCAGCCTTTGCCTGTCATGCAAAATCTGGCAGACACTGGACTTGTGATCCCCAGGACAGCGCTGCTTGCAGCACTGCCCTGGCGGATTAAGACCACCAGCACCTTCAGTCTGTCGGCCGGCCTAAAAGTGGCCAATGTTGGCAGTCCGACTGTGGCACTTTTGCCATGGTCATAATGTGGAGGTTGGACTGCCACTTTCGCAGCGTTCTGACCGCCACTGTGAGTGTGGTGGTTTTAAGACCGCTGCACTCATAATAAGGGCCTTAGTGTCTGCAGCTTGTCTTTGTTCACATGACTGGGTGTAGCTCACAGTTCAGCTTTGTGCATTCCTCCTAGACAGCCCACATAATAGAGACCTCAGGTGTGCCTAGATGTGCCAACAGTGACAGGATGGAAGGACAAAGCTTGACACAGCCCTACTTACACTTGATGTGTTGTGCCTCCACACACGGGCTGCATGTCCACTGAAGATAGTCTGGAGCCAGGACAGGGAAGGAAAGATGCCTGGGGACTTCAAAGGGAACCCTCTAGAAGCTTCTCCACCACGTCAAAAGCACAACTGGGTAAAATACAGGCCCTTAGGCACCAACTCTTCAGTACACTTCTGGACCTGTGGGTTCTCTTCAAGGAAGGACAGCTGTGCAGCTGAAAGGGCTGCAGCTTTGCTGGACTGCTGCTCTGAAGGACTACTCCCCTACTGGGCTGAACTGCTCTCTGCTGTTCTCTTGCCTGGGTGAGAAGGAATGGACCTGCATCAGTTGAACTGAGATCTCCACAGGCCAATTGGCTGGCCTCTTGACTTGAGCCTCAGTGACAGAAGGCTCCAACAACCTTGTACCCAGCACATGGAATCTGTGATCTATGAATCTGTCTTGCCACGTGGAGCTACCTCTGTCCTGGACCCTTGAAAGTGGTCCAAAGTTGCTTTGCCATCTTCTGTGGATCCAGTGGGACCCATGTATCTCCTCTGCTGTGAGTTGCATCCCAATTAGAACCGATGCATTACAGATTCTGCATGGATCAGTACCGCCACAAAGACCCACATCGCAGCCCATCACCTCATCAGAACCACCCCTGCGTAATGCATCCTTGGTGCAGGCCCTCGTATCCCACGTCAACAGCAACCTCAAAGATGCCGGATTCTGCATTGCAGCCTCATTGTTCCTTGAAACTGATGCATTGCAACACATCCTCAATGCTGGACTTTGCATTGCAAGCTCTTGTCAACAGGATCATTGACGATGATGCAGGACCTTCCAGTGCTGCCCTTTGCATCTGAGAACTGGCACATATCTTCAGCTGTGCAATGCTTCTTCAGCGCAGATCCTTGCAATGCTCCCCAAACCAGGATTTAAGGTATTCTGTTCAGTCTGTACCTGCACCTGTGAGGGCTCCTCTCCTATCGGGTCTTCTGCCACTTCCATTTGGCCCCTATTGGCACAGAAGGAGCTACAGAATCCTGGGAGAGATTTATATCAAATTGGCTTTGCCCCACACCTGTAGATACATTCAGTGAGCTCTCACAACCCTCGTCTGCCTGCGCTGGAATTTCCATGGATGCCAGGGATTTAGCCATAGTGACAAATTGTGGGTTGTTGGTGTTTTTAACCCTTTGGAACACCGAGGGGCATACTGCCTTCCTTTTGGCCTTCTGCTGATGCGGTACAATCTTAGTAGCCACTGTGCTCAACACCATGCTATGTACCTGCCTCATGCCTTATTTCAGTTCTTGCATAGCTGATAAGCAGTTCCAACAGTGAGGTGCGAGGTACAAGATATAGGCCCTGTAGGAGGCTGGCCTGGATTGTAGTGGGTACCAGAGGTACTTACACCTTGTGCCAGGTCCAGTTATCGCTTATTAGTGTAGAAGAGGTGTTTCTAGCAGCTTAGACTGATAGAAGGTAGCTATGACAAAGCAGCTTAGGCTGAACTAGGAGACATGTAAAGCTCCTACTATACCACTGGTGTCATATGCACAATATCATAAGAAAACACAATACACAGAGTTACTAAAAATAAAGGTACTTTATTTTTATGACAATATGCCACAAGTAACCCAGTGAGTACCCTAAGTATGAGGATAAGTTATATACACATGATATATGTACACAAAACAAAATTAGGTAAGTAATAGCAAGAAAAATAATGCAAGCAGTGTAGAATTACAGTAGATTGCAAGAGAAGCAAATAGGTATAGGGGCAACACAAACCATATACTCCAAAAGTGGAATGCGAACCACGAATGGACCCCAAACCTATGTGAGCTTGTAGATGGTCGTGGGACTGCAAGAAAACAGTGAGGGTTAGACAAATAGCCCACCCCAAGACCCTGAAAATTAGGTGTAAAGTGCACCTACTACCCCCAGAGAGCACAGAAGTCGTGATAGGGGGATTCTGCAGGAAGAACAACAACCAGTAATGCAAAAACAGTGGATTTCTGGACCTGAGTACCTGTAAGACAAGGGACCAAGTCCAATAGTCGCGACAGTGTCGAGAGTGGGCAGGAGCCCAGGAAATGCCAGCTGAGGGTGAAAGGAAGCTGCCACTGGATGGAAGAAGCTTGGAGTTCTGCAAGAAAGAAGAGAGCTAGGGACTTCTCCCTTGGAAGACGGATGTCCCACGTTGCGGTGAAGCTTGCAGAGGTGTTCCCACGCAGAAAGACTGCAAACAAGCCTTGCTAGCTGCAAGGGTTGCAGTAGAGGTTTCTGGGTGCTGCTGTGGCCCAGTAGGGACCAAGATGTTGCCACTTGGAGGAGGAGACAGAGGGGGCACCCAGCAACTCAGGGAGCCCTCACAGAAGCAGGCAGCACCCACAGAAGTACCTAAACAGGCACTTGGAAGAAGAGTGAACCGGAGTCCATGCAAAGTCACAAAAGGGGATCCCACGATGCCGGAGGAGAACTCAGAAGGTTGTGCACTGCAGGAAGGAGTAACGGGGACCCCAGCTTGGCTGTGCACAAAGGAAATCTTGGAAGAGTGCACAGAAGCCAGAGCAGCTGCAAATCACGTGATACCCAGCAATGCAGTCTAGCGTGGGGAGGCAAGGACTTACCTCCACCAAACTTGGACTGAAGAGCCACTGGACTGTGGGAGTCACTTGGACACAGTTACTGAGTTCCAGGGACCACGCTCGTCAGGATGAGAGGGGACCCAGAGGACCAGTGTTTCAGTCTTCTGGTGCCTGCATTAGCAGGGGGAAGATTCAGTCGACCCACAGGAGATTTTTTTGGAGCTTCTGGTGCAGGGTGAAGGCAGACTACCCCCAGAGCATGCACCACCTGGAAACAGTCGAGAAAGCTGGCAGGATGAGGTGATACAAGGTTGCTAGTAGTCGTCTTCCCACCTTGTTGCGGTTTTGCAGGCATCCTGAGCAGTCAGCGGTCGATCCTTTGGTAGAAGGTGAAGAGGGAGATGCAGAGGAACTCTGATGAGCTCTTGCATTCATATTCTGCTGAATTCCCCAAAGCAGAGTCCCTAAATAGCCAGAAAAGGAGGTTTGGCTACCTAGGAAGGAGGATTGGCTACCAAGACAGGTAAGAGCCTATCAGAAGGAGCCTCTGACATCACCTGCTGGCACTGGCCACTCAGAGCAGTCCAGTGTGCCCCCAACACCTCTGTTTCCAAGATGGCAGAGGTCTGGGACACACTGGAGGAGCTCTGGGCACCTCCCCTGGGAGGTGCAGGTCAGGGGAATGGTCACTCCCCTTTCCTTTGTCCAGTTTCGCGCCAGAGCAGGGCTGGGGGATCCCTGAACCAGTGTAGACTGGCTTATGCAGAGATGGGCACCATCTGTGCCCATCAAAGCATTTCCAGAGGCTGGGGGAGGCTACTCCTCCCCAGCCCTCACACCTATTTCCAAAGGGAGAGGGTGTTACACCCTCTCTCAGAGGAAGTCCTTTGTTCTGCCTTCCTGGGCCAGGGCTGCCTGGACCCCAGGAGGGCAGAAAACTGTCTGAGGGTTGGCAGCAGCAGTAGCTGCAGTGGAGACCCTGGAAAGGCAGTTTGGCAGTACCCGGGTACTGTGCTAGAGTCCCGGGGGATTATGTTACATGGCCATGTTCGGAGTTACCATTGTGACGCTATACATAGGTAGTGACCTATGTATAGTGCACGCATGTAATGGTGTCCCCGCACTCACAAAGTCCAGGGAATTTGCCCTGAATGATGTGGGGGCACCTTGGCTAGTGCCAGGATGCCCACACACTAAGTACCTTTGCACCCAACCTTCACCAGGTGAAGGTTAGGCATATAGGTGACTTATAAGTTACTTAAGTGCAGTGGTAAATGGCTGTGAAATAACGTGGACGTTATTTCACGCAGGCTGCACTGGCAGGCCTGTGTAAGAATTGTCAGAGCTCCCTATGGGTGGCAAAAGAAATGCTGCAGCCCATAGGGATCTCCTGGAACCCCAATATCTTGGGCACCTCAGTACCATATACTAGGGAATTATAAGGGTGTACCAGTATGCCAATGTGAATTGGTAAATTTAGTCACTAGCCTGTTAGTGACAAATTTGGAAAGCAGAGAGAGCATAACCACTGAGGTTCTGGTTAGCAGAGCCTCAGTGAGACAGTTAGGCATCACACAGGGAACACACATAGGCCACAAACTTATGAGCACTGGGGTCCTGGCTAGCAGGATCCCAGTGACACATAACAAACATACTGACAACATAGGGTCTTCACTATGAGCACTGGGCCCTGGCTAGCAGGATCCCAGTGTTTCAGTGAAAACACCCTGACATATACTCACAAACAGGCCAAAAGTGGGGGTAACAAGGCTAGAAAGAGGCTACTTTCTCACAGGCCCTCATTATGAACATGGGGCAATCACGGCTCCGCCGGCGATGGCGTTAACTACCGCCAACAGGCTGGCGGTCCGGACCACCAAATAATGAAGCACATGAAAAACAGCCAGCGGGCCATCCACACACTGCCATTAGAGGAGTGCTGACAATGATGGAAGAGGCCGCCCACAGGCCGACGGAAAGGCCCTACCTGCCCAAAAAATAATGAAGCACAAGACCGCTGTCAGTTCCGGGTCGGAAACCACCACCACGCAATGCGTGGCAGAAACGAACCAAATAAAAGGAAACACTCACTGTAGGTACACACAGCACGCCGAAACAGACATGGAGAGAGAGATGCAAAAAATATCAGTCCTGCTCCTTGCAATATACCTCCACGACTGTGACCGCCACCGACCGTAAGTACTGCAACCTAGTGCACATGGGAACAAAGGGCACAGTTACACACCCACCCCACCCTCCCTGCTACGCACTCCCAACCCCTCCCACCATCACATGCCATACACACCAGAATGAAAGGTACTTACACGACACAAGGCAAATAAACCTGCCCAAAATACACACATCTACACAGCATACCCCCACAATGAAACAATGAACCACATCTCCATATCTTGCCTACAGCACCACTGGGCACACAAACTTTAATATAACAAAAAAATAGTAATGTCCAAATAAGGCCATTGGCCAGTCCATGATAAATGCCCTGAGGGGTCCAAAGTGCCTGACTTGACTCCCACATGTGCACAGGGTACTCCACTGTAAAGGGACATCAATGGGGCAGCCAGACCCCTCAGGGAATAGGGGCAAGGGGTAGCAGGGGAGTGGACTTATGCCTTGAAGGGGGGGGCTTAGGCTTACGTGTGGGAGGTGGAGGGGGTTCGGGCTTGCCCTTGGAAGGTGGGTAGAGTAGGCTTGGACCGAGGGGTGGCAGAGGGACCTGGGGCAGCACGAGGCTTCTTCCTCTCCGGGATGGCAGACTGGGACGGACTTGGACGAGGAAGGAGTGGACAGGGCAAGGAGATGGGCACATTTAGGGATGAGACGGGGTGGGCCAGTGAGTTAAAACAGGTCAACACAGGAGAGAAAAAGTTTTCTTAGGGGCAGTTGGGGTGGATATGGAGGAAGGTGTGGGAGTGGAGGTTGAGGGAGTGCTTGTAACGGGTATAGGTGTGCTGGACGTGGATTCAGGTGCCTGTTCAGCATGCTGATGTGTGGTGGATGTGTGTTGAGTGGGTGTATGGGAAAGTTTGAGTGTCTTGGGGAGAGAGGGGGTGGACATAGTGGGACAGGCTGCCAGTGTAAATGGATGTTGTCTGGGTGTCTGCAGGTCTGGTGAGTGTTCTGCATGTTTAAGTCAATATAGTTGTGGTGATTGCAGGTGTGGTGTCTGGGGTGGATGACTGGATGTCAGATGTTGTGGTGACTGCAAGAATGGGGCCACCAGCAGTGACTGAGGGTGCAGTGCATGGGGGTGTGCATGTTGAGGTGACAGACAGGGAGACAGGAGAGGTGGACACACTAGGGGAAGTTGATGTTGTCGTGTGTGCCTTTGTATGTTGGCTGTGTATATGCCTGTGGTGGGAAGTGTGGTGCTTGTGTTTCTCTGTGTGCTTATTGTGTGTTGAGGTGTGTGCATGGCTGTCTGGACATGTGCTTGGGATAGGTGAAGGGAGTGGGGTGCTGGAAGGGGTTGAGGTGCTGGGAGGAGGGACGGAAAAACCAGAGACACTGGCTGCTGTCAAAGAGGAGGCCAGAGCCTGAAAAGATCCTAGAGAGGCCAGACATGGCACCGTGAATGCCTTCCAGGTATGCATTGCATTGCTGCATCTGGGATGCTAGCCCCTGGATGGCATTCACAATGGTTGTCTGCCCTACAGAGATGGTCCTCAGGAGGTCAATAGCCTCCTGAGTGCCTGGCACTAGACAGCATACATACCACAGCACAGAAACACATCCATCAAAGTGGTATTAAACAGTGTTGGTACTCGCCCCCTTGTGGCTGCTGTGCTGCCCTCAAGCCCCCATCCAAATCTGGATATGCCACCGCCAGAATACGGGACATTGGGGGGTCAGGTTCTGACAGGCACCCCTTCCTAGTTGGGAGCCCTTCCCCAGATGGGCCTTGCAAGTCTTCCTGGCCAAGCGCCACAGGCCCCTCACCGCTTCCTGCAGTGGTTGCTCTGTCGGTTGTAGACCCCCAGGGTCCGCACCTCCGTGGCAATAGCTTGCCAGAGTCCCCTCTTCTGATGGGCGCTGACCTGTATGGGACAGACAGAGAAGAAAAACAGACGTCAGGATATGCCCCTTCTGATACAGCTGACATGTCGTCCCCTATTGGATGGAAATTTCACAGGATAATTTTACCAAAATCACTAACAGTACTTGCCACACAATCTACACCTGTGCAGTTACAAATCGAGCACACATGCATACAAGCATCTGCCACCATCACAAACATCCATGTAAGACAACCGCCAACTCACCTGCTCCACTGGTCGCCCATATAACTTGACATACAGAGGTAGGACCCCATCCACCAGCTTCACCAGCTCCTGGTTGGGCTGGCTGGGGCCCTTTCCCCTGTGCCTCGTGCCATTGGAGTATCCAGAGCAGCACACTCAGTGGAGTACTTGCATGCACGGGATTCAGGAGTCAAGTGAAATTGTGGTGACAACATAGTGTAAGCTCCGCGGCGGTGTGCACTGTCACCACCGACAGCGATCATGATAGGCCCACTTTCGCCATTGACAACCATGGAAACCAATGAATGGGTGCACAGCAGTGAAAACCGCCTTCCACCATGACAACTACCCCCAGTGGAATGATGTCACTTCCACTCCTTCATATCTGGATGGCAGGAGGCTGCTATTTTGTTAGCACCATGTACATATTTCCTGGTCAGGGGCCCCATTCAGGGCCCTCAAATCCAAGCCCTTAGTTGCCTGCCCACATGAGTGTGTGTTCCTCACATCAAACCAGAGGTATCACTGCATACATGTCCCTAAAGTTGTACATTATACATCGCTTGTGTGTGTGTAACCTAGGTATTGTACACCAGTTATTCATTCTCAACATGTTTTGCATGTGTATGTGTGCCCCTCATATGTGTTCTTTCCCCCCCATAGGTACAGACCAATGTGGTAAGGGAGGGCACCATCTGTGTACAGACCTCTTGTTGATTTGGATACCGTCGTGGAATGTCACATCATTGTAACATACAGGCTCAGTTGTGCAACAATCCAGGACCTATGTGCTTTACTGGATCCTGTACTGAGACCGGCTAATTGGAATCAGCATGCCATCCCTACTGAAGCACAAGTGCTCTATTTCTTGGCTGCAGGCTCATTTCAGGTGACAGTGGGCATGGGTGCAGGGTTCTCACAGCCAATGTTCAGTCTCATCCTGTCCAAATTCCTGGATGCATTTGTGCAACACATGCAGACATATTTCAAGTTTCCCCAACGGACTGAACTCCCCGTCATCAAGTCTGAATGTTATGCATTTGCTAACATTCCCCATGTGATAGGTGCCATCGATGGAACCCACATAGCTCTCATCCCCCAAGAGAGAATGAACAGGTGTTTAGGAACAGAAAGAACTTCCACTCAATGAACATACAATTGGTGTGTACTGCTGACAAGTTCATATTGCATGTAAATGCCATGTTTCCAGGATCAGTTCATGATTCCTTTGTCTTGAGGAACAGCAGTGTGCCACACATGATGGAATAACTACAAGGGGTTAGAGGTTAGCTCATAGGTGAGTGTGTATGACACTGGATCAGTACATAGCTGACAAGTAATGGGAGTTTGTTAAAGTGCTCTTTCGCCCAGTTTTGCAGGTGGTTCTGGCTATCCCAACTTGCAATGGCTCCGGACACCTGTGAGGAATCCCCAGGACAAATGCAGAGAGGAATTACAATGAGGCCCATGGTCGTACTTGGAGGGTGATTGAGCGCACTATAGGTCTCCTGAAGGCTAGATTTCATTGCCTCCATCTCCCTGGGGGATTCCTGTGCTATGGCCCTGAAAAGGTGTGTAGAATAGTGGTGGCCTACTGCATGCTGCACAGCTTGGCTTTAAGGAGAGCTATCCCCCTACTAGAGGAGGAGGGTACTGTACATCCACACCTGCTACCTCTGAGAGGGGATGAGAGTGATCGTGAGGATGAAGAGGGGGAAGATGTCCACTCCAGGAACCAGCTGATCCACCTATACTTCCAGTGACTATGAGGTTACCATTCACTGATGCTGTTGCCTGCACTGCATAATGTTTGTCTGACTCATTTGTTTGGGGATGTGGTGTCTGTAGTCATTGGCTGTTACCTGAAGACTGAGGTGGCATGGTCCATGGATACATACATGGTGTACATTTTGAGTTACTCCAGACAATGTTGTGCGTGTGGTACCATTCCTGCAATAAATGTATGAATATGGAATTGACTGGCTAATGCATTCACACTTACAACTGAATATTCATAATAACAGGCGGACATACGAATTGGTGTAAATGTGTTTTATTACGTGTCACAATTTCATAGGTGTGCTGTACAGTGATAGGGAGTGGGCTCATGGTGCATGTCCATACCAGGTACATGGGCTCAGAGATTGGTGGCAGTGGGTATTGGTCCATATGCCACTTGCAAGTTGTTATGTTGCTATTGGCAGGTCAAGATGGCAGCACAGTGGCACACTTGGGAGAGAGTTCAGGTCAAAGTCACTTCTTAGTTGGGGCTTTGGCATGTGTTCCAGTGCCATATCTGGGTCTGAGGGCACGTTTGAGTGACTGGTGCTGGGTTGCAGGGGAAAGGTTACTGGTCTCCTGTGTGTACTCTTCCAGTGCCACCAGTCCAGTTGATGCTGCAGATGCAGAGGGCAGGTCTGTGTCATGGGCAGTGGTAGGTGCTTCCAGATTTGTGGGGGTCTCAGGCTGGCATGGGTAGTGGTGCTGCAGCACCCCTGCAATGGTGGCCATGGTGGCCTATCTGCAGCCTTTGACTCTGCCCCAGGGAGGCCAGGATCTGGTCCATCCTGTCTTGGGTAAGGTGGTATGCGCTGAGGACCCCAGAGATCACCTCCTGGGCTGCAGCATCCATCCTTTGGCCTCCCCCCCGGGCCACTGATGCCCTCCCACCGGGCCAAGCCCCCTGTGCCTGTGTCCCCTGCACAGGTCTGGCAATCCCACTTGCACTGGGGCCATCATCATCCTGCCTGTTAGTTGGTGGTGACTCTGTCCTCTGTACATGTGGTTCGCCAGTGTGTGGCCTGGAGACACTGGTGTGAGGTCATTTGGCCTGAACTGATGGTGGTGGCTGAGTGGTAGGGGTGTCAGTGGTATCCTGGGTGGGGCTGCTGGAGGGTGACAGTCCAGGACTGTGTGATGTTCCAGGGTAATCTTTACTGTCCATACGTCCCTCTCCAGTCTCCTGAGTGGGGCATTTGTCTTCGTGTGGGGTGCTGGCACTTCTTGGCCTTTCTGTCCAGGTGGCATGGGTGGTGGTGCTTGTGGGGGGGAGTGAACATGTGTATTACATGTACAGAAACAGGATAAAAATACACAGCCCTGCCCTATTTTCTGCTCTTCCCCTGTCGGGCCATGCAGGGGCCCCTTGTGGGATTATCCTTCCATTTTGCATGGAATGTGGAGTTACACTATGGTGCAGTGGCTCCATTGTGATTCCTTGCAGGGGTAGGTGACTGTGCACGGGGGGATGTGGGCCTGTTAGTGGGTTTGTAGGCATGCAGGGTGACTGGATGTAGTTATTGTGGCCTGGGTGGGGTAGTGGTCCTGGTGGTAGTTAGAGGGGTGGGGTGGTACATGCATTACAGGTGTGGTGGATATGCAGTTATTGTAGTTGACTTACCCGAGTCCAGTCCTCCAGTGAGTCCAGTGGGGCCCTCCGGCTGCAGGATAGCCAGTACCTTCTCCTCCCCCAGTTTTCTGTACTGCAATGTAGTGCCTGGATGCCATTGACCTCACCTTCCGGCACAGGTCGTTCCACCTCTTGCGGATGTCGTCCCTTGTGCATGGATGGTTTCCCACTGCATTGACCTTGTTCACAATTGTCTGCCATAACTCCATCTTCCTGGCTATGGGTGTGTGCTGGACCTGTGCCCCGAAGATTTGTGGCTCGACCTTCAGTATTTTGTCCACCATGGTATTTATCTCCCTATCTGTGAAGCATGGGTGCTTAGGGGGTGCCATGGTGTGTGTTATGGGTGTGTGTGCTGGGTGTATTGGTGAGGGTGCTTTTGTGTATATGTGTGTGTGCCTTTTGTTATGTTGTGTTCAGTGTATGCGTGTAGTGTTCTCAATATGTCAAGCACTTGGCATTGCTAAGGATTGCTAGGGTGTTTATGTGAGTGTTTTGTAGTGTTGTGGATGTGTGTCAGGTGTGAGGTTTTCAAACTTGCCAATATGTTCATTTCATGCTGTAGGATCCCATTGCTGGCCAAGGTGGTCCATACCGCCAATCTTCGCTCGACATCCACTATCCTCGACTGTGATTTGTACATCATTATTTGGTGGTCTGAGGATTTGTCTGCTTGGCGGTGGCGGGGTGGGTTCTACAGCCTTTCTGCCATCAAGGGCCCTGGCAGTGGCAGGAGGTTGCAGAATTTTGGGAGGTTTCTGTTATTGGCATCATTATATGGCAGTGTGCTGTTCACCACCACTAGCGGTCGGCGGTATTTCCCACCATGTTCATAATGACCACCATAGTGTCCCAGTTACTTTTGGTGCTCTCCTTATATTACCAATGCTAGAAAGCAAGGAGGCAAGAAGGCAGGTATGGGGCGCCCAACCCAGAGACCCTCAGTCCAGGTTAAGAGACAGGCACAGACCACTAGTTGAACATAGCAAGGCACGCCTCACCTACCCCTGGTGAGAAACCTGGTGGCACCCCTCTCCCGTCCAGCTGATTCAGCAGCCTGTGCCTGGCATCTCATGTTTGTGCAATGTTCCTGATTGTACTGCTTGAATCTCTCCTCGAGCGTCCTCATTCATGCGTAGCATAGCAAGTGGCACCTGACCCAGTTATGCATAAAAGCAGGAGGACAAAACCTTTCCCACATTCCAACTTTCCTGCTAGGATGTCGAGGTTTATTACGGCCGTAGTAGGGAATCCTAAAATGAGATGATGCTGCATGCTACAACATGAAGAAGGGGGAAGGGTCTGAAACGCATCTAGCAGTGGATCATAAGAGATCTGTCCGCTGCCTCTTCCCAAAGTAAATTAAATACGTGAGTTGAAAGATGCTCATCTTAAAGAAAATGGTGCACTTCATCAGAGGCTGGAGAACATTGAGGAGGTACTGTGTCACAATTTCAGCACGTTTCCAGGAGTTGGAGCAGAGGGTGTCAGATCTGGAAGATCACTCCCTTAACTGGGACAGGGAGATAAGCTATTTACAGAAAAAGCTGTGTGAGTCACAGACTAAACTTGACGGGCATGGAAAATTACACCCGGAGGTTGAACCTCCATTTTGTGGGGATAGCAGAAGGAGCTGAGACCACAGGGAAATCATCAGAGTATGCTGCAATCTAAAGAGTCATTGATTAACTAATACATATTGGAAAATTCACCAGAGGACTTATCAGTCATTGGACACCTGCCCAGAGGTCAACAAATGCAAAGTATACCCGAACGGTCAATATGAACTTGCGGATTACAGAATAAAGGAGTTGATACCTTCCAAGGTGATTCAAAATAAATTTCCCTACCTGGTAATGCCAACACTAAAGTATTCTCAGGTATGTCATGTCGCATCAGTCCACTGAAGAAAGGACTTTATCAGATTGGTGGGCAGTTCAGGGCAGTTGAGTCCCAGGCCTTTATAGTCCAACAGTCAAAGTTAAAGATGTTATTTAAAGGCCAATTCTTTCTGTGTACATTGCTTGAAGAGGCCTAGGATGTACTGAAGAAGGTTCCGGCCTAATGAGCAGAGCTACAAAAGCTAGGGAATTTATATTAATGAAGAGGCCCCAAGTCTGCAGAGGTGGTTTAGGCTGGATGATATGCAATGTTGAATGTTTTCAAAGTCTTGATGTCAATGTTTTTTTTATCATGAAAAATGTAAATGTGTGTTGTGAAATTGGCGTGACAGCAGGGAGAGGGAGATAAAGGTCTTCTCTCCTAGGGAAGCATGACTAGATGCTATAACAGGGCACCTGAAGTAGGTAGGGATGGTTGGGGGTAGGATGGACAGTTCCCCCTCCAAGGGTAGATGGGCACCGATATGAGGGGAGTGGTTGGGGTGATGAGGAAGTTGCACACAGGGTGGATTATATTAATAAATTAGCAGATTTGTGATCAGAGGAGTTTTTATTGTTTGAAGTACACATTATATTGAGCGAAGTGACTGGTGAGGCTATCCAGCTTGGTGCTTATTGGGAGGGAGCATAGCAAAAATAGACTAAACTAATTGGGCAAGATTGGTGTGATTTCATGTAATATGAGTGGCATCTTAAAAAACAGAAATATGGGGCTAGAATGAATTGGCTATCTTCATTTAATTCAGAAGTTATTTATCTACAGGAGACTCACCTCAAGGATAATAATCCGAAGATACATATCCTAATAAATATTCCCATTTGTTTTTTGCTTTAGCAGGTTTGGCTGTCCGGGGTGTGGCAATATTACTTTAAAGAACAGTGGCCTGGGAGGGCATATAAGAGATAAGGGATAAGTGGGTAAGATGGATTTGACTAAAAGTCCTGATGCAATCAGTCTCCCTGAATCTTGTTAATTATTATGGCCCAGTGCAAGATGGAGCTACTCCCTTAAGGGAATTGTTTGTTGCAGTGTGGGCGGCAGAGGGACCCTTGATATGGGGATGAGGGGATTTGAGTTTCATCCAGGACCTTAAACAGGATACCTCGAATTTAGTGAAAAAACAACTAAAGCCTAAAACCGCTTCCGTTCTTGGTGTTATGAAGCATGATCTAAATCTGGTAGACCCATGCCGGATGGATCATCCAGATCAGGTGCAGTATACTTGTTTTTCCAGTTAATTCACTACAGCTTCACAATTATACTTTTTCTTAAGTTTTTTGAGTTGGGATAGCACAGAACTAGGGCTAACACTTTTTCAGACCCTTCGGTGGTATACGTCAGTATAGAACTCAAAGAACTGCGTGCTCCAAGATCAAGATGGTAGTTTGATAGAACTCTCTTGACAAATCAGGTTTGGTTAGATCCAATGCGAAATGTTACCTGATTATTTTTTCTTAAATCAATCAAAATACTGCTTCACTTTTTGCGGCATGGGGAACATTTAAAGCCGCATTACGAGGCCAGGTGATTGCCTACAAATCAGAGTAGCATAGACTTCAGAAAGCTCAAATCGGAGAGTTACAGACACCTGATTCACAATGGGCAAGAGGCATTATCCAGTGAAAGGGGAGGAACTAATCGAAAAAAGCGGTTTGATCAGGAGAAGCAGAAATTGAAACATTTCTTTGTACTTGAGGAGATAAATAGTGAGAGAACCTTCCAGCAAAAACAGTACAAGGAGGTTGTTGGCTTGGTAAGTATGTCTTAAGCGGGAGTGTAGAAAAGTCCTCCTTTTCACCCAGGTCATCCCCAATGTTTTGGACAGATACTGGAGATTACTGACTCTGAGTGGGTGCTGCTAACCAGTCCCAGAACCGTTGCTCTGTGTAAAATGGTTATGCAAAATAGGCTAATTATAATTGGCTGTACCAATGCTTGTATAAGTTCCTGGTATATCATAGGGCGTGTAGGTTTAGGGGCCCCAGCATAAGTATTGCACCCATAGGTGCACTGCTGTGTTGCTCAGTGTCATTTTAAAGGCAGGCTTACCTTGCTGGCTGTTTTTAAGGTAAATGTAACCGCAAATTCGACTTTGGAAATAAAAGTGATTCCAAAGTCCTAAGCTATCTTATTTTTACAAATATGTCACCCCTAAGGTGTGCTCTAGGTGCCCACAGGGTTGAGTGCAGTGTAATTATAAGCAGGAGCTTTGTAAACGATGTTTTATAAGCCCTGGTGAGGGAAAAAGAGCTAAATGAGTTTTCCCTATCGTAGTGAATGAGCTCTAAAGACTAAAATGGAGAGACATTATTTCATTTTCCATAGGAAGAGCTAAATCTGGCATGTTTAGTATCAAATTAAAAGTTATAATACATCCACCAACGTGCCACTGTTGAATTTAATAAAACATGTACCTAAAAAGAGTTTTAGAACTCTTACTAAAAGTTACCAGTTTCAACCCTGTAGTACTCTGCTCTGATTGGTGTGCCTCTGGCAGCCTGAGCCATGCAGTCTCGATGAGGTGTGAAGTGGTCTAGGCTGACACAAAGGAAGCATCCGGTAGGAGGAGATCTGCCTCACCGGATGGTGGAACAGGATGGGGAGAGCAGCCAAAATGGTCTTCAAAGGAGGGAAGGACATTTGGGACAGCAAATGTAACTCCCTCATTTCCTGCAAACCCAGACAGCCAGGTACCCCCTGATTAGATGAAGAGAGGGCTGGAAAGGGGCGTGCCAAGGGAAACTTAGTCAGACCAGTGGGTGACCTAAGCCAGCCCTAATCTCTGAGATTGAATTGTTGCCACCTTGGAGTCTCTGAGAATGTTGCTCCCTGGGATTGATTTTTGCCACACTTCCCAGGAAGTGGTCACTCAAGAGGGTGGTGGTGTACGTGATTGAACAGCATCCCCCCACGGTTTCCAACCCAGAAGCTAGGATAAAACTGGCAGAGCTGCACTCTGCTCAGATCCCTACAGGAACAAGACAAGAAGAAGAAGGACTGCCCTGCTGCACCCCTGGCCTGCACCCGGACACTGCACTCAGAAGGACTGCACCAGCTGCACACTTAGGCTTCACCACAAAAAGGACTTTGCCTGGCATCTACTGCTTCAAGAAGGGACTTCATGTATGCTTCAGGTAGAAAATAGCTGACCAGAGTGCCCTGCATCAAGCCTGAAGGAACTTACCAGCTGACCAGTAACCAATGGTCCTTTTTAGATTTGAGTCAAGTGCCTTCTGGGAGTTGGAGTCCTAACCCTCATGGAGCAACTCAGAGCTTCTGGAACCTTGGGGTGAGTTGTGGACTCCTAAGGAACCTTGGAGAAACTTCTGGAACAAGATCCAGAAGTTTGTAGAAGTTTGGAGCAACTTTGAAAAAAGCTCCTTAAGTGGACAGACCCGACGTTTTGAAGCAAGACGGCTTACATTGACCGTGACCGGGCCTTACTTGCAGGGTCATCCCACTGGAAAACTCTGGAGTCCCAGACTTCCAGGATTTGATCGGGGGCTCGGCTTGCTGTGGAGGATCGTCCATCGTCGGAGTGAAAAAGCTCCCAAAAAGTTTCTTAGTCCGAACGGAAAAAGTTGACCGAGGCTTCCCGTGCAGTGGATCCAAGGAGGGGACCATGGAGGTCGGCTTCAATCTCAACTGGGTCCCAGATGAAGATTTCCATCATGAAAAATCCTTGACCGAGGTCTCCTGTGACGAGGATCTGAAAAGGCCTCCAGTGAGGTCGGAATTGACTTGTGACTTTGTCCTGATCCAGAAAATCTTTAGGAAAAAGACGAAGTCTGAAGATAACATTTTAAATAAGGCCTCTCGCTCACTGTAGCCCAGAAGGGCCCCACCACGATCAGCCTCAAATTTTGATTTTGATTTGGTTGAATGCGACCAGATGTCCAGATTGGCGCTCTAGAAAGAATTTATTCTTCAAAAATTCATATCTCCGATTCCCTTTGTTGGAATTTTGTCATTTTAGTGCCATTTTAAAGATACAATATAATCTATTATTATAAATTGGTGTTGGATTTTTATTGTATTTTACTAATTTACTATTTGTGATTATTGAATGCTTTACATACCTGTCTCCTAAGTTAAGCCTAACTGCTCATTGCCAAGCGACCAAGGGTTGAGCTGGGATTAATTTGTTGAGACCCTGACTGGACCTTGTGGGGGTTTTCGGCCTGTTGCTAAGTGTAGGTACTTACCTGCCATTACCAATAATCGACTTTCCAACAAGGAGACAGTGTGGTTTACAGAAATCCAAGATTTAAGTTTGAAAGCTGGGCAAACAAAAGACCATAAAATAGCTCAAGTACTTCTGCATCATTACAAAATATTTAAGAGAATGGCAGAACAATTCCTAATGCAAGTTTTGAAGAGTTCTATAGCTGGTTCCAGTCCCATACTTGGTAGAGGAGCAAGTAGAGAGGCTAGAGAGGCCATGTCAACCTGAGAGGCAGCTCTTGCATTACAAAAATGCCTCATGATAAAGGTAGCAGCAGCAATGGGGTTCTGACAGAGGTCTACAAAAAGTTCCAGAAAGAGCTGCTACTTCGACTGGTACAATTACATAATGCAATTAGAAACAGGCTGAATATTCCATCTTCATTTAAAGAATCAGTGAAAGGAAGCTTTTTGAAAAAGAATCAACTTTGAGTACAAGCTCCTATCAACCACAAAGTCACCTCAATGCCAATTATAAGTTACTTGCAAAAATTCAGGAATCTCAGATAGAGGAGGTTGGGCAGGCGCTGATCCATAATGATCAAAATGGGCTTTTGACAAATTGAACATTGTCTGTGAATACTCAGTACTTTTTCCAGGCAATAGATTTCTTTTCTAGCTGTCCAGCAAAAGCTGCAATAATAATTCTTGGTGGTGAAAAAGCATCTGATCTTATTAATTGGAACACCTTGTACTTTGCACATGATAGATTTGGATTTTCATCTACGCTGGTGGCAATGCTTAAAAATCTATATTAAGGGGCAGAATCACAAATATGAATTACTGCAAAAGTAGCTGGTATAGTGAAAATTAAAGGTGGCACCCATCAGCGGTAACCAATGTATGTATACTATTTGCTTTCTTTTTCGAGCCACTAGTGTCAAGAATATGCAGGGCTCATAGTATTGTCCCTCCAATACAAGGGATGGCCAAACTCAAATTGTTTACAGATGATATGGTCTTCTACCTAAAAGCAGACAGGGCTAATAGTGGTGGTGCTCTAAAAACTATTCAAGAGTATGCACAGCTTGGTGGATATAAGGATAACCAAGGCAAAACTGAGGCCTTGCTTTTTAATGCACAGACATCCAATTTACCTCCAGCTATTGTAGAGCAATATGATAATAATCACCCTATTTGTTATCTTGGATTGTATATGACTAATAAGTATGACGATTTGTTCAAATTGAACTATGATAACACATTAGCAAAGGTGAGAAATCTCTTGACTAGATGGTCATTGCTGCCCCCCACATTAATGGGGAGAGTGTCATTAATTATGAACATGTTTATTTTGCTTCTTTTTTGTTTTTGTTTGCAAACCTCCCAGTAAAAATCAATACGGTCTTTTTTAAGGAATTGGATTCCCACATAATAAAGCTTTTGTGAAAAGGTAACAACTCCAGGTGAGCTATCCAAATCTGCAGCTGGATAAGGAACGGGATGGTTTTGTCCTGCCTGAATTTTTTTGTACAATGCGGCTGCAGGGTTGAATATAATGGTTAGAAGGGGATAAGCAGACGATGATCTGGATATTTTTTGGGGAGAAAATGGCGCAGGACTGTGAAGGCCACCTTATTTTTTTTAAGCTGGTAGGAAGAATTAGATATAAGGTGGTAGAGGCGATTATTTGGGTAGTGAAGAGGTTTGTAAAAGCAAGACAAGTTCCATCACGTCATAGTTTCTTAAGGCTGCAAGAATATCAATTGTTTGGGCTCTCTCTTTCAAAGGAGGTGTGCAAGATTTGGAACTCTAGGGGACATGAATTGTTGAGCGATGTTTACGTTGCAGCTAGGATTTCAAATTGGGATGAAGTTCAGCAACATATAGATGCTGAGCTTTACACGTTTTGGCATAGCTTCTACAGATTAAAGGGTTCATGTCTTGCCACCTGCAATTGGAATAGGCCTCTTCAGAAACACTCAGCCACCCCTCTGGTTGAACATCATCTGAGTTTAATAGAGCAGGTGACGGGATGTCAGGTGTCAGCCGGAGAATGGAACCTCTTTCAATACTGGGCTATAAATACCTTAGAGCAGCAGAGACAATGGGTATTTTTATAATGATGAATGGCATACTATACCCCGCAGGTAATACATAAAGTGTATCCATCCATTCGCAATAAATGCTTTCGGTGTGCCCAGAAAGATAAGGGATATTGGATGCATATCTTTTTGATATGCCCCAAGTTGCAATTCTGGGAGGAGGTTTTCCAAACTCTGAATGCCTGTGTACAAACTATAATCAAGCCCAAAGCAAAATTCGTTTGATTTGAGGCATCTATATCAATTTAGCAACTAGATAAACATGCTCAAAGTTTTATGGCGGCATCCCTAGCAGTAGCTAGATCATTAATATTACAATACTGGCCAATAAAAATGGTCCCAACATTAAATATGAGGATAGAAAATTTATAAAGGACATGTATGTTTGGAGAAGTGCGTGCCAAGAGGATGAATAATATGAAAAGATATATGGCTGTTTGGGAACAGTTTGATGCCTTAGTCCGCCATACAATAACACTTGAGTACTTTTGAATAGTACTTTTGAATAGTGACAATCCCTGCCATAGCCTAGGCACGGTATTACTGTTCTTTTATCATATACAATGGGTACACTCACATTATATTTGAGATTAGTCGATAACGAGAGGCTAATCTCCCATTTCTTAAGCACCTTAAAGTATGTCAATTCGAAAGGATTTAGGAGAGCAGGTGTATAGTGTCGGTACATGTGAATGTTTATCTTTTAGAAAAATGTTGCTATGCTTCCTGTGTTTAAGACTGCTTTTTGTGCATTTTACTCTATAAACGACTGCTATTTTGTGTAACATGAATGTATGTACTGGTTTAGAATCAGCTAGTTATGTATTCTCGCGCCTTAAATTGTGACATGCGGAAACGTCCTATTATGATTTTGCTGCTACATCACGAACAATGCTGCTTAATATTCTAGGACAATTTAGGGTAGGATCAAGCAGTTCCTCAGCACTTTAGCACTTAAAGGTTGGCCAATACTTTGGAGGGTCATGTCAGGTATTTTTCCAGATTTGCGCAAATATGCAGACCCTGAACGTTTGGACTGTACTTTTGTAATGTTGATTCCATGTGGTTGAAGATACATGACCATTTTGATGGGTGAAAGGCTTCCTTTTTCTTTTCTGATTATTTATGATGTTTTCACACTGAAGCATATGATGCACCGTTTCTCTTTGTTTTTGCTGCCTGGGCTGGGTTGGGGGTGTAACATCTACTGTTTGTTAATTCTTTTCTAATCTGCTCAATAAAAATATCTAACAAGTAAAAAGATTTCTGAAATTGCACTAGCTTCAAACCTATATCCTCAATAAATGTTCACATGAAGATATTTACCGTAATGCTGGTGATGACGCAGAAATGAAGGTTTTACATTTATTAGCGCATAAAACGTAGTGCTGCAATAATCAAGTGTGACTTTAACCGAACTAATAAAGATTGTACGGGGACAAATGTGCCCTCAGAGTAGTTTGCCAACATTTATAAGCGTGCTTTATATAACGTGATGTATTAGAATTGCACTAATCCGACATAATCGTAAACGTGTGCTATGATTTGCTTGTTTGAAATGTTTTAACTTAGCATAACTTTAGTGGAGGCTTTGGCCTAGTTGCCTTGTCTCACGGTTTAGATGCTCGTATTTTTCCAATGTGCTAATAAACGTGTATTCTTGCTTGAAGCTGTACTTTTCCAGTGAGATCGTTCACATGCTTATCTTTAAGGTTTCGTGCCAGCCTGGCATCTTCTTCTTTGCTCCAAGGTCAATCTGCAGGTGCGGACAATGGAAGCTCTGAAAGTGAGTTAATTGGTAAAATATGTTGCAACTTACGTTCCCGACTCCAAGGATAATGTATGCTTAGGTAGAAGCTTGTGAACTGTTGTTTTTGATTGGACAATTTGAAGCCAACCTATGAACCCTCCAATGGAAGACCCTACTGGATTTGAACTGTTGTCTATTTAAACCAGGTGCACAAGGAGAAAGCAGCCATTTTATAGCCATTTTATAGTCATTTTTATAACCATTAGCCATTATACCAGCCATTATAGACATTACGAAGGACATCGCCCCTATACCCGCCATTTTGCAGGACATTGGCCATTATGGCCCATCTTGCTGACTTCGTCATTTTGCCGTCTTCTAGAGACTTTTAAGTAATTCTCGCCCTAGAGACTTTAACTTTGATTTGTCCCTTTGCATGAAGTAGTAGTTTTATCTTGCCGCTGTGAGGCAACTGCCCCGTCCATCCTGCCCCTTTGCCCCAGTCCCATGCTGATCGAAACCGGTACCTGTGAGACGAAGACTTCCTTGAATGCTGATTGGATTTGGTAAATATGAAAGGAAAATGTACAATTGCATTGTGTTTTCTTTTTAGGTAACCAACTGCTGATTTTTGATAAGAGCTCTAGTTAGGAGTTTTCCAAATTAATGTTGCTAAATTGTTTTTGCATGAAGTCCCACATGCAGATGCTAATTTGAGGTTAGATGAGGATTCATTTGTTGCACGATGCAATTTGAGACCTTGTTATGCTGACTAAATGTATGCAATTAGCCCATTACAGATTATAGTTTTAGTGGTTTGCGTTGCTATTATCGAAGGCATTGTTATTCAAATGCTGCATAGATTGCATCTTTTCCGCCGTCATGGACAGCTATTAATGTTCATTTACATATATCATTTGGTGTTGAGACACATTTATATTGTGCTAGCTTTGTTAATATAGAAAAATAAATGCATTAACTTTGAATAAACTGGTGTGGTTATTCGTGACCGAAAGGTCACGGTTTCGCCGAAATGTTTTCTGGATTAATTGTGAAGTGTTATGTTGATCAGGGCATCGCTTATGTTCGTTATTGATTATTGATTGTCGATTTTGATTGATTACTCTCGGGTGAAGAGAGCCCCACTTGGTCAAAAGATTCATCGACCTAAGAGCGTCCAGGTACAGGTAAATTATTAGGTTGGAACGCTCTATCAGTAGATGGTAGCAGAGGACGGTTTAGACTTTGGGGACCCCGCTCAAGACATATATGGTGTTGAATTAACGGTTTCGACTTTTGAGACCCCACTCGAGAATTTGAATTAGATTTTTCTTGGGTAAAACAGATTGAGAGAATGATGATGGGCTAAGTCCCCCGCGACTTTCCCGGGATCTCGGAGCTTGCGAATGGAGGGAATAGAGGTGTGGAATCAGCGTTGGCGGTACTAGTGATGGTATGAGTGAAGTTAGGATTTTGCGCTTGCACAGCTTATTGCCGCAGATTGTGTGAAAAAGGTTGCGAGGATTTTAGAGAATAGCGGAGGTGCGACTCCGAGTGTAGGAGTAGGGAAGTCGTCGAACTTCATAGAAAATAGCGGAGGTGCGACTCCGAGTGTGAGAGTAGGGAAGTCGTCGAACTTCATGTGCGTGTGGCGCTTTGTGCAGAAAAAGGTCCACGTGGTTGTTGTTGTTGAGACGGGCCCTGCGAGGTCAAGAGACTCCGGAGTATGTTGAAAAGTGTATGAGACACTTGTTTTATGTTGTGGTCTGGTCGGTTTAGTAGGTTGATCGGGCGTGGTCAACAAGTCGGTACGTGTGTTAAGGGAGTGAAAGAAACTTCGACTTCGGGCTTTGACGAATTCTAAGTGCACTAGAATAGATCATTGACAAGTTGAGAGCAGAGTCTGCGGGTCAGATTTGCTTGCGAAAGTGGGGACCGAGAAAGATGGAATAACTGCCGAGGATAGTGAAAAATCCCTAAGGTCCTGAAGCGATTGTGATACCCTTCCTGTAGTAAACCGACAGATCTGTTTTATTATTATTTGGTTGCTCGCGATACATGCTAGAAGTTATTACGAGAGGAGCTGAGTGAAGGAGGACAAGCCGCGAGGCTTTGTCAGCCGCAGTGTGTGTGAGTGTGACGTCACTAGGAGCCGCGCTGGGATAGGTTGGTTGCAGAGAAGGGTCGCGCACGGATTGGACGCAGTCCGTGGGGCTCGATTGCAAGGGGGGAAAGGCAAGCGAAGAGTATTCCGGGAATTAAAGTCACTTATTGATTACAAATTTTGTGAAATAAAAGACGAGAAAATGAAATTTTTGAAAGCATTAAAGAGTGCGATGAAGGGGGAGTCTTACATTAAAGCGAGCGTAGGAGAGGAGACGCCACCCGAAGGTACACCAGCTTACATTGTAATGGAGGAAAAAGGGGTAGCTCCGTGCCTTTGGCTAAAACAATGGCACAAGCTGACAGAGAAACATGGGAGCGTAGCGTTCCCGATCCATGGGACATTCAATATAAGGATCCTAGAGAATTTGAGATTCGCGATGTACGACATGAAGGTACCTCCAAGGCCAGCACAGTTTGAGGCTCTAGCGATTTGGGAACTAATGGCTAGACAGCAACAGCAAAAGAAGTTCGAGACCAGGATGAGAAAGGTAGAAAAGACACTAGCGGACGCTAGGTGGGATAATGCACAGAAGGTGTGGAGGTGAGATATATTGCAGGGGATAAAATTGTTTCCCGCAATTGCTAAGGAAGAAGAGGAAACAGGCAAGAAAGCTACCTGTAAGACAAATAGGAGGTGTTCCAAAGATAGAGAAGACGAGTCAGATGATGAGGAGTTCATCATGCAATTGCTGAACGACCGTCCACCACCTTATGCAGAGAGTGGACAAGGTCCAAGTACCAGTTCTGCCCCTCCGGCACCGGTACAGAATAATGAAACCCCGAATTCAGAAATGCCATCGGGATCTAAGGACCCGAGTTTACTGTTCACCCCGCAGATACCGCAGGTTAGGAGAATATATCCAGACGTGCCCATATTGAAACCAGCAGAAAATTATCAGCCGCAGGTCCCAAGGTACTACAGCAGTGACAACAGTACGGGAATGATTCTAGATCCAACCGTAATGGGAGTACAGAATGGTTGCAACCCAACATTGGCACAAGCCGAATCAACTCAGTTTTTGATGCCTCAAAAGCAGATGCAGGGGGGGACAGCACATGCTCAGATGACAGGGAGTCAGATGGGCATGCCGGCAATGATGACCCATAGTGTGGGAATGAACATGCCTCAGAACCTGGGGAATGGACAGAACCCAGATGCAATATTCCTACCCATTACTGTAGGTCCACCGGTACCTTTGTACACTCAGCCTAACTTAGGTATGAGCAGTCAAGGAACAATGGTGCAGAGTGGGACGGAAAGGAGGTGCATAGAAAACACTCCAGAGACAACTCCGATAGCGGCTCTGCCAACTGGATCTGGGTCCTTGATGGAGTTTAGTCCCATATGTGCTCAGTCAACAGTAGTGAGGTCGAGTCCCCCACTGATGATACCGCTGTCATCGAACACTGAAAAGTTGCCGCAACCATCAATGGCAGTCGATGTGAATGCTACACTGATGGGGTTGAATGCGCAACAGCTGACACAGTGGTTCAACAGTCTGAATTCCACACAAAGCTCAGCCAATGGGAAGGAAGAAGACTATCTGAATAGGGTAAGGTTGAACATGGAAGCAGAAGAATTGGTGGAAGGGACTATGGGTTTGAATAGGTTAGAGTCCTACTCGGAAGAAGAGCTGAGGTATCTATGTCCTAGGATTATGAGAGAAGTGAACAAGGTACATAAAAGGTTGCAAGAAATAGCTGACAAAAACGGGGTTGAGATAGACAAGACAAAACACTTGAGCAGGAGCTATAGATTGGATTTCGGGACCACAGACTTTGAATACATGAGGTCAGCAGGCATGAAAACGCACCTTAGAGAATTGCTGCAGAGTGCACAAGTGTGGGGGTGCTTAGACAAATGGGAGAGCAGATGGGCAAAGAAAAAGGAAAAGAAGAAAGACAGTGTCCCAGAGCACAAGGAGAAAAAACCACAGAGTAGTGATGCAGTAACCATGTTACCAATGAGGGAGACAGCAGTGGGAAAATTAATACATGTACCGTGGCACAGAAGCGACATTCAGTCTTTTACGGATGATTTTCCCAAACTGAGAGAGAAACCGATTGAATGGTATCAACAGACTGATAGGTTTGTGAAGCTTGCAAAATGTCTTTGGGAAGACCTGAACACCCTCTTTGAGATTGTGGTTCCGGCAGATTTGTGGGAAGACTGCAAAAGGGCTGTAGGTTGTCCGACAAGTGAACCAGAGAGAGACAGGGATACGGGTGCACCATCACCCATGGTAATGAGCTTGTACTATAAGGTGATTGAGCATTTGAAGACGAAGGTTGCCGCGAAAAATGTGGATTGGCAGAAGATTGATCGAACTGCCCAAGAGGCTAAAGAGTCGATTCATGGTTACTATGAGAGGTTGTTGAAGGCGTTCAAGAACTACAGTGGCACGGAAACAATAGAGGCGAAGGACATGCTTCATTTTGTGTTTAGATTTGTGGAAGGGCTGAGACCAGAGATAAGTCAGATGATAAAGACGCATTTGATTTGTTGGCAGTCGAAACCTATTGATGAGGTGTTGAATTATGCGAAATACTGTAGCGACGAAATTGAAGTGAAACAGAAAAGGTTGAAAGAGAAAGTGATGATGATGCAGCTTAAAGCAGCTCAGACAGGTTTGCAAGGGTTACAAGGGTTCCAACAGCAGGTACCGCAGCCGCAGGGAAATATGGTGTTTCAGCCACAGGCGAGAGGCAGAGGCAGAGGAGGTTTTGTAAATAATGGTCCGGATTTGAATACTGTTGTGACTCCGAATGGTGTGCAGGCAATGAAAAGGGTGACGCCGTGTCACGTGTGCGGAATCGTCGGACATTGGAAACGCGAGTGCCCAATGATGGTGCAGGAAGGTGCAGGTGCAGGTGTTGGTCAGCAAAACAATGATGTCAATGCAATCCAGACAATGAGGGGACCGAAAATGAGAGGTCCAAACCCAAATTTTCAGACCATAAATCAGCTGCAGGGATTACAACCTATGCAGCCGCAGCAGATGCAGATGCCCCGTATGCAGATGACGCAAATGCAGCCAATGCAACAGCAGTTTCCCATGGTACCTAATCAGCAAATGCAAATACCTTTGGCACCAATGAATCAGCAGCAAGTGATGGTTCCTCCACAGGTCTCGAGTCAGGTGATGAATACAAATGGCACAGTACAACAGTTCCCATTACACAGTGAGAGTGGAATAAACAATGTGTGGGAGAGTGAAAGTTCAGATGAGGAGGGAAATTGTGTGCTTGCAGCATCCTTGGAAGTTGATCAAAAGGGTCCATATGTGGAGGGAAGAGTGATGGGTCACCGTGTTTCATTCTTGGTTGACACAGGAGCCACACGTTCAACTGTGAGGAGCATTGAAGTCCCAAATTTGCCACTCTCAGGGAGAACAGTTCAAGTTGTGGGAGTAGCAAACAGGTACCTGACGAACCCAATCACAGATCCCGTACCAGTCAGCATTGGTAACTATCAAGGGTCACACAAATTTGTGGTATGTGACTCAAGCCCAATAGCACTGTTAGGGAGATACCTATTGTGCAAATTGGGATGTTCGATTATGTGTTCGGACGATGGAATTAGAATTCAGACGAGCAGTGATGGGGAAGAAGAGGAAAGTGTAGAAGGGGACGAGATGGAAACTGTCGATGAAGAATACCCTCTGATTAATCTCTTCCCGATGATAACTGAAGAAGATATTCCAGCTGAATTACGGGAAACAGTCGGAAAGGAAGTGTGGGATATGACAGGAAAAGAGGTGGGATTGGTGAAAGGAGTGGAACCAGTGAAAGTGACCGTAAAACCCAATGTAACTTTTACCCAGACCCCACAATACCACATGGCACAAGACACCCTCATGAAAGTCGCCCAACTCATTGACGAGTTTGTAAAACAGGGAGTACTGAAAGAAGTGTTAAGCAGTCCATGTAATTGACCAATCATGGAACTAATAAAGCCGAGTGGAAAGGTCCGAATAGTGCAGGACTTGAGGAAAATAAATGACATCATAGTCAAATGCTGCCCTGTAGTACCGAATCCAGCTGTGATAATGTTTCGAGTCCCTTGCGATGCCGAGTGGTTCTCAGTCATCGACTTGTCACAAGCATTCTTTTCGGTGCCTCTTCACGAGGACAGCCAATTTCTCTTTTGTTTCAAATTCTTAGACAGAGTCTACAGTTGGTGTCGAATTCCTCAAGGGTTTTCTGAGTCACCGTCAATTTTCAATCAGATTCTAAAGAAAGACTTGGAAGCGTTAGAATTGCCTTTCGAGTCAACCCTAGTGCAGTACATTGATGACTTACTGATTGCAGCTAAGACAGAAAGTGGCTGCACAGCCGACACCATTGCTCTACTGAACCATTTGGGAAGGAATGGACACAAGGTGTCTCCTTCAAAGTTGCAGTTCTGTCAGAAGAAAGTGAAATACTTGGGTCACCAAATAGAGAAAGGGTCACGGAGAATAATGAAGGAAAGAATAACAAGTGTACTTCAAATGAGTCCACCAAAGACAAGGAGAGAGGTGAGGAAGTTTTTGGGGATGGTGAGCTACTGTCGCCAGTGGATTCCCAACTTCTCGACTCTAGCAAAGCCTTTACTGAAACTGACCCAGAAGGATGCCTTGGATGAAATTGAGCTGAAAGGAGATGAGATGGATGCTTTTATTGAATTGAAAGAATGCATGTGCAGGGCTCCAGCTTTAGGTATGCCTGATTACACAAAGCCTTTCACATTGTTTTGTCATGAACGTGATGCATGTTCTTTGTCTGTCTTGACCCAAGCCCATGGTGGCATAAACAGACCAGTAGCGTTTTTTTCAGCTACTTTGGATCCGGTCGCAGCAGCACTTCCAGGGTGTTTGCGCACAGTAGCAGCAGTTGGTATCAGCCTCACTCAGAGTGAAGGAATAGTGATGGGACACCCCTTAACAGTCATGGTCCCTCACTCAGTTGAGATACTTTTGACCCGCTCCCGAACGCAACACATGACTGGAGCAAGACTCACAAGGTATGAGACAATAATTCTGGGCTCACCGAATGTGCAGCTGAAAAGGTGCACTACGTTGAATCCAGCAACCTTGCTTCCCGGTGAAAATGCTGAAATTGAGAACGCTGAAGACGTCGAGCATGACTGCCTTCAGGTGACTGAATTTTGCACAAAACCCCGACCTGACATCAAGGATACTAAGCTTGATGAAAATGACCAAATTATTTTTGTTGATGGGTCATGTTTAAGAGATGCGTTGGGAATTTTGAAAGCAGGATATGCTGTATGTACTGTAACAGGTGTCTTAGAAGCGTCCTGGCTTCAAGGAGTATACTCCGCACAAGTAGCAGAGCTTGTAGCCCTTACCAGAGCATGTCAACTGTCTACATTGATGAAGGTTACCATTTACTCTGATAGTCAGTATGGGTTTGGAATTGTGCACGACTTTGGGCAACTATGGTCACAGAGAGGTTTCCTGACCTCTTCAGGGTCCCCAGTGAAAAACGGGGAGAGAATAAAGGAATTGTTACATGCCATTCAGATGCCAGCCGAAATTGCAGTGGTAAAGTGTAGTGCTCATACAAAGGGACAGGACTATGTTTCTCTGGGAAATGCATATGCGGATCAAGTCGCAAGATTTTGTGCCTTGAACTGTATATTGCTCAGGGATGAATGGAATTCGATAAGCGAGCCAGAGCTCGAACCAGCTGAAGCATTTGCCTTGAAGGTCGTGGATACAATGGATGAACTAAAAGCATTACAGAATAGCGTCAGGGAGGATGAAAGAGCTTCCTGGATTAAGTCACAATGTACACAAAGACCAGATGAGTTATGGGTTTCAAATGAGGGGAAATTTGTTTTACCAAGTAGTCTCTTATCGCAGCTAGCGCGGTTCTATCATGGGCAGGCTCACCTAGGGAGAGATGCCATGATAAGATTGTTCAAAACTGATTGGTTTAACCCCAGATTTCGTCAAGCTGCAGAAGCAGTTTGCCATCGTTGTGTCATTTGTCAGCAGATGAACCCAGGAAAGGGAACGGTTGCGAACGCGAGCCACATTGGCAGGGCGAGTGGCCCGTTCAGCAGAATGCAGATGGACTTTATTGAGATGCCTGTGCATGGAGGTCTGAAGTATGTGTTGGTGATTGTGTGCATTTTTAGTCACTGGATTGAGGCATACCCTACACGTAGAAATGACAGCCTTACAGTTGCAAAACTATTGTTGAGGGAGTTGATACCACGTTTCGGATTCCCGATCTCTTTAGAATCAGATAGGGGAAGTCACTTCAATAACGAGGTGATAAAGTTACTTTGCGCAGCGCTGAACATTGAGCAAAAACTGCATTGTAGCTATCGCCCGGAAGCCTCAGGACTGGTGGAGCAAATGAATGGTACACTGAAATCAAGAATGGCGAAAATATGTGCATCGACAAATTTGAAATGGCCTGACGCATTGCCTTTGGTGTTAATGTCAATGAGAAATGCCCCTGACAGAAAGACTGGATTGTCCCCGCACGAAATTCTCATGGGCAGGGCCATGAGACTTCCTGCAGTTCCCGCAAACGCGCTTTTGAATATTACAGATGATATGGTGTTAGACTACTGCAAAGGTCTGGCTGACGTGGTTCGCTCTTTCTCTCACCAGGTGGAAGCAACCACCTTGCCACCGATCCAAGGTCCAGGACACACACTGAAAGCAGGTGACTGGGTCGTGATAAAGAAGCACGTGAGGAAGTCGTGTCTGGAACCCCGTCGGAAAGGCCCTTTCCAAGTCATCCTGACGACAACTACCGCTGTGAAGTGTGCGGGAGTTCCCAACTGGATTCAAGCCAGTCATACAAAGAAAGTGTTGTGTCCCACAGATGAGGAAGTTGAAGCGCTGAAACTGCCAGTAACTGATAACAAAGTGCCGAGCGCTGAGACAGAGCAAAACAGGACTGGAAGCGAACAGGCAGACATAGAGGAGAGAGAAATATTCTCTGAGGACGAAACTGATTCTCTTGGGGAAGACCAAGAAGAAACCTCAGACAGCGACGAAGCAGCTGAAGGTAACAAAGAGCCTGAAGCAGCTGAAAGTGACAAAGAGCCTGAAGAAAGTAACGGTGACAAAGGGCTCGAAAGAGGTGAAGAAGCAGGAGAGCCTGATCAGAGGAGGGCTTTCCCAGAAGCAGACGGTACCGAAAAAGAAAAGGAAAACGTGATTGATTCCCCAGAAGGAGGGGATAAGGCAGAACAGAACGAAACTGCTCAAACACCTTCAGAAGAGATCGCAGGTCCATCAAGTGGACACAGTGCAAAGAGGAGACCGAGTATATCACCAGTAAAACTAAGAACTAGAGAGAAGTTGAACGACAGTGAAGGGCCAAGAGTGAAAGAGAAAAGAAAGGAAGTGTCTGTCGTGGTACCAACGTCAAGTGAAGGAAAAGACTTGGCTAAAGAGGAAAGTACCAGTGAGGCAGAATCAAAGAGAGAGGCAAAATTGAAAAGGAAAAGGATACCAAACAGGAGATATTCCGGTCCAGAATGGGCATATGTAGTCAATGACGATTGGACCGACGAATTTGTATCTCTTAGCCTCGAGAACGAAGAAGAAGAGATACCAATAGAAAAGAAAAGTTTTATGGACGCTGTTGATTGAAAAGCTGGTAAATGACATTGCTTGCTACAATCTAACGTGGTACAACCAGCTGAGACATTGCTAAACCGGATGAGACATTTGCTAACCTGATAAGACTTTGATAACCTGATTGACTCTTAAACCCGATTTGAGACAACTTTGATTGATTTGAACTTTGAAAAAAAAAAAAAAAAAGCGAGACTGAGTTATTGCCGAACTGAGTTATTGCCGAATTGAGACAAATGCTGCTAACCGATAAGTGACTGGGCTTCTGAAGAAGACTGTGTGAACATTGCGCTCGTTCAGCTTTGTAACTATTTGCTAAATCGTTTCTTTTATAAGTGCTTCTAGCTCTCTGATTCTATACAGATCATGACTGGGTACGCTACACAAAACAGTAGAGTGAAATATTGTAAATATGCATGTATAGGCTTGATAATTGCATGTGTACTAATAATAATGGCAATAGTGCTTCCAATGCATGGTAAGGGTGAGAATGAGAAAATTGATGCTTCTACTTCTGCTCCTGTTACTGTCACTGAACTAACTGCATTGAAAAGACTAGAATTAGATGAGAGACACTTGCATGATAAGAAGGAGCTTTCGTATAATGTTTTCTATCGCTTGCTAACAGAATATGTTGAGACTATGGATGCGAAAGATTGTTATGTGTGTACACAGATACCGACATCGGTAACGGAAGGGGTGACTTATCACCACATGCCTCTTACATATGGGATTACATGTAGTATAGTAACTTCTAGATTTTATGGTCAAACCAATATACAGTATTTTTACTCAAACTATGATGTTACCTTTGTATATGTTCCTATAATCACGCAGCTAAGCCAGATTGCTAAAGATTGGGATGCTAAAATAATGAGGGAATTTTTCGAGCCAATGCAACCTTTTGAAACAGCTCACGCTCACAGGGAAAATCTTACCTGCTCGCTATCTGCAGTAGAAATAAGCTTTTTAGATCGCACAGATGATAGAAGGGCACAAATGAATGCGAAATTAGAAAAAGAGCTACATAAGAGGACTTCAGTAGATAATTATGCTTTTGCTGCAATAAAAACACAAGGGAGAATAGCTTTAGATGCTTGGCATGTAGGGAAATTTTGTATATATCGAGGTGAATCCTATTATGATAACATTTTTGTAGGAGCGAGTGAATGTAAACATACGTTTATCTTTAAAGCCAAATGGACATTCATGCTGAACGGACTTGATCCTGTCATACCAGGTGTATATTACATTTGTGGGCATAATGCCTATTATCGTCTTCCAAAAGGATGGTGGGGGAGATGTTATTTGGTTATAGTGTTCCCAAAGGTTTATCAACTGGATGACCTATCGATGATTCCAAAGACATCTGGATCCCATCGTATCCAGAAAAGAGAGACTGCAGCTGCTGTGGTAGGAGATATATTTGGAGCCATGATTCCTTCATTGGGAGTTGTGTTGAATTCCATTAAAATAAGAAAGTTGTCTACTATAGTGGATAACATGTTGACAAAGTTTTCAGGTGCTATAATCCTGATAGATGCTGAACTTGCAGCGGAAAGAGCTATGACTCTTCAAAACAGGCTTGCCCTAGACATTCTTTTAGCAAAGGATGGCGGCGTTTGTAAAATGCTTGGTGCGCGACACTGTTGCACGTATATTCCAGACAACAGTGCAAAGATTAAAACAATGCTTGCTAATCTAACAAAAGAGAGTGCAGACTTGAAGGAATTGAAAGAACCAGGAGTGTGGGAGAAGGTTGGAAAGGGACTTGCTTCAGTAGGAAATTGGCTTGGTGGCATTTGGAATGGAATCTTAATAAAAATAATACAGGGAATTCTAATAGTTCTAATTTGCATCTTTGGAATTTGGGGAACAAAAAGGGGAATATTAATGATCATGGCAAGAATTAAAAGAAGGAAGGAAGAGAAAATGATGAAAAGAATGGCAGAAGAGTACAAAGCAAGGACAAGGGGAACTAAAAGGCAAAGAGAACTGACAGAATTTTAATGGAATAAAATTTGTGGGAATAGTTTGTGTGATGACAAGTAGTCATCAGAGGAGGGATTGATGACGCAGAAATGAAGGTTTTACATTTATTAGCGCATAAAACGTAGTGCTGCAATAATCAAGTGTGACTTTAACCGAACTAATAAAGATTGTACGGGGACAAATGTGCCCTCAGAGTAGTTTGCCAACATTTATAAGCGTGCTTTATATAACGTGATGTATTAGAATTGCACTAATCCGACATAATCGTAAACGTGTGCTATGATTTGCTTGTTTGAAATGTTTTAACTTAGCATAACTTTAGTGGAGGCTTTGGCCTAGTTGCCTTGTCTCACGGTTTAGATGCTCGTATTTTTCCAATGTGCTAATAAACGTGTATTCTTGCTTGAAGCTGTACTTTTCCAGTGAGATCGTTCACATGCTTATCTTTAAGGTTTCGTGCCAGCCTGGCATCTTCTTCTTTGCTCCAAGGTCAATCTGCAGGTGCGGACAATGGAAGCTCTGAAAGTGAGTTAATTGGTAAAATATGTTGCAACTTACGTTCCCGACTCCAAGGATAATGTATGCTTAGGTAGAAGCTTGTGAACTGTTGTTTTTGATTGGACAAATTGAAGCCAACCTATGAACCCTCCAATGGAAGACCCTACTGGATTTGAACTGTTGTCTATTTTAACCAGGTGCACAAGGAGAAAGCAGCCATTTTATAGCCATTTTATAGCCATTTTTATAACCATTAGCCATTATACCAGCCATTACAGACATTACGAAGGACATCGCCCCTATACCCGCCATTTTGCAGGACATTGGCCATTATGGCCCATCTTGCTGACTTCGTCATTTTGCCGTCTTCTAGAAACTTTTAAGTAATTCTTGCCCTAGAGACTTTGACTTTGATTTGTCCCTTTGCATGAAGTAGTAGTTTTATCTTGCCGCTGTGAGGCAACTGCCCCGTCCATCCTGCCCCTTTGCCCCCGTCCCATGCTGATCGAAACCGGTACCTGTGAGACGAAGACTTCCTTGAATGCTGATTGGATTTGGTAAATATGAAAGGAAAATGTACAATTGCATTGTGTTTTCTTTTTAGGTAACCAACTGCTGATTTTTGATAAGAGCTCTAGTTAGGAGTTTTCCAAATTAATGTTGCTAAATTGTTTTTGCATGAAGTCCCACATGCAGATGCTAATTTGAGGTTAGATGAGGATTCATTTGTTGCACGATGCAATTTGAGACCTTGTTATGCTGACTAAATGTATGCAATTAGCCCATTACAGATTATAGTTTTAGTGGTTTGCGTTGCTATTATCGAAGGCATTGTTATTCAAATGCTGCATAGATTGCATCTTTTCCGCCGTCATGGACAGCTATTAATGTTCATTTACATATATCATTTGGTGTTGTGGCACATTTATATCGTGCTAGCTTTGTTAATATAGAAAAATAAATGCATTAACTTTGAATAAACTGGTGTGGTTATTCGTGACCGAAAGGTCACGGTTTCGCCGAAATGTTTTCTGGATTAATTGTGAAGTGTTATGTTGATCAGGGCATCGCTTATGTTCGTTATTGATTATTGATTGTCGATTTTGATTGATTACTCTCGGGTGAAGAGAGCCCCACTTGGTCAAAAGATTCATCAACCTAAGAGCGTCCAGGTACAGGTAAATTATTAGGTTGGAACGCTCTATCACTGGCAAATACACTGAAGATTATCCTACCATCACTAATTTATCCAGACCAGGTAGGCTTTGTACCATACTGCTCTTCTGCAGCTCATTTGAGATCATTGACACATAATTGGTACCAAATACCCAATAATGAGGAAGAAAAGATAGTAATCACTGGAAGTCTAAAAGATTTGTGATTATGTGGAATGGGGATATTTGTTCAGGGTTTTGGAATGCATTGATTTAGGATCAGAATAATTGTTGAAGATCAAGTGGCTATATTCTACCTGCACAGCAGTAGCATTGTGCAACCGATATACCTCACCATCTTTGGAGGTATATAGTCGGACAATGCAAGGTTGTCAATTGTCCCCACCACTCTTAATCCTTGCCCTAGTACTATTGGGGATCCGATCAGGCCAGCCATTGACATTAAAGGTATCCCCGGCTCAATGGCTCAACACAAAGCACTACTCTGTGTAGACACCGTTTTTCTTACCGCTTCCTGCACAAAAAACAATTATCCTACAATGCACACACCCATGCACCATGGTGCATGGTAGCCCATTGTGCCGCAGAGCATTGGAAGAGAACACAAATGCGCAGTGTCTCATAGGTATGGCACATTCCTGCCCTTTTCTTTTGACACAGGACAGTGCAACAGCAATCCTTGTGGTGCTGCCTTGTGCCAATATATTATAAATGAGTCCCCAAGTCTTTTGTATCCTCAAAGGGGTGGCAAACCACACAGATCCCTAGACAGTTACTAACAATTACACATTTTTCTTAATGCCACTGAAGATTTGGAATATACACACAGACTCTGCCACACCACCAGGCAATAATCTGACAAGATTATTATTCAAAAGATACTATGCAATCAATGAATGATGTTAATAATACCAGCAGTCCTTATTTGGGTGACAATATAGTAGAATAGGCATGTGTAGTAATCCGTAATTCTGCTGGTTTAGTATTATAAAATATATGCAGTCCACCAAGAACAATTAGATGTACAGGTCGCTTATTTAACGAGTGCAAGACAACTCCTCACTCTAAAGAATCCATTTCTTCCATTTGGTATCATGCATACTTAATATACTACTAATAAATAAGGGAACTGTACAACTTTGAAGGTTTATGGATCAATGAATAAGATAAGATTTTTGTTTGGTGCAAAAAAAACTATTGAAACATTGATGATTGTACACAAAAATTCCACTAAGGCTCAGTTATGCTGCTCTCTTTTCTTATTTGGAAAATTAAAGTGGTGTACATTTTAAATAAATAGTTTCTGCGTGAGCACATAATACTATATCTGTCTTAAAGTCTACCACAATCATTTCACAATGTTAATAGTTCAAAGTGAGAAGTAGGCTATTCATTGACATTGGTGCTTCTATGTAAGTAAACCTTATATTGTTGGTCCATTAAAATAATTAAAAATACACAAATAAACAAAACAAATGTACAAAAAACATATAACTGCATTTCACTTTGACCTCAATCCTGTCCCAATATACAGAATCTCAAAGTTGGTTAATAAGAGGAAATGCCAATAAATATAAAAAAATATAGAGGGCCTCATTTACAAGTCCTATGCGCCACTACTGCATCATTTTGTTTATGCAGTGGTGGCGCTAGCAGTGCAATACGCTGCTCAATATTTACATATTGACGCATTGGGCCCAATGCGTCAGTTTGTAAAGCCCTGTGTCACATTTTATGTGCGCCAGGTATAATGTGTTCAGGGTAGGCGTTCCCACTGTAAAAAACACATAGAACTGATGCAATGAAATTTACAACTTTTCACTGCCTCATTCTACGACTTCACTGTGTCAAAATGTTACTGTCTGCTCAGAGCAGGTATAAAATTGATGCAGTGCATTTTCCGATGGGGCTCTCCTTGCATTGCTAGAGTTGCGTCAATTTAAGAATGCAACTCCAGCAATAAGTCAGTTTAGCACCAACAGATGCATCAGAAATTCTGACACAGCTGTAAAAACATAAGCCATTGACCTCTGTATTGTAAATATAGTGCATGCGTCCATGGCATCGTTAGGGATGTGCGGCATGCACAAGAAATCTGACGCATCGATGATGATGCATCAGATTCTTGGAAATGAGGCCGAGAGAGACTAGAAACTCTCCTTGCCCATCATTGTTTCATTCACGCAGAATGCTATGCATGAACACCTATGAAAGGTGTCCATTCATGATTATAGCTTTGATCAATGCCTATGAAATAACTACCTGGTCTCTTCATGACCCAGAGCCAGGGAGATGTTCAGTATATAAATTCAGACCCTCAAGGGTTTTGCGATTTCACGATTTGCAAAAACATTTCAAAATAGTGACTTTTGTAAAAATGCCACAATTTTTACAAAAGCCCTCTCAAAATCTTAAATAAATACTTTTGTTAAACCTCCTTTTATTGGACTTGCGCTGCCGCCCTGTGTGAGTAAAAGGAGGCTTGGCAGGAGAGAAGCGTTTTCCTACTCTCTCTGCCTATAAGAAAGCAAAACAAAAGACTGCAGGAGACTGGGACTTAACAGGTATTTCAATGTCCCAGCCTGCTTTGGCGGTCTTTGGTCCTTACACCCCCCAAACCCCACTGTTAAATCTGCGCTCTCTCTTGCACCAAACATTTGTCTACCCTGCGCCAGGGTCATCTTAAGGATTTTGGGGCCCCCTGTTTGGAACAGCTTTAAATGTATGATCTAGTTTCAGCACTTTCATGCCTTCTTTGGCCAGGTCACTGACAGGGCACAGGCACACTTATCCAAATTTTAAATGTGTTTGCATCTAATATTCAGTGATAGTGATGTGTTTTCAGTATTGTAACAAATCAGCAGCTCAATAATATTACTGCAAATAATATATGTTACGACCCCAATTCTCATATATGAGGTCCTGTTTTGATCTAAAATAACTTTTCCATGGATGATGCATGAGACATAAACACAGCATTTCGCTGCAAAATGTCTGTAATAGACTCTCACAGATCATCTACATAAAAATTAAATTAAAGGAAAATAGTATTTAAAACAATACCTTTAAGAAATATTTGAGGTCAACATGGTAAGACTCAATGCGGAACATAGCTGGCTTTATCAGCCCCTCCCCCAACCGTGAAAGGCTGGGGCCCTGGGTCAGAGCCCACTTTGCCCATGTCTTAAAACGTCTCTGCCCTTCTCTGTGCAGTGTTGGTTTGCTAGCTCCACATGTCGAGCACGTCTTTCTGTGACAGGAATGTTTGGTGCCTGTTGCAAAAATGCTGCAAATGTAGCTTTTTTGGGCCACATGTTATTATTTTGATGCCACAAAATTTGCCAAAACAAACCGCAAAATCTAGGGGGAAGAGGGGTTTGTGTATTGCATTAACTTTTCATGGCTACAGGGACTTGTTCAGGCATAAATCCCTTCCTCCGACCAACGTTGTAAAAGTTAAGAACATGTCACACTTTTTCGTGGGAAACCCTGGTGGTCTATTTCATAAATACACTTGATGGTAAATAAATTATATAGCAGACTGGCTTCTTAGCATTGCTTACCAACCAAGGACTGAAACATTCTAATCATATGGACTAAGAAATATGGGCTTCCTTGTTACACCAGCGATTAAATTTAGGTACTCGAAAGAGATTTGAATAAACCGGACAGTGGCGGCCAGTAATTTTAGGAAGGAGGGGGCCGGTGGGACGCACATACACACTCACACTCACACTCATTAATTCACACATGTGCTCACACGCACATCCATTCCAACACTCATTATCAAACATACCTGCACGCACCATTCATTGAAATACACACACACACACACACACACACTTACCTACAGTTCAGTCTCTAAGGTCCCAGGAGGGCTGGGACTTCTGCCCCAATGAGGGAAGGCAGCAGTCCCAACTTTGTCACAGAGTGGGATGGGTCAGTGAGACTGCTGACCCCACCCCACTCTGTGACAAGGTGTCACTGATTGACACTCGCTCTGGATGCTTCAGGGCTTAAACCTGAAGCACCCAGGACAGAATCAATGGGTGACGCTTTCCTCGTCACCGAGGGGGAGGGCCTCGAGGCACCTGTAGTGAGCTGAGGAGGTCACGCGCATAAGAGCTGAGACCTCTTCAGCCCAGCAAAGTTCAGCTCAGGCAGCCAGGACCCTGTGCAAATCACGCATGTCAAGCTCCTGGCTGCCTGCTCTGAAAATGAAGAGTGTCTGTCAGGTTGACCTTTACTCAGCGTAACAGCCATCTTCATGAGGAGCAAAAGGTGAGGGGGCATGGCACCTCAGCCCCAAAGGACGGACCGTGGCTTTACCACAGATTCCGAAACACCTAGGTTCAAAACTAGCCTCCAGGGCTCGAGCTTGCCTTATAAGGATGAAATATTAGCTAGAGGTGTGACATTCAACAATTCAATCAACAGTCTAAAGGAGTGACATTGCAGCCAGCCCTTGCCATTTCGTGAGCTTAACCAGACAAGACTTGTTTTTGTTCTTTAGCTGAAGCGGCACATTTGTTTCAGTAATTGTCAAAATGCAAGTTGAGGAGGAAGCTGATCACTCCTTAAGAAACCTTTTGAGGCCATTATTCAAATACAGTGTCATTTATTTCAGTGAAGCTGCTGAGGGTGACCCTTTTTTCCTCAATCCACAATCTCAGACTCTAGCATACTTACAAAAAAACAAGTTTATAAACATTGAGCTATTTACTAACCATCTACATAGCTGTCGAAATTTGGCACCATAAACTACTATCTTTCTTTTTCTGATGTTTACTACCAATGTATTTATATTGTTGTAAGCTTAGGGTGCCCATTGTGAACCTATACAATGTGATGACTGCCTGGCATTTGTAGTTTTAGTAGGCACATTCATACACTATGCAGGTTGGTTCCAGGATCTGTTACATGCAGATTGAACAAGAAGAATGATAAGAATCGCTCTTGTTTAAGACTTTGGGCAATCCAGGCGCTCTGACTGCCACATTAAGGCCCAGGCAGTTGGACTGACAGGGATCTGCAATGCATGCCAGGAACATGGTTCTCTACGAGCTGACTTCCATTGGAATCATGGTCAGCCACGGGTGCTATGAGCTCTGCACTGCCGCACTGATCATAAGTCCAGTTTACGCCAGGGTTTTCCTGGTGGGGACCTGACCATGAAAAGGCTGGTGGAAACACAATGCAGGAGCCTCCCTGCCCAGCATCCTTGGAAAGCGTACAGCCAGCTTTGCAGACTGACATGGGGAGTGCTACGGTATTAGCCTCAGCTCCCTTGAAAGAGCCGAGCCCAATACCGTAGCACTGTTCCATCAGGCTGACCCACAGGAACGTCGTAATACATTATTGCCACAGGTCATCCCGGTCATCCCTGTGGGAACATCGTTATATGGAGGGGGTAAGACAGCCGGGTTGACGGATGGATAATCCCTACAAGTTTGGCGGTCTGCTCGTCCAACCGCCAAACTCGTAATGAGTCCCTCTGTCTAATATGATTTTTTTTCCAAGAAATATCAAAATGGTCTCTCTCTAAAATCTTGAACATAGGCCCATATTAATGGGCTTTGTGGCGCAGGGCAGCAAGTCACCTTGGCAGGAATGCACCACAGGGGGCTTTCCTTCACAAAAACAATCCTGAGAAACCTTTTCCCCTTTATGTCTGTATGCAGAATTCAGCACACATAGAAAGAGAAAAAACTAAAAGAAATAAAGATATTTCTCCTCGTTATGCCTCACTGGGTAGGCGTAGGATTTTGGCACATTCTCAGGTTTATCCCGAATGTTAAATCTGGGAATGCGTCCCAAACCACAGGAGTTGCATGGGAACACCGATGCAATACCCATGGAACAGTTCCCTAACACAGAGTAAGGAGAAGCAGATATTTGTACTGTGTTGCCTTACTCCATATTTTTGAAGCCATTCAAAGCCATGTAAAGTGGCTTTGTGTGAATTCAAAAATATGGCTTAGTGATTTAAGCTACGCATGTACCATGTTGCATGGTGCACGCATGGTGCAAACTCCTCATAAATATGCCCCATAGTGTAAAAGGCTTGGTGCTCTGCAGTTTCATTGCTCTGGCAAAAAACTAACTCCATAACAGACCTCTGACCATAACATCAAATGCTACTTTAAAAACTGTAGGCCATGTGTCTGACATCATATTCTTTGTGGGGATGACTCACTAGATTAGAATTCAAAAGTCCAAAATATGGAATGACAGAAGATGGAGGCCATTATGTAGAGAATTCATTAATTCTATTTATAGCAATTTAAAAATATAATTCCCAAGAGATAATGAGCCAAGACTTGTTTCGGGATGCAGTCACTTTTATCTGGATTGTAAGTGAATATCTTTTAATAGTAATGAATTAAAAGTAACACAAGAAAGAGAAACAACAAAAACACCTATTTTTTTTAATATATAAACTTGACAAAGGTGCCATTGAATTAATTAATTGATAAATTCAAGCATCCATGATAAATCTATGGAATTTAAACACATTGATCACATTGTAACAAGAAATAGATGGGTCTTAAAAGCTATAAAAGAGGCTATAATAGCTTGTTCCAGTAGCATTCATGGAAGCAGCAAGCACATTTTAGTTGGTGAGATCAACAGGATATCATTAGTTCTTATTAATTTAATTGATTCGGTGGGCTGTAATTAGTGCATTGAGGAAGACAAGCTTTAAGATGTAAAAACGGAGAATTTGGCATACATTGTTGAACCCAAATACTAGACCACAGCTAGTGTGTGTTTTGAGACAAAAACGAATATGCAGAAAAGTGAGAACGACCTATACATTGATTGTTTCAGCATTTTGAAATGGAACATTTATTTAACATCTTGTTTATGTGTCTTTACCATGCCTTGGTCCCTGTATGGAAACCTGGCTAGCTTTTCTCCCCTCCCCACCAAGATCTGTGACGTAGACAATGATATCAAACCAAAAAACTAGGGGGCATATTTATACTCCGTTTGCGCCGGAATTGCGTCGTTTTTTTTTACGCAATTCCGACGCAAAACAAACTCCATATTTATACTTTGGCGTTAGACGCGTCTAGCGCCAAAGTCCATGGAGTTAGCGTCATTTTTTAGCGTGGACACCTACTTTGCGTTAATTATATGCAAGGTAGGCGTTCCCGTCTAAAAAATCGACTCCGAGGCATGTGCGTCAGATTTATACTCCCGGGCAAAATTCACGCCCGGGAGTGGGCGGGTCAAAAAAAATGACGTACGGCTGCTTTTGCGCCGTTTTTTAGCGCCTCCAAAAGGCAGGCGTTAAGGGACCTGTGGGCTCTGAAGGAGCCCAGAGGTGCCCTCCCATGCTCCCAGGGACACCCCCTGTCACCCTTGCCCACCCCAGGAGGACACCCAACGCTGGAGGGACCCATCCCAGGGACATTAAGGTAAGTTCAGGTAAGTGTTTTTTTTGTGGCATAGGGGGGGCCTGATTTGTGCCCCCCTACATGCCACTATGCCCAATGACCATGCCCAGGGGACAGAAGTCCCCTGGGCATGGCCATTGGGCAAGGGGGCATGACTCCTGTCTTTGCTAAGACAGGAGTCATTTCTATGGGGGTTGGGAGTGAAAAAAAATGGCGCAAATCGGGTTGAGGCAAAAAAATTGCCTCAACCTGACTTGCCCCATTTCTTGACGCCCAAGCCCCATATCCCCCTACGCCGGCGCTGCCTGGTGTACGTTGTTTTTTTTAACGCACACCAGACGGCGCCGCCGGCTAACGCCGGCTAACGCCGGCTAACGCCGGCTAACGTCATTCGATAAAGACGGCGCCCGCATGGCGCTTCAGAATGGCGTTAGCCGGCGCTAATTTTTTGGACGCAAAACTGTGTTAGCGCAGTTTTGCGTCAAAAAGTATAAATATGGGCCTAGGTTGGGACAACTCTAGATATTTCTGTTCTGGCTACTTCCATAGCCACCCTTCAAGAAGTGATAACATTTTTACACCTGATTGAAGAAGAAAATTAATCCAACTTATTGACCCTCAAGCCAGAGTCCTTAGAAAACCCATGCCCAGTTGACATAGTTAAAGGTCTATGGTCTGCAGTTATGAAGAACACTATCACATTGCCATTGCCTCTCTAGCCACATGGACAGTTCCTATGCCTTTGAATAAGGGTGTGAGTAAACCATGGCTTAAAAAAGCTAGACTGGATATTGTTAAACTACAAAAAATCTGCCCATTAAACAATTCCAGAAAGTAACAAAACACACTGAAAACCACTTAGCTGAGTGGCTAAGCACTTAGGGGCATATGTATACTCTGTTTGCGCCGAATGTGCGTCAAAATATTTGACGCACAATCGGCGCAAACCCTGCCCCATATTTATACTTTGACGTCCGACCCCGCGGGCGTCAAAATTCCACCATGTGCGTCATTTTTTGGAAGGGGGAACCAGCCTTGCGTTAATTATATGCAAGGTAGGCGTTCCCTTCCAAAAAATGACTTTAAGGCCTGTGCCCCTAATTTATACTCTGACGTCATTTTGACGCACAGGAGGGGGCAGGCCTTAAAAAACGGCGCACAGCCTGATGGGTGCCGTTTAACGCCTGGGTCAGGGCAGGCGTTAAGGTACCTGTGGGCTCGGAAGGAGCCCAGAGGTGCCCTCCCCTTCCCCCAGGGACACCCCCTGCCACTCTTGCCCACCCCAGGAGGACATCCAAGGATGGAGGGACCCGTCCCAGGGAAGTTGAGGTAAGTTGGTGTAAGTATTTTTTTTCGGTTTTTTTAAGTTTCATAGGGGGGGCAGATTTGGGCTCCCCTAAATGCCACTATGCCCAATGGCCATGCCCAGGGGACAAAAGTCTCTTTCTTTGCTATGACAGGAGTTATGTCAATGGAGGTTGGGCATTAAAAAAAATGGCGCAAATCCGGTTTGAGGCCTGAATTTTGCCCCAGACCTGACTTGCACCGTTTTTTGACGCACAACCCCAATTTTCCCATACGCCGGCGCTGCCTGGTGTGAGTAATTTTTTTGGGCGAACACCAGTCCGCAGCGCCGGCTAACGTCATTCCATAAATAAGGCGCCCGCATGGCGCGTTGGAATGGCGTTAGCGCAGTTGTGCGTCACAAAGTATAAATATCGGCCTTAGTTTGAATCAACTGGATTCCTAGACGAGGAGCACGCTAGGTTTCATTAAGATATAGCAGGGAAGGGATACATAAAATCGGGGGTTTAATGGATGAAGAGGAAATAAAATCCTTCTCACACATTTATTCACTGTTCGATGTTCCTGTTAGAGGCAGGTTTTTTTAAAATTTCCTTGACTCAGAAAGTTGACTCGGTTTAACAACAATATGGAAGTGTACACCACAGTGATGTATGTAAACAAGAACAATTATATAATGCAGGATTGTAGTTTTGGGACGGGGCTGTTTGGGGTGTTACACCCCCTTATATATGTATTTTCTGATGAACAGTTGGGTACAGGTGCTTTCAGTTGGGTATGGTGAGGTGTTTCTCTCGTTTAGTACTCCTGCCAATCCACATTCCTTACCCTTCCCAACGCACATTAAGCCCCTTTCATGTGCCATTCTTGTGCTTTAATGTATTGTAACATTATATGACAGAGGGGTTGTCAGAAAATCTGAAGCTCACACACCCCAGTCTTTATGACCAACCCAAGCCCCTGAAATTAAGATATAAAATACTGATACATCAAAGCACACCATTTGGTGAAATAAAAATGAAATTGGCCACAGCTAGATATGTTCTCTCAGAACGAGAAATTAGTCAAAACTGTGAAAGAATTAGCAGATTAATTTGTCGGACAATTATAAAAGCATCTTTAGTATGCCTGTTTCCAATTATATATCACTCCACAAATCATTGACGAATGATTTACAAACATCGCTGCAGTGTCCGAGATGTAACAAAATAGGAACTTGGGAACAAATGTGCAATTCACAGCGATGCAGTTGCCCAATCCAAACACATCTTGCAACTCTCTTAAAAAAGTTTTAGATTTTAATTAAAATTCTCACTTGAATGGTCTTCCCGTAGATAGTAAATCTGAATATGACCCAGCAGAAAATTAGATATGGCGTGAGCTTTAGTATCCAGGAAAACGATTACCAAACAGAGGAAAGATAATAAGCCATCAGACATTTGGGTAAACAAAAGTATGGAAGAGTTGAGTAGATGGGAATATACATTCTATCAATGAGTAGGCATTCTTGAGAAAACTATGAAAATCTAGGCCTGTTTCTTAACTGACCTGTGTAATTGGTAACAGCATTTATGTGTTCAATTAGTCGAATTATTGATATTATTTTGGTGGATGTACACCCCTGACTCCTAAAAAAAATTAAAAGAAAAAAGACAGTGTCCAAATGGTGAACCTGGTCCTCTATCACATTGACGAATTCAAAATTGTTGGCGGCTTTCCTCAGGTATTAGTCCGATCCCGGGTATTGAGTAATGTCCATATACAGTACTCCGTTACAGGCATTGCCTTTCACCTCACTTTAACTCTGATATGATACTCATGTCCTACTAAAATTCGACCCACACATGACCAACAATATTCAGGTCTAAAGCCTGCTTGCTAAGCACTCAAAAACGAATCTCCTGCAACTTTCAGAAACTCAAGTGGGATGAGATTGAAAACTACTGGTTGGCAACTTGGATCCTGGACTTAAAGCATGATTAATTAGATCCCATCCAGTTTCACTGACCGTGGCAAGGAACCTGTGAGTCCTATTAGATCAATATGGCAATCAGAATGATATATTGACTTGGGGAGTTTGAACAAGTTTCCCTGACTCAGCAGAGCCTTCACTGGTTGCCAATAGAATATCAGATTAATTTTAAAATAATTTTTAGCCAAGCATTACTTTTACAGAAAAGTGCCAAGACTTCTATCATGTAAAACAATCCTTTCAGGCATATGCAGGTGTTGCCACATTTCTTCCTTCTGCAATAGGTTCCTTTTTTAACACTGCTGCTCTCGAAGGACCTGCAACTGTTTGATTTGTGGTACTTGTAATAGATAACTATTCTGGAGTGTTAAAAGGTATTCTTCCTTGTGGGGCACTGCCATTTGCTTTCGGGTTCCGCCGTTGTCTATGCACAAAATAAGGTGAGGATCTCTGAGGAAACCTTGCACTGGGGTAAATCCGGTCTGGCTTAATTTGGGGTTGAATCTGCATCTCTCCATCTCTGAGATATACCGATCCCTGCTCTCCATGCGGGGGCATTCCCTGAGATGTAACTGGTGTATCAGAAAATGTTGAGATACTTAGGCCCTCATTATGACCCTGGCGGTTGGTGATAAAGTGGTGGTAATACCAACAACAGGCTGGTGGTAACTACCGCCAAGTTATGACCATGGTGGTGATATCTCCAAAAGACAGCCAATTTACCACACCGACCACCAGGGCTCAAACAACAGTCACCACAGCAGTAGCCGCCTACAGCCAGGTGGAGACAAAGTTATGCCCACAATATTGTGATATGCCAAACAACCAACTTTTCCGGGGCTGTACCAACACCATCAAAAGGCTTGTGGAAACAGAGCTCAGAAGCAAAAGGACTCACCATTGGAGACACAGAGAAGAACTACGCCGCCATGGATCCAAAACTGAAAGTCTTTCCGATTATCTTCTACGTTATGCTCCACCACAAACACCAACGCCAGCGAAGACGACGGCGGTGAGTACAGCCACCTACACACAAGGGAGGGGGAAGGAAAATTAGAACGACACACACACGCACCATACACACCCCAGACACACACACCATACACACAACCAGCTGCACCAAAAAAACTATTTATCCCCGTAAATAGGCTGAATAATGCAAGGACAACAGGAATTGACTAAAGTGATTGTAATAAGATCAACATCAAAATTAATAATTCGATTTGGCAATGCAACAGATATGTACAAATGTACAAAAAAGGGACACTGTCCAGTCCTCAGTTCACAGGGGCCACATGCCACAGGAAAAGTCCAGGCCCAACTCGATCCCTGCACCAATATGGAGAGAACACCGCAGGGACATCATTTGGCCTCAGGGGAAGGGGAGGCACCTCAGCCGGATGCGGAAACAAGACCACTGGTTCTGGAGGGGGCAACATGCCCTGTGCTTGGTCCTGGGGAGTGCAAGGCCACAGTCTCTCAGGTGGGTGACTTTCCATTGGTTCTAGAGGGGGCAACATGCCTTGTGCTTGGTCCTGGGGAGTGCAAGGCCACAGTCTCTCAGGTGGGTGACTTGCCCACTGGTTCTGGAGAGGGCAACATGCCCTGGGCTTGGTCCTGGGGAGTGCAAGGCCACAGTCTCTAAAGTGGGTGAAAACCCCACTGGTTCTTGTGAGGGAAGGTTGCACGCCAGCCCATGGAGGCTGGATCATATGGGGTCTGCCGGTGGTGACGGCAGCACTGTGGTGGTGGTGGTGGTAGGCTCCTGCTCAGCCCCTGCACCCTTTGATGACTGCACTGTGGTGGTGGTTGTGGGAGGCTCCTGCTCAGCCCCTGCACCCTCCGATGGCTAAACTGTGGTGGTTGTGGGAGGCCCATGCTCAGCCCCTGTCTCACTGATGGCTGCACAGCCACCGCTGGCGATGGCGGCTCTTTGACAGCTGCTGGTGCAGGCTCCTTCCCCCTTTTGCTGGCTGGTGCAGGCTCCTTCCCCTTCTTGGTGGCTGGTGCAAGCTCCGTCCTCCTTCTGCTGGCTGGTGCAGGCTCCTTCCCCTTTTTGATGGCTGGTGCAGGCTCCTTCTCCTTCTTGCTGGCTGGTGCAGGTTCCTTCCCATTTCTGCTGCCTGGTGCAGGCTCCTTCCCCTTTTTGCTGGCTGGTGCAGGCTTCTTCCCCTTCAGTATTGCTGGCTTGGAATCCTTTCCACCACTTGTAGATGCTGATGAAACTGGGCCCCTGGACAGCTTGGCTGTTTGGCTGAGGTGCTTGGCTGGGTTCTTGATACCCTGGCCATACATGCAGGACAGGGGGAGGGGTAGGGAATAGGTCAATGGTGGAAAGGAAAAGCTTTTTTGGGACACTGGGATGGGAAGATGGAGAAGAAATGGGAGTGGAGGATGAAGGAGTGGTTGTTGGAGGTGTTTGTCTGCTGGATTTGGGTACAGGTGCATGGGTTGTATGCTGTTGTGAGGTGTCTGAGTGCTTGTATTTGTGTACTTTAGGAGGGGGACAGACACCGTGGGAGAGGACACAGGGGACGTGTGCATGAATGTTGTGGAGGTGTCTGTCAGTGAGGTGTGTGTTCTGCTTGGTGTGGTGATGGTGGTGGTAGTGGATGAAGATGTAGTGGATGCAGGTGTGAGTGTAGATATAACTGGGTGGGAGGTGGAGGAGGAGAAGGGGGAGACTGTGGAAATAGTGGATGTTGTTGTGTCTGCAACTGAATGGTGTTTGTGTGAGTGCCTGTGGGATGAAGTGTGGTGCTTGTGTTTGCCTGCGACACTCTTGGGTGTTGTCCTGTGTGCATGCTCGTCTGGCTCTGTGCTTGGGATGGGTTGGGGTTGTGGAGAATGGGACAGGGAAGTGGAAGGTGGAGGGCGGACGGTTGAAACAGGGACAATGGCTGCTGTCAGAGAGGAGGCCAGAGCCTGGATCAATCTCTGTTGGGCCGTCAATCCACCGTGAAAGCCCTCCAGGAATGCATTAGATTGCTGCATCTGGGCTGCCAGCTGCTGGATGGCATTCACAATGGTTGATTGCCCTACAGAGATGGATCTCAGGAGGTCAATAGCATCCTCACTCAGGGCAGCAGGGCTCACTGGGGCAGGGCCCGAGGTGCCTGGGGGGAAGGAGATGCCCACCCTCCTGGGTGAGCGGGCACAGGCAACTTGCTGAGGGGCTGCTGGGAGGACAGTGCTGGTGCAGGGTTTGGCAGCTGTACCTGTAGCTGTGGTGGTCAGAGAGGTGTCCACCACCACCAGGGAGCTCCCATCAGAGGAGGTATCAGAGTCTGTATTGTGCCCTCCAGTCTCCGCCGTGGTGCTTCCTTCGCCCTCCGTCCCACTGGTGCCCTCAGCGTCTGTGGACTCTGCTTCCAGGGTCCTGTTGGATGCAGCTCCCTCCATCGCTGGTGCCTCTGCTTCTCTGCTAGATGATGATATGCACCTAAGGACAGGATGACAAAACAAGAAAGGGCAGGAGAGAGACAAAGGATACACTTGGTCAATGACTGCCACAACCCCACCATTGGCATACACAGCACCCTCACACACAGGGAACAGGCCTGTGCACTATGCATTGCACTACCAGTGATATTGCTAGCCACCAAGGCATGAGGAGGACCACACACCACCAACAGCAGCACACCTGGGACCCACACAGCCCTGACCAGTAGTGGATGCTTACAAGCTAGGTAGGCAGTATTTCCCCTCCATGCCCTTAGCCACCAGAGGACCTACGCTGCTATGTCTGGCCTGGCCTAGGGGCACCCACTGACAAACCCACCACACCAATACCACCCCTCCCGCTGTTTCTTCAATGATGGCCACTGTACTCACTCCCTTGTGGCTGCTGTGATGCACTCAAGCGCCCATCCAGCTCTGGATCGGCCATTGCCAGTATGAGGGCCAACAGAGGGATCAGAGTTCGACGGGCACCCCTTCATGGGCCTCCGCGGTCTTCCGTGCCCAACGTTTCCGGTTCTCCCACTGTTTGTGACAGTGGGTGCTCTGCCTGCCATAAACCCCTGGGGCCCGCACCTCCTTGGCGATGGCACACCATATACCCTTCCTTTGATGGACGCTGACCTGCAGAGGCAATACAGACAGGAGAACACTATTAGACAAACAGTCTAGCCTGTAGCAGGAATGGCCCACCATACCCGTTTCCATCACTATTGGCACACACATAGCCCAGCACTCAACGTGTACCCAGCCAAGAGGACATCCCTCCCACTTAAACAATGCCTTCACACACACACCTCCATACATGCATGCCACATGCATTGTGCACACAGTGTACTCACCTGTTGGTCTGGAGGCCCATACAGAAGTCCGTATTGGAGTAGGACCCCATCCCCCAGTCACTCAAACTCCTCTGAAGTGAAGGCTGGGGCCCATTCCCCAGTCACACGGGCAATGGTAGATTCCAGACACAGGTCATAGCAGCACATACAGTGTAGGTCCTCTCCTATGGAAGGTCAGGAAACAAATAAGGAATCGGATACAAAATGGCGGTCACGTCCGCGGCGGTGCATACCGTCACCACTGGCGTGGATCACCATTGGCCACTGTATCTCATGGGCCGAATTTTAACAAATTTTGAATTGCACTGCGGTTCCCGACTGCCTCCCGCCACGGCGCACAATGTCAGCTGCATTACCTCACTTCCACCTGTCCCTCCACACAGGACAGGTTGAAGCAATTTCAGGGGGGCAGGCCTATGGAATAATGCTGCATCACTGGAGAAATAGGCACATACTGGACAAATCACACTTACCCATTACATATTTACAGATTGCAGACTACTGCTGGGGCTCCATTGTTCAGTTTGTGACAGCCTCCTCACTCTTTTGTCCCTTAGATTCCTACCACTGCAGATAATAGGAGACGGAGACATACCCCTGTGTACAGACCCCTGGTGGACTTGGAGGACAGGCATGTAATACTCAACTATAGACTAAACAGGGCCACAATCACAGAGCTGTGTGCCCAATTGGAGCCTCACCTGGTATCTGCAATCTGTCATCCCACTGGGATCCCCCCTCTTGTGCAAGTGTTATCAGTTCTCCATTTCCTGGCAACTGGTTCTTTCCAAGTGACAGTGGGCTTGGCACAAGAATGTCACAGCCAATGTTCTCAATAGTGCTGACAAGAGTGTTTTCTACCCTGATGAAATACATATGCAGCCACATTGCATTCCCCCAGGTTGAGGATTTGGCCACTGTGAAGGCCAAGTTTTATGCAATGGGACATATCCCCAATATAATTGGCGCGATTGACGGAACACGTATTGCATTTGTCCCCCCAGCCAGAATGAACAGGTGTTCAGGAATCGTAAGAGTTTCCACTCTATGAATGTGCAGATGGTGTGTTTAGCGGGCCAGTACATCTCCCAAGTCACTGCTAAGTATCCTGGGTAGGTGCATTATGCCTTTGTCCTGAGGAATAGCAGCATCCCAAATGTGATGGCCCATCTACAGAGGCACAGGGTGTGGTTAATAGGTAAGACCTGGTTCCCACCCAGTATTTGTTGGTGTTGGCCATTTAGGATGGTATGTGGCTAAATGTTGTCCCTCAATATTTGCTGGTGACTCTGCTTACCCAAGCCTATCATGGCTCCTGACCTCTGTGAGGAATGCCAGGGCAAGGGCAGAATAACGTTATAAAGAGGCACATGGGGGAACCAGAAGGATCATTGAAAGGACCTTTGGGCTCCTGAAGGCCAGGTTCCTGTGCCTCCATCTAACAGGTGGATCCCTGTGCTACTCACCCAAGAAGGTCTGCCAGATGGTGGTGGCATGCTGCATGTTGCACAACCTGGCCCTCAGACGTCATGTCCCTTTCCTGTAGAAGGAGAAGACTGGGGATGCCCCTGTGGCAGAAGTGGACCCTGTGGACAGTGAGGATGAGGAGGCTGAGGATAAGGACAACAGAACATCTGTAATCCATGCGTACTTCCAATGACACACAGATGAGACAGTGCAACTTTACATTTCAATGACTTTGGTTGTATTCTGTGTGTCATTTGCATGCTGGTATTTCCCACTTCTATGCCTACTTACTGTTCCCTCTGGCTATTCATTTTGCAGATGCTGGTGATTTGAAAAAAGCTCCTGGTGTGATCACAACAGCCAGCTACAGGTAATTGATTATATGCTCATTTTTTGTACAGTTCATTTGCAATGGTTGTACCTGTTTCAATCAATACATATTTGAAATACATGCCATACTCTAAATCGATTTTTATCAAAGAGTGTTTATTGAAGTGCTAATCTATAGAGGGGAAAGTGTAATGGGATGGAGTGAAGATGAAGGGAATTCCAGGGTATTGTTCCAGTCTGTTCGTAGCAGAGGTGCATTGTCCAAGGGGACATAAGAAGGGGAGTAATGGCAGTTCAAGGTGGGCAGGGTGACTGACTGGGACATAAGGGGGACAAAGAGGAGAGTCTCATTTCCTGGTGGGGGTCTTGGCAAGTGTCTCTGGCTTCTGTCTGGATTGCAGGGAATGTTTGTGGGGTGGTTCACCTTCTGCAGGGGGATGGGTGCTGGTGGCCTGTGAGTCCTGTGGTGGGGCCTCCTGGCCACTAGCAACAGAGGAAGTGGAAGGCTGGGCTGTTCAGATGACTGGCTAGTGGCAGGGGCCCACTGGTGTGACAGTGCCTCCCTTATAATGTTGGCCATGTCTGCCAGTACCCCTGGTATGGAGATCAGGGTTTTGCTGCTGGCCTGCAAGTCCTCCCTGATCCCCTGGTACTGTCTCTCCTGCAGCCGCCGCTTCTCCTGCATTTTGTCTAGGATCTGGCCCATCGTGTCCTAGGAATGTTGATAGGCTCCCAGGATCTCGGAGAGTGCCTCCTGGAGAGTCGGTTCCCTGGTCCTGTCCTCCTCCTGGTGCATAGCAGTCCTCCCAGTGTCTCTGTTGGCCTGTGCCTCTGTCCCCTGAACAGTGTGCCCACTGCCACTGACCCCAGGTCCCTGATTGCCTTGGGTGCAAGGTGTCCCTGTACAGGTGGGCACACTGCTGATTGATGTGTCCTGGGGACAGAGGTATGGGGACACTGGGTGGGTGCTGTGGTGTTGGGTATTGATGGGGAGGCTCTGTGGTGGTCGGTGACTGGGCTTCGGTAACCGGCTGTCCAGTGGTCCCTGATGGGCCAGGTAGATAGTCCAGATTCTGAAGACCAGAGTCACTGTCATCACTGTGGGCCTCTTCAGTTGGGGGACTGAATAGTGCTGGCACCTCCTCTCCGGTGACATTGGCTGGAGTATCTGTGGGGATGTAAATTATGTGTTATGGTTAATGTGTATGACATAGTGTACATCTCTGGCTTCCCCTCTACAGTTGGTGTTGCCCTGCCAGCTTTTACTTGTGTATGTTGGTGTATGGTGGGATTGTTAGTTGCTGTGCATTTTTTAGTGATGAGTGTCTATGCAGGGCTGTGAGGGGTGTCCATGCATTGGTACAGCATGCAGGGCTCGGCATTGGATTAGTGAGATGTGATGGTGAAGTGTGTGGGATGGAGTGGAGTGATGGGAGTGAGGGTAAGGGTATGTGTGTGGCATGCAGGTTTGGGGGGTGATAATTGTTGAAATTTGACTTACCAGAGTCCAGTCCTCCTCCGACTCTAGCCAGGCCCTCAGGATGCAGTATTGCCAAGACTTGATCCTACCATGCTGTGAGTTGTGGGGAGGAGGTGAGGGTTCACTGCCAGTCCTCTTTATAGTGAGCTAGTGTCTTGCTGCTCTGGAATGTACCTTCCCCCGTAGGTCGTTCCACCTCTTCCTGATGTCATCCCTTGTTCTTGGGTGCTGTTCCACGACGTTGACCCTGTCCACGATTATCTGCCATAGATCCATCTTCCTTGCTATTGATATCTGCTGCCCCTGTGCTCCAAACAGCTCTGGCTCTACCGTGACGATTTCCTCAACCATGACCCTTAACACCTCCTCAGTGAAGCGGGGATAAGTTTGTGGTGCTATGGGTGTTATGTGATGTGTGTTGGTGAGGGCGTGTTGGGTAATGTGTTGGGGTGTGTGAAGTGGGGTGCGTGAGGGATACATGGGTTTATGTGGTATTTGTATGTAGTTGTGTCAGTTATCTTGGTGTCAGTTTTGTGCCAATGAATTGTATTCGTAAAGGGTTGTGGGTAATGTGGGTGTGTATTTTATAGTGGTGTGGGTGTGTGGCTGTGGTGTGTGTATGGATGTCAGATGTGTGTTGTTTGAATTGTCCAATGTAGTTTTGTTTTGTCTGTGGGTGTCCATTGTGAGCGCTGCGGTATGTACCGCTGATGGTTTACCGCCGTTGAATGTCCATCGTGGTGATTCGTGGATCATAATGTGGCGGGCGTTGTTCTGTTGGTGTAAAGGTGTGGGTTTTAATACCGCCAGTTTATCACTGACCTTTGGTCTGGCGGATTTGTGTGTGTGGCTGAATTCTGTTGGATTGGTGTTTGTGTGTTATAATATGGTGAACAGATATCTGCTGCCGCAGCGGTAAGTTGGTGGCTGTCAGTGTGGCGATAAGCAGGATTTACCGCCAGGGTCATAATGAGGGCCTTAATGTTTGTGCATTACTTCCAAACATACCTGGAGCATACAAAGGAACAACGGGACCTATAGTCACAGGAACTGTTAAGCACTTGGACCAATATGATTTGCCTGATTCTGAGGAATAGTCATTCCCAAACTCTGTCCATTACATTACTGATATTTTGTCTGTTTTTAGTCAGTGAGACATTTGGTATGGGCTGATTTGGACTAAACATTTGTACAGGCTAATTTGGACAAAAAATTTGCACAGGTGGATTCACATGAGGTGTCTGCACCGACTCGTTCACATTAAAGTTCGGCACACGCTGATTCACAGTAGGACTCTGTACAGGCTGAACTGTGCTAAAGCTCTGAACTGGTTAAATCACTTCAAGAAGTTGTGTCACTGAATTTGCAGGAGTACCCAGTACTATCTGATTCGGGTTTTGTGCAACTATGGCAGTAGGCACATTTGGGATTACATTTGTGCCGCATCACTTCTTGCTTCTACCTCAGCAGAATGGTATAGAAGCAGATGATTTAACAGGATCTGAAGAGTGCATTCATCATCTGACTCACGCCTGCACATCACTGTCTTCTTATCTTCAGTATCTGTTATCTGCTCTGCTTTTCATGTCTTTCTCTTAGTATTAGGTTTAGTGCTTTCCCCATCTTCACTAGAAATAGCTGGATACAATCGAGTTCCTTCAATAATCTCTGCTCTCTAAGCTTTCTTCTCCTCATCTCACCTTAACTCAGAAATTGTATATAAGGCTTTCTGCATTCTATTCTCGTACTAGGTTTCAGGTTTTGCCATGCTATATTCCCAAATATTAAGTGCTTCAAATTGTACAGGCCATGGATGTGGTTTCATAACATAAAACACTTGCCTCAGATTATATAGAATTTGTACAATAAAATGTCCATAACAGGGAAATGCTAATGTACCTTCTTGCTCAGTAATCATGCACCACTGTTCAAGCTACACGCATGCTTGAAGACCTTTTTCGGAGATGTCCTGGCGTACCTTAAGGTGGGGGTTTCTGCTCCTTCTCTAACTGCAACAAATGAATCTTATTTTAATACACTTTTTAACGCTTTAAAGACCTTAATGTTCAATCAACTTAACAAATCACAATTAATCAGGAAGTAACTTCAGTCCCCCAATCCTTTTCTCTCAATGTTCTCAGTGAATAGTAATGTGGCACTGTTCACCAATACCAGTGTGGCTTCACACTAACCAATCCACACCAGCATGACACATGATGACGTCAAACTCTTTTTAGCAACCCATTTGCTTTGCAGTTATCTGCCACACAATCACTCATACATACCTAATGCAAAAATATTTTGAACAAAAACCAACAACCTATCTGCTTACTACAGGGACAGGCTAGCCAAACACTTCATAGAAGTACAGGGATGCACTTCCTGACAGTAGTTTACACAATTACACACTGAATGAGACTCTACCAGTAAACCTCACTCTAGTTGATGCAGATCCTCCATGTGCACCCAGAATTCACTTCATAACAACCAAACCCATATTCATTCAAGGAAAACTATTGACACTGTCAATAACGTCTCATGACAAGCACCTCACTGCAGACATATTAACCAAGTGTCTTCAATAATTTTGCTTTATTCTGGTATCGCAGGCCGTGGTGAACCCATCAACAACAACAGCAACAACTACAGACATTTTTCAGCAACAAACGCCACAGCCACACAACTTTAGAAACATAGCAATACACTTCACAACATCAGTCTTTACGTCAAGCTGCAAGCTAAAAGCATTGTAAGAGCAAAACCCTATTCATACTTAGACATCCGTCTCTCACAGGAGTAACGCCGGAACTTCATAAGTCTTTGGAACAAACCATGGGCAGATTTTGGAGTGGGCAATCACATGGGACGCATTCTATTTTCCCAAGGGTTGCCCAAGGAATCGAAAAAGATTCAAATCAACTAAAATTAGAAGAACTAAACATTCAACAAATACAATACAAAAACATCAAAAGAATAGCCTGATGTATGGAAAACAAGCGTTGTTGCTAAGTTTTAAGAAGCAAGTAAAGCACTTTAAATTATATTAGTTTAGCTATTTTGGGCAAAGAAAACCCTACAGATCAGCTAATCAAGGTTAAACATGTGTTGGTCTGAACACCTGGTGGCAAATGACAAGAAGAGCAAAAAGGGTAAAAAGAATTTGGAAAATGGAAATCTGGGGCAACAAATCAGTAACTAAATCAGGCAGAAAGAAAGCAAAGAAGGAAGGCGTCAACATTTCAGAAGTTTGAACAAGAGTCTCTCCTCTTTGAGTCAAGGGGAAAATCTATATGTCTCAGCAAGGCATTTCAACGGGGCAAGGACAGAGAGATTTTACCTCTCAGAGTCCAAGGGGTTCAGCTAATGGCAAAAGTGTGAAATGGTCTCTACAGGGGCATAAGTGATGGGTGCTCAAAAGAAGTCTACCGCAAAGTAATCAGAAGAAAGTATATAAAAGTTCATAGAGCATGATTATTCGTCCATCCAACAATCCACATGACGATGAAGGTGTAACATCCAATAAGAAACAATCATGCGATTCATACTGCAACATCGCTGAAGATTCCAATCACCAACAGGTAGCAAACATTTGCATATGGTCACATCCATGTGAATTGTAACACTCTTATGTGTTGCCAGTCCACAGTCCTGAGTGTACTTGTCTCAAAGACAACTTCCCAGTCTCACTATGTGTAGAAGAATAGTAATCTTTTACAAACCTAGCATTCTCATGAGAGCAACGTCTGGAAGAAAAGTTCACGTTAACAAGATGACTAAACATTTTCTGCAGAGCCACAAACACAGGGCCCAACAGGTCTCACTTAGGCTAATGCAAATGTACTAAATCAGCACATTAAATCATGCAATAAAAAACACATTTTAACATTCAAATTATAAGTTCATTAGCGTTCATGTTACAACACCTTTTAAATGAAGTAACTCTATTAATCCATTCCTGTTAATATTGAGCATAATTACATTTTCTCTACCTTTGCGTACAAGTTTTAAACATTTCCCATATGAAATTCAATATTGTTTTATTAGATTTAATTCTAAAATATAACTTGAAGTCAAAGTAATTCTTCAAGTATGGAATTTAAATGCTATAACACATTGGTTTCATCAGTTGATCTAGAGTGAATGCACTCTAATATGGCTTCTCAGTGCATTACTTTAGAATTCAACTGTTTGTATTTTGATTAACATAATGCATAAAATGTCATGTACAGATGATCACTGTGACGTGAGGTACAATACTAACATTTCTGCTACATCAAGGGTACTACATTTGTATTCATCACTGCTATATTGTGGTCTTCGCCTCACACAGGCTCAAACAGAGAAACAGCCTTTTGGGTATTGACCCCTGAAATGTGGAATGACCTTTCTTTTTATCAATAGCGGATTACCAGTTTAAGATTTATAAAAAACTCAGAAAGGCTAACATATTTCATTAATCTGACCCTGTTTTACTTAAAGCAACTGAAGTTTCATAGCATTATAATGCTGTGGAGTATTTGTGCCTTAAAATAATAATAATAATAATAATAACAATACAAGCTGTTATAGTAAAGGATTCAGGACAAGTTTGTTTTATTATAAAAAAAATCATTTTTTGTTATAAGATAGCACATTGTATATTTGAGCAGAAGAGCCTGGTAGCATTGAATTATGTATTCACAGTACGTGCTCTCATCCCAAGATCCACTTTGAGGTACTGATGTGGAAACCGAGTATAAAAGAGAAACACCATTTTATGCCTGCAGGAGAGAACTGAAACTCAAACCGTGACTTTCACCCAGAAGTGGAATGCTTGTTTCCGGTCCAGGGAGGACCTGGCTTGGCAGTTCAGGCTGGACTGTTCCCATGAGGAACAGGGTCAAGACTGATTTGCATATGGTTGGTTCCAAACTATGGTGGCATGGTGAGCAAAAGAACGATGGATTAAACCCAGATCTGTGATGGGCGTTGAGTGTTTGCATTGTTCAGCACTCCGTCCATCATCCTTTTGTGTTGCTAAAGTTGCCCTAAGTGGGAAGGGTATACCCAGACGTGGGTCCCTTGCTCACAGTGCCACTGGATTAAAGCTAAGCTGGCTGATGAAGGGTGATACCCTGAAACCGGTCACAGGATTCTTGTTTCCAGTCCATGGAGGACCTCGCTTGGCAGTTTGGGCTGGACTGTTCTGATGAGGGACAGGGTGAAGACTGATTTGCAAATGGCTGGGTCCAAACTGGGGTGGTATGGTGAACAAAAGAACAATGGATGAAACCCAGATCTGTAACTGGGGGTGTGTGTTTGCATTGTTCAGCATTCCATCTATCATCCTTTTGTGTTGCTAAAGTTGCCCTAAGTGGGAAGTGTATGCCCAGACGTGGGTCCCTTGCTCACTGTGGCACTGGATTCAAGCTAGCCTGGCTGATGAAGGGTGATACCCTGAAACCTGTCCCAGGATGCTTGTTTGCGGTCCAGGGAGGATCTGGCTTGGCAGTTCGGGCTGGACTGTTCCCATGAGGAACAGGGTCAAGACTGATTTGCACATGGCTGGGTCCAAACTGTGGTGGTATGATGAGTAAAAGAACAATGGATTAAACCCAGATCTGTGACTGGGGATGAGTGTTTGCATTGTTCAGCACTCCGTCCATCATCCTTTTGTGTTACTTTCAGAAGGTGGGCATTTTCTTGCCTAACCAATCTGTGCCTCTGCCTACCTGTGGAATCCACGTCTGGGTCAAACTGACAGTTGGGCTGTTTGTGAATTCCCTTTAGACAGTGACACAAAGGGAGCTGAGGTGTGTCCTGCATATCCTGATGAGTCTTCCTGGTCTAATGTGGGGAGGGAGGAGCTGACACCTGCACCTGAAAGGCCTGTCTGTCCTCACACAATGCAGTCTCCAGTCCCCTGGAGTGTGCCTGGGACCAGGCCTGGGCAAGGCAGGATCTTATGAACAACAGAGACTTTCCTTTGAAGTTTGCCTAATTCATAGGCAGATATGAGGATAAGTAAAGGACCCAAAACCCTAGACTTTTAGACTACTCCTGGTCAAGAGGAACCTCTTGCAAGGAGAAGAGTTGGAGGAGTACTGCCCCTTTGCTGTGTGTGCTTTGCTGGGTTCATCTGCAGTAGCTGCTTCTACCTTAAAGAGGGCAAAGACTGGACTTTGCTGTATATCCTGTTTGTTAAGTTTCTCCAAGGGCTTGAAGCAGAGATTGCCTCCTGCTGGAAGTCTCAGGGATATCAAAGACTTCAGTTTCATCTGCCTACAGTGCTGGGAACGGTGTGCTTTGTGCTGCAACAAAAGAAAAATGACCACAACGCCATCATTGATGCCACTGCTTTCACCGTGATCTGATGATACCGCATGGAGCTGTGCCCTGCTTCACACCCCAACTCTGGTCTCACTCACGCCACCACCTGACGCCATCACCGAGCCGCTGCTTGCACCATGACCAGTGGGCCCGCCTTCTGCATCTTCATGCTCACACAGCAGCCTTGGTAACCCCTATGCCGTAGCTCGATGCTCACACAGACGTCACTGCCTCCACTGTGGCCTGAGGCACCGCTCATAAGGTACACGAAGCACTGTCCCATCCTGCACTGCAACCCCGGTCTACCGATGCCAGTGCCATCAACTCCACCATCATCAACAAATGCTCGCACCTGCACCACGACCTGTGGACTCCACACTGAGCCGACCCTGCATCGTACCGACTCCTTGGTCCTACCGACGGCAGTACTTCAGCAACGATTTCGCTGCTGCCTGAACCGTGACCTGGAAACACCGCATGTCACTCAGTCCCACTTCAGACTGCAGCCCTGGTTTCACCGATGCCGCAGGATGCTGTCACGAGCCACTGCCTGCACCGTGACCTGTGCAAACCGCACATCACATTGTCCCGCTTCACTCCAAATCCCTGATGCCATCAACATCAGTGCCCCTGACTTTGTCATCAGCTCATAGTTTGACTCCAAGGGCCCAATGACCCCTGCACAGACCTCCGGAACTGTTGCCTGCTGAAGCCTGCTGACGCCAGTGACGCCGCACTCCGGATCTCATCATGAGGATCACAAGCCGTCCATTTCCAAGGTACTGTTTGCAGATTTTCCCGACACCATAGCTTGCCTGCGACCCCACAGTTGGCCTGAACTGTTGGATTTGTTGTTCACAACCCTGTGATAGCCCCAGATGGAGCCAGTGACTTCAAGGAACTGTATTGTTCAGTTAATCCTTGCAAAATTCATATCTTTACTACTGTATGTTGGATTTTTCTATTTTTCTAAAACTGGTGTGGTCTCCTTTTGCAGTGTTTTCACTGTATTACTATGTGTTATGGGCAAATGCTTTACACTTTGCTTCTGGGATAAGCCTGACTGCTCATGCCAAGCAACCAAGGGGATGAGCAGGGGTTATTTGAGCTGGGTATTCCCTTTGCCCTGACTAGAGTGAGGGTACCTACTTGGGTAGGGTGTAAACTGACTCCAACTAGACTCCCCATTTCTATTACTCACTGATCACCTTTGGCCACTGTCATAGTCACCCCACTCAGCAGCTCAGTATCCACCTGTCCATAGACCGCAGTCTGTCATTTCACATATGAACTAGACTCTCCTGTTGGAACAATAGCTGTGTACATTGTGTGTAGTACAGGGACTGACAGCACTACAATTCCCAGCAGGCGCTGTTCTACAATTACAACAATCAGAACAGTGTATCATACTCAAAATTACCTTCTTTGGGAAATCCCTAGTCAAGTGTACCTTCTGATAGGATGAAATTTGTATTGTGTGGGTAGTGCAGGCACTGGCAGGACAGCGAAGGCCAGGAGGCACTGCTACTGTCACTCCACTCAGCCACCACAGTGACCTCTGCACAAATGACCCTTGCCCCTGAACTCACCATTGAAATGTATTCAACTGAGAGGTTGTTATCTGTATACTGCGTGGGTAGTGCAAGCACTGACTTGACTGCTAAGGCCAAGAGGCACTGCTATTGCCACTCCACTCTGCCACCACAGTGTCCTCTGCACAAATATCCCTTGTCCTGAACTCACCACTGAAGTGTACTCACCTGAGAGGTTGATATCTGTATAGTGTGTGAGTAGTACAAGCACTGACAGGACTGCTAAGGCCAAGAGGCACTGGTACTGTCACTACAAACACCAGAACAGTGTCCCCTTCCCTGAAAACAACAGCATTTCAAAGGTCATACGCTATGTGCTCACTGGTGTAGTTGGCAGCTGTCAGGTATTGTGAAGTAGTGGGAGTGACAGAACTGCAACTGACAGTAGACAATGATCCCCAGATCAAGACTTCAAAACTGTGTCCTCCTCAAAATACCCCTTTATACCAAATTACCACTGAAGTATACTCACCTGGGAGGAAACCCTTAGTATAGTAAGTGTAATACAGGGAGTTACATGGCTCCAGTTCTCAGGAGGCTCCCTTACTGTCACTTCAAATACCAGCTTAGTGTATACTTGCCAAAATAACCTTCTTTGGGAATCCACACATGCAGTATACTCATCTGGGGTGATGACATATAACAACTGCAAGAAGTACAAGAAGTGACATGACTGCTAGGGCCAGGAGGCTCTGTCTCACAAAATCCAAACATAAGCCCAATGTGCATCTGTCCCAACATCCTTGTTTGTAAATTTGCAATGATAATGTTCACAACTAGGAGGATATCGTATGTATACTGTGTAGTACTTGGAGTATCATGATTGTAACCTCCAGGAGGGCCAGTCCCTGTAACTCCAATCACCAGAACACTGTACATACGTCATGATGCATCTGTCTGTGAAATCTCACAAATTAACTTTACTCACCCGGGAGTGACCAAGAGATAGATCATGGTACACTCTGTGATGTGGCTAAATGCCTAGGCCCATATTCAAGAAAAATGATGCACAACTACGCTAGCACAGTTGTGCGTCAACACAAATTCAGTGAGCTAGCACCATTTCCTAGTGGCATCTGTGTGCCATATATTTATAAAATGAAAAAACAACAGATGATGGACTGGGGTGAGTGTTTGAAAAGTTTTAGCACTCTACCCACCCTCCTTTTGTGTTGCTAAAGTTGCCCTAAATATGAAGGGTGTGCCCAGACATGGATCCCCTGCTCACTGTGCCACTGGATTCAAGCTAGCCTGGCTGATGAAGGGTGATACCCTGAAACCGGTCCCAGGGAAGCTTGTTTCCAGTCCAGGAAGGACCTGGCCTGGCAGTTCAGGCTGGGCTGTTCCCATGGAGTACAGGGTCAAGACTATATGGCTGGATCCAAACTGCAATGGCATGGTGAGCAAAGAATGATGGATTAAACCCAGATTTGTGACTGAGGGTGAGTGTTTGAAAAGTTTCAGCACTCCGTCCATCATCCTTTTGTGTGGCTAACATTGCCCTAACTGGGAAGGGTATGCCTAGAAGTGGGTCCCATGCTCACTGTGTCACTGGATTCAAGCTAGCCTGGCTGATGAATGGTGATACCATGAAACTGGTCCCAGGATGCTTATTTCTGGTCCAGAGAGGACCATCGCTGGCAGTTCGGTCTGGCCTTTTCCCATGAGTGAATCACAAATGTGAGTACGGGGTTCTTGTAACTTAAGTAGGTCGGTAGTGTATCAATTGTGACACTAGACCACTCGTGTACCTCGACTAGAGGTGAAATGTAGGTGAGCTGTAGAGTAGTGTGTGGTCTGTGAGGGGGATTTCCTTTACGGACTAGGTGGTCTCACACACTATATAGGGGGTTATTCTAACTTTGGAGGAGTGTTAATCCGTCCCAAAAGTGACGGTAAAGTGACGGATATACCACCAGCCGTATTACGAGTTCCATAGGATATAATGGACTCGTAATACGGCTGGTGGTAAATCCGTCACTTTTCCGTCACTTTTGGGACGGATTAACACCTCCTCCAAAGTTAGAATAACCCCCATAGTGTCATGCTTCATCATATGACCACCTAGCCCCAACCAGGTAGGACAGTGCCACCTGGGCGGACTCGACCTCACTGTTAAAAGAACAGGAGGGAGTGAGTAAATTAATTTAATTTCTGGAAAAGGGGATCCAGCTATGTTAGGGAAATAAAAACACCTACTCAGATACCCGGGTGAATTTTAATAAAGGGTTCTGTGTGGTGTGATTAAAAAGGAATGGGGAACCGGTGTGAGAACAATGACTCACAAGGTCACCTATCTAAAAGAAGTAGCCGACATGTTTCTGCCCTTGTAATTGAGCTATGGAGGGTCTCTGGGCATTCATCAGGGCGTTGGATCCCTGTTGCATATGCTTCTTAAGCGCTGCACAAATAATCGCAATAGAAAAGGGGTGGAGGAAGGGCCTACCTTAACCAAGGAAATACCTGGGGAGGACCTATAGTAAATAGGATAAAAACAGACCAAAAAATGATAGTGATAAGGTAATACACAGTAAACCACAGCACACGTGACATAATTCATGCAAGACACAGGAGTACTGGTTGCAATTTATGAATAACAGTCGGATAAATGCTAGCTATGCAAGAAGGACAATAGGCAAGGGAAGACAATTTCTTACCCTGACACTCGAGGCTAGTGGCCTCTGGTATCCTGGAGAGGGAGCGTCCCCTTATAGTCAGACTCTAAGGTTCGAGGAAAAAGGCAGAAGGGAAAAACAAAATGAAGGAAGATGGGGAAATACAAAGAAGGGAAAAAAGGGGGTCTCAAGTGAGTGGAATGGAATGGGAGAGGAATAAGAGAGAGAAGAGGGTAATCCATAATGGAAGCAGGGAATGGTAGAAAACAAGGTCAGAAAAGAAAAAAGGTTAAGATAAAAAGAAATCAGAAATCAGAAAAGGAGGTGAAGAAAAGAGAAAAAGAAAAAGAGAGAGAAATAGAGAGAGATAGGAAAGAAGAGGTCTCTTATCTGTGAATCCAACAATGGCTGACTCACTGCATCAAAGGTGGGCGCTCTCTGTGCGCCTATACCGACCTCTCCTTCAGGACCGCTTGAATGAAGTGGCCTGGTTCTAAGTTGTAGATATAGTGATCCTAATTAGGTAGGATAAGATCCAGCTGCTGACAATCACCATTGCGGCCCGGGTGTGGGCGAAACCGGAAGTGCTTACGAACTCCTTCGTTTGTAGGTATCGGCCAAATGTGGACCGGCCGGCCCCGGTCATGCCGGGGGCCGGAAGTGGCCATACGCGACAGGGAGAGTGCCAAAATTGACGTTGCCCTCGCGTGTGATCCAAAGGGGATCGGCTGAGCCGCCGTGCTGGGCTGCCGTGGCTCAGGGAGACCCCTTGTGCTGGGGCGGTGATGAGCAGAGACGCCCATCCAGCATGTGTTGCCGGGACACATAGTTTCCCGGCAGCACGGCAGGCTGCCTATAGCCATATAAGGCGTGTCGCTGGGAAACGTAGTTTCCCGGCGGCACAGCAGGCTGCCTGTTATTCGGCAAGGCTGAAAAAAGGGGGGGGGAATGTGACGGGGGCGCGGGCCGGGGGGGGAGGGAAGAAAGGGCAGAAGAGGAAAAAAGGGGAACAAGGGGAAAGGGAAGGGGGATAAGAAGGGGGAAGGGGAGGCGGGTGGAAGGGAGGGGTGGGTAAGGGAGGAAGATGGAATAGGGGGGGAAGGAATATATAGAAAAGAGAGAGGGGGCCAGGGGTAGAGGAGCAAGGGGAATTAGGAGGGTAGGGGGAGAGGGGGGGAAGGTAGTGATAAGGTGTGCAGGAAGGGAAATGAGGGGAAGGAAAAGGAAAGAAAGGCAAGAAAGGCAAAGGAGGAGGGTGTCAAGGGGATAAAGTAAAAGTAGGGAGGGAAACTAATGGGGGAAAAAAGGGGGGGTGTTGGGGGTTTGGTTATGGTGGGGTGTGGAGGGAATGGGGAACGAGAAGGAACCAGGGGAAGACAGAAGTGGGAGAGATGACGGATGGGCACAACAGGTGATAGAAGATGTCTAGAGGCAAGAGTGAGAGGAAGAAGAAGAGGGAAGGAGGGGCTAGGGAGGCTCAACCACGACAGAGAGAGGAGGAAAAGTCAGTACTAGACAGGCGGAGGGAGAGGAAGGGAGAGGTAGCAAGAACATGTAGAAAAAGGAACAGGGAAAAGGAAGGTGCAATAGGAGACGGGGGGCGTATGGGGGTTCTAAGTTTGAAGAGAGAACCAAGGTATCTCATCATTTAGTCCAACCGCGTCGGTGTGTAACCTCCAAATCCAGCGTTGCTCAGCCCTAAACAGTTTTTCAGACATGTTAGGGGTCGAAGGAGAAAAATGTTCCAGGACCGTCCAAAACATGTCATCCGGGGAGTGATTTTTTTGCAGGAAGTGGCTAGTGAGTTTTGTTGCATCGCGTTTGCACCTAATTGTGCTTCTATGCTCACAGATTCTGGTGCTAACCTTTCTCGTAGTCATCCCCACATATTTGAGTAGGCAAGGGCATTTGATTAGATAGAATACATTTTTGCTGTTGCAATTCGTAAGTGATTTTTGCACCCATAGGGTTTTAAGGTCAAGATTGATGGTGGTAGATCTGTGGGTAAAGCGGCAAACGCTGCAGTTGCCGCATGGATGATGACCTGCGGGGGGGCCATCTGCCAAAGTGTAGTCTGTGTGGGACGTCGCTTCTCCTTTGGTCTTGTGTGGACCACCATGTCGCGTATATTGTTTGCTCTCTTATACGCGTGTAGTGGTGGTTCAAAGGGTAAACCACCTGATGTCTGGATTTTCCAATTATCTCTTATAATCTTCTGGATTTCGTTTGATAAGGGATTGTACGTGGTAACACATATGATCTTGTCCAAACTTGGTTTCAGTGCTCGGGGCTGTAGCAGCTGGTCCCTATTATTATTGCGTGCTCTTTTTCGTGCCCTACTGACCAGATGTGGGGGGTAATCCTTGGTGTGTAGCTTGGTAGTTAGTTTATCTGCATGTTTGCGGTAATCGATCACGGATGAGCAGTTTCGTCTTAACCGTAGAAACTGCCCGACCGGGAGGTTATCTCTTAGAGCTCGTGGGTGGAAGCTCTGGTATTGTAACAAATTGTTGCAGTCCGTTGGTTTATAGTAAACTTCTGTGGCTAACCCGCTGTCATGTTCATAGATGAGTAAGTCGAGAAAAGGTAGCTTGTTGTCACCTGTATTCATTGTGAAAGTTAGAAAGGGGTTGGCTCCGTTAAGCCAAAGAGCGAACGCCTGGGCCTCTTCCTTACTACCAGTCCATATTAACAGTACATCATCGATGTATCGCTTCCAGAGTTTAATCTGGTCTCGGTAGGGATTTTCCTCATGCAAGACCGTATGTCTTTCGAAGTGGTCAACGTATAGACATGCTAGTCTTGGGGCGAATGTGCTACCCATCGATGTGCCTTGTGTCTGCAAAAAGAAGCTATCTTCAAATTTGAAGTAGTTTCTGGTGAGAGCGAGGTGTGCTAGGTCCAGTATAAAACCAGGGGGGGTTTGGGATTCACCCATATGTATTTCCAGCAGGTTGCTTATCACTTCCAGGGTGGCCTCTTGCGGGATGTTTGTGTAAAGTGATTCCACGTCAAGAGTGATCAGGAGCTCCTTGGATTTGTCAAAGGTTATAGATTCCAGTAAAAGGAGGACATGGGTGGTATCCTTAAGATAGGTTGGGATTCTTTTAACTAACGGTTGTAGGAAGAAATCCACGAACTTTGACAAGGGCTCTAGTGCTGAGCCTATCCCGGAAACTATGGGTCTCCCGGGGGGAGGAATCTTTTCTTTATGTACTTTTGGTAAAATATAAAAGTACGGGATTTTTGGGTTGGTCTGTATCAGGAAAGTTGCCTCATGATCTGTGATCCAGTTGTTTTTGATACTAGGAAAGCGATTTCTTCTTGGATATCAATTGTCGGATCGCGTGCCAGACGCTTGTAGTGTCTGGTATTCCCCAGAAGTCGCTCACACTCGTCTCTATAAATTTTTTGTGGAAGAATCACCGTGGCCCGCCCTTATCTGCTGGTTTGATAATGATATTTGGGTCAGCTGTAAGGCTCTTCAGTGACTCTATTTCGATTTTGCTCATATTGTGGAATACTTTGTTGGGTACCTCAGTGAGCCCATTGATCTTGAGGGATACTGATTTCTCGAAAGCCAGTACCTCAGGGGGCATTTGCCCTGCTGGGGGACAGAAGGTGGACTTAGGACGTAGTCCTGTATTCTGTGCGGGAGTATCATATTCCTTCCTGAGGAAGAAGGTTTTTAGGTGGATCTTACGAAACAGACCCGCTAGTTCTGTTCTGGTTCTGAATAAGTCAACTTTTGGGGTAGGTACGAAATTCAGACCTTTATTTAATGCTTGAGTTTTGGTTTGGCTAAGAGTCCGGTTGCTTAAGTTAATGATGCTGACTGTATTCACCGAGCCGGGTTTCACTTTGTCTTGCTTGTCCCTGGGATCGCCTCCCTGTGTGTTGGGTTTTCCAGGGCATCCTCTCTTGGGCGCCACTGTACTTCTTTTCTCCTCCCTAATGAGTAACAGGTTGAAGACTGATTTTTATATGGTTGGGTCCAAACTGGGGTGGCATGGTGAGCAAAAGAACAATGGATTAAACCCAGATCTGCGATGGGGGTGAGTGTTTGAAAAGTTTCAACACTCCGTTGTCATCCGTTTGAGTTGCTAAAGTTTCCCTAAGTAGGAAGGGTATTCCCAGATGTGGATCTTGTGCTCGCTGTGCCACTGGATCAAGCTAGACTGGCTGATGAAGGATGATACATTGAAACCTGACACAGGATGCTTGTTTCCGGTCCAGAGTGGACCTGGACTGGCAGTTCGGGCTGGACTGTTCCCATGGGGAATATGGTCAAGACTGATTTGCATATGGCTGGGTCCAAACTAGCGAGGCATGGTGAGAGAAAGAACAATGGATTAAACCCAGATCTGTGATTCGGGGTGAGTGTTTGAAAGGTTTCAGCACTCCGTCCATCATCCTTTTGTGTTGCTATATGTATAAAATGATGCACAATGGGGCTAAGAAAAGGTTAGATTTTTTTTAAAAATTACGCTAACCACTGCGACATGTTGTAAGTAACAAATGATGTTACTACTGCAAAAATGCCATTAGAGCGTTTTGCAGAACGTTTTTTTGACAAGAAACATGTCAGTGCCATATTTAACAGCATTAGTGGACAAAAAAACGCAAGCAAGAAAAAAAATTGGAAGACAAGATGGAGAATGCAGGCTAGGAGAGACCGCAGGGAGATCCCAATCAGGCAACTACCAGCTAGGAGGGTTCAGCAAAGTCCCGGGACAAAGAGAAGAGGAAGCGGAAGTGTCGCTTGAGTGAGGAGGAGAATGACATCTTGATCAACGAGGTGAAGGAGCACCAACACCAGCTCTTCATAACCTCCAAACTGCCAATAGGTAGGAGAGAGGCTATATGGCAGGTGTTAGAAATGGGTTTTTTGGTTGGCAGTCAGGTTGCCCTCTGTCCAAGCAAGAACCCTCACTCTAGTCAGGGTAAGTCACACACAATCCAAAATCAGCCTGTGCTCACCCTCCGGTAGCTTGGCACGAGCAGTCAGGCTTAACTTTGAAGGCAATGTGTAAAGCATTTGTGCAATAAATCATACAACACCATAGTATAACACCACAAAAATACACCACACAGTGTTTAGAAAAATATAGAATATTTATCTGGGTAATTGTAGGTCAAAACGATCAAAGTTGCAATACGAATTTGTAAAGATATCACTGAAAAGTGATATTAAGTGTCTTTAAGTCTTTAAAAAGCAATAAAGTGTCTTTCAAGCACAGAGTACCTGGTTTCTGGTGGGAAATCTCCTCAGAGGGCCACAGGAGAAGAGATGCGTGGAAAAAGGGGTGTGTGCGTCGATTTCCTCTCAGCACACACAGACTTGCGTCGTTCTTTTCCACGCGGGGAAGTCGGGCGTCGTTTTCCGGCGCGCAGACAGTCTCTTTTTGTGGATCGCGGGGATTACCAGATGTCCCGGGTCTGTGCGTGGATTCTCCTGCTTATTTTCCGGCTGCGCGTCGTTCTGCGGGGCTGCGCGTCGAAGTTTCGAGCTCACGGTAGGCGTCGCGTCGATTTCTCCTTGGAAGTCGGGCGGCGTTGTCCTTGCGAGGCCGTGCGTCGAAATTTTGGTCTCACGGCAGGCGTCGCGTCGATTTCTCCTTGGAAGTCGGGCGGCGTTGTCCTTGCGAGGCCGTGCGTCAAAGTTTCGCACTCACGGTAGGCGTCGCGTCGATTTCTCCTGGAAAGTCGGGCGGCTTTGTCCTTGCGAGGTTGTGCGTCGAAGTCTCGATCGTCCCGAGGGCGTCGCGTCGATCAGCGTCGGTGTGCGGCGTTTTTCTCACCGCGAAACAAGCTGTGCGTCGAAATTTTCGGCGCACGGAGCGTCCAAGTGAAAGGAAGAAGTCTTTTTGGTCCTGAGACTTCAAGGAACAGGAGGCAAGCTCTATCCAAGCCCTTGGAGAGCACTTTCACAGCCAGACAAGAGTTCAGCAAGGCAGCAGGGCAACAGCAAGACAGCAGTCCTTTGTAGAAAGCAGACAGGTGAGTCCTTTGAGCAGCCAGGCAGTTCTTCTTGGCAGGATGTAGTTTCTGGTTCAGGTTTCTTCTCCAGCAAGTGTCTGATGAGGTAGGGCAGAGGCCCTGTTTTATACTAAGTTGTGCCTTTGAAGTGGGGGTGACTTCAAAGAGTGTCTAAGAAATGCACCAAGCCCCCTTTCAGTTCAATCCTGTCTGCCAGAGTCCCAGTAGGGGGTGTGGCAGTCCTTTGTGTGAGGGCAGGCCCTCCACCCTCCCAGCCCAGGAAGACCCATTCAAAATGCAGATGTATGCAAGTGAGGCTGAGTACCCTGTGTTTGGGGTGTGTCTGAGTGAATGCACAAGGAGCTGTCAACTAAACCTAGCCAGACGTGGATTGAAGGGCACAACAAGTTTTTAGTGCAAAGAAATGCTCACTTTCTAAAAGTGGCATTTCTAGAATAGTAATATTAAATCCGACTTCACCAGTCAGCAGGATTTTATATTACCATTCTGGCCATACTAAATATGACCTTCCTGCTCCTTTCAGATCAGCAGCTGCCACTTCAACAGTGTATGAGGGCAGCCCCAATGTTAGCCTATGAAGGGAGCAGGCCTCACAGTAGTGTAAAAACGAATTTAGGAGTTTTACACTACCAGGACATAAAACTACACAGGTACATGTCCTGCCTTTTACCTACACAGCACCCTGCTCTAGGGGTTACCTAGGGCACACATTAGGGATGACTTATATGTAGGAAAAGGGGAGTTCTAGGCTTGGCAAGTACTTTTAAATGCCAAGTCGAAGTGGCAGTGAAACTGCACACACAGGCCTTGCAATGGCAGGCCTGAGACAAGGTTAAGGGGCTACTGAGGTGGGTGGCACAACCAGTGCTGCAGGCCCACTAGTAGCATTTAATCTACATGCCCTAGGCACATGTAGTGCACTCTACTAGGGACTTAAAGGTAAATTAAATAGTCAATCATGGATAAACCAATCAATAGTACAATTTACACAGAGAGCATATGCACTTTAGCACTGGTTAGCAGTGGTAAAGTGCTCAGAGGTCAAAAGCCAACAACAACAGGTCAGAAAAAATAGGAGGAAGGAGGCAAAAAGTTTGGGGATGTCCCCGTCAAAAAGCCAGGTCCAACATGACCCCCTACCAGCCTAAAGCCAGGGGAGAACAATCACTATCCTGATGTACTTCCCTGTTTGAGGCGACAGAACAAGGACCCAGGCCCACAACAGCAGGGGCATGCTCCAGTTCTTCGCCTTCCTGACTCCAATTGGATCACTCTGTCCATACTCTCAGGGCCCACTAAGCCAACCCATGGGGAACCTTTCTCCTTACCTGCGGATCCCATCTGTGCAGCACCTAACCTTACTTTGCTCACAGATGTATCCCAGGAGCAGGATAGTACCACCATGACCAACACAGTGGTGTTGCCCACTCTACCCCTGGGGTATGACACTTGTCCCCTCCCCAGGGATAACTCTGTCCACCCGGGCAGCAAGCCACAGTGATTACTGACAGCTGCCAGGGATGAGAGCCAGGCCCCAGGCCTCTCCAACCACTGTGGCTGTGGAGAGTGGGGGGCGGTAGCCCCAGGTGCTGGGCACCCTTTAACCACTCTCCCTTCCACCAGGTCAGGGATGACAGCCTGAACCTGGTCCTCCCCTCTGGGGCTTTGTACCCTCCCTCCTGGAGCGGTACCCCCAGAGTCCAACATGGTCAGGGTGCTTACAGAAGTCACCCTGTACCATTCCTCCACCAGTGCAGGGCTGTTAACCTGCAATTGGCCAACCAACCTGGGGCCTGTACCTTCAGGTTGGACTAGGGCCCGGGGTGAGGCTTCCCTCCCCCTGCCCTCCCTTCTGGGGTCCAGCACCCTCCAACTAGGAGTGGCCTCCTCAGAAGACAACATGGTAGGGGCACTGTTATCAGTAGCCCCTCCCTCCAGGTCCGGGGGGACACCCTGAACCTGGTCTTCCAGCCCAGGGTCTGTACCCTCAGACTGGATCACTGCCTGGCAAACCAGGACTTCCTGGGAGGCACACCTACCCCCCACCAGGTCAGAGTTTAACCTCTGCACCTGCCCATTCAACTCAGAGTCACCACCCTGAAGTTGAACAATTGCCTGGCACGCCAGGACTTCCTGGAGGGCACACTGACCCTCCACCAGGTCAGAGTTTAACCTCTGCACCTGACCATTCAACTCAGAGTCACCACCCTGAAGTTGAACAATTGCCTGGCACGCCAGGACTTCCTGGAGGGCACACTGACCCTCCACCAGGTCAGAGTTTAACCTCTGAACCTGGCCATTCAACTCAGAGTCATCACCCTGAAGTTGAACAATTGCCTGGCACACCAGGACTTCCTGGAGGGCACACTGACCCTCCACCAGGTCAGAGTTTAACCTCTGAACTGGGCCATTCAACTCAGAGTCACCACCCTGAAGTTGAACAATTGCCTGGCGCACCAGGACTTTCTGGGAGGCACACCTACCTCCCACCAGGTCAGAGTTTAACCTCTGAGCCTGGTTCCCCAACCCAGGGTCACCACCCTGAGGTTGGGCAATTGCCTGGCACGCCAGGACTTTCTGGGGGGCACACCTACCCCCCACCAGGTCAGAGTTTAACCTCTGAACCTGGTCATCCAACCCAGAGTCAACACCCTGAGGTTGGACAATTGCCTGGCACAGCAGGGCTTCTTGGGAGGCACACCTAACTCCCACCAGGTCAGAGTTTAACCTCTGAACCTGGGTAACCAACCCAGAGTCACCACCCTGAGGTTGAACAATTGCCTGGCACGCCAGGACTTTCTGGGGGGCACACCTACCCCCCACCAGGTCAGAGTTTAACCTCTGAACCCGGTTATCCAACCCAGAGTCAGCACTCTGAGGTTGAACAATTGCCTGGCACGCCAGGACTTTCTGGAGGGCACACTGACCCTCCCCCAGGTCAGAGTTTAACCTCTGAACTGAGCCATTCAACTCAGAGTCACCACCCTGAAGTTGAACAATCGCCTGGCACGCCAGGACTTCCTGGAGGGCAAACTGACCCTCCACCAGGTCAGAGTTTAACCTCTGAACCTGGTTCTCCAACCTAGGGTCACCATCCTGAGGTTGGACAACTGCCTGGTACACCAGGGCTTTCTGGGGGGCACACCTACCCCCCACCAGGTCAGAGGTTAACCTCTGAACCTGGATATCCAACCCAGAGTCACCACCCTGAGGTTGAACCATTGCCTGGCAGGCCAGGACTTTCAGGGAGGCACACCTACCTCCCACCAGGTCAGAGTTTAACCTCTGAGCCTGGTTCTCCAACCCAGGGTCACCACCCGGAGGTTAAACCATTGCCTGGTATACCAGGACTTTCTGGGGGGCACACCTACCCCCCACCAGGTCAGAGTTTGACCTCTGAACCTGGTTAGCCAACCCAGAGTCACCACCCTGAGGTTGGGCAATTGCCTGGCACCCCAGGACTTTCTGGGAGGCACACCTACCTCCCACCAGGTCAGAGTTTAACCTCTGAACCTGGCCATCCAACCCAGAGTCGACACCCTGAGGTTGGACAACTGCCTGGCACGCCAGGACTTTCTGGGGGGCACACCTACCCCCCACCAGGTCAGAGTTTAACCTCTGAACCTGACCATCCAACCCAGAGTCAACACCCTGAGGTTGGACAATTGCCTGGCACAGCAGGACTTCTTGGGAGGCACACCTACCTCCCACCCGGTCAGAGTTTGACCTCTTCACCTGGTAAGCCAACCCAGAGTCACCACCCTGAGGTTGAACCATTGCCTGGCATTCCAGGACTTTCTGGGGGGCACATCTACCCCCCACCAGGTCAAAGTTTAACCTCTGAACCCGGTTATCCAACCCAGAGTCACCACCCTGAGGTTGAATCTTTGCCTGGCATGCCAGGACTTCCTGGGGGGCACTCTCACCCCCCACAAGGGACACGCCATCCCCAAGGGCCACACAAGAGTCTGGTTGGCGCAGGTCTCCCGACCTCTGCCCATCCGGCAGAGTCTGGGTTTCCCCCAAACCAGAAACGGTCTCACCTGGGTCATTCCTGGGGGGCTCTGCTCTCAGAGCTGACCCCTGACTTTCAAGATCCTCCACTGGGGTCTGCCACCCCCTCTCAACCCTATGTCTGGACTTCTGCACCCCCTCACTAGGAGTGGTACTGCCAGACACCAGAACTGTTGGGATGCTGTCTACAGTCATCCCCCCAAGTTCTTCTGACACTGTGGGGCTTCCCTCAAAAGGTGGCCCTACGGTACAGGTTAGGCTCTGAGACCTACCTGGGACACTACAATCCTCCCCCACCTCACTGGGTCGGGAACCACCTAGACCACTCCCTTCAGGAGCACCCCCAAATGCCTCTTCAGACTCTCTGGTACTCACCCAAAAGTCTGCCTCCACTGTAAGTTCCCTGGGGTCAGAGAACTCACACTCCACCTGGTGTTGGCGTAGCTCTGGAAAATAAGGACCAGACATATGCCCTCCAGCAATTACATCACTCTGCCCTTCACATGTATTAACCACAGTACCCTTCACCCAACCACCCAGTAACTCAACCTTGGAAAAGCACTCTACTTCACCCTCCTGAGACTGGTGAGACAGTATCTGTCTGTCCCTGACACTCAACCCAAACTCTTCTGGGATGTCTCTACACTCTATATCCAGGACGTCCACCAGGGGGGAACCCTTTTCTCTGTCACTCTCTGCTAGAGTCAGTAAAGTGTCCCTCCCCCCAGTAGGAATATGACTCCCTGTGCCAGTTCCCCAATCCTTCTCAGGGACCCTGTGCATAACGGGAACTACCTCATACCCTTGAACTGCCTGGGGTGTGTCAACTCCCTTCTTCAAGTTGGGCACCACATCTCTGGGCTTGTGCCCTTCTTCAGCAGTACTAGATGCAAGATTTTTGCTGCCACCATCTGAACTGGACTCGGCCCTTCCGGCCTCCAGTTTCAGCTCTTTACAGCTCAGCTCTTGAGCTGCAATCTTTTCTTCTTCCAGGGCTAAGAGTCTTTTTGCCTCAACCTCTGCAAGATACTCCTCTAATTGTTGCTCCTGTCGCCTTTGACTTCGGAGCCATTCATCTATTTCTGGGTCACTGTCCAACTCTGAGTAGTCTTCCTCCTCATCTGAGTAGTCTTCCTCCTCATGTGCGTAGTCCTCCTCCTCATCTGAGGGGTACTTAGTCATTTGGTTTCTTGCTGCCTCTCTCTCTGCCCATCTTTCCTCCCCCCAGACTATGTAGTGATGGAGCATCTCCGCTTTAGTAGATCTCCTTGCTACAGGAAGGCCCCATTGTCTGCAAAGCTTCCTTAGGTCAGTCTTAGTGAGGTGGTCAGTACGAACAAAGAATGAGTAGGTACACAATCCCATTTTGATAAGATCTTATCAGCAAAAAACAAAATCCAAAGTCCAAAATATCACTAGTATATCCAGGAGGACATCAGAGAACCAAGAGCCAAAAAAGATGAAAAATCAAGTTGACCTTCAACTGTGGGTAGGTAGTGAAATACTTAGCTACTGTATGTCACTGCACAAACACAAGTCCTATCCTCACTGCTGATCACCAATGTTAGAAATGGGGTTTTTGGTTGGCAGTCAGGTTGCCTTCTGTCCAAGCAAGAACCCTCACTCTAGTCAGGGTAAGTCACACACAATCCAAAATCAGCCTGTGCTCACCCTCCGGTAGCTTGGCACGAGCAGTCAGGCTTAACTTAGAAGGCAATGTGTAAAGCATTTGTGCAATAAATCATACAACACCATAGTATAACACCACAAAAATACACCACACAGTGTTTAGAAAAATATAGAATATTTATCTGGGTAATTGTAGGTCAAAACGATCAAAGTTGCAATACGAATTTGTAAAGATATCACTGAAAAGTGATATTAAGTGTCTTTAAGTCTTTAAAAAGCAATAAAGTGTCTTTCAAGCACAGAGTACCTGGTTTCTGGTGGGAAATCTCCTCAGAGGGCCACAGGAGAAGAGATGCGTGGAAAAAGGGGTGTGTGCGTCGATTTCCTCTCAGCACACACAGACTTGCGTCGTTCTTTTCCACGCGGGGAAGTCGGGCGTCGTTTTCCGGCGCGCAGACAGTCTCTTTTTGTGGATCGCGGGGATTACCTGATGTCCCGTGTCTGTGCGTGGATTCTCCTGCTTATTTTCCGGCTGCGCGTCGTTCTGCGGGGCTGCGCGTCGAAGTTTCGAGCTCACGGTAGGCGTCGCGTCGATTTCTCCTTGGAAGTCGGGCGGCGTTGTCCTTGCGAGGCCGTGTGTCGAAATTTTGGTCTCACGGCAGGCGTCGCGTCGATTTCTCCTTGGAAGTCGGGCGGCGTTGTCCTTGCGAGGCCGTGCGTCAAAGTTTTGCACTCACGGTAGGCGTCGCGTCGATTTCTCCTGGAAAGTCGGGCGGCTTTGTCCTTGCGAGGTTGTGCGTCGAAGTCTCGATCGTCCCGAGGGCGTCGCGTCGATCAGCGTCGGTGTGCGGCGTTTTTCTCGCCGCGAAACAAGCTGTGCGTCGAAATTTTCGGCGCACGGAGCGTCCAAGTGAAAGGAAGAAGTCTTTTTGGTCCTGAGACTTCAAGGAACAGGAGGCAAGCTCTATCCAAGCCCTTGGAGAGCACTTTCACAGCCAGACAAGAGTTCAGCAAGGAGCAGGGCAACAGCAAGACAGCAGTCCTTTGTAGAAAGCAGACAGGTGAGTCCTTTGAGCAGCCAGGCAGTTCTTCTTGGCAGGATGTAGTTTCTGGTTCAGGTTTCTTCTCCAGCAAGTGTCTGATGAGGTAGGGCAGAGGCCCTGTTTTATACTAAGTTGTGCCTTTGAAGTGGGGGTGACTTCAAAGAGTGTCTAAGAAATGCACCAAGCCCCCTTTCAGTTCAATCCTGTCTGCCAGAGTCCCAGTAGGGGGTGTGGCAGTCCTTTGTGTGAGGGCAGGCCCTCCACCCTCCCAGCCCAGAAAGAGCCATTGAAAATGCAGATGTATGCAAGTGAGGCTGAGTACCCTGTGTTTGGGGTGTGTCTGAGTGAATGCACAAGGAGCTGTCAACTAAACCTAGCCAGACGTGGATTGAAGGGCACAACAAGTTTTTAGTGCAAAGAAATGCTCACTTTCTAAAAGTGGCATTTTTAGAATAGTAATATTAAATCCGACTTCACCAGTCAGCAGGATTTTATATTACCATTCTGGCCATACTAAATATGACCTTCCTGCTCCTTTCAGATCAGCAGCTGCCACTTCAACAGTGTATGAGGGCAGCCCCAATGTTAGCCTATGAAGGGAGCAGGCCTCACAGTAGTGTAAAAACGAATTTAGGAGTTTTACACTACCAGGACATATAACTACACAGGTACATGTCCTGCCTTTTACCTACACAGCACCCTGCTCTAGGGGTTACCTAGGGCACACATTAGGGATGACTTATATGTAGGAAAAGGGGAGTTCTAGGCTTGGCAAGTACTTTTAAATGCCAAGTCGAAGTGGTAGTGAAACTGCACACACAGGCCTTGCAATGGCAGGCCTGAGACAAGGTTAAGGGGCTACTGAGGTGGGTGGCACAACCAGCGCTGCAGGCCCACTAGTAGCATTTAATCTACATGCCCTAGGCACATGTAGTGCACTCTACTAGGGACTTACAGGTAAATTAAATAGTCAATCATGGATAAACCAATCAATAGTACAATTTACACAGAGAGCATATGCACTTTAACACTGGTTAGCAGTGGTAAAGTGCTCAGAGGTCAAAAGCCAACAACAACAGGTCAGAAAAAATAGGAGGAAGGAGGCAAAAAGTTTGGGGATGTCCCCGTCAAAAAGCCAGGTCCAACAGCAGGCAATAGTAGATAAAGTCAACAGCATGGCAGAGGTGAAGAGGATTGTCACTGATTGTATGAAACGCTGGCATGATTGCAAGTGCAGAACTAAGGAGAAACTGGCCAGGAACTGAAAGGCAGCACTGCAGACTGAAGGTGGAAATCCTGCAGCCCCTGAGGACATGGATGAGCTGGAGGAGATAATGGTAGCGGTCATCCCGGAGGAGCTGGTCACTGGAATCACAGGGCAGGACAGCGCAGACTACCAAGAACTTCCACAAATGCATGGTAAGTTGCTAGGGGTACTATCTGGAATTTCACAAATGGCAGAAGGGGGAGACACATAGGACACACTGAATGTATGCAAACGGGTTGCATCGGGACACATAGGGCCAGAATCAAAAGGACCCATTGCCACCAAAGCCTCACTTTTAGTGACGTTCTGGTAGAGCTACGCACTCTGACATATACACAACGTGGTCTTTGGCTTAAGACCACCTCGTTAATATGGCCCCTACACATGCAGCACTTTGCCTGAAAGGGGCGTGCAATCTATGTGGCTGTGGCTGTGCCACAACAACACCTATTGCATATTGTTGTTGCCCCAGATCCAAGAAAACATGTTCACCAGAGACAGTGACTAAACTCAACACCACCCAAGGGGTGGTGTCAGGATGGCGCAACAAGGCAAAATGCTTTCCATCCTCCTTGTGTCATTGTCCTTCTTATGTGTGCTGCATAATGCAGCACACATAGATATGCTACCTTGCCATAATAGATTGTTTATATAAAGGAACACCTTCCTGTATATAAACAATCGATCCCCTCAACGTAGGCACCCAAGCACTATGGTTCAAGGATGACTGCGTTGGTCAGGGGAGCTTAAATCTGTGAAGGCCCTGGGGGAAATGCAGGGCTGTGCCGTATTCCAGGAAATATGGCGCATCCCTGCATTTTTGCTGCTGCACCAAGCTGCACCACTTAAGAAAAAATCAGGGCATCAGTGTGCAACATGTAGTACGCAACCCGCACAGAGTGGCCCAACAACTCTCATACACCTTTATGCACCATTTGGGAATGGGCAAAACAGTGAACTTATACATCATAAGGGGCATGTCTGTGATCATCATTTGTGCTGCTGTACATATAGGTTAAATTTCACCATGTAACAAGGTTGTCTGTGTTGTCTGAATGGTTGGTGATGCACATAAAGGGACACCTTCATGTGTAAGAACAGGCACAAGTGGCAGCAATGTTGCACTACGGGCACAATGTCACTAGCGTGTAATGTAACAAGAGCATCCTTCAAATAGTTGCCAATGTGGATCCAAGCTGCCCATTTCCCTCATGCCACATTAACAAACTCTCAAAATGCATGCATTGATCCACATTGTACATTCTTACATCAACATATGCCTGTGTTAGATATGCTATATGCTAGTAAATGTCTCTGATGAGGGAGGGATGAACTATTGGGGCTGACAATCCATTATGGTTCCACTGTGCCATCCAGTCACCACATGTGTGGAGCTTGCTAAAGGCAGATGACAAAGTAGCACAAGCATTTAAGCAGTGGACCTCCCTGTGCTATGCCGCACTCGTGCCATCATTCATGATGCCAATGCAGTAAAGCACCAAAGTAGTGACAACACTCAATGCGGTACTGTGGGAATGTCCACCACGGTGAATAGAAAATCATGTGCTACTATGGTGTCAGTGGTTGGGGCAAGGGGCCTGCAAGGAATGTGGTGATGTGGGATCAATGCACAAAATAACTTGAAAGGTTGCCCCATGTGTGATGCACAATGAAACACATAATTAACAACTACAATCTGGGGTCTGTAACATGTCACTGAGTGTCCAGTAGCAAGTAAGTGATGAACCATGTCAAGAGCCACTACAGTCAAAGATTGACATTTAACTATCTCATTGCAGAGGATGAGACCTTACCTCCTGCCGACCTGTCTGTCCTGGATTTTATAGATGACATGGATGACCAGCTGCCGACCATCAATGAAGAGGCTCTCCAAGATGTCCTAGATTCCCTCCAGACACCATCTCCAGTCACAGGGAGGATACACAGCATTGCAGGGTATACACATGAACCACCCAACTACCAACACATAGGATCAACCAGTCCTGCCATAGACCCTGGACTCCAAGGACCCAGACATCACCTTTTGGAGGACAGCCGTAGAAGTCCAGTGGGAGCTGGCCTTCTTACTGTGGGAGCACAGTAACAGACCCACCAAACCCACCCTGCAAAGCACTCCCAACCCCTCCCACCATCCCAAGCCTTACATACCAAAACAAGATGTACTTACCAGACACAAGGCAACAAAGACCTGCACAGATGTACACACATATGCACACCACACCCCTACAGTGAAACACTGAACAACGTCACTATATGTTGCCAACAGCACCATTGGGCACTCAAATTTTATTGAATGAAAAAAAGTATTGTCCAAATAAAGCCATTGGCCAGTCCATAGCAAATACCTTGAAGTGCACAAATAGGCTGAACTTGACTCCCACATGTGCAAAGGGTACTCTACTTTAAAGGGGCATCAATGGGGCAGCCAGGCACTTTACGAAACAGGGGCAGGGGGTGGTGGGGTGGGGACTTATGTCTGGAATGGGGGGGTTGGGCTTAGGTTTGGGAGGTAGAGGGGGTTTGGGCTTGCCCATGGAAGGAGGGGGAGCGTGCTTGGACCGGGGGGTGGCAGAGGGACTTGGGGCAACACGGGGCTTCTTCCTCCCTGGGGAAGGGGCACACGAATGGGAAGGGCGGACTGGGACGGACTTGGACATGGAAGGAGTGGACTGGGCAAGGAGATGGGCACGTTTAGGGATGAGACAGGGTGTGCCAGTTGGTTCGAACAGGTCAATACAGGAGAGGAAAAGCTTCTTTGAGGCAGTTGGAGGGGATTTGGAGGCAGGTGTTGGAGTGGAGGTAGAGGGAATGTTTGTATCTGGTGTAGGTGTGCCGGTCATGGATACAAGTGCCTGTGAAGTCTGCTGATGTGTTTTGGATGTGTGTGATGTGGATGCCTGTGAATATTTGAGTGTGTTGGGAGGAGCGGGGTGGACACAGTGGGACAAGACAGGCTGGCAGTGTAGATGGATGTTGTCTGGGTATTTGTAGGTCTGGTGAGTGTGCTGCAAGTGTCTGTCAATGATTGTGGTGAGTGCAGGTGTGGTGTCTAGGGTGTATGTTTGGATGTCAGATGTTGTGGTGACTGCATGAATGGGAGCCAGCAGCAGTGACTGAGGGTGCAGTGCATGTGGGTGTGCACGGTGAGGTGACAGACAGGGTGGCGGGGAGGATGACACACTCGGAGAAGTGGATGTTGTTGTGTGTGCTGTGGTATGTTGTGTGTGTGTGTCTGCCTGTGGTGGGAAGTGTGGTGCTTGTGTTTGTCTGTGTGCTTCTTGTGTGTTGAGGTTTATGCATGGCTGTCTGTATGTTTGCTTGGGATGGGTGAAGGGAGTGGGGTGCTGGAAGGGGTAGAGGTGCTGGGAGGGGGGGACGGAAAGACGAGGAACATTGGCTGCCGTCAAAGAGGAGGCCAGAGCCTGAAAAGATCTCTGTAGGCCAGACATGGCACCGTGAATGCCTTCCAGGTAGGCATTGCATTGCTGCATCTGGGATGCTAGCCCCTGGATGGAATTCACGATGGTTGTCTGCCCTACAGAGATGGTGCTCAAGAGGTCAATAGCTTCGTCCGTGAGGGCAGCAGGGCTGACTGGGGCAGGGGATGAAGTGCCTGAGACGAAGGAGATGCTTACATTCCTGGGTGAGCTGGCACAGGCAACTGGGTGGGGAGCAACTGGGAAGGTGGTGATGGCATGGGGGTGACAGAAGATGGTATAGAATGGGTGTGCTCAGTAGGGTCCACCACCACCAGGAAGCTCCCATCGGAGGAATCAGAATCACTACCTCCAGTGGTAGTTGCCTCCCCCGTGGTACTCCCCTCGCCCTCCAAACCACTGGTCCCCTTGGCGTCCACTGACTCTGCCTCCTTGTGACCGTGGGCTGCTGCATCCCCAATCACCGGTGCCACTGCTCCCTCACCAGATGATGCTGATGTACACAAATGACATAGAGCAAAGGGGTGGAGAGATGAAACAAGGAAGAACTTTGTCAGAAACTCAATATATGTACATCTCTGGCTCCCGCACACTCCCATCAAGGTCACATACTTACAAGCAGCACATACAACATACATCACGTTTGTGCCCGAGAATAGTGGCCATTACTGTGTGGAGTACACATATGAGAGACAATGCCCAGCCAATACACTTACAAGTCCATGAGGCCACAAAGCATAACAGATGACAGATGACAGTAAGGGGATCCCACATGGGCCTATAGAGACTGCCCAAACTGCCCCTTACACCATCCCCTGGACTTTAAGGGGGCAGTACTGAAGGAACCCACCAGTCCAAGTGCCTGGCACTAGAATACCACATCACCAACATAAATCCATCAAAACAGTATCACAACAGTGTTGGTACTCACCCCCTTATGGGTACTGTGCTGCCCTCAAGTGCCCATCCAAATCCGGTTAGGTCACCGCCAGGATGCGGGCCATTATGGGGGTCAGGGTCCAACAGGCACCCCTTCCTCATTGGGAGGCCTTCCCCAGCTGGGCCTCCCTGGTCTTCCTGGCCCAGCACCTCAGGTCCTCCCACCGCATCCTGCAGTGGGTGCTCCGCCTGTTGTAGACCCACAGGGTCTGCACCTCCTTGGCGATGGCTTGCCACAGGCCTTTCTTTTGATGGGCGCTGACCTACATGGGACACACAGAGCAAATAAACAGATGTCAATATGTGTGCACCGAATACAGATGACATGTGGTTCCCTATGGAACGGCCATTATTGAAAGGCATGTTTTCAACTCACATACAGTACATGCCAGAGAGTCTATGGATTGGGCAATCACACATCAAACACACATGCATGCAGGCATTCACCACAATCACACACATCTAAGGATGACAGACACCAAATCACCTGCTCCTCTGGTTGCCCATACAACTTCGCATACAGGGGAAGGACCCCGTCCACCAGCTTCTCCAGCTCCTCCACGGTGAAGGTCGGGCCCATTCCCCTGTGACTCGCACCATCTTAGGGACCAGAGTTAGGACACAGCAGCACACACAGTGGAGTATTAGCCTGACGAAAAACAGGAGTCAAGTGTCAAGGGTCTGATGAAATGGCATAGGTACCGCAGCGGTGTGCTCTGTCACCGCCAGTGGAAATCATGATTGGTCCAGGTTCCCCATTGACAACCATGTAAACCAATAATCGGGTGCACGGCGGTGAACACCGCCTTCTGCCATGACGACTAACGCCAGCAGAATGAAGTCATTTCCACTCCCTCATACCTGGATGGCAGGAGGCTGCCATTTTGCTACCAGCACGTCACCATCGGTTGGCAAGGGGCCCCAGCCAGGGCCTCCTAATCACTGACCGTAGTCGCTTGCTGACATGAGTCTAGGATCCACACATGCACCCATTTTTGGAACTGTGTCCACACTGGGATGCCAGTATTACAGAGTTAACTCAGCACATATATGCCTGACGGTGTACTTCATACTTTGCGTCTGTGTGTGTTACCTACGTGTTGCACTTACAAAGATACAGTGACATCATGTGATGCAGGTGTATGTTTACACTCAATATGTGTTCTTTCCTCCACCATAGTACAGACCCATGTGGCTAGGAAGGGCCCCATGTGTTTACAGACCTCTGGTTGATTTGGAAACTATGGAGGAACATCACATCATTATCACCTACAGACTTAATAGAGCTACTATGCATGACCTCAGTGCATTAATGGATCCTGTTCTGAAACTGGCAAATCAGAATCAGCATGCCATCCCTACAACTGTGCAAGTGCTATCTGTACTCCATTGTTTGGCTACAAGCTTATTTCAGGTGACAGTGGGCATGGGTGAAGCCAATTTTCAGCCTCATCCTGTAAAAATTCCTGGATACATTTGTCCAACACCTGCAAACACATGTCCAGTTTCCCCACAGGCCTGAACTTCCTGGCATCAAATCTGGATTTTATGCCTTTGCTAACATCCCACATGTGATTGGTGCCATTGATGGAACCCACATAGCTCTCATACCGCCAAGAGGGAATAAACAGATGTACAGGAATCAAAAGAACTATCAATCCATGAATATACAGTTGGTGTGTACTGCTGAAAGGTACATTTCACATGTCAAGGCCAGGTTCCCAGGCTCAGTCCATGATTTCTTTGCCCTGAGAAACAGCAGCGTACCACATTTGATGGGACAACTACAAGGGGAAAGAGGATGGCTCATAGATGAGTGTGTATGACACTGGATCTGTACATCCAGCCAATATGCAAGTGAAGTCAGTTTCTTAAGGTCCTGTTTAACTCACTTTTGCAGGTGATTCTGGCTACCCCATCTTGCAATGGCTCCTGACACCAGTAAGGAATCCCAGGAAAGATGCAGAGAGGAATTATAAGGCCCATGGATGTACTAGGAGGGTGAGAGAGTGCACAATAGGTCTCCTGAAAGCTAGATGTTGTTGCCTCCGTCTCTCTGGGGGAACCCTGTGCTACATCCCTGACAAGGTAAGATAGTGGTGGCCTGCTGGGTACTGCACAACTTGGCTGTGAGGAAAGTAATCCCCCTTTTGGAAGAGGAGGGTGCTGTCCAACCAGCCCTGCAACCTCTGAAGGGGATGAGAGTGATGGCGAGTAAGAAGAGGGGGAGGATCTCAACTCCAGGAACCAGCTGACCTGCCTATACTTCCAGTGACTATAAGGTACTTTGCACTGATGCTGATGTTTTTACTGCATAGTTTTAGTCGGACTCATTTAATTGCTAATGTGGTGTCTATATTGATTGACACTGTTAACTGATGACTGAAGTGGCATGTTCCAGGGAACCCAATAGTAGGTACAGTGTGACATTCTTCAGACACTACAGTGCGTTGGATCCCCTCCTGCAATAAAGGTATGATAATGAAATAGACTGGCTAATGTATACACACTCAATTGATATCTCACATTGACGAGGGATATATGATTTAAGTGCATAGGTGTTTTTATTGAGTGACAAAATATGCAGATTTCGTGGAACAGTGATAGGGGGTGGGCACATGGTGCATATCCATACTCAGGTACATGTGCTCAGCTGTTGGTAGCACTGGGTTTTGTCCCATGTGGCCATTAGTAGATGGTGTGATGGTAGTGGCAAGTCAACAAGAGAGCACAGTGGCACACAAGGGAAATAGTTCAGGGCAGAGTCACTTCCTAGCTCTGGGCTTGGTCTTTGCTGGTGTTTCAGTGGCGTGTCCGGTTCTGAGGGCACGTTTGCGAAGCTGGGCTGCAGGGGCACGGGTGCTGGCTTCCTGGGTGTCCTCTGGCAGCACCACCAGTCCAGTAGCTGCTGCTGATGTAGATGGCAGGGCAGTGTTCTGGATAGTGGTAGGGACTTGCAGGTGGGTGAAGGTTTCAGACTGGCTGTGGTACTGGTACTGCAGAACCCCTGCAATGGTGGCCCTGGTGGCATTGAGCTGTTTCCATGGCCTCCTGGTGGTGTGGTATCTGCAGCCTCTGATTCTGCTCAAAGGTGGCCAGGATCTGGCCCATCCTGTCCTGGGTATGGTGGTATGCTCCCTGGACCTCAGATATTACCTCCTGGGCTGCTGCATCCATCCGTTGGCCACCCCCCTGGGCCACTGATGTCCTCCCACTGGCCCTCGCTCCCTGTGCCTGTGTCCCCTGCACAGGTCTGGCAGTCCCACTCGTACTGGGATCTTCCTCATTCTGCATGTTGGTGGGTGGATACTGTGGCCTCTGTGAATGTGGGCTGCCAGTCTGTTGCCGGGTAGCACTGGTGTGGGGTCGTTTGGCCAGAGCTGATGATGGTGGCTGGGTGGTAGGGCTGTCATTGGTATCCTGGGTGGGGCTGCTGGAGGATGAAAGTCCAGGACTGTGTGATGAGCCAGGGTATTCCTCACTTTCTATACATCCCTCTCCACTCTCCTGAGTAGGGCCCTCTGTCTCCATGTGGGGCGCTGGCACTCCTTGGCGTTTCCGCCTGGGTGGCATGGCTGGTGGTGCCTGTGGGGCGGGAATGGACATGTGGGTGTCAGGTACCTTTTTTGGCAATTTGATGCACAACTCTTCCCTAATTTGTGCTTATATTCCCCTGTTGTGGTATGCAAGGTCCCTTCGTGTACATATCTTTGCATTTTATGTGGGGGAGGTGCATTGTGGGTGCTGTAGTGCCACTGGGAATCCATGCAGGGGTAGGTGGCTGTGCACAGGGGGCTGGATGGAGGTCTGTTTGTGGGATTGTTGGCATGCAGAGCAGTTGGATGTGGGTGTTGTGGACTGGGTGGGGATGGGGTCCTGGTGGTAGTGAGAGGGGTGGGGTGATGCATGAATTATGGGTGAAGTATTGTAGTGGACTTTCCCAAGTCCAGTCCTTCAGTGAGTCCATTGAGGCCCTCTGGGTGCAGGAAAGCCAGGACCTTCTCCTCCCAGTCAGTGTAATCGGGGGGTGTAGGTGGGGGACCTCAACCAGTCTTCTGTACTGCGACATTGTGCCTGGATGCCATTGACCGAATCTTCCCAAGCAGATTGTTCCATCTCTTCCGAATGTCATCTCTTGTGCGTGGATGGTTTCCCACTGTGTTGACCCTGTTGACAATCGTCTACCATAGATCCATCTTCCTGGCCACGGTTGTCTGCTGCACCTTTGACCCAAATAGTTGTGGCTCGACCCAGAGTATTTAATCCACCATGGTACTTAGCTCCCTATCTGTGAAGCGGGTGTGCTTAGGGGGTGCCATAGTGTGTGTTGTGGGTGTATTGGTGAGGGTGCTGTCATGTGGTTATGTGTGTGTCTTGTAATGGTGTTTGGGGATTGTATGTGTTTTGGTGGTGTGTTTGTGCGTGTGACTTGTGCAATGTTGTTCTTAGTGTAAGCGCGTTGTGTTGTCAATCTCAGTTGTGCTATTGGCAATGCAAAGGATTGTGGGTTGTGTATATGTGTGTTTTATAGTGTTGTGGATGTGTGTCAGGTGTGTGGGTTTTAAAGTTGACAATGTGTGCATTTGTTGTTGGTGGGTCCCATTGTTGGCCCTGGCGGTCCATACCACCAGTGGTCATTCAGCATCCACTATCTGCCATGCTGATTTGTGCTTCATTCCAAGTACGCCTGTGTTGACTGATGATTTATGTGCTGGTGCAGGCACAAATGCAGGGCTGTCCCATACTCTAGGTAATACGGGGTAGGCCTGTGTTTAAAATTCTATGCCGCTCAGTGCTGCTGATGTTGGCACAGCACTGCGCTGCACCTGTTTGTCACATGTGTGGGTCATAGTATCACACAAGAACATGCACAGATTTGGATGGCAAACATATGTACATGTTTCAGATACATATATGTAGATAACAATATAGGGGGACAGGATACTGGCCATTGGCTAGAGCACTGGCTCTTTTAGTTGATCTATATGAAGAAGCAGGCAACCACTCAGATGCTTGCCTGTTTTCAATGACATAGCACCAACACATGCCTTCATCATGTGCGGGTCAAATGTAACACATGGCACACCATGGTGGATGTCAGGACACTGATGTTGGTAACCCTTTCAGTATGGTTGCACTTGGCATGTTTGGCGCCATACATGAATATGCTACACGTGCAAAGTGGAAATTGGCTTCTTGATGACAAGGGAACCTTCATGTAATCAATCAGCCTTAGGCAGAAATATAATTTGACACTAATATAGGAACAGTGTAACCAAGTTGATGTTAAGAGTACTTTTTTTGGGGCGCCACCTAAAGCAGGAATACACAGCTTGCATTCCTCAGGCCTGATTCTTCCGTCATGTGACAACAGCATTTCACACTGCCACAATGCTTGCACTTTTCAACTTTTGACAGATGGTAGGTAGTAGTTGCCCCATTGGCAACATTAAAATTAGACATGGATGTAGTATCATGAGGCAATCACTCCTGCTTACATTTGTGTCACTGTCATCACTCTGCACCTACATGAGTCTGCACACACACACCCATGACTGACAATACTCCTGAGTCAAGTTTCCCATCACTTCAACTTTACTTACCCCATTTGCACAGTTGTAATGACCATGATGGACATGTAACTTTGTTCATGGCAAATATGTACCTTTGCACCATTGCACATGTGTGTCTGATATTTGACAGTTTATGGGGTATATGTGATACAGAGTGTACACAAAGAGGAATGTGCAATGTGTCTGCAACTGGTGCATAACTAAGCTCTCTTAAATGCAGTTCTCTTTAGAAACTAAACTTCCTACCCTGACATTTGACAACACATGCTGCAGTCAGTCTTATCTGTCCCTGTTATGCACATGCAAATGAGGATGTTGCAATGCAAAAGGGGTACTTACCAACTGGTCCACCAATCTGAATCACCAGGTGATCCAGTAGATCTCCCGCTCATGCAATGAGTTCTGCCCAACTGTGTTTGATTTGGTGGTCCATCCAAACAACACCAAAGATCCTCCGTGGGTGGTGGAGTACCTTGCCCCACTGCAGAGTCGATGCCTCAATGGGTAGCCCTGGATGACCCGGCCACCCATACTCAACATCATCTCGAGGTACTGATTGACCAACTAGATGAACCCTCCCAGTTCATCTGCACTCATTCTTTGTGATCTCCCTTCCCCGACATTGCACTTTCCCTCCACTGCTAATAAAATAACCTCCAAAATAATAAAACACTACCCACCTAACCCCAATACCCCAACAGACTACGCTACCCCAAGACAAACACCCAACAAAACAATTACTATGACAGGACAAAAACATCACACAAGAATTAGCAACATGACAAAATTCACAGGACAGCAACAAGATACAGGGCAAAACTCTGAAAAACCATTACTTCTCAACCAGCACCAGCTCCACATACCCTCTCCCGATCACAGACAAAAAGATTGTAAGGTAAAAGTGAAAGTAAAATTATTGTACCATATTTGCAGCAACAAAGGGGCATATTTATACTCTGTTTGCGCCGAATGTGCGTCAAAATTTTTGACGCACAATCGGCGCAAACCCTGCCCCATATTTATACTTTGACGCCCGACCCCGCGGGCGTCAGAGTTCCACCATGTGCATAATTTTTTGGAAGGGGGAACCAGCCTTGCGTTAATGATATGCAAGGTAGGCGTTCCCTTCCAAAAAATGACTTTAAGGCCTGTGCCCCATATTTATACTGTGACATCATTTTGACGCACAGGAGGGGGCAGGCCTTAAAAAAAACGGCGTCCAGCCTGATGGGCGCCGTTTTTTAACGCCTGGGTCAGGGCAGGCGTTAAGGGACCTGTGGGCTCAGAAGAAGCCCAGAGGTGCCCTCCCCTGCCCCCAGGGACACCCCCTGCCACCTTTGCCCACCCCAGGAGGACACCCAAGGATGGAGGGACCCATCCCAGGGAAGGAAAGGTAACTTCTGGTAAGCATTTTTTTCCGTATTTTTTTTTGTGGCATTGGGGGGCCTGATTTGGGCCCCCCTACATGCCACTATGCCCAATGACCATGCCCAGGGGACATAAGTCATTTCAATGATAGGAGTCATTTCAATGGGGGTTGGGCGTAAAAAAAAATGAGCGCAAATCGGGTTGAGGGCTGAATTTTGCCTCAGCCCTGACTTGCCCCATTTTTTTACGCCCAACCTCCATTTCCCCTACGCCGGCGCTGCCTGGTGTGAGTCATTTTTTTTTACGCACACCAGTCCGCAGCGCCGGCTAACGTCATTCAATAAATAAGGCGCCCTATGGCGCTTTGGAATGGCGTTAGCCGGCGGTAAAATGTTTGACGCACAACTGCGTTGGCGCAGTTGTGCGTCAAAAAGTATAAATATGGGCCAAAGTCCTCTTTCATCACTTCCCGGGTATGTGCGTCACGTTTTCTGATATGCTCTTTTTTTTTTTTTTTAAGCATAAAGATCATTCATGGTATTTTTTCCATGAAGGCTGACATAGCCTGTCTCCCTTTGATTGACGTACAGGGGCCAGGCATCATTTAATTGATTAGCGCATATGGAGAATTACCACTTGCGTGAAAAATGTTGATGCATAACAGTTTTTTTCCCCATGAAGCCAGACAAGGCCTATCGACTTGCGAGTGATGCGCAGGGGTCAGGCATCATTTTATTGATTAGTGATGTGTGGAGAATTTCTTTTTGCGTCAAACATTTTGATGCATAACTGACAAGCATGGATTGTGTTGGAAAGGCTGACAGTGGACCCTGATAAACTTACCTTGTTACAGGTGATATGCATGTATGTAGTCAGTATGGTATGGCTAGGTGTGTGTGCATGTGCATTCATATATGTAACGGTAAGACCGGAATGTGTTTCCATATATTTGTATGTGTGTGATGCATGTGGTGACTGATACCATGTGCATGTGCGCATGTGTTGGTAGACTTTTTCCACATATATGTTACCACATGTATACTGGGAGTGTACATGTGTGATGTAACACATGATTGTCGGTCTACCACATTGTCATGTTTAATTTCCAAATGCAAGTTTGACAACACCATTTTAGATATGATGGACTATGTCCAATACATGTTAAGGCAGGTGATACCCTTGACAAATCGTACTCAAAGGATGCAGTGGACTACGGCTGTGTTAATTTCGCGTAGCCCATGGCAATGTGAGTGCACGTGTGTCCACAGTGTGGTGTGGGGTATGGTTGAGGGTGCATAATGCTATGCTACACGTGTACCATAGGGTTTCCCATGCATGTATGATGCAGGAGATGGTGTGCTGATGTGTCAATGAAGGTCGGTATGTGACATGTGTGTGTAAAGATATGTTTTATGTAATACGTGTAATGAATGCCAAAGCTGTGTGTTCATGGGATATGAAACCTCCCAAATCCACCTTCCAGCGTGGACATATGTTGACCATTGTTTCATCACTGTATAATCATATCAGTGTCACCTGTTTCCCTTTATGGAAACTTTTCTGAAGGTCATATAAGTCTATGTATGATCATGTGATACATATACATTTTCATTAGTGGAAAGTTGACTTTTGTTCAAACTCCAATACAAGATACCAGGCCAGAACCACTGAAGTGGTAAATGTGTGCTGAGAATTCTGACATATGTGTGAAAGGTACAAACTTGGTACGTGCAATCAACCAAAACATGTTTGTTTTGACTGTTATAGACAATGACATACAACTGTATTGAAGAGTTGCTGTCAGGCAATGATGGCAGCCTAGTCATCATTGGGCCTGTGGCACTTTGTGTGCCCACACAGACCCATGGTTGCATGTATTGACGCAGGTTGACAGTGCTCCACTCAGCTCAGTCCACTGTCCACAAGCATCTGGCCCCTGACTGCATCAAGAATCAATGTAGCCTCAGCAGGGGAGTCACCATGTGGCAGGGTTGGGGCCAGTAGCTCTCAAGGTGCATAACGCCAATGATATATGGTGCAGGGTTAGGGTCAAACTTTTGTCCCTAACCCTGACCAGTACATTATAGTCCATTGATACCAATGATGTTCCACCTGGTCACACCTGCTCAGTGCTGGTATTACAGCCACCTGCCTGAGATGTGACACAGTTTACTTACTTACTTTCAAGAACCATTTTGAAACATCCCCTACCATAGGTACGCACCCCTTGCATACATTCTGTCTGGTGTAGGCATGATTTGGGACAAGGGGTTGAAATTAATGCAATGCATACGTTACACCACATAGTATTTCTGGTACGTGGATCTAGGCCTTCGAGAGCCATATCAGCATGAGTAATGTGACACTGATGTGTGGCATGGAGGCGCTAGTCCTTCTTAAATAACAACCTATGTTCCAACATTCTTTGTACCTGTTGTGTTTTTTCCTGCTCTCAGAGGTATGAACCACGTTCCAATGATATATAAAGCAGAGAAGGAGTACTCCATGGACAATCTGGTGCAAAGTGATTTAATAGTGATATCTACAGGGTGTTTTTTGTTGTATAGAGTCTAGGTGTAGAAGTTAAATACAATTTGTTGTTTCATGGGAACTCCTGCTCAGTGTTTTATTGCCTCCCTCCACCTGTGCTGCACCATTGTTGTCCCCCTCCTCATTGGGGACAACTACCAGTTCATCCTAGCGGACATGGGTCCTAATACATATGTTATTCAAGATTGCACATACAAGGATCATCTTGTATACCAGGGGTGGTGCTTACAACAGGCTTCCTCCTGTCAGGGCCTGGCACCTGAACCTTGACTTCAGGAGCCCAAATGTCCTCTCCACCACATTTCATGTCCTGCTGTGGCCTTCATTTTATGCCTGCTCTTCCTCCGTTGTTGGTTTTCCACCCATGGCTGAATGACATAACCTTGGTCGGCTGCAAAGGAATGTGAGAAAATGTGTCTGTCAGGCATATTTGTGGTTTCGTATATGCCATGGTAGATGTTAGTTTTAGGTAGAGTGGTGACTCAGACTTGCATTTGGTATTGTGTGTGTTCCTCTTTTGTTGAATGGTTGCATTGGTGTGTGGTGGTGGGCAGTACTATCATGGGTTGTGGTTCAGGGACCTGGTGATTGTCAAATTAAATCTGGACTGACAGTTCAACTATGCAAATTCAGGGGGTCATTACAACCCTGGCGGACGGTGTTAAAGCGGCGGTAAGACTGCCAACAGGCTGGTGGTCTTTTTTTGAGGATTATGACCATGGTGGTTAACGCCATGGTCATCCGCCGCTTCTCCGTTCCGCCCGCCGGGGCGGAGACGACCGCTGGGCTGGAGACCTGGGTCTCCAGCCCGGCGGCCGTGACAATACTGCCGCCGGTATTTTGACCCGGCCTACCGCTGTAGATTTCCAGTGGTAGGAACCGCCATGAAATCCATGGTGGTAAGCACTATCAGTGCCAGGGAATTCCTTCCTTGGCACTGATAGGGGTCTCCCCACCCCCCACCCCGACTCCCTCCCCTACACTCCCCACCACTCCTGCCGCCCCCAAAGGTGGCAGGACCCCCCTCCCCACCCCGACCCCCGACATTACCTTACACATGAACACCCGACACGCAGGCAGGCACCACCAACACACATACACGCACACACACCGACATACATGCCAACATCCACACACAAGTCAGACACGCACATACAGTACAAACATACACACGCACATCCATACAGACATACCTACAGATAATCACACAACACCCCTGCAAGCATACACGCACTCACACACCCCCTCCACATACACCCACGCACATCCCCATGCACCCACACAACACACAACACCCCCCATCCCCCTCCCCTAATGGACGAGTGACTTACCTGTTCCGTCGATCCTCCGGGAGGGGACGGGAGCCATGGGGGCAGTTCCACCGACACCACACAGCCAACAGAACACCACTGCGGCGAATCACAGGACGTGATTCACTGGCCGGTGTTCTGTTGCAGTGGCAGTGGAGGTGGAGCAACCTCCACTTCCCCGCCGCCCGTCACTGTGGCTGTTGGCGGCTCTCCGTCGGAAAAACGACATAGAGCTGCCAACAGTCATAATACGCCGAGCAGAAAACCGCCACCACTGGCGGTCTTCAGCACAGCGGTCAATCGGTGGTTTTGTGAAAAGACCGCCGAGGTTGTAATGACCCCCTAAGTGTTGCGTTGGCCATATTTGAGGCTGTGTCCCAATGTTAGTGGAACCTATCACCTACTTGCACCACAATAGCATCATTTGTATTGACACTATGGTAGGCGTACAAGGCCAAACTCAGGCCATCATGTTTCCATGTGGCACTATGCATGCAGGGCGACACTTAGGCCCTCATTATGACATTGGCTGTAAATCCCGCTTAACGCCGCACTGATGGCCGGCAACTTACCGCTGCACTGACGAATATCCATTCAATTCACCATATTATGACACACACACAACAATCCGACAGAATACAGCCACATATACAAATCCATCAGACCAAAGGTCAGTGATAAACTGGTGGTCCCAAAACCCACACCGTTACGGCAACAAAACAACGCCCATCCCATTATGACCCACGAATCACCATGGTGGACATTCAACGGCGGTACATACTGCTGCGCACAGAATGGACACCCACATACAAAACAATACTACATTGGCCTATACCAAAAATGCACACCTGACAACCATACACACACCACACCCACACACCCACACCACTTTAAAACACACACCCACATTACCCACAACCCTTTACAAACAACTATTCACACCAGGAGACTTAGAAGAAGAGCAAAGGGACAACTAGACACACACCACATATACCCATACACCCCCTCATGCACTCCAAATCACACACCCACCACATTACCCAACACACCCTCACCAACACACATCACACAACACCCATGGCACCACAAAGGCACCCCTTTTCACTGATGAGGAGTTATGGGTCATGGTGGAGGAAATCATCAGGGTAGAGCCACAGCTCTTTGGAGCACAGGTGCCGCAAATATCAATAGCAAGGAAGATGGAGCTATGGTGGAAAATTGTGGAAAGAGTCAATGCCGTAGGACAGAACCCAAGAACAAGGGACAACATCAGGAAGAGATGGAATGACCTATGGGGGAAGGTACGTTCCAAAGCAGCAAGACACCAGCTTGCCATACAGAGGAAAGGTGGTGGACCCCCACCTCCTCCCCCACAACTCACAGCATGGGAGGAGCAGGTACTGGCAATACTGCATCCTGAGGGACTCGCTGGAGTTGGCGGAGGACTGGACACTGGTAAGTCAACTTTTAACAATTATCACCCCCATACCTGCATGCCATCACACACCCTTATCCTCATTCCCATCACTCCACCACATCCTACACACTCCACCAACACAACTCACTAATCCCAATGCCAGGCCTTGCATGCTATACCAATGCATGGACACCCCTCCCAGCCCTGCATGGGCACTCATCACTAAAGCATGCACAGCATAGGGAAACCAACAATCCCACAATACACCAACATACACAAGCAAAAGCTGGCAGGGTAACAACAACCATAGAGGGGAAGCTACAGAAGTACAAATGTCATACACTTGAAGCATAATACATCATTTACATCCCACATGTACCCCAGCCAATGTCACTGGAGAGGAGGTGCCACTATCCAGTCCCCCAACAGTAGAGGCCCACAGTGATGACAGTAACTCTGGACTTCTGGATCTGGACGACTTACCTGGCCCATCACGGACCACTGGACAGCCTGTCACCCAAGCCCACTCACAGACCACCACAGAGCCTCTCCCATCAGGAACCAACACCACAGCACCCACCCAGAGTACCCACACCTCTGTCCCCAGAACACGTCAATCAGCAGTGTGCCCACCTGTATAGGGACCCCAGGCCACACCTCGCCCACAAGACAACCAGGGACCTGGGGTCAGTGGCAGTGGGCACACCGTTCAGGGGACAGAGGCACAGGCCAACAGGGAAATTGGGAGGATTGCTGTTCGCCAGGGGGAGGAGAGAAGCAGGAAACTCACCCTCCAGGAGGCACTCTCAGAGATCCTGGGAGCCTACCAACATTCCCAGAACATGATGGGCCAAATACTAGACAACGTACAGGAGAACAGGCGGCTACAGGAGGGACAGTATCAGGGAGGATTTGCAGTCCATTAACAACACCCTAATCTCCATATCTGGGGTTCTGGCAGACATGGCCAACATCATGACGGAGGCAACAGCACAACAGCAGGCCCCTTCCACTAGCCAGTCATCTGAACAGCCCTCCACTTCCACTGTCGCTAGTGGCCAGGAGGCCCCACCACAGGACCCACAGGCCATCAGCACCCCTCTCCCTGCAGAAGGTGAGCCACCCTGCAAATGTTTCCGGCGAACCAGACAGAAGCAAGAGACACTTGCCAAGACCACCACCAGGAAATGAGACTCTCCTGATTGTCCTCCTTACGTCCCACTCAGTCACAGTGTCCACCTTGAACTGCCATTGCTCCCCTTCCTATGTCTTCATGGGCAATGCACCTGTTCTACAAACAGACTGAAACAATACCCTGGACTTCCTCCATCATCACCCCTCATTCCATTGCACATTCTCCTCTATATTGTAGCACAACACAAACACCTATGGATAAAACTTGACTACTAGTATTTCATGTATTGCAAATTTGTATTGATTGAAACAGCTACAACCATTGCAAATGAACTGTAAATGGTATGAGCATAGAATGAATGACCTGTTGCTGGCTGTTGTGATCACATCAGGACAATGTTGTAATATCACCAACATCTGTAAAATGAATATCCATAAGTAACAGGAAGTAGGGGAAAGAAGTGGGTAATGCCAGAATGCCAATGCCACACAGAATACACCAGTAGTCATAGAAATGTGAAGTAGCACTGTCTCACCTGCGTGTCATTGAAAGTACTGACGTATCACCAATGTTCTGTTGTCCACATTCTCATCCTCTGCCTCCTCATCCTCACTGTCCTCAGGGGCATCTCCAGTCTCCTCCTCCTGCAGAAAATGTACATGGCATCTGAGGGCCAGGTTGTGCAACATGCAGCATGCCACTACTATCTGGCAGACCTTCTTGGGTGAGTAGCACAGGGATCCACCTGTCAGATGGAGGCACCTGAACCTGGCCTTCACCCATGTGCCTCATTATAACATTCTTCTGCCCTTGCCCTGGCATTCGTCACAGGGGTCAGCAGCCTTGATAGGTTTGGGTAACCAGAGTCACCTGCAAATATTGAGGGACAACAGTTAGCCACACACTGTCCTATTTGGCCAACAGCATAGGCATACACCAACATATACTGGGTGGGAACCAAGGCTCACTTATTAGCCACACCCTGTGCCTCTGTAGTTGGGACTTCACATTTGGGATGCTGCTATTCCTTAGGACAAAGGCATCATGCACCGACCCAGGATACTTAGCATTGATGTGGGAGATGTACTGGTCCGCCAGGCACACCATCTGCACATTCATGGAGTGGAAACTATTAAGATTCCTGAACACCTGTTCATTTTGCCAGGGGGGGGGGCAAATGCAATATGTGTTCTGTCAATCGCACCAATTACATTGGGGCTATGTCCCATTGCATAAAACCTGGCCTTCACAGTGGCCAAATCCTCCACCTGGGGGAAAGCAAAGTAGCTGCACATGTGTTTTATCAGGGCAGACAAGACTCTTGCCAGCACGATTGAGAACATTGGCTGTGACATTCCTGCTGCCAAGCCCACTGTCACTTGGAAAGAACCAGTTGCCAGGAAATGGAGCACTGATAGAACCTGCACAAGAGGGGGATGACAGAAAGCTGAGATCAGGTCAGGTTCCAACTGGCCACACAGCTCTGTGATTGTGGCTCTGTCCAGTCTATAGATGAAGGTAATGTGCCTGTCCTCCAGTGTAGCTACGTCCACCAGGGGTCTGTACACGGGAGTATGTCTCCATCTCCTATTTAGCCGCAATGGTAGGTATCTAAGGCACACAAGAGTGAGTAGGCTGTCACAATTTGAACAACTATACCACAATAGCAATCCACATCGTGCAATCATGTTTTGGGACAATGTAATTTAAAAGTATGTGCCTATTTATCCTGTAACGCAAGATTTATCGATAGGCCTGTTCACCCCTCCGGAAATGGCGACCGCCTGTCCTGTGTGGAGGGACAGGTGAAAGTGAGGTTATACCATCGACATTGTGCGCCGTGGCAGTAGGTGGTCGTGAACCACCGTGCACTTCCCCATTGGTTCATATTCGGCCCTATGGGGTACAGTGGCCAATGGGGATCTACACCAGCGGTGATGGTATGCACCGCCGCAGATGTGACTGCCATTTTATTTCACATTCCTCACTTGTTTCCTGACGTTCCATAGGAGCGGACCTAAACTGCAAGTGCTGCTGTGACCTGTGTCTAGAACGTACCATGGCCCGTGTGACCGGGGAAAGGGCCCCAGCCTTCACTTCTGAGGAGTTTGAGCAACTGGTGGATGGGGTCCTACCCCTGCACGGACTGCTGTATGGGCCTCCAGACCAACAGGTGAGTACACTGTGGGCACAATGGATGTAGCATGAATGCATGGAGTTGTGTGTGAAGGCATAGTTTAAGGGGGATGGGTGGATGTCCTCTTGGCGGTGTACATGTTGTATGCTGGGCTAGTGATGCAAATGGGTATGGTGGACCATTTGTGTGACAGGCTGGACTGTTTGTCTAATGGTGTTCTCCTGTCTGTATTGCCTCGCAGGTCAGCGCCCATCAAAAGAAAGGAATATGACGTGTCTTCGCCAAGGAGGTGCGGACCCTGGGGGTCTATGGTAGGTGGTGCACCCACTGTCGAAAACAGTGGGAGGACCTGAGACGCTGGACATGAAAGACCGCAGAGGCCCAGCTGGGGATCTCCTCCCAAGGATGAAGGGGTGCCCATCGGACCATGATCCACCTGATGGCCCGCATACTGATGGTGGCCTACCCTGAGCTGGATGGGCGCTTGAGGGCATCACAGCAGTCATAAGGGGGTGAGTACAGTGGCTATAATTTCAACTTATGGCTGGAGGGGTGGTATCCGGGTGGTGGTTGTGTGTCAGTGGGTGCCCCTAGGCCAGGCCAGAAATAGCAGTGTAGGTCCTCTGGAGGCTAAGGGTTTGAATGGAAAATACTGCTTCCCTAGCTTGTTAGTATTCACTTCTGGGCAGAGCTGCGTGGGTCCCAGGTGTGCTGTAGTTGGCAGTGTGTGTCCCTCCTCATGCCTTGGTGACTAGCCATTTCACTGGTAGTGCAATGCATAGTGTGTAGGCTTGTACCCTGTGTGTGAAGTTGCTGTGTACGCCAACGGTGGTGTTAGTGCCGTCATTGACCCAGTGTATCCTTTGTCTCTCTCCCCCCTTCTTGTTTTGTCATCCTGTCCTTATGTGCATTAGCATCATCTGGCAGAGGTGCAGAGGCACCGGCGACAGAGGGAGATGAAACCACACAGGACCCGGAAGGCAGAGCCCAGCAAGGCTGAGGGAACCAGTGGGACGGAGGGCGAGGGGAGAACCACGGCAGAGGCTGCAGGGGATAACACAGGCTCTGATACCTCCTCCAATGGGAGCTCCCTGGTGGTGGCGGACACCTCTGTGACCACCCCAACTGCAGGTACAGCCGCCACCCCTGTACCAGCACCAACCTCTCAGTAGACCCTCAGCGAGTTGCCCATGCCTGCTCACCCAGGAGGGTGGACATCTCCTTCACCCCAGTCACCTCAGGCCCTTCCCCAGTGAGCCCTGCTGCCCTGAGTGAGGAGGCTATTGACATCCTAAGATCCATCTCTGTAGGGCAATCAACCATTGTGAATGCCATCCAGGGGCTGGTATCCCAGATGCAGCAATGCAAAGCATTCTTGGCGGCATTCAAGGTGGATTGGCGGCCCAACAGAGATCGATTCAGGATCTGGCCTCCTCTCGAATGGCAGCCATTGTCCCTGTTTCTACCGCCCCTGTAGGAAGTTGGCTCTGTATGCACTATTTCAAAGTAAGGAATAGTATGCACAGAGTCCAAGGGTTCCCCTTAGAGGTAAGATAGTGGCAAAAAGAGATAATACTAATGCTCTATTTTGTGGTAGTGTGGTCGAGCAGTAGGCTTATCAAAGGAGTAGTGTTAAGCATTTGTTGTACATACACACAGGCAATAAATGAGGAACACACACTCAGAGACAATTCCAGGCCAATAGGTTTTTGTATAGAAAAATATCTTTTCTTAGTTTATTTTAAGAACCACAGGTTCAAATTCTACATGTAATATCTCATTTGAAAGGTATTGCAGGTAAGTACTTTAGGAACTTTGAATAATCACAATAACATATATACTTTTTACATAAAACACATATAGCTATTTTAAAAGTGGACACAGTGCAATTTTCACAGTTCCTGGGTGAAGTAAAGTAATGTTAGTTCTTGCAGGTAAGTAAACCACCTACGGGGTTCAAATTGGGGTCCAAGGTAGCCCACCATTGGGGGTTCAGAGCAACCCCAAAGTCACCACACCAGCAGCTCAGGGCCGGCCAGGTGCAGAGTTCACAGTGGTGCCCAAAACACATAGGCTTCAATGGAGAAGGGGGTGGCCCGGTTCCAGTCTGCCAGCAGGTAAGTACCCGCGTCTTCGGAGGGCAGACCAGGGGGCTTTTGTAGGGCACCGGGGGGGATACAAGTCAGCACAAAAAGTACACCCTCAGCAGCACGGGGGCGGCCGGGTGCAGTGTGCAAACACACTTCGGGTTTTCAATAGGTTTCAATGAGAGACCAAGGGGTCTCTTCAGCGATGCAGGCAGGCCGGGGGGGGCTCCTCGGGGTAGCCACCACCTGGGCAAGGGAGAGGGCCTCCTGGGGGTCACTCCTGCACTGGAGTTCCGATCCTTCAGGTCCTGGGGGCTGCGGGTGCAGGGTCTTTTCCAGGCGTCGGGATTTTAGAGTCAGGCAGTCGAGGTCAGGGGGAGCCTCGGGATTCCCTCTGCAGGCGTCGCTGTGGGGGTTCAGGGGGGACAACTCTGGTTACTCACAGTCTCGGAGTCGCCGGGGGGTCCTTCCTGTAGCGTTGTTTCTCCACCAGTTGAGTCGGGGTCGCCGGGTGCAGTGTTGCAAGTCTCACGCTTCTTGCGGGGATTGCAGGGGTCTTTAAATCTGCTCCTCTGGAAACAAAGTTGCAGTCTTTGTTGAACAGGGCCGCTGTTCTCGGGAGTTTCTTGGTCTTTTGGAAGCAGGGCAGTCCTCTGAGGAATAAGAGGTCGCTGGTCCTGGGGAAAGCGTCGCTGGAGCAGTTTTCTTCTGAAGGAGGGAGACAGGCCGGTAGGGCTGGGGCCAAAGCAGTTGGTGTCTCCGTCTTCTCTGCAGGGGTTTTTCAGCTCAGCAGTCCTCTTCTTCGTAAGTTGCAGGAATCTGATTTCCTAGGTTCAGAGGAGCCCCTAAATACAGGATTTAGGGGTGTGTTTAGGTCATGGAGGGCAGTAGCCAATGGCTACTAGCCCTGAGGGTGGCTACACCCTCTTTGTGCCTCCTCCCAAGGGGAGGGGGTCACATTCCTATCCCTATTGGGGGGATCCTCCATCTGCAAGATGGAGGATTCCTAAAAGTCAGAGTCACTTCAGCTCAGGTTGCCTTAGGGGCTGTCCTGACTGGCCAGTGACTCCTCCTTGTTTTTCCCATTATCTCTTCTGGCCTTGCTGCCAAAAGTGGGGCCTTGGCCGGAGGGGGCGGGCAACTCCACTAGCTGGAATGCCCTGTGGCGCTGGAACAAAGGGGCTGAGCCTTTGAGGCTCACCGCCAGGTGTTACAGCTCCTGCAAGGGGGAGGTGATAGCATCTCCACCCAGTGCAGGCTTTGTTACTAGCCACAGAGTGACAAAGGCACTCTCCCCATGTGGCCAGCAACATGTCTCGAGTGTGGCAGGCTGCTAAAACCAGTCAGCCTACACAGGTAGTTGGTTAAGGTTTCAGGGGGCACCTCTAAGGTGCGCTCTGGGGTGTATTTCACAATAAAATGTGCACTGGCATCAGTGTGCATTTATTGTGCTGAGAAGTTTGATACCAAACTTCCCAGTTTTCAGTGCAGCCATTATGGTGCTGTGGAGTTCGTGTTTGACAGATTCCCAGACCATATACTCTTATGGCTACCCTGCACTTACAATGTCTAAGGTTTGGCTTAGACACTGTAGGGGCACAGTGCTCATGCACTGGTGCCCTCACCTATGGTATAGTGCACCCTGCCTTAGGGCTGTAAGGCCTGCTAGAGGGGTGACTTATCTATACTGCATAGGCAGTGTGAGGTTGGCATGGCACCCTGAGGGGAGTGCCATGTCGACTTACTCGTTTTGTCCTCACCAGCACACACAAGCTGGCAAGCAGTGTGTCTGTGCTGAGTGAGGGGTCCCCAGGGTGGCATAAGATATGCTGCAGCCCTTAGAGACCTTCCCTGGCATCAGGGCACTTGGTACCAGGGGTACCATTTACCATTACCATTTACCATTTATTTAATTGTTGTCAGCCTATCCGGCCTTAACAATAGTACACAATAAGTATCAATCCATCACACGCAATAAAATTACATTAAATAAAACATTGTAATAAAAGAAAGACTATACTTGCGTTTTTGATTTTACATGGCCCTAGGTGAATCCAATATACCCTGCAATATCATAAAACTTGATAATTAGCCATAATTGGCATAAGACTCTTTACTTATTCTAAAAGCATTATAGATCTAAAATTTAAATATCCTATTCTTGCACTAATCATTTGGGTTCTTGCGATACCTGCCAGCAATATAATAATAACCCAGGACCTAGCCCGGTTTGATCAGCAACCTTCAACGGTTTCCGATATAAATGTTATCTAGGATAACACAGGTAATTATACTTAGGCCAACTGTGAGTACATTAATGAACGTAGCTTCCATGCTTCCAATATATAAGTTGAAACCTTCGCCACAATATGTTTCTCATCTGATCGCATACAAAGCACTTCCGCCTCATTACATTTCCTGATTCCGTATGATCTAAAAAGCGGACGTAAGTACAGTTTGCGGAGTTTAAGCGTAAAATTACATAATAAAAGGAAGTGGGATAATGTTTCTTGACCACCATGAAGGCAAGGACAGCAGTCTGAACCGCGCTGTGAGACGGCTTGCCATCTGTTAGTCACCGCCGTCACTGGTAATGTACCCATACGAAATTTAAAATAGAGAGCCCTTTTTTCTTCCGGATAAATGCAGTCAATGAAAAATGCTGGTTTAAGCTCTTGATTGAACAAAATGTACCGCTTGAGTAGAGGGCTAAGTATCTCACACATACTCTGGGTCTTTTGGTCCCAGTATGCCTTTTTAATGACAGATAAACTTGGCCTTCTGATTTTCCCTGGTTGAAGCCAGAGGTCTTCTTGGCCAATAGCAGCCAGGGTAGTTGAGATGTGTTTAAACCAAGGCAATTTTCGATGATTTTGTAGCTTCATGATGTCCATGAGTGTATCTCTGTATGGTTTGAGTTCCTCTTTTGCCCAGATACGGATCCAATATCTTATTGGGGCCAATGCAATTTAATCCTCGACCTTTCTCATTTGTAGATCAGTTCTCAACGCAATCATTGGTACGGCAGTGCCTAAGCAAAGTAATCGGCGTAGAAAATTATTCTCGGTTACTTGTATTAATGGGGTCTTTCTAAATCCCCAGATCTCTGCGCTGTAAAGTGCTGCAGTCCTTGCTTTGGTTTTATAAGCAAGCAGTGCAGAGCTCACAGAATGATTGCCTGTGGCCTTAGCAAATCTAAGTACCGCTCCAGCGTGCTGGGCCAAGGAGATGTTACTTTTGTAGATTTGTGATTTCCATGTCTGTTTTTCATCCAGTCTGCAACCCAGGTAGTCATAGGTAGTCACTCGGGCCAAGGGCTTGTTGTTTACCCTAAAAGTCGAATGCATCGTTTGTTTTGGGTTAAGAATCATAAACTTTGTTTTCCCCTCATTAATTACGATGCTCCTTGAAGTGCAAAATGATTCGAAACCCCTAAGTAGACGATGCATTGCTATCTCTGTTCTTGCCAGTAGTACAGCGTCGTCAGCAAAAAGCAGGATAGGTATACTTTCGTTGGCTAGTTTTGGCACATCCAGATTTAATTTCCTCAGATCTTGGCTTACCTTATTTATATAACAGTTAAACAAGGTTGGGGCCAAAACACATCCTTGTTTTACACCACGCTGGATTGGAATTTCTGCTGTATAATCATTTCTCATAGAATATCTAACCCTGGCAGTATTCCCTGTATGCAGTAGAATTAACAGCCTTAGAATTTTTCCCTGTATGCCCATTTCCGACAATAACTGCCATAATGTTTGGCGATTGACGCTATCAAAAGCTGTTTGGAGATCCACAAAGACCAGATATAATGCACAATCTTTTAGGGTGGCGTATTTCGCGCAGATCATATTTAGCTTAAAAAGTTGGTCTATTGTACTTTGGCCTCTCCTAAAACCAGCTTGGTGTGTCGATATTAAATCTCCATCCTCCAGCCATTGATCTAAACGCAGCTGGATCAATTTGGCGAAGATTTTTCCAACGCTGTCAAGCAGTGAGATAGGCCTATAATTGCACACCATGTCCCGAGGTCCTTTTTTGTGAATTGGGACAATTATTGATTTCTTCCAAGAGGTAGGAATTACCTCGTGGTGCCAAATACTGTTGAATATGCGTGTTAGAGCAGGCAGCCATAGCGTTAACTGATTACGATAGACGTCTGAAGGGATACCAAGCCTTGTACGGCTTTTGAAGGAGAATAACTTGTTTAATCTCTTTCTCGCTGAATTCCGGTATCAGCTCCATTGCGCAAAGGATGGCATGGGTTACTTGCATGGCATTTGTGCCGGGGAGTTCGTTTGGGACTAGTTCATTCTGGGTTCCATTTGTCGATCTAACAAACCTTTTTGATAATGCTACATAGGTCGTTTGAAGTGGAACTGCCTTGTTTGATCTTTGATTACTACCTTCCAGTCCTTGGATGAGGCTGGTTGAGTTATTTGTACTCCGGGATGCCGTCTTGACCTCATCCTGATACAAGGCGGTAAAATGCTCTACCCAGAGTTGTGGGTTGATATTCAGTTCTAGGTTTTTTGAGGGGCCTTCGCATCCCCATCTGACAATCTCCCAAAACTTTTTGCAGTTTCCTGCCGATATTGCCTGCAGGAGGGATTTCCAGAGCTTATGTGGAAATGTCTTCCTTTTATATCTTAGTAATTTTTTGTACTGTTGCCTGCATTCATAAAAGTATTGCTCATTATGGTTATTCAAATGCCGATTCTTTAGTGCTTGCGATAAGGTATTTTTTAGTTTCAAACACTCTTCATCGAACCAGCCTTCCATCGTATTAGGGTTAGTTTGGGGATGCTTAATTCTTTCCTTTGTTGTTTGTAATAGCAAGTTGTTAAAATTATCCAGGAGGGGTAAAGCTTCATTAACTGGTAGGTTTAAAAACGTACTAAGTGATAGAAACCAGGTTTGACTAGGTACGCTCAAATAGGATTCATCTATGTTTGACCTTAGTATGTTTTTCCTATTTGGTCTCATGGTTATAGCTAAGCAATTTCCGTTAAATGGAAACTCAACCTTCCCCAGGCTTGCGTCCGGATGGATTATCTCCATTAGCAATGGGTCGTGGTCACTCTCGATCCTGTCCCTTATTTCCATATCGATAACATAATGCCAGGCTTCGATGTTTATTGCCATATAGTCAATTATACTATGTCTTTTTCCAGTTCAAAAGGTAGATTTAAAAGTTCTATCTGAGTTGGTTCTTCCGTTTACTGTGCGAATTCCGCCTTCTATTAGTACTTCAAAGATTAGTTCCCCTTTTTTAGAATCTTGACAACGTTGGATGAGGGGCGTTGGTATATTCCAAGCGTGATCTTCCTCTACTACTTGTTCATCCCAAAGGATAGAATGGGGTTTACTGTTAAAATCACCACATATTAGTAGAAGGGTTTTACAAAACTGAGGGGGACGGTTGTTCGCGTAACCTAGTATTGGGTTCCTCCAACCCTTAGATCTTTTATTTAAAATATGTTCTTCGAGGAGCCGCACACCAGGCGTGACTTGGGCCCGGCTAATGGGAGGGAAGTACACGTTTACTATTTCAAGTGACCACTCCTCATGTTTTACTGCAAGCGTCTGGATTTCCTTGCTTAATATGGCATGGGTTACAGCAGAATTTCCCAATAGCGAAGTTCTGATCCAAATGATCAGACCTCCCGATGGTCTTCCTTTTTTTTGTTTGATAGCAGGTATGTAAAAAGTGGAAAACCCGTCTAGGTCAATGGCGTTGGTAGACCAAGTTTCTTGGAAGCAGCTGATATCTTGCTGTTTAATAAATTCAACCCAATCCTTATCTTCCATTTTGCTTTTTAGGCCTGCAATATTCCAGCTTAAGATTTTTAATGTAGGACTAGTACTATTTTTTATGTTTGAGCTGCCCATTTGTTGCTACAAATTTCTAGATGGTTGGTCTTCATCATTCTGCAACTGTGGGGGATGGCTCCTGCTGTTTCTAGGGGAGTTAACAAGCAGGCAGAACCTCATATTGCTCAGGTTTATTCGTTCAGGGAGTTGTTGTTTGGAACTAATTGCTCCCTGTAGTATCGAACCAGAATTGCCTTCTACCTCTTGCCTGCCCGAAACATTTTGCTTTGGAGCTTTTTCAAGAAATATTATTGGATACGGTTCCTTTTGTGGAGTAGCAGTAGATATTCCCCATGTCTTCATCATGTTAGAACATTTTAAAATCTGTTCTACTATCCAGGGTGAAGCCCAGACTGTTTCTGTTGATTCCCCGTTCTCCAATTCTTTCCTTTGCATAAATCTTACTGAGAGGAGGTCTTTAGTTGTTACATTCTGCAGAGCTGGCAGAGAATTGACCAAATGTAGGATGTTAGTCCTATTTAGAATGTCATGACTTCCTCTTGAGGAGTACTCGGGAATAAACGTGATTATGGCATCAGGCTCTTTAATTATTGCAGTGCGAATCTCGGTATGCCCTTTACCTCCCTGTGACCATCTTCCTTGAGATTGATTATCTTCCTTTGCTTTATTGTAAATAGTAGCTGCCCGACTAGTCAATGTTCGTTCTACCTGGCATTTTTCCCTCCCGAATTGCAACTCCTTGTTCCTATGTTCCTCATGAGGTTGTCTTTTTGGAGGCCAATTATCCTTTTTTCCTTTAGTTTCCAAGTCAAGCACCGGACGCGGTGGGGCAGGTGGATCAATCACCCACCCTGGCTGGCTACTAAAGTTGTGGTTTCCCGAACTTGCCTGAGAGCAGTGTTTTACTTTTGACCGAGGTGCGGGAACCGGGGCTATTGTATTATCCACGCACAAGGTTTTTCTTGTGCTTTGTTCGCTTCTTGTGCATTCTGGGCTCTCTGCCCTTCCGTTTTCACTTTTGCTGTTTTCTTGTTCTACCCCCTCGGTAATAAAGTTCAGAGGCTGCTGACGTTTTCCATTATGGACTCCTACTGTATTTGGATAATGCGCCTGAATTGAGTGTTCTATTTTTATGGCTGGGAGGGGCTTATCAATGCCGGTACTTGAATTTGTTGTCTCTGGGCTCCATTTGTATTGTCCATTAGCTAGGGGATCGTTTGCCTCATTGATCCCGTGATTTGTACCGGGGTCTTTTTCTGGCCTCTTTCCTTTGTCTAAGTCGTGCCCAGATACTTGGCAGCCCCTAGGACCAATGGGAATTCGGTTTATATGAGAATGGTGGGTGCAGCTTTTGTCGCACAATAATCCAGGATTTTTATTTATAAAACTAATATCTTTGTCAGTTGGTTTCTCGAGACTCTCGGGCTTGATGCACTGATCTTTAGGCTGCTGTTGAGTAGACTCATCGCCTGTGTTCCTGGTCTGCCCTGTTGGGCTTGCCTGTTTCGGCATATTTTGAGCCTTTTTTGCTGGAACTTTGTTGTTTCCTCTAGGTTTTTTCCATGTGTATTTCCATCTACCTGTTTGTTGATGCCCTTTACTCAGAGTCTTTTTTTTTACTATATTTGTGATTTCGATTGCTGATACAGGACTTTTGTTGATTCTCTCCGTCTTGTCTATGTGGGTTTTTACGTCTGGGTGCTCGTCTCGTCCCGTGCCAGAGGGCCCTTCTTTATCTTCGCTATCTATTGGTCTTTCAGTTAATCTCGATTCTATTTTTGCTGACTCGTGATTGCACGCCTGTGTGTTTTTGAGACTAGATTTGCAATCTTCGATTATGTCTTTAATTACTTTCGGAACATCCAGTAATTTTTCCAGCAGTGGGCCACAAGCTTGCCTGTCCATCTTGTCCATATTTTCAGCCACTGCCTGATGTAACAGATTTTCCCTTATTACACCCTCTACTAAGGCCATCCTATGGTCTATGGTCTGTAATGAGTTAGTAAATTGTTTAGTTAGCTCAAGTTGATCATCACATTTTTGAGACTGGACCATGATCGTTGTTGCTATTGAGTCCAATGTTGTGCATATAACTTTCATGATGCTTAGAATTGGTTGATCTAATGGGGGATCGTCTCTATTTCCCCAGGTTTGCTCACTTTGCTCATTATTTGTCTGGCCTTCTAGGTTCTTATCATCCTCTCCTCTATGACCTAACATTATACTACCTTCCAAGAGGTTTAAGTCTTCCGATGTTATACTGTTTAATTGGGGCTCTATACTACCAATTACGGAGTTGTCAGGCGAGGAGAGCTCCAGACTACAAGAACTATGATCAAATCTACTCAACGTTAGGTTCGTTTTTACAATTTGGCTTCCATGATGAAGCTGTGGCGTAGAGAGCTTGTGTGAGCATTTCTGTGGTGATTGTTCTATTTCAGGCCCCTTTACATTTTGGAGGATTGTAGGTTCTACTTTTAGATGAGGTAAAGGGAATGTCAGTGGAGAGCTCCCAGAATGTAGTGGTCCCATTAGGGCTTCCGAATGAGGTGATTCATTACCTTTTCTTTTTCTTTTTCTTTGTCTTTGTTCTTCCGAGAAACTGCCCCATTCTGGGGAACTAATTGACCCCACTTCACTACCCACAAAGGAGTCGTTTGTTCCACAGGGTAGTCGTGATGGTCGGGCAGGTCGCTGCTGGGATGGACAGGAATCCTGATGCCCGGTCTCTAAGAGCTCCAGCTCGCCCTCCACATTATTGTCACCTTTTTCCCCTGATGGCTGTGATGGGAGGTCGCTAGCTTTAGAGCTTTGCATCTGCAGCCAATCAGTATTTAGATTTATATGATTGTAATAGTTGGTAATAGTATTTATCTTTGATTTAATTTTCCTTGCTCCCCTGGTCCCACCTGGGTCCAGGTGCGTTGGTATATACTGTTGTCTCCTAAGTGGAGGACTTGCAGGGCCCCCCGCCATTTCACCTGCATTCAGTGATACATGCCCCATGTCGTCAGAGTCAGTATGGACTAGCAGCATAGACAGCATAGGCCCTGGTGCCGCTTCGGGTGTCCCACCCGGTTCTTCTCCTGGTTTGCTTTCATCGTTGGGAATCCCATTGTGGGCTTCCTCAGCTGCTGCGACCACTCCTTGGTTTGTAAATTCCCCTCGGGATGACTTAGTGGCTCTAGGGTCCAGGTCTTGGTCTTGGTCTGACCCCAGATCTTGTAAGCTGTTAGGTTCCTGCTCTGGTCTTTGGGGTTTCACTGGATTACCGAGTGCCTCGTTGGCCTGTCTGGCTTTCTTTGTTTTCCCTCTTGTTCCAACCATTTTTTTTTTTTTTTTTATTGTTTGAGAAGATCGGGATCAGCAACTTCAACAATTTCCGGAATCTGTAGGATCTGTAGGATGCTTCTCTAGAATATATAGAGCTTGGCTTTGCTTGCCTTGCTGTGTGGTGACGCGCACAATATGCACAATACGCCGTACAAAAGCGCGGTGTTCGAATGATATCTGCCCCTCTAGCGCAGTTTAATGTGTCAATTAATGGCCTCCTCTGGTTCTCTGGTTCTCTGGTTCTCTCTATCTGGCCCCTTCAGATCCTCTCTGTCTCTGTCTCTGTTTGTGAAGGGTACTTACGCCTACTTGCGTTACTTATGCATTGTTTATGCACTGCTTATGCATTACTTGATGCGCTACTTTGTATGGCCCACTCTTGATCCGCTCATGGCCAAGCCACAGGAACCACTTAGGTCACTTAAGTCACCCAAGTCACTTAAGTCACTTAAGTCACCTAGGTCGGGGTAATATCCTTAGGTTGGGTCAGGTCAGGTCAAAGAAAAACTAGATATGGCTAGGTACCGCTAGGTACCGCTGTGGTGGCTGAAAACAGCGAATACCCTCCTTGGCTCACCTCCTTGGCTTCACCTAGTCCATGTGATGGCAGGGCAGGGCAGGGCAGCAACTCCAAGCTCCTCTGGTACCCCTCTAGTGCTCCTCTCGTGCTCTGGGACTCCGGTACTCCTCTGGTGCTCCTTTCTGGCTTACTGGCTTACTGGCTTACTTAGTGTCCAGACCACGCGTGACGGCGCTGGTGAAAAAACAGGCAGCAGCCCTGGTCGCACCCGCCTGCTCGCGGAAGCTGCTCCCCCCTGCCAGCAGCTTCTGCCCCCCGGACCGTGCTCACTCTGCTTCCCGGCTTCCCGCGGCTGTTTCTCCTGCTAGCACGGGGAGCAGCTAGCAGCGGCAGCCCCCAGACCGTGTGCCGTGCGCCGGACGCCGGACGCCGCGCACCTCGCGCTCACACTTGCACTCGCGGTGAGCAAACCGCGACGCGAGCCACCCGGCACCAGCGCCGTACGTCTGAGCTCCTCTCTCGTCTCTCGTCTCTCTCGTCTCTCTCGTGTGTCCGCTGCGTCCGCTCATCCAGGGGTACCAGTTACAAGGGACTTACCTGGATTCCAGGGTGTGCCAATTGTGTGAACAAAAGTACAGGTTAGGGAAAGAACACTGGTGCTGGGGCCTGGTTAGCAGGCCTCAGCACACTTTCAATTCAAAACATAGCACCAGCAAAGGCAAAAAGTTAGGGGGTAACCATGCCAAGGAGGCATTTCCTTACACAACCCCCCCCAAACGAAAGAGGATGAGACTAACCTTTCCCAAGAGAGTCATTATTTTCTAAGTGGAAGAACCTGGAAAGGCCCTCTGCATTGGCATGGGCAGTCCCAGGTCTGTGTTCCACTATAAAGTCCATTCCCTGTAGGGAGATGGACCACGTCAACAGTTTTGGATTTTCACATTTCATTTGCATCAGCCATCTGAGAGGTCTGTGGTCAGTTTGAACTACAAAGTGAGTACCAAAGAGGTATGGTCTCAGCTTCTTCAGGGACCAAACCACAGCAAAGGCCTCCCTCTCAATGGCACTCCAACGCTGCTCCCTGGGGAGTAACCTCCTGCTAATGAAAGCAACAGGCTGGTCAAGGCCATCATCATTTGTTTGGGACAAAACTGCCCCTATCCCATGTTCAGAGGCATCTGTCTGCACAATGAACTGCTTGGAGTAATCTGGAGCTTTTAGAACTGGTGCTGTGCACATTGCTTGTTTCAGGGTGTCAAAGGCCTGTTGGCATTCTACAGTCCAGTTTACCTTCTTGGGCATTTTCTTGGAGGTGAGGTCTGTGAGGGCTGTCACTATGGATCCATATCCCTTCACAAACCTCCTATAATACCCAGTCAAGCCAAGGAATGCCCTGACTTGAGTTTGGGTTTTTGGAGCTGCCCAGTCCAGAATAGTCTGGATCTTAGGCTGGAGTGGCTGAACTTGGCCTCCACCTACAAGGTGTCCCAAGTAAACCACAGTTCCCTGCCCTATCTGGCATTTGGATGTCTTGATAGAGAAGCCTGCTGATTGCAGAACCTTCAAAACCTTCTTCAGGTGGACCAGGTGATCCTGCCAGCTGGAGCTGAAGACAGCAATATCATCAAGATAAGCTGCACTAAAGGACTCCAAACCAGCAAGGACTTGATTCACCAACCTTTGGAAGGTGGCAGGGGTATTCTTTAAACCAAAGGGCATAACAGTAAACTGATAATGCCCATCAGGTGTGGAGAATGCTGTCTTTTCTTTTGCTCTAGGTGCCATTTTGATTTGCCAGTACCCTGCTGTTAAGTCAAAGGTACTTAAGAATTTGGCAGCACCTAATTTGTCAATCAGTTTGTCAGCCCTAGGAATGGGATGGGCATCTGTCTTGGTGACAGAATTAAGTCCTCTGTAGTCCACACAAAACCTCATCTCTCTCTTTCCATCTTTGGTGTGAGGTTTGGGGACTAAGACCACTGGGCTAGCCCAGGGGCTGTCAGAGTGCTCAATTACTCCCAATTCCAGCATCTTGTGGACTTCCACCTTGATGCTTTCCTTAACTTGGTCAGACTGTCTGAAAATTTTGTTTTTGACAGGCATGCTGTCTCCTGTGTCCACATCATGGGTACACAGGTGTGTCTGACCAGGGGTTAGGGAAAAGAGCTCAGCAAACTGCTGCAGGACCTTCCTACAGTCAGATTGCTGTTGGCTAGAGAGGGTGTCTGAATAGATCACTCCATCCACTGAGCCATCTTTAGGGTTTGATGAGAGGAGATCAGGGAGAGGTTCACTCTCAGCTTCTTGGTCCTCATCTGTTACCATCAACAGATTCACATCAGCCCTATCATGGAAGAGTTTTAGGCGGTTCACATGGATCACCCTCTTGGGGGTCCTGCTAGTGCCTAGGTCCACCAGGTAGGTGACCTGACTCTTCTTCTCTAGCACTGGGTAAGGGCCACTCCATTTGTCCTGGAGTGCCCTGGGAGCCACAGGCTCCAAAACCCAGACTTTCTTCCCTGGTTGAAATTCAACCATTGCAGCCTTTTGGTCATACCAAAACTTCTGGAGCTGTTGGCTGGCCTCAAGGTTTTTACTTGCCTTTTCCATGTACTCTGCCATCCTTGAGCGAAGGCCAAGTACATAGTCCACTATGTCTTGTTTAGGCTCATGAAGAGGTCTCTCCCAGCCTTCTTTCACAAGAGCTAGTGGCCCCCTTACAGGGTGGCCAAAAAGAAGTTCAAAGGGTGAGAACCCTACTCCCTTCTGAGGCACCTCTCTGTAAGCGAAAAGCAGACATGGCAAGAGGACATCCCATCTCCTTTTGAGTTTTTCTGGGAGCCCCATGATCATGCCCTTTAATGCCTTGTTGAATCTCTCAACAAAGCCATTAGTTTGTGGATGATAGGGTGTAGTGAATTTATAAGTCACTCCACACTCATTCCACATGTGTTTCAGGTATGCTGACATGAAGTTGGTACCTCTGTCAGACACCACCTCCTTAGGGAAGCCCACTCTGGTAAAGATACCAATGAGGGCCTTGGCTACTGCAGGGGCAGTAGTCGACCTAAGGGGAATAGCTTCAGGATACCTAGTAGCATGATCCACTACTACTAGGATGTACATATTTCCTGAGGCTGTGGGAGGTTCAAGTGGACCCACTATGTCCACACCCACTCTTTCAAAGGGGCCCCCCACCACTGGAAGTGGAATGAGGGGGGCCTTTGGATGTCCACCTGTCTTACCACTGGCTTGACAGGTGGTACAGGAGACACAAAACTCCTTAACTTTCTGGGACATGTTGGGCCAATAGAAGTGGTTGACTAATCTCTCCCACGTCTTGGTTTGTCCCAAATGCCCAGCAAGGGGAATATCATGGGCTAAGGTCAGTATGAACTCTCTGAACTCCTGAGGCACTACCACTCTCCTAGTGGCACCAGGTTTGGGATCTCTTGCCTCAGTGTACAGGAGCCCATCTTCCCAATAGACCCTATGTGTTCCAGTTTTCTTTCCATAGGACTCTTCAGCAGCTTGCTGCCTAAGGCCTTCAAGAGAGGGACAGGTTTCTTGCCCGTTACACAACTGCTCCCTTGAGGGTCCCCCTGTGCCTAAGAGCCCAACCTGATAAGGTTCCAACTCCATAGGCTCAGTTCTCAGAGGGCAGAACTTCTTCCTGAGAAGAAAGGTTCTCTTTTTGTTGTTGTGTTGCAGCTGGTTTCCCAGCTGGCTTTCCTTTTCTCTTGGTAGGCTGGGCCCTTGTTCCAGACTCCAGCTCTACTTTTTCACCCTGAGCCTTGCACTGTGCCCTTGTCCTGACAAACAGGATACCCAGCATGGCTGCATGGGTTTTCAGTTCTACCTCAGCCCATGCTGAGGACTCCAGGTCATTTCCAAGCAAACAGTCTACTGGGATATTTGAGGAGACCACCACCTGTTTCAGGCCATTGACCCCTCCCCACTCTAAAGTTACCATAGCCATGGGATGTACTTTAGTTTGATTGTCAGCATTGGTGACTGGATAAGTTTGTCCAGCCAGGTATTGACCAGGGGAAACCAGTTTCTCTGTCACCATAGTGACACTGGCACCTGTATCCCTCAGGCGTTCTACACTTGTCCCATTAATTAAGAGCTGCTGCCTGTATTTTTGTATGTTAGGAGGCCAGGCAGCCAGTGTGGCTAAATCCACCCCACCCTCAGAGACTAATGTAGCTTCAGTGTGACACCTGATTTGCTCTGGGCACACTGTTGATCCCACTTGGAGACTAGCCATTCCAATGTTAGCTGGAGTGGAGTTAGAAGTGGTACTTTTCTTGGGACAGGCCTTGTCTCCAGTTTGGTGTCCAGGCTGATTACAGCTATGACACCAGGCCTTTTTGGGATCAAAGTTTTTACCCTTGTACCCAAAATTGTTTTGTGAAGACGCTCTGGGCCCACCCTCCTGTGCAGGTTTTTGGGGGCCTGAAGAAGACTCTTTACTATTTTTGTTTTTGGATGTCTCAACACCATTCCCCTGGGGAGGCTTTGTGACCCCTTTCTTTTGGTCACCCCCTGTGGAAGTCTTGGTCACCCTAGTCTTGACCCAATGGTCCGCCTTCTTTCCCAATTCTTGGGGAGAAATTGGTTTTAGGTCTACCAGATGCTGATGCAGTTTATCATTTGAACAATTACTTAATAGGTGTTCTTTCACAAATAAATTGTACAGCCCATCATAATTATTAACACCAGTGCCTTGAATCCAACCATCCAGTGTTTTCACTGAGTAGTCCACAAAATCAACCCAGGTCTGGCTCGAGGTTTTTTGAGGCCCCCTGAATCTAATTCTATACTCCTCAGTGGAGAATCCAAAGCCCGCAATCAGGGTTCCCTTCATGAGGTCATAAGATTCTGCATATTTTCCAGAGAGTGTGAGGAGTCTATCCCTACACTTTCCAGTGAACATTTCCCAAAGGAGAGCACCCCAGTGAGATTTGTTCACTTTTCTGGTTACACAAGCCCTCTCAAAAGCTGTGAAACATTTGGTGATGTCATCACCATCTTCAAATTTTGTTATAATCCCTTTAGGGATTTTCAACATGTCAGGAGAATCTCTGACCCTAGTTATGTTGCTGCCACCATTGATGGGTCCTAGGCCCATCTCTTGTCTTTCCCTTTCTATGGCTAGGATCTGTCTTTCCAAAGCCAATCTTTTGGCCATCCTGGCTAACTGGATGTCCTCTTCACTGGAGTTATCCTCAGTGATTTCAGATGTGCTGGTCCCTCCTGTGAGGGAAACAGCATCTCTGACTAGAATATTTGGAGTCAGGGCTTGAGCAGCCCTGTTCTCCCTAAGTAGGACTGGAGGGGGGGAATTCTCCTCCTAGTCACTATCTTCATCCTCTGTGTTGCCATCCTCAGAGGGGTTGGCTTTTTCAAACTCTGCCAAAAGCTCCTGGAGCTGTAGTTTGGAAGGTCTGGAGCCCATTGTAATTTTCTTTATTTTGCAGAGTGACCTTAGGTCCCTCATCTTAAGATGGAGGTAAGGTGTGAGGTCGAGTTCCTCCACATTCATCTCTGCACTAGACATTATGCTTCTAAAAGTTGGAATACTTTTTAAGAATCTAAAACTATTTCTAGGTTCTAATTCAAACTTTCACAAAACTTTTAAACTCTAAAAGGAATGCTAACAGGGACTAACACAAGGCCCTAGCAGGACTTTTAAGAATTTAGAAAAATAGCTCAAATAGCAAAAATCAATTTCTAATGACAATTTTTGGAATTTGTCGTGTGATCAGGTATTGGCTGAGTAGTCCAGCAAATGCAAAGTCTTGTACCCCACCGCTGATCCACCAATGTAGGAAGTTGGCTCTGTATGCACTATTTCAAAGTAAGGAATAGTATGCACAGAGTCCAAGGGTTCCCCTTAGAGGTAAGATAGTGGCAACAAGAGATAATACTAATGCTCTATTTTGTGGTAGTGTGGTCGAGCAGTAGGCTTATCAAAGGAGTAGTGTTAAGCATTTGTTGTACATACACACAGGCAATAAATGAGGAACACACACTCAGAGACAATTCCAGGCCAATAGGTTTTTGTATAGAAAAATATCTTTTCTTAGTTTATTTTAAGAACCACAGGTTCAAATTCTACATGTAATATCTCATTTGAAAGGTATTGCAGGTAAGTACTTTAGGAACTTTGAATAATCACAATAGCATGTATACTTTTTACATAAAACACATATAGCTATTTTAAAAGTGGACACAGTGCAATTTTCACAGTTCCTGGGGGAGGTAAAGTAATGTTAGTTCTTGCAGGTAAGTAAACCACCTACGGGGTTCAAATTGGGGTCCAAGGTAGCCCACCATTGGGAGTTCAGAGCAACCCCAAAGTCACCACACCAGCAGCTCAGGGCCGGTCAGGTGCAGAGTTCAAAGTGGTGCCCAAAACACATAGGCTTCAATGGAGAAGGGGGTGCCCCGGTTCCAGTCTGCCAGCAGGTGAGTACCTGTGTCTTCGGAGGGCAGACCAGGGGGGTTTTGTAGGGCACTGGGGGGGACACAAGTCAGCACAAAAAGTACACCCTCAGCAGCACGGGGCGGCTGGGTGCAGTGTGCAAACACACGTCGGGTTTTCAATAGGTTTCAATGAGAGACCAAGGGGTCTCTTCAGCGATGCAGGCAGGCCAGGGGGGGGCTCCTCGGGGTAGCCACCACCTGGGCAAGGGAGAGGGTCTCCTGGGGGTCACTCCTGCACTGGAGTTCCGATCCTTCAGGTCCTGGGGGCTGCGGGTGCAGGGTCTTTTCCAGGTGTCGGGATTTTAGAGTCAGGCAGTCGCGGTCAGGGGGAGCCTCGGGATTCCCTCTGCAGGCGTCGCTGTGGGGGCGCAGGGGGGATAACTCTGGTTACTCACAGTCTCGGAGTCGCCGGGGGGTCCTCCCTGTAGCGTTGTTTCTCCACCAGTCGAGTCGGGGTCGCCGGGTGCAGTGTTGCAAGTCTCACGCTTCTTGCGGGGATTGCAGTGGTCTTTAAATCTGCTCCTCTGGAAACAAAGTTGCAGTCTTTGTTGAACAGGGCCGCTGTTCTCGGGAGTTTCTTGGTCTTTTGGAAGCAGGGCAGTCCTCTGAGGATTCAGAGGTCGCTGGTCCTGGGGAAAGCGTCGCTGGAGCAGTTTTCTTCTGAAGGAGGGAGACAGGCCGGTAGGGCTGGGGCCAAAGCAGTTGGTGTCTCCGTCTTCTCTGCAGGGGTTTTTCAGCTCAGCAGTCCTCCTCTTCGTAAGTTGCAGGAATCTGATTTCCTAGGTTCAGGGGAGCCCCTAAATACAGGATTTAGGGGTGTGTTTAGGTTAGGGAGGGCAGTAGCCAATGGCTACTAGCCCTGAGGGTGGCTACATCCTCTTTGTGCCTCCTCCCAAGGGGAGGGGGTCACATTCCTATCCCTATTGGGGGGATCCTCCATCTGCAAGATGGAGGATTCCTAAAAGTCAGAGTCACTTCAGCTCAGGTTGCCTTAGGGGCTGTCCTGACTGGCCAGTGACTCCTCCTTGTTTTTCTCATTATCTCCTCCGGCTTTGCCGCCAAAAGTGGGGCCGTGGCCGGAGGGGGCAGGCAACTCCACTAGCTGGAATGCCCTGTGGTGCTGGAACAAAGGGGGTGAGCCTTTGAGGGTCACCACCAGGTGTTACAGCTCCTGCAAGGGGGAGGTGATAGCATCTCCACCCAGTGCAGGCTTTGGTACTAGCCACAGAGTGACAAAGGCACTCTCCCCATGTGACCAGCAACATGTCTCGAGTGTGGCAGGCTGCTAAAACCAGTCAGCCTACACAGGTAGTTGGTTAAGGTTTCAGGGGGCACCTCTAAGGTGCCCTCTGGGGTGTATTTCACAATAAAATGTACACTGGCATCAGTGTGCATTTATTGTGCTGAGAAGTTTGATACCAAACTTCCCAGTTTTCAGTGCAGCCATTATGGTGCGGTGGAGTTTGTGTTTGACAGACTCCCAGACCATATACTCTTATGGCTACCCTGTACTTACTATGTCTAAGGTTTGGCTTAGACACTGTAGGGGCACAGTGCTCATGCACTGGTGCCCTCACCTATGGTATAGTGCGCCCTGCCTTAGGGCTGTAAGGCCTGCTAGAGGGGTGACTTATCTATACTGCATAGGCAGTGTGAGGTTGGCATGGCACCCTGAGGGGAGTGCCATGTCGACTTACTCGTTTTGTCCTCACCAGCACACACAAGCTGGCAAGCAGTGTTTCTGTGCTGATTGAGGGGTCCCCAGGGTGGCATAAGATATGCTGCAGCCCTTAGAGACCTTCCCTGGCATCAGGGCCCTTGGTACCAGGGATACCAGTTACAAGGTACTTACCTGGATGCCAGGGTGTGCCAATTGTGTGAACAAAAGTACAGGTTAGGGAAAGAACACTGGTGCTGGGGCCTGGATAGCAGGCCTCAGCACACTTTCAATTCAAAACATAGCATCAGCAAAGGCAAAATGTTAGGGGGTAACCATGCCAAGGAGGCATTTCCTTACAGCCCCCCATCCAACTTCCACTTCCTAGTCCCATTCTCCTCAACCCCAAGCCATCCCAAGCACACAGCCAGATGAGCATACACGCCTGACCACACACAAGAGTGGCACAGGCAAACACAAGCACCACAATTCATCCCACAGGTACTCACACAAACACAATTCAGTTGCAGACACGACAACATCCACTGTCTCCACTGTCTTCCCCTCCTCCTTCTCCTCCACCTCCCACCCAGCTACATCCACACTCACACCTGCATGCACTACATCAACATCCACTACTAACATCATCACCACACCAAGCAGAACACACCTCACTGGCAGACAACTCCACAACATCCATGTTTCCTCTCCCACCATGTCTGTCCCCCTCCATCCTAAAGGACACAAATGCAAGCACTCAGACACCCAACAGCCGTCCACCTCACAACACCAAACAGCCCATGCACCTGCACCCAAATCTAGCAGACATACACCTCCGACGACCACTCCATCATCCTCCACTCCCATTACTCCTCCTGCCCCAACGTCCCTAAAAAGCTTTTCCTTTCCCAGATTGAACTCTTCCCTACCCCTCCCCCCAGTCCTGCACGTATGGGCAGGGTAGCAAGGACACAGCCATTAGCACCTCAGCCAAGCAGTCCACGGGGACAGTGGTAGCATCACCACTCGTGGTGGTAGGGATACCAGAACAACAGCACTGAAGGGGAAGGAGGCAGCACAACCTGGGATGAAAGGGAAGAGTCCGGGACCAGCTGTGAGGAAGGATATGGAGACTGCACCAGGTGTGAAGAAGGGGAAGAAGCCTGCACCAGCCGTGAAGAAGGGGAAGGAGCCTGCACCAGTTGTGAAGAAGGGAAAGGAGCCTGAACGAGCTGTGAGGAAGGAGAAGGTGTTTGCACCACCAGACAGAGAGGGGAAGAGCCCATCCACCCCTGCCAGGAAGGGTGAAGGAGTCCCAACCCATGACCATGAGGAGAAGAGGCACTCTACGCCAGAGGAATCTGTCAGGCAAATACTGCCACCACCAGCAGCTGTCACAGGTCCCCTGCCACCAGCCATGGATGTGCTGCCATAAATGAGTACAGGGGCTGCCCAGTAGCCTCCCCTAACCACCACCAACATGCAGCCATCACAGAGTGCAGGGGCTGCCCAGGAGCTTCCCCCAACCACCAGCAGCATTCAGCCATCACAGAGTGCAGGGGCTGCCCAAGAGCCTCCTTCAAACACCACCAATATGCAGCCATCACCACCGGCAGACACCATGCAGTCCACCCTCCAGGGGCTACTGTGCAGGCTGCCCCCTCAAGAACTAGTGGGGTATTCACCCACCTGAGAGACTGTGGCTTGCAATCCCCAGGACAAAGCAATGGGCATGTTGCCCCCTCCAGAACCAGTAGGCAAGACATCCACCTGAGAGACTGTGGCCTTGTACTCCCCAGGACAAAGCAATGGGTATGTTGCCACCTCCAGAACCAGTGAGCTTGTTCCGCATCTGGCTGAGGTGCCCCCACCCCTCCCCCTGAGGTGCCTGCCTATTTGCAAACTGATGCCCCTGCAGTGTTCTCTCTGGATGTGCTCAGGATTTGAGTGGGCCATGTGTCCATGTGGGCCCTTTGAACTTTGGACTAGACAGTGCCCCTTTTTTATACAAGTGTACATATCTGTTTCATGGCCAAATTTGATTATTAATTTTGATGTTGAACTGTCACTTTAATCAATTCCTGTTGTCCTTGCATTATTCTGCAGATTTTCGGGGTCAAACTGTTTTTGTAGTGCAGCTGGTTGTGTGTGTGGTGTGTGTGTGAATGGTGTGTGTTGTGCATGTGTTTGTCACTCTCTTTTTCCTCCCACCCTCCCTTGTGTGCTAGGCGGCTGTACTCACCGTCTTTGTCTTCGTCAGCATTGGTGTTCCAGTTAGAGCAAAACGTAGAAGATCATCAGGAAAATTTGCAGTTTGGGTTCCATGGCGGCGTGGTTCTGTCTTGTGTCTCCAATGGAGAGTCCTTTGACTTTTGTGCTCTGTTTCTTCCAGGCTTTTGTTGGCGTTGGTACCACCCCAGAAAAGTTGGCGGTTTGCAGGGTCTTAATATGGTGGGCAAAACTTTGACTTCCGTCTGGCTGTAGACGGCTACCGCCGTGATGGCTATTGTTTCCGCCCTGGTGGTTGGTGTGGTACATTGGGTCTCTATCGACAATTTCACCGCCATGGTCATAATTTGGCTGTACTTACCACTAGCCTGTTGTTGGTATTACCGCCACTTCATCACTTACCGCCAGGGTCGTAATGATGGCCTTAGTGACCCTTTCCTGCAGATTATGCCAGTGCCAGCCATCATGTGTACAAGGAGGAGATTCACACAATAGGAGTAGTAGCAAAATTGGTGCAGCGCATTCTCCAAGGCTCCTAGACATGATTTATCACAGATACTTTCAACACCTGCACAGAGAAGGCATTAGGAGGGGGCACAGCATAGTTTTGAATAGGTCCCTATGTACTTTGCATGAAATGGTCAGGTACATTGTCAGTACTCCTACAAAGTCCATCTATGGCATCCATTATAATGATACTATTGCACCTACTCTGCACCACGGTGTGCCGTTTATTGTATACGGGGCCCACATGGTGGCAGTAGGGTACTGCAATAAGGGGAATATTACAAAGGCGATGCTGTTGATGTTGCACCACTTTCCTGACATGTGGCTCTCAGTCCCTTTACTTTACAACTGCAGTAGAGTGGTGTTCTGAGACTTTGAACCTATTTTGTGTGTTGTGTGCCATGACACTGGTGTTGTGCCCTGTGTGTAGCATGTGATTCCCAGCCCAATCCCTTGGAAAAGCTCCCTTGCACAAAGTTTTGTTGCTGCCAATTGCTGGCTGGCATAGTATCTGCATGTGGATCGTGGTTTGTGTGGCACAGTTTTATGGTATATTTAGTGATGTATGCATGCCTTTTCAGACACCTGTGTGATAGGATGGGGAATTTTGTGTTTTTCTGCAATGCCCAGTCCATGTCTCAACTTTCACATGCATCTCTGGGATCTCCCAGTACAATTGTCAACTGCCATAGTGCCCTGTTGATACCCTGGTATCATGTTAGGGAGTTGTGGAATTACAGGCCAGGATTGTAGGTGTGCTGTGAGGTGTCCATCCCTACACATGGTCTTTCATGGCAAGTGGTGTTGTATTCCTATCTGTGCAGCACAATGTACCAGACAGGTGAAGGTGGACACAATGGGTACTTCTGGTATGTTGAGGTGATATGTTGTTGATGATGGCAACACTTGGATTACATTGGATATTGGTACTGCCAGAGGCTTCCAGACCACGACAAATGTGGGACTGTGCCTATATGTGACTTTCTTTATGTTGACATGGCCAATGCCGTTCACATAGCTGAGCTATCCCTTGTTTGGTGTTAGGTGTGTGAGATCTGTATTTAGTTGTCAACCAGTGGACACTTGTAGTGTTTTGGGCCCAGCTTTTGTATGCAAAGAGGACATAGCTCCACCTGTCCTTCACAAGGAATGCCAGACAGGTTGTGCCTGTATTGTGTACATATTTGTGTGTGATGTGCAATGAATGCGGTTTAGTGTGGCATGTGGCATATGTGTTGTTGTCTATACATCTGTGTTCCCCTGTCCATGTGTGTTTAGAGTGGTGTATGTATTGTTTGCCCTACAAGGTTGATGTGTTGTCTATGTAGTGATTGGTATGCTGGCTTATCTACGAGTAGCCCATTGCCATATTGCCCAACCTGGAACCGCTTGATGATGGTGGAGTGCCAGAATATGTAGGCATCATGGACGCCGCCCGTATATTTGGCTAGGATGCTTGTGAAGAGCCCACGGTGGTCCACAATGGCCTGCACATTTATAGAATGGGTGTGTTTGCAGTCCCTGTGGAGGTGTTCCATTGCAGCAGGTGGCAGAAGTTGGACATGGGTGCAGTCCATTGCATCAAGAACATGCCTGAGCCCAGAAATTTGGTAGAAACCTTGCTTGATCTCCTGCTGCAGTTGCTGGGTGTTGGGGAAGCAGATGTGGCGGGGTGTGAGGTAGATGATTGTGTCCAGAACCTTTGGAAGGAAGGCCAAGAAAGATGGCTGAGAGAAACCACCCACTTGTGTCCCAGATGTCTGGAACAATCCTGATGCCAGCATATGAAGAACAGCCAGGAGTTCGGTCATGGGTGGAATAGTTGAAGTTTCCACCCTTGCAGTGATGTTTGGCGCAATGTGGTGCAGCATGCGTACAATGGACTCCTGCTTCTGATGGTAGGTTCCGATGACATCTTGTTTCCTGAGCACAGTGATGGTTGTGCGCTGTCAAAATATCCTTTCCAGCCTTCTGCGCTGCCTCTGTGGCTGCTGTGGTGGTGTTTGAGGGTGCTGCGGTGGTGCTGGTAGGACATATTGTCATTGCTGTCATCTAAAGTGTTTGCCAGCTGGAGCATTAACAGGTCTATTTTGTCCAGGGAGTTGCCAATGCTCCTTCGGTGTGTTTCCTTATGTAGTAGTGTGTGGGCCTCATTTTAACGGCTGGTCTGGCAAAACGTTAAAATTTGACGCTAATCGAACTTTGTGTCATTTTTTTGGACAGGTTCCTTAATGTGTGTCATTTTTGTGTTGGGCAGTAAATATGGCGCTGGAGGGCTAGTGTCATTTTTTGGAAGGAAACACCTACCTTGCATATCATTGTCACTAAATGACGCAAGGTGGGGTGGCGCTCCCAAGAAGTTACGCTAACTCTAATATTTTGTCACTAGATGGGTCTAGCGACAAAATATAAATATGGCACTAGGCTAGTGCCGCTTTTGCATCAGAAAAAATGGTGTAAAGGCGGCAATACGTTTTCTTAAATATGGACCTCAGATCCATGTTGAGCAGCTAAGCCAAGATGAAATTATTGCATGACAGGAAGGACAGCTCAATCTGAGTGCACCAAAAAAAACAAGAACCAAAGGCCCTCAAGATGCATCACCTGAATGGTATTGGCAGCAGACACATTCACAATGCACTGACCACATGATGTCTACAATCACATAGACAACAATGTCCAGGATCTGCCTGCATAACAGGGAACTAAAATTTAAAAGAATCAAAGCCACATACTGCCGAGCGACTGCTTTCCCTTCACTGCTGGCAAGACGTAAGTCTATGACCATACTCCTAAGTGTAAATGAGCTCATACATTCTGCAGCTGGTTAAATTAAATGGAATTGGTATATCTCAGAAATGTCATGTCTAGAGAATTGATAGCTGTGTACAAGTCACATAAGGAAAACCTGCCAATCCAAAGTGTGCATGGCTTTGGCTAAATGTCACTGTAAACTACTGGAGGCAGATGTCATAATACAACCTGTAACATTGTATCCCTCACATCAACAGGCCGAGCTGCCACTGCGAACACTAAGACCTCTGAAGAGACTGCCACTACCCCCAGAGATGAAGCCCTGAGTTATAGCAATGCCCCTGGATGTCTGAACATTCAGGATGGTTCTGGCCCAACAGGGCAACCTGGTCAGATGACACCAGTGAGCCTCACCAAGACCACATCAACACATCCCTGCCTGTTTGCATCTACATCTCAGGCAGCCATTCGCCCCCCAACCTGTGTCCCAAGGACAATTACTACCATGTTGTGCTCACCAGTCTGGGTTCCTGAGTCACAGCAACACACCTCTGAAAATGATGATCCTGGAACCAGTGGTAGGGTGTAACTGTGCCAAGGGTGCTGGCATGTGGGAATAGGGTGCTTGGGAGGTATGTTGTGGGCTAGTGGCATGTCCAAGTCATTGGGAGCCTATCAACAATCCCAAGGCATGATGGGCAAGGTACTTACTGAACTCAGGGAAATCAAGCAGCTGCAGAGAGACTTCCATCGAGAGTCATTGAAACATGGGAGGCCACCCACATCATCCTGGCCTCCCTATCAGGGGTGTTCAAGGAAATTAGCAGTACCCTTATCAGGGACCATGAGCAACACTACACCAATTCCTTTGGCTCAGCAACACCAAGCCCTTCTACATTGGTGGCAGCCACTGGAAGGGGGGCCTTGTCAGGGGAAGTGTCCGCCTCAGACACCCCTGCCTCTGTCGCTCTAGAACACCCTTGAAAGCAAGGATGTCAACCCAAGACTCTAAGAGGTTGAGATGGCAAGACACCAACCACTGCCAGCAAGTTACCTCTTCCTGATGATTTCACTCCTTTGAGTGCCAATTATTCACTCTGTTGACTGTTCTCTAACCACATTCTATCTTCCATGCTAGTAGTAGACTGCACTTTGGACTCCAAATGTTGTTGCATCTAATAATATGATTTCATCCACCATGATTGATCTTCTCACTGTCATCTTCTGTAGCATCAGTTTTTTAAAAATTTCCTACACCTATGCAAATAAACACAACCAGAAAGATATTTCCTGCTTGCTTCTGTTCCACATGTTGAAATGTTGAGATGTAAACACTTGTGATGCATATGAAGAAGACGCAAGATAGTAATGGAAGGAGGGATATGCCATATGTAGTGTCATGCTGAGGATTAATAGCAACACACTGATATAAGTGTACACCAAACATTTTATTACATTGTACGGCATATAAGCTGTCAAAATGTCTGGACTGTCATCATCAAGAATGTCTGAACCATATTGAATCAGGCTAGATATGTCAAGGTAGCATCTCCCAGACCACAGAAGAAAGGGCTTTGTCAAACTGTGTCCCTTAGAATAGGCTAACAGATTAATGGATGTTGTCACAATCTTGAGCCTTAACAGATACCAAAACATGGTCTTCCAATATAACACAAGCCATGGCACAGACAAACAGGAGAGGAACGGTCCCTGATCGTGGGACCATCCCATTTCAATGACAAAGCATCAGGGGGTATGATACAGCCTAGGTCAGTGTTATGGCACAGGCACTCTGGCCTGCAATGAGAAAACACATCTATGGCAACAAACAGGTCCTACAGAATCATTGTCAACACAATGTGAAGACAGAATACATGGATTGCACTTGTTATAACATATCTCAAGGCCATATGATCACACACATGTGACAACTGGACCAACATACCATACCAAACCAGTGTATTGTACACTTAAGATTTCCATCCACACACTGTCCAAGGTGCCTTGGCATAGGACTCATACACGCTAAATCTGTCACCAACATTACCTAGATCAATCCATGACCTCTTTCTAAGTCAGAACAGCATCAGTTACCGGCTAATGTCATGACTCTGAAATGCTCACATGAGGATGTCATGATGAAGGTACCTGGATAATAAACAATACAAGATGTTTAGGTTGGGAATGTATACCTATGACCATAAGCTCATATCAAACATCAGTGGATACACTTGCATTTCAATGAGAATGAAACAAACGCTGAGTTTAATCAAGGTAGTAAAATGTTCAAGTCAGACCTAGCAAGCAAAGATTGGATGTATACTGCAAAGCCTAACATCCACAATCTGTAGGAAAAACACCCTACTCCACACATCCTGACAATTTCAGTTCCTCATACAGTCACAGTGATAGCATAACAATACTTACTTCCATTCAGGTACAGTAGTGATTGATGAGATCTACTCGCAAGTCTTCACCTTCTTCCTCATCACTGACATTTCAGGATTCTCATCTGGTGGCACTGCTGGCTCCCTCTCATCTGGGATATGGGATATTCTTCAGCAGGGCAATGTTGTAGAGCATGCAGCAGGCCACAATGATCTTACACACTTTTTCAGGTGAGTAGAGGAGGGATCCACCTGTCTTGTCTAGACACCTAAATCTGGTCTTCAGAAGCCCAAAAGTCTGCTCCATGACACGCTGTGATCTTCCATGGGCATTGTTGCACGGACTTCCCCTGGAGTAGTTGGGTTCCTCACCAGTGCCAACTACCATGGACGGTTTAGATATGCAGAGTCCTCTGTTATGGAATGGAAATTTTTTGCAACTATGAGTCCCTCTCATTGGATTTGTTACAGCAGACATGGCACACACACAAACAGGACAGATTTGACTTACTAACCAGCCAGGCCCGCTCTGGGTAAAGTCTTGACATCAGTTGAGGGATTGCGCTATTCTGCATAAATAAAGCATCATGGACTGAACCTGGAAATGGGTACAGACTTGTGAAATGTAGAGATCCCCCCAAACAAACCACTTGGGCATTGATGGAATAGTAGCTCTTTCTGTTGCAGTACACTTGTTCATTGCTATGTGGCGGGACCAAAACAACTTGTGTACCATCAATGGCTCCCACCACATGTGGGATGTGTGCTAAACCATAGAAGTTAGCCTTCACATGGGTCAAAATCCTCACATTGAGGAATGCGGATATAGCTGACCGGGTGTTTCAACATTGCTGAGAGTACATCCTTCAAAACCTGACTCAACATAGGCTGGGGCATCCCAGCAGACAGGGCCACTGTATTTTCGAAGGACTCTGTGGCCTGGAAGTCCAAAACTGCCATAACTTGTGCCATGGGTGGTATGGTATTTAGATGATGAATTCGATAATCACATCTGGCTCCAACTGACGACATGGGTCCACAGTTGTTAGCCGATTCAGACTGTAGATCTGGATGATGTGGCATTCTTCCATGGTCTGAAAGTCTTGCAGTGGATGATAGACAGGAGGTTGTCTGATTCTTCCCCTCTCTTGGTGCCTAGGTATGACAAGACATGAGTATTGCCTTTATTCAATATGTTCCTTGCAACATACAGGCTGCATGTCGATGTTAAAATGTGACAAGGCATGTATTGATGTTTGGACATGATACACAGTGCCCATCACATCTTGTAATCACACAACAGTCACATGTCAACCCCTTGCTTTGCCATACGTGTGTACACATCATGTAACTGTTCATCAACAATTGTGCAACAAAACATTCCTCTCTGACTTGATGACCCAAGTATTAAAATGACCATAGTCGGGGGGTATTGCGCCTAAATGCAAATCTCCATATATGCCTAGCAATGTACAACAATGATGTCTGAGTAGTAAAAGCTTCATGACAGGAAAATACAAGCAATTAATGATGCAAAACCCAACAATTTTGGAGATGTGACACATTTGTTGGAGCCAAATAAAACATTTCAAATCTCTAAAATGGTGGATGTCTGACCTACTCCACAGGATATTATGAACTGCCTTTGACCACTGGTGGAGGTCATCATGGAGGTAAGTGGTTGCAACTCCGGGGGACATAGCCATAGGCTATTGCTGATGCCAGTGGTAGTTATAGGCCAATGGCTGTGTGTGCTGGCCATGATGGCCGCATACGTGGTGGATGTGACCGCTATGTTCTGCAAAATCCCTCACTTGACTCCTGGCACTGAGACCAGGAAGACCTCCACTGCCTGAGCTGCTGTGTACTTCGTCTGGAAGCAATCATGCCACATCCAGCACATGATAGAGCCCAAGCCTTCTCCCTAGAGGAGTTGGAGAAGCTGGTGTCTGAGGTCCTACCCCTGTATGAATAGCTCTATGGTGCACCAGAGGAGCAGGTAAGTGCCTTGTGTGCACTGTTTTCTCTATACTTCAACATATATTCCTTCCTCACAGGCTAGAATGTGAATATGTGTGGCAGAATTTGAACTCAAAGCCCTGTAGGTGCAGTCAGTGTGCATCAATGGGAGAGTCAACGTGCATGTATTTATATTCAGTGTCAGGTGTTCAGTTCTGATACATTGTGGTGTGTTCCTAGATCCATGTGTTGGATGCACATATCTAGGTGGGTGACTTACCTTAAGGATGTTATCAATGTGAGAGCACATATACTTGTATGACAGCATGAGCTGTGTATGTGTTAGACCTAGCATCCTTGTAATGCTTGGCATTGTCTCCCCTGTCTGTCTTTTTTGCCTCAGCTTCCCATGTTTTGAATGTGTGCTGGACTCTGTTTTGGCAGTTTTTGGTACTCTGGGCACTTTACCACTGCTGTCGTGCAAGTACTCACTGTGTACATTGTATGTGTGATTGGTTTATCCATGATTGGCATATTTGATTTACTGGTAAGTCCTTAGTAAAGTGCACTAGAGGTGCCTAGAGCATGTAAATCAAATGCTGCTAGTGGGCCTGCAGCACTGATTGTGCCACCCATATGATTAGCCCCCTAAACACGTCTCAGACCTGCCACTGCAGTGTCTGTGTGTGCAGTTGTAAACTGCCAATTCATCCTGGTGAGTGTACCCACTTGTCAGGCACAAACCTTCCCTTTTTATACATGGAAGGCACCCCTAATGTAGGCGCTAGGTAGCCCCTTGGGCAGGGTGCTGTGTATGAGGTGTTTTACATGTCTTAACAGTGAAATACTACCAAACTAGTCTTTCACTGTTGCAAGGCCTATCTCTCCCATCGGTTAACATGGGTGATGCCTTTAGCTATCTTTTAAGTGCAATTCCCCTTTGGGAGCACATAGAGATATAGAATTTAGGGTCTCTGAACTCACAGTCTAAAAATGTGTCTTTTGGTAAAGTTGTTTTTTACATTGTCACTTTGAAAAGTCCACTTTTAGAAAGTGGGCATTTCCTGGCTTAAACCATTCTGTGACACTGCCTCTTTGTGTATTCCCTGTCCTGGTCAGACTAACAGTTGGACTGTTTGTGAATCTAGACAGTGACACAAAGGGAGCTGGGGTGTAGCATGCATCTCCTGATGAGCCATCTGGGTTAGAGTGGAGGGGTGATCACTCACACCTGAATGGGCTGAGCCTTTACTCACGCAGTGTAGTCTCCAGCCCCCTGATGTGTGTCTGGGGCCAGGCCTTGACAAGGCAGGATCTTGTGAACAACAGAGTATTTCCTTTGACGTTTGCCTACTTCAAATTCAGAAAGGAGTATAAGTAGTGGACCCAAAATACCAGATTTTTAGATTAATTCCAGAATCAAGAGGAACCTCTGCCAAAGAGAATAGCTAAAGGGGAGGAGTACTGCCCCTTTGCCTGTGACTGTGCTTTGATGGTTTGGCCCGCAGTTGTTGCTTCCGCCTGAAAGAGGACAAAGACTGGACTTTATGATATATTCCTACTTGTGAAGAATCTCCAAGGGCTTGGACTGACCTTGTCTCCTGTTTTTGAAGTCTCAGGGCCATCAAAGACCCCCTCTGCCAGCACTTGGACTCTCTGCAGAGACTCCTGCCCTGCCAAGTGGTGCCCTATCCAGTCCCTGAGCCCTGGAAAGGTAAAGCTGGTAGGACAAGGACTAAAATCCACGCACAGGAAGTCCTGCAGTGAAAATTGAGAGACACCACCTGCAACGCGGCTGTAATAACGAGGAGCCACCCACCTCGCAGCTGACATTGGTGCATCACCTGCATCACAGCTGGAGAAACAACGCAAACACTCGCTTGCGGCTGCTGAATACACAGAGGTGCCCCGTCTAGAAATCCAAGCATCGCTCTCTTGTGGGTGAGAAAAATGAGGCATAGCCTACCCAACCGGAAAAGAAACGACGCACGGCCTCGCTTGTGAATAAGGAATCAACTCATTACTGACTTTTCTGACTCACGCTCGCCAGTACGGCTTTATTTTTGATGCAAACCAGGTACTTTGTGTAAAAACAATGTTTCTATTGTTTTCTATGGAGTAAGAATCTATTCTTTTGAAAATTCATATCTTGAATTGAATTGTGTATGTTGGAGTTTTGTCATTTTGGTCTTGTTTGATTCAGATAAATATTACCTATTTTTCCAAACTGGTGTGGTGTCTATTTTGTAGTGTTTTCACTGTATTTCTATGTGTATTGGTACAAACACTTTACAAATTGCCTTTGAGATAAGCCTGACTGCTCGTGCCAAGCTACCACGTGGGTAAGCAGGGGTTGTCTTAGGAGTGTAACTCCCTTACCCTGACTAGAGTGAGGGTCTCTGCTTGGACAGAGTGCAAACTGACTGACAACCAGAGACCCGATTTCTAACAGTAGCAGATTTAAGTTTATTGGTTCATGCACCAGTGCCGTGCAAGAACACACAGTGATATATATAGAACAAATATATTAGGTTTGCCATACAAACATCTTATGCAGCGTGAGTAATGATATGTATTAACATTCTAGCCTTAGGGTCAGATTCACCAACATTTTGCTCAAAAGTGAGGCAAACCAAGACAAAATGTTTTTTTTGTTGTTTTTCTTATTATTTACGTTCTGGCACAAAACTTCTTTTGTGCTGGAAATTGCCTAAAAGTATTGCAAAGTAGCACAGATCACGGCTTTGCCTTACTTAGCATCAAAGGGATGTTACATGGGTAATGCCATGCCACCATCCATGCTTTTTGATGGAAAATCCTATCTATCAAAATCCTGAGACAAATTAGTGCCTTTTGAAAGCAGGCATTAACCGGATAAATGTTTCAATTACTCCCTTCTTTTCTGACTATGCATGTGTGCTGCACTGTACCGGAGGACAAATATTAATACTTGTCTAGGCATAGTATTTTGTACTGGAAGTTTAACTTTCCTGTATAAAACCTATGCTAGACTCACAAACACACAACCTTGCACTATAGAGCAAAGGTATGTGTGTGAGGCACGGCAGCTAAATTATGGGTGGGCACTAGAAAGAGGAGAGAAGAGTGTCATATCTCTATTGATATGTTGCTCTCCTGCTCCCTTCTTGTAATGCTGTGCGATGCTGGGTGATAGTTTGATACATCTGGTACCTGGTGTCACTTTGAATTGCCTTGCGTGTTGCATGGCATCCACACATCACTACTACATATAAAATAAGATATATAGATAATTTTCTTACTTTACATGACTGCAAGCTAACGATACATGGATACATACCGACAGGGTCTGCAACCTCCAATCCCCAGTATGTATGCTATATGTCAAGTACATCTGCCATGCATGACATCTGCCTATCAATGCTTGAGGTGGTGGACAGACCACTCTTCTTCAGACACCTTTGACACACGCTTCCTTCTGTCTCTGAGCTCCTTGTAGGGTAGTCTTTACTGACCCTCCCTCCAGTACCAAGCATAGGAAGGAGGTAGTGAACTATAAGCCATATAAGTGCACCTACCTCCCCCTCATTGAAAATGCAGGCTCTCCCCTTCCTAGACATGGTCCAAATGGCACAAGATCTATTCCTACTAATCCTAACAAACAACAGACACCTAAACCCCAAACTATAGCTAACAATTATATACCCTAAAATAGACAGACCCACAACAATACTCTGACACAAAAAGTACAAAACACAACACTGAAGAACAGAAATACAACAAAAATTACTTGACAAGGACACTAGAACACTATGGGGGTCATTACAACCCTGGCAGACGGTGTTGAAGCGGCGGTAAGACCGCCAACAGGCCGGCAGAACGTTTTTTGGAATTACGACCGTGGCGGAAACTGCCAACAAAGACAGCCACTTTAACACTCAGACCGCCACAGCGGTACAAACAAACAGCTTGGCGGTCACCGCCAACAGACAGGCGGAGGACAATGTACCGCCAACACTATTATGACAGGCCAATCCGCCACCTTTTCCGGGGCGGATTCACCATGGATAAAAACACGGCGGAAACAGGAATTTCGAAGGAAAAACGCTCACCTCTACACACTCCACGAGGAAGGAGGACACCAAGGACCCGGAACTCCATATTCTCCCTGCGATAGTCTTCCTGCTCCTGTACCAGGAGCACCAACGCCGGCGGCGAAGACCACGGTGAGTACTGCACTTACGACACAGGGGAAGCAAAAAACAGGGACACACACACGCAAGACCCCCACCCCCACCCTCACCCACTACAACACACACACCAATGCATATCTATACATTACAGTTACACCCCCCAACCCACCTGGAAGAATGCAAAGACAAATGGAAATGAGTGTAACCATTGTAGTATATCAAAATTCAGTAAGCAAAAATATACATATATACACTATTAACAAAATATACACCAAGATTAGTAGTCCAGGTATTGCACCATTTAAAGTCCGTGGACCACTAGGCCCAAAATGCATGGGTGAGGCCCACACACAATATCAGATCAAAACAGAGAGAACACTGCAGGGGCATCAGATAGAAATACAACAGGCACCTCAGGGGGAAGGGATGGGGGGGGCACCTCAGCCAGATGAGTGCACAACGCCAGATCCACGAGGGGCCTCCATGCCCATTGAAGTATCCTGGGGAGTGCAAAGCCACAGTCTCTCAAGTCTCTACAGTGGGTGGGTTGCCCACTGGTCAATCCTGGGGAGTGCAAAGCCACAGTCTCTCAAGTCTCTACAGTGGGTGGGTTGCCCACTGTTCAATCCTGGGGAGTGCAAAGCCACAGTCTCTCAAGTCTCTACAGTGGGTGGGTTGCCCACTGTTCAATCCTGGGGAGTGCAAAGCCACAGTCTCTCAAGTCTCTACAGTGGGTGGGTTGCCCACTGATCAATCCTGGGGAGTGCAAAGCCACAGTCTCACAAGTCTCTACAGTGGGTGGTTTGCCCACTGCTGCATCCTGGGGAGTGCAAAGCCACAGTCTCTCAAGTGGATGACAGTCTCCACTGGTTCTGGAGGGGGCTTGGTGCCCAGAGTGCTTCATCCTGCCAAGGACAGATGTAGTGGATGCATGTCTCCACTGGTTCTGGAGGGGGACTGGTGCCCAGAGTGCTTCATCCTGCCAAGGACAGACATAGTGGATGCATGTCTCCACTGGTTCTGGAGGGGGACGGGTGCCCAGAGTGCATCACTCACCCCGTGACGGTCTCTGATGCATCAGTGCCCCTGCCGCTCATGGGCTAGCGGTGCTTGAGTTGGCGGTGCCCTGTTCAGCAGTGCTTGACTTGGCGGTGCTTGCCCTGTTCAGCGGTGCTTGACTTGGCAGTCCTTGCCCTGTTCAGCAGTGCTTGACTTGGCGGTCCTTGCCCTGTTCAGCGGTGCTTGCCCTGTTCAGCAGTACTTGACTTGGCGGTCCTTGCCCTGTTCAGCGGTGCTTGCCCCTTTCAGCGGTGAATGACTTGGCAGTCCTTCCCTGTTCAGCGGTGCTTGACTTGGCGGTCTTTGCCCTGTTCAGCGGTGCTTGCCCTGTTCAGTGGTGCTTGACTTGGCGGTCCTTGCCCTGTTCAGCGGTGCTTGACTTGGCGGTCCTTGCCCTGTTCAACGGTGCTTGCCCTGTTCAGCGGTGCTTGACTTGGCGGTCCTTGCCCTGTTCAGCGGTGCTTGACCTGTTCAGCGGTGGTTGACTTGGCGGTCCTTCACTGCCCAGCTGGGCTGGCAGTCCTTCACTGCCCAGCTGGGCTGTGGCTGGCGGTCCTTCATTGGTCAGCTGGGCTGTGGCTGGCGGGGCCCTCCTGGGCAGCTGGGCTGTGGCTGGCGGGGCCCTCCTGGGCAGCGGCGATGGGGCTGGGGGTGGCCTCCTGGGGCATCGACGATGGGGCTGGCGGTGGCCTCCTGGGCAGCGACGATGGGGCTGGCGGTGGCCTCCTAGGCAGCGACGATGGGGCTAGTGGTGGCCTCCTGGGCAGCGAAGATGGGGCTGGTGGGGACCACCTGGGCAGCGACGATGGGGCTGGCGGGGCCCTCCTGGCCAGCGGGGATGATGGCGGTCTTCTCCGCCGTGCTGCTCCTTCCAGACTTTCCGGGTTTCTTCTGGCCCTTCCCCACCTTGGGAGGAGTCATAGCTGAGTCCACACTCCCACCGGGACCCCTGGGAGCGGCTTGGTTGGCTGGAGTCTTCCCCCTCTCCCGCCGGGCACTGGCCAACTTCTGGTGCTTCACAGCGGGGGACTGGCTGGGCTGTGGCTCCATGACACACTGGCTGTCCTGGTGGCCGGTGCACTCCACATACCTGTGATAACAGGCACCACTGGTCCCGGAGAATAGGTTAAGGGTGGACAGGAAAAGTTGTTTGGACACACTGGGACGGGTAGCTGGAGGGGGTTTGGGAGTGGAGGAAGAGGTGGTGGTTGAAGAAGGTGTAAGTTTTGTGGCTTTGGGTGCAGGTGCATGCCCTGGAGGCTGTTGTGAGATGAATGTATGTTGGATGGGTGTGTGCCTGCGTTTGTATATCTTTGGAGGGGGCGTCACAGACACACTGGGAGAGGACACAGGGGATGTGTGAATGGTAGTGGGGGTGGTGACTGCACGTGAGCGTGGTGTGCTGGTGGGTGTGCTGGTGCGGGACGTAGTGGCTGTAGAGGTAGTGCATGCAGGTGTGAGTGTAGACGAGACTGGGAGGGAGGAGGGAGACGAGGAAGAGGGGGACACAGTGGAGGCAGTGGATGTTGGTGTGTCTGTATGTGTATGATGCTTGCGTGAGTGCCTGTGGGATGTGTGGTGCTTATGTTTGCCTGAGGTTCCCTTGTGTGGTGAGGTGTGTGCAGGCTGGTCTGATGGTGTGCTTTGGATAGGCAGAGTTACAGGGGATTGGGTCTGGGTGGAGGAAGTTGGAGGGGGGAGGCTAGACACAGGGACAATGGCTGCCATCAATGCTGAGGCCAGAGTTTGAAAGGTTCGGTGAAGGGCAGCCGGACCAGAATAAATGCCGTCCAGGAATGCATTTGTTTGTTGCAACTCCCTTTCTACACCCTGGATGGCATTCAAAATGGTAGACTGCCCAACAGTGAGGGACCTGAGGAGGTCAATGGCCTCCTCACTGAGGGCAGCAGAGGTGACAGGGGCAGGGGCTGAGGTGCCTGGGGCGAAGGTGATGCCCACCCTCCTGGGTGAGCGGGCACAGGGTGAAGGCTGAGGGGCTGCTGGGAGGGCGGTGCTGGTAGGAGGGGTGGCGGCTGTACCTGTAGAAGTGGGGGCACAGATGTTGCCACCACCACAAGGGAGCTCCCATCGGAGGACGAGTCCGTGTCGCTGGTTTCAGCTCCTGTCACCACCGTGGTGCTCCCATCGCCCTCTGTCCCACTGGTGTATTCAGAGTCCGTAGTGTGGCCCTCCATGGCCATGTGGGATGCAACTCCCTCGTGCTCTGGTGCCACTGCTCCTCTGCCTGATGATGCTAATGCACACAAGAACAGGGAGACCGCAAAAAAAAGGGGGGGAACAGAAGAAATACATGTTGAGTGCATGGCTTACCGCTACCGTTGGTGGACAAGATAGACACAGAAGCCCCCTGCACTACGCCGCGCTGTTGGGCTCTACAGTGCAATTCCTGGGAAATGGCCTACAAGGCTATGGACGACATATGCACACATAGATGACACAGGGGCATGAATAGCTGTACTTGGCAATCTACAGAGGTGGTGTGGGGGGCTACAAGGCCATGCCTTATGAAGGGGCCTAGCCTACGGAACTCGCCCTGGCCTAGGGAAACCCACAGCCCTCCTCCCCCACCCAGACCCCTCCACTGCACGCAAAGTCAGCTGAATGAGAGTGTACTCACCCCCTTGTGTCTGCTGTGATGCCCTCAAGCGCCCATCCAACTCCGGGCAGGCCACTGCCAGGATCCTGAACATCAGGGGGGTCATGGTTCGACGGGCACCCCTCCCACGTTGGGAGGCCATCCCCAGCTGAGCCTCCGCCGTCTTCTTGCTCCAGCGGCAAATGTCCTCCCATCTCTTCTGGCAGTGGGTGCTCCGTCTGTGGTGGACCCCCAGGGTCCGGACGTCCTTGGCGATGGCACGCCAAATATCCTTCTTCTGGTGGGTGCTGACCTACATGAAATGTGCAGGGGAAGGAGAGAAGTCATTACCAACTGCGCCGTCAAAGTGAGTGGCCCCCATCCCTACCCTTGCCATGTGGCACATGCACCCACTGTCTTTCATGCACGCAGAACTCTGCCCCCTTCCATCTTACAGCCAGCCCTCTCCACACAGGCATAGCCCATACAACATGCTCCCTGTGTACTTACCTGTTGGTTTGGAGGACCGTAGAGTAGCGTGTCCTGGGGGGGACCCCATCGACGAGTTTCTCCAACTCCCCCGACGTGAAGGCAGGGGCCCTTACCCCAGACGCACGAGCCATTGTCTCTTCCAGACCGAGGTCACAGCAGCACTTGCAGTGTAGGTCCTCTCCTGTCGAAGATCAGGTATCGAGTGATTCAACAGATAGAAAATGGCGGTCACGTCCGTGGCGGTGCGTACCATCACCACCGGCGTACATCGTCATTGGCTCCTGGGTCCCACAGGGTCCAATGTTAACCAATGAAGCATTGCGCCGTGGTCTTCGACCGCCTACTGCGACGGTGTACAACGCCAGCGCAGTTACCTCACATACCATTGTCCCACTTTAGAGGTCAGGCAGCTACCATTTCAGGGGCCCACATGGCCTAATTACCAACTGCATCACACATACCTAGGCCTACTCTCAACACACATACATGCCACATTTTGTGTATTAATGGTGTTCTGTGTAGATTGTGGGTACATACCTCTGAGTTGTTTGACTCTGTGCTCGCTGTTGTCCTTCATAGCAACCGTCCGCTGGGACATGTGAGGAGATGGCGGAATCCTCCGGTGTACCGACCGCTGGTGGACCTGTCGACAATGGAGGAAAGAAATTTGATTATCACCTACAGGTTTGACCATGCCACAATCCACGAACTGTGTACCCAGTTGGAGCCTGACCTGATGTCAGCGATCCGCCATCCCACAGGAATCCCCCCTCAAGTGCAGGTGCTATCAGTGCTCCATTTCCTTGCAAGTGGGTCTTTTCAAACAACTGTGGCCATGGCATCGGGGATGTTCAAGCCATGTTTTCCAACGTATTGTCCAGAGTGTTGTCTGCCCTGCTGAAACACATGCGGAGCTACATCGTTTTCCCTCAGGTGGAGGATTTGCCTACAGTGAAAGGTGACTTTTATGCCCTTGGACATATCCCCAACATCATAGGTGGCATTGATGGGACCCATGTGGCTTTGCTCCCCCCCACAGGAATGAACAGGTGTACAGGAACCGGAAGAGTTATCATTCCATGAATGTACAGATGGTATGTTTGGCTGACCAGTACATCTCCCATGTGAATGCCATGTTCCCTGGCTCAGTGCATGACGCCTACATCATGCGGAATAGCAGCATCCCTTATGTGATGGGTCAACTCCAGAGGCACCGTGTGTGGCTATTAGGTGACTCTGGTTACCCCAACCTGTCATGGCTACTGACCCCAGTGAGGAATCCCAGGACAAGGGCAGAGGAACGCTACAATGAGGCCCATGGGCAAACTCGGAGGGTGATCGAGCGGACCTTCGGCCTCCTGAAGGCCAGGTTCAGGTGCCTCCATATGACAGGTGGATCCCTATTCTACTCACCAAAGAAGGTGTGCCAGATCATTGTGGCCTGCTGTATGCTTCACAACTTGGCTTTGCGACGACAGGTGCCTTTTCTGCAGGATGGATGGTCCAGATGGCGGTGTTGTGGCAGCTGTGGAGCCTGTGGACAGTGATGAGGAGGAAGCAGAGTAAGAAGACATGCAGAACAGGGTCATCCAGCAATATTTCCAGTGAAACACAGGTGAGAATACATTCCTGCCTACTACATGTACTTTTACACTTCTACCTCTATCCTGTCTGTCGATTTCACCCAGTGTATGGTCACTGAGTTGTCACTTTCCCTTATGGTTTCACAGATGTGGGTCCCAACGTGTGTCATCTGCTTAGATTCCTCAGGGACTAGAGCTGTGTGACATAGGTATGTTGACATTACTATTTCATGAACATTTTGTCACTGTAATTGCAAATACACTATTTCGAAATCACAGACAGACTCCAGATCTTTTGGTGCTTTAGGTGTGTTTATTTAAATACAAAATATTGGAGGGGGAAGTTAAATGGTGAGGGGTGATGGCGAAGGAGTGTCCATGGCAGAGTCCAGTCTATTAGTCTCACAGGTGCATTGCCCATATGGGCATAGGAAGTGGAGCTGGGGCAGTTTCAGTATGGACAGGGTGACAAAGTGGGACAGTGGGATGACAATCAGGGTGGTCTCATTTCTTGGCGCGGGTCTTGGCATCGTTCTCTGTCTTGTTCCTGGATCTCAGGGACAATTTGCGGGGTGGTTCTCCCTCTGCAGGTGGTGGGGTGCTGGTGTGGTGGTCCTGTGGCGGTGCCTCCTGTCCACTAGCGCCAGCGGAGGTGGTGGGCAGTTAATCGTCCATGCTAGTGTCAGGGGCCCCTTGTAGTGCCACAGTGTCCCTCCTGGTGTTGTGTACTTCCTTCAGCACCCCTACGATGGTGCCCAGGGCGGAGCTGATGGTTCTGAGTTCCTCCCTGAACCCCAAATACTGTTCCTCCTGCATGCGCTGGGTCTCCTGAAACTTGGCCAGTACAGTTGCCATCGTCTCCTGGGAGTGGTGGTATGCTCCCATGATGGAGGAGAGGGCCTCGTGGAGAGTGGGTTCCCTTGGCCTGTCCGCCCCCTGTCGCAGAGCAGCCCTCCCATTTCCCCTGTGCTCCTGGGCCTCCGTCCCCTGGACCGTGTGCCCACTGCCACTGCCTCCAGGTCCCTGTTGTTGTTGGGGTGGTGGGTTATCCTGGGTTCCCTGTAGTGGTGGACACACAGCTGATTGACATGTCCTGGGGACGGAGGTATGGGCCCGCTGGGTGGGTGCTGTGCTGTTGTTTCTAGAGGGGGGAAGGTCTGTGGTGCCCTGTGCCTATGTGAGGGGAACCGACTGTCCCGAGGCCCACGATGGTCCGGGCTGGTCATCTAGATCCAGTTGGACAGAGGTGCTGTCATCACTGTGGGCCTCTTCTGTGGGTGGAGGGCAGATGTCTGGACCCTCTTGTCTGGTGACGTTGGGTAGTGGTCCTGCAGGGGTGGAAAGGCATGATTATTGCATCTGTGTGTGTCATGGTGTGCAATGGGTGGGTGACCGTGTACCCCAGTGCTGGCATTCCTGTGTGGGGGCTTGTGTGATGATGTTTTAGGGGGGTGTATGGGTATGTGCAGTGGGCATGCTTTAGTGATGGGTGTCCATGTGTTGGTGTTGATGCAGGGCTTGGTGTTGGGATGGGTGGTTTGTGATATTGGTTCATTTGTGAGGAGTTGGGGTGATAGGGGTGGGGGCGAGGGTGGGGGTAAGTGATAGAAGGCAGGTAGGGTGGTGTATATGGTATTTAAAGGTTTGACTTACCAGAGTTCATTCCTCCACCGACTCCTGCGAGTCCCTCAGGATGCAGAATCGCCAAGACCTGCTCCTCCCATGTTGTTAGTTGTGGGTGAGGAGGTGGGGGTCCGCCGCCAGTCCGCTGAACCGCCGGGTGGTGTCTTGAGACCACGGAACTCACCTTCCCCCATAGGTTGTTCCACCTCTTCCTGATGTCCTCCCGATTTCTTGGGTGTTGTCCCACTGCGTTGACCCTGTTGACTATTCTTCGACATAGCTCCATCTTCCTTGCAATTGAGGTGTGCTGCACCTGTGATCCAAATAGCTGTGGCTCTACCCGGACGATTTCCTCCACCATGACCCTGAGCTCCTCCTCCGAGAACCTCGGGTGTCTTTGCTGTGCCATGGGGTGGTGTAGGTGATGTGTGGGGTGGTGTGTGTGGTGATAAGTGTGGTGATGTATAGTGGAGTGTGGTGTTTTGTGCGTGGAAGTTGTGTGGGTGATGGTGTTGTGTGCCTGTGGATGCTAGTTTGTGGATGGTTGTGTCTCTCTCTGGCCTTCTCTCTGTAATAGTGGTCGTAGGCATTTGTGGGTGATATGGGTGTGTGTTTTATATTGGATTGGGCATGTGGGAGTGGTGTGTGTATGTGTATCAGGTGTGTGTATTTCGAATTGTCCAATGTGGTGGTGTTTTGTATATGTGTGTGTACCGCCAATGGAATACCGCGGTTGAAAGACCGCCACGTGGATTAGTGTGTCGTGATAGTGTGGGCGTATTTCTGTTGGCGTGAAGGTGGAGGTTTTTTTTTTGCCAGTTTATCACTGACCTTTGGTGTGGCGGACTTGTGTTTGTGTCTGAATTTTGTCGGATTCCGAGATGTGGGTCATAATAGCTGTGGCGGAATTCCGCGGCCGCGGCAGTGTGTTGGCGGTCTTCTGCACGGCGGTAAGCGGCTTCTACCGCCAATGTTGTAATGAGGGCCTATGTCACAGATCCACCTGAAAATTAATCAAACCCTCTCTTCTCAACACCAGCATCAACTAACAACCAGAAACAGACAGGGAAATAAATATTTGGACTTCCTGGGATGCAACCACACCCATTACATCATTTCCTTTGGTGTGATAGGCCTACTGTTGTTTTTGTGTTCATTTTTAAAATGCATTTCTGTGCAAATGAACGTTGTGTTATGAACCGCTCTCTCCTTAACAATGCAAGGGCCCATGCTATACTTATGTACTTATGTACTTATGCAGTAGACTATGTAGCGCAATGCATAGGGCATGCAACTCATATATTATCCACTCAGTGTCTTATATAACCATATGCAAATGGCCATGCAGTGGCACATATGCAGCAACACAAACGGCCACACAGTAGATCATCTACAGCAATGCAAAGGGTCACACAACCCACATGTTCATATTTAGTTGCCTATATTCCTATATAGCACTATGCAAATGGACACACAGTGGCACATATGGAGCAACACAAAGGGTCAAGCAGTGGACCTTTTACAGCAATGCTGAGGGACAACTCATTTGTTTCCTATGTGATGGGTTATATAATGCTACAAAAATGGTCATGCAGTCGTACCTGTGGAACAATACAAAAGGCTACGCAGTGGCCCTTCTACACAATTGCAAAGGGACACACAACTCATCTGTTTCATGTGCAGGGGCCCATATAGCGCTATGCAAATGATCACTCAGTGGCACATATGACACATATGGAGCAAGGCAAAGGGCCATGCAGTGGCCCTTCTACTGCAATCCAAAGGGCAATGCAACTCATATATTTCCTAAGCAGTGGCCTAAATGCTGCCACATACATGGCCACGCAGTGGCACATATGGTGCAACATAAAGGACCACACAGTAGTCCTTCTACAGCAATGCAAAGGGCCAAGCAATTCCTATATTAATGGTGTCGTATTAACCATTGCATGAAATAATTTTGAAAAATTGATGGTGGCTTTCAGCAATTCAGCAGTGATGTTGCTAATTACTACATATTTGTGAAGAGCTACATATTGAAGATGTACATGTGAACCAGCACAGTAATGCGCTCAAAGAGCCATACATATCAAAAAAGTATGTAACACAATAAAAGAAACCACCTTGCTGGCTGGCGGTGTGGGCAAGGGAAAAGGCTGAAATGTTCCATAATCATTCCTATATGTAGCATTTCTGTCCTTTCCTAGTGCTGGCACACTTTGCAACCATGCATCAACACAGGCACTGTTCCATTGTGTTGCTAGGGTGCGTGCCTTGCAGGACGGTCTATTTTTGTGCAAGAAGGTACATTTTATTGTTTGTAAGGGGGCTGCTGAATGCTGCACACCTCGAAAGAGGAAACACAGAGGAGACAATGCAATATTTTTACTCCATGCACCACTAGTGAGGGGTCATACAACTATTACACATTCCATGGTTTACCAATATATGTAAATCTGGGGATGGGTCACAATCCATGGGTGGATGCATGGGAACAGCCACACTCTAATGATGGCACACTTCCCTCCCACAGAGTAATAGTGTTTTGTGCAGCCTTGGGTTACTTTAGATTCATCAAGCCACTCAAGTCCATGCAATGTGGCCCTGAATGACTCAACAAACCTCATTTTGTTTTGGCATTGACCTTGTACCCCCTTGTGTTGAGCAAATGCAACACCAATACTTAATGAATATGCCACAAAGTGTTGCCAAACTTTGTACATAAGTGTATCTATCATGCACAGGTATGCATGTAGCTGACCATTACCTGATTTACAAGTGTTTCTGGTAATACAAATGCTACTATAATAATATATGGATATGTGTTATATTTTAACGGTATTGGCAAATGTTTGTGTTAGCCTTTCACTACCCTTGCACACTTGCACTTGGTAGTATTTTGGTTCTACTTCTTTCTCTTTGTAAGGCTGGCATCAGCCTCCATCCCCTTGTGTGACACAAGAGGACCTCACAACATTCACAAAGTTCAGACTTTCTACAGGGAGTGCAGAATTATTAGGCAAATGAGTATTTTGACCACATCATCCTCTTTATGCATGTTGTCTTACTCCAAGCTGTATAGGCTCGAAAGCCTACTACCAATTAAGCATATTAGGTGATGTGCATCTCTGTAATGAGAAGGGGTGTGGTCTTATGACATCAACACCCTATATCAGGTGTGCATAATTACTAGGCAACTTCCTTTCCTTTGGCAAAATGGGTCAAAAGAAGGACTTGACAGGCTCAGAAAAGTCAAAAATAGTGAGATATCTTGCAGAGGGATGCAGCACTCTTAAAATTGCAAAGCTTCTGAAGCGTGATCATCGAACAATCAAGCGTTTCATTCAAAATAGTCAACAGGGTCGCAAGAAGCGTGTGGAAAAACCAAGGCGCAAAATAACTGCCCATGAACTGAGAAAAGTCAAGCGTGCAGCTGCCACGATGCCACTTGCCACCAGTTTGGCCATATTTCAGAGCTGCAACATCACTGGAGTGCCCAAAAGCACAAGGTGTGCAATACTCAGAGACATGGCCAAGGTAAGAAAGGCTGAAAGACGACCACCACTGAACAAGACACAAAGCTGAAACGTCAAGACTGGGCCAAGACTGATTTTTCTAAGGTTTTATGGACTGATGAAATGAGAGTGAGTCTTGATGGGCCAGATGGATGGGCCCGTGGCTGGATTGGTAAAGGGCAGAGAGCTCCAGTCCGACTCAGACGCCAGCAAGGTGGAGGTGGAGTACTGGTTTGGGCTGGTATCATCAAAGATGAGCTTGTGGGGCCTTTTCGGGTTGAGGATGGAGTCAAGCTCAACTCCCAGTCCTACTGCCAGTTCCTGGAAGACACCTTCTTCAAGCAGTGGTACAGGAAGAAGTCTGCATCCTTCAAGAAAAACATGATTTTCATGCAGGACAATGCTCCATCACACGCGTCCAAGTACTCCACAGCGTGGCTGGCAAGAAAGGGTATAAAAGAAGGAAATCTAATGACATGGCCTCCTTGTTCACCTGATCTGAACCCCATTGAGAACCTGTGGTCCATCATCAAATGTGAGATTTACAAGGAGGGAAAACAGTACACCTCTCTGAACAGTGTCTGGGAGGCTGTGGTTGCTGCTGCACGCAATGTTGATGGTGAACAGATCAAAACACTGACAGAATCCATGGATGGCAGGCTTTTGAGTGTCCTTGCAAAGAAAGGTGGCTATATTGGTCACTGATTTGTTTTTGTTTTGTTTTTGAATGTCAGAAATGTATATTTGTGAATGTTGAGATGTTATATTGGTTTCACTGGTAATAATAAATAATTGAAATGGGTATATATTTTTTTTTGTTAAGTTGCCTAATAATTATGCACAGTAATAGTCACCTGCACACACAGATATCCCCCTAACATAGCTAAAACTAAAAACAAACTAAAAACTACTTCCAAAAATATTCAGCTTTGATATTAATGAGTTTTTTGGGTTCATTGAGAACATGGTTGTTGTTCAATAATAAAATTAATCCTCAAAAATACAACTTGCCTAATAATTCTGCACTCCCTGTATTGTTGAGAACTCACAGACAAGTCACTTGGCCTTCAGGCAGTGTCCTAGTGTTACTTGTAAATGAACATATGAAAATGTGTGACATTGACATCTCTCAGTGGAATGTTATACCCAGGCCTATGACATAACTCAATAAAGATTTATTTCAATGTTTATATAACATATATTTGTTATGTTTGACTTAGATAGCTTCATCCATTAGGCATCCTACATCTTTTGTTCACATATCAATCTGGACCTTTTATGTGATTTTCGGTCACATTGGTCATTATGTACCTGTATGGTGGTATATGTAGGTTCCACAAAAGTGTCTTGCTAGCAGACAAACTAAGATGATACTTTTGATTTGTTCTTTTGGTTCCCAGCCTTCCTCATCACTCAAATTATTTGTCATACCAGTACTTGAGACAAACCATTTTCATTTCAGTGTGATTTCTATTATATGATTGGCATTAATTGTGATTTAGTAAATGCGCAAAATGAAGTACACATACATGATTGTCTTTTTCCAACATCACTGATAAGCATTTGATTTGAATTTTACAGCTGTAGTGGCACTTTTTATTTAGTCTGAAATGATGATGAGTGTTCCACCAATAATAATAACATTGCATTGTACATTGCCCTCATACAATACTGTGGGCTCCACAACATGATCACCTTTAACGTGTATATGTATGTGTTAGACTTGGCATCCTTGGCGTGGTCTCCCCTAACTTTTTGCCTCTGCTTCCCAGGTTGTTGATGTGTGCTGAACTCTGTTTTTGCTGTTTTTGTTACTCTGAGCACTTTACCACGGTTACCCAGTGCTAAAATGCAAGTGCTCCTGTATAGAATGTATGTGTAATTGTCTTCCCATGATTGAAATATTTGTTTTACTAGGAAGTCCATAGTACACTGCATTAGAGGTACCCAGGGCCTGTAAATCAAATGATACTAGTGGGCCTGCAGCACTGGTTGTGCCACCCACATTACCTCTGTAAACATGGCTCAGACCTGCCACTGCAGTGTCTGTGAGTGCAGTTTTAATTGCCATTTCGACCTGGCAAGTGTACCCACTTGCCAAGCCTACACTTTCCCTTTTCTTACATGTGCAACACCCCTAAGGTTGGCCCTAGATAGCCCCATGGGCAGGGTGCAGTGTATGTTTAAGGTAGGACATATACTAATGTGTTTTATATGTCCTGACAGTGAAATGCTGCCAAATTCATTTTTCACTGTTGCAAGGCCTATCTCTCTCATAGGTTTACCTGGGGGCTGCATTTAAAACTGGTTAAAGCATAGCTTCCCTTTGGGAGCACATAGACATGTGGAGTTTGGGGCCTCTGAACTCACAATTTAAAAATAAACTTTTTAGTACGTTGATTTTGAGATTGTGTGTTTGAAAATGGCACTTTTAGAAAGTGGGCATTTTCTTGCTTGAACCATTTTTGGGACTCTGCCTGTTTGTGGATTCCCTGTCTCGGTTAGTTTGACAGTTGGGCTGTTTGCACCTCTCTCCAGACAGTGACACGAAAGGGGCTGGGGTGTAGCCTGCATATTCTGATGAGCCATCTGTGCTAGGATGGAGGGGAGGAGTGTTTATTTGCACCTGGAAGGACTGTGCCTGCCCTCACACAATGCAGGCTCCAACCCCCTGGTGTGTGACTGAGGCCTTGCCTGGGCAAGGCAGGATTTCACGAACAAGTGAGACTTTTCCTTTGATGTAAGCCTACTTCAAAGGCCAAAATGGGTATAAGAAGAGGACCCAAAACCACAGACTTGAGACACTTCGAGGGATAGACACTCTACCTCACATGCACTTCCGGACAAGAAACCTGCTGCTGAAGAATCCCTGAACCAGACCTGCCGAAAGGAACTGCCTGGTTGCCCAAAGGACTCACTGGGACTGCTTTCTGACAAGGACTGCTGCCTTGTTGTTGCCCTGCTGCCTCTCTGCTCCCTGGATGTGCTGAGAATTGCTCTCCAAGTGCTTGGATAGAGCTTGCCTCCTGTTCCCTGAAGTCTCAGGACCAAAAAGACTTCACTCCTGCAACTGGACTCCTTGTGCGGTGAAAATTCAATGCACAGCCTGCTAAAAATGACGCACAGCCTACCCCGCGGTGAGAAATTCACTGCACGCTGAACCGGAACGACGCACCACGACCTTGCAAGGAGAAGATCAACGCAGCACCTGCATTGCGACCGGAACTTCGACACATGCCCTACCGGATCGACGCCCAGCCAACCCGGGACAACGCATCCTGCATTCCAGAGAGAAATCAATGCAGTGCCTGCCGTGCAGTAGAAATTTCTACGCAACGGCCACTTGATCGACTCAGCGCTTGTGACTTTGCTGTGGATGCCAAGGGTTCCACGCACAGTCCCCGGGATGCCAGAAAACCCCGCAACCCAAAGAGGAACCAAGTCCGTGCACTGGAAATCAACGCAAAGCCTTCCCCTGCGTGGAAAATAACAATGCAAGTTGGTGTGCGAAGGGGCAAAACTGACGCACACCTCCCCGTTTTCCACGCATTGCTTCCTCTGTAGTCCCTTGTGGAGATTTTGAATGGGAACCAGGTACTTTGTGCTTGCAAAATACCTTTATTGTTTTTAAGAGACATTAATTTATTTTGCAAAGACTTAAGCCACTTTATATCACTTTTACAATGATATCTCAACATCTACTTATTGCATTTTAATCGTTTTGACCTGCATCTTATCAGATAAATATTATATATTTTTCTAAACACTGTGTCGTGTATTTTTGTGGAGCTATATGTTGTTATTGTATGATTTATTGCACAAAGACTTTACACATTGCCTTCTAAGTAAAGCCTGACTGCTCAGTGCCAAGCTACCAGAAGGTGGGCACAGGATAATTTGGATTGTGTGTGACTTACCCTGACTAGAGTGAGTGTCCTTGCTTGGACTGGAGGTAACCTGACTGCCAACCAAGACCACATTTCTAACACTGGTGGTCAGCGGTGTGGATAGGACTTGTATTTCTGCAGTGACAGACAGTTCCTAAGTATTCACTATCTACCCACAGTTGAAGGTCAACTTGATTTTCCATCTTTTTGCTTTTGGTTCTCTGATTTCCCCCTGGATATATTGTTGATATTTTTGGATTCTGGTTTTGGGTTGCACCTGGGAGGCCTTGGCAGAATGGAAGTCAACTTTTGGCACCTATTCTCCTATAAAGAGAATGAGCTAAAAGTATTTTGCAAAGAAAGGGAACTGGCTATAAAGAGGAAATCCAGAAGGGAGGATCTTGAGTCAGCCCTGTTTCAGTATGAGTTGAAACGCTGGCAGGAAACACTAACAGATGAGTCTGAGGAGGAGGAGGACTACTCAGATGAGGAAAGGGAACCAGGGAGAGATGAATGGCTCATAGCTCAGGAGCGGTGGATGGAAGAGCTAGATGATGAGATTTAGAAGGCTGAAGCAGAGAAAGCCTAAGCCCAGGAAAAAGAAAGGATTGCAGCTCAGGAGCTTAGCTGTGAGGAGCTGAAACTGGAAGCCATAACGGTTGAGTTCAGTTCAGATGGTGGTAACACAAATTGTGTATCCAGCACTGCTGAAGAAGTGCACATGCCCAGAGATGTGGTGCCCTACTTGAAGGAGGGAGTTGACACACACCAGGAGGTTCAGGAGTATGAGGTAGTTCCTGTAATACACAGGGTCCCTGAGGAGGATTGGGGAACTGGCACAGGGAGTCATATTCCTACTGAGGGGAGGGACACTTTACTGGCTCAAGGAGAGAGTGACAGGGAGAAGGGCTTCCCCCCAGGTAGAAGTCCTGGTTATGGAGTGCAGAAACATCCCAGAAGAGTGTGGGTTGAGTGTCAGGGGCAGTCAGGTACTGGCTCACCAGTCTCAGGAGGGTGATGTGGGATGCTTTTTCAAGGCTGAGTCACTGGATGGTTGGGTAAAGGATACTTTGGTTAATACATATGAGGGGCTGAGTGATGTAATTGCTGCAGAGCATATGTCTAGTTCTTATTTTCCAGGGCTACGCCAACACCAGGTAGAGTGTGAGTTCTCTGACTTCAGGGAGCTTACAATGGAGGCAGACTTGTGGGTGAGTACCAGAGAGTCTGAAGAGGCATTTGGGGGTGCTCCTGAAGGGAGTGGTCTAGGTGTTTCCCAACCAGGTGAGGTGGGAAAGGATTGCAGTGTCCCAGGTAGGTCCCGGTGTAGTGGGATGGGTGGGGGACCCCATGTCCACTCTCAGAGGAGAGGGAATGGGGATGGACTGAGGCCCAGGGTGCCCGAGATCCAGTCCCAAGTCCAGGAGTGTTCCATGAGGGAACACCAGGAGGGGAGCCTAGCCTGTACCGTAGGGCCATCTGTTGAAGGAGACCCTGCAGTGACAGGAGAACTTGGGGGGGGGGTGACTGTAGCCAGCATCCTACCATTTCTGGTGTCTGGCATTACCATTCCTAGTGAGGGGGTGCAGAGGTGCAGACAGAGGGTTGACAGGGAGCTGCGGACCCCAGTGGAGGACCTGGAGGGTCAGGGGTCAACTCTGAGAGCAGAGCCCCCCAGGAATTACCTAGGTGAGACAATTTCTGGTTTGAGAGGATCCAGACTCTGCTAGATGGACAGGGGTCAGGAGACCTGCACCAGCCAGACTCTTGTGTGACCCTTGGGGACGGTGTGTCCCTTGTGGGGGGTGAGTGTCCCCCCAGGAACTCCTGGTGTGCCAGGCAATGGTTTAGCCTTAGGGTGGTGACTCTGGGTTGAAGGACCAAGTTCAGAGAGTAAACTCTGACCTGCTGGGGGGTAGGTGTGCCCCACTCAGGAAGTCCTGGTTTGCTCAGCAGTGGTCCAGTCTGAGGGTACAGACCCTGGATTGGAAGGACTGGTTCAGGGTGTCCCCCCTGACCTGGAGGCAGGGGCTACTGCTAACAGTGTCCCTACCATGTTGTCCTCTGAGGGGGACACTCCTAGTTGGGGGGGGGATGCAGGACCCGAGAAGGGAGGGCAGGGAGAGGAAGCCTCACCCCTGGCCCTAGTCCAACCTGAAGGTATAGACCCCAGGTTGAAAGACCAGTTGCAGGCTAACACCCCTGCACTGGTGGGAGGGTACAGAGCCCCAGATGGAAGGCCAGGGTCAGACTATCATCCCTGACCTGTTGGAAGGGAGAGTGGTCAAAGGGTGCCAGACACCTGGGGCTAACCCCCCCCCCCCCCCCCTCACTCTCCACAGTCACAGTGGTTAGAGAACTTTGAGAGGCCTGGAACAGCTGTCAGTGACCACTGTGGCTTGCTATCCTGGTGGACATAGTTGACCCTGGGGGGGGCAAGAGTCACATCCTGGGGGTAGAGTGGGCAACACCACTGTGTTGACCCTGGTGGTACTATCCGGCCCCTGGGATACATCTGTGAGCAAAGTAAGGCTAGGTGTTGCACAGATGATATCCGCGTGAGAGGAGAAAGGTTCCCCATGGGTTGGCTTAGTGGGCCCTGAGAGTATGGACAGAGGGATCCAACTGGAGTCAGGGAGGTGTAGAACTGGAACATGCCCCTGCTGTTGTGGGCCTGGGTCCTTGTTCTATCCCCTCAATCAGTGAAGTACATCAGGATAGTGATTGTTCTCCGCCGGCTTTAGGCTGGTGGGGGTCATGTTGGACCTGGCCTTTTTGGCAGGGTCATCTCCAAACTTTTTGCCTCCTTACTCCTATTTTTCCTGACCTGTTTTTGTTAGCTTTTGAACTCTGAGCACTTGACCACTGCTAACTAGTGGTAAAGTGCATATGCTATCTGTGTAAATTGTACTATTAGTTAGTTTATCCATGATTGGCATACTCAATTTACTATTAAGTCCCTAGTAAAGTGCACTAGGGGTGCCCAGGGCCTGTAAATCAAATGCTACTAGTGGGCCTGCAGCACTGGTTATGCCACCCACATGAGTAGCCCTATAAACATGTCTTTGATCGGCCACTGCAGTGTCTGTGTATGCAGTTTTAAACTGTAAATACGACTTGGCAAGTGTACCCACTTGCCAGGCCTAATCCTTCCCTTTTCCTACATGTAAGACACCCCTAAGGTAGGCCCTAGGTAGCCCCATGGGCAGGGTGCAGTGTATGGTTAAGGTAGGACATATACTAATCTGTTTTATAAGTTCTGATACTGCCAAATTCATTTTTCACTGTTGCAAGGCCTATCTCTCTCATAGGTTTACCTGGGGGCTACCTTTAAACCTGATTCAAGCATAGCTTCCCTTACTTACCCTGATTTACCCTGACTAGAGTGAGGGTCCTTGCTTGGACAGGGGGTAACCTGACTGCCAACCAAAGACCTCATTTCTAACAGCATCAATCTCATTCATCATCCTCATCACCTTTAGGTGGGATTGCACAATCATAATCCCTTTGTACATTTGTCTTCGGACATGTGTTGGACTAATATTATCTTGCAAACCTTTGGTGGTGAATACTGTGGTCTACAACCAGATTGATCCAGGCATCTAAAAGGGGGCTTTATAACAGCGAACAAAACGCCTTAGATTTGTTAACATATGTTTGCATGGATAATTGCTTAGTAAACCTAAGCATTATTCAACATGTTGCACAGTAATTTAATTTGGGATTCTTCATACATCATCTATAACTTTTTCCACAGTAAATCGTCTTGAAAAAGTAAGAATGATACATAGGTTTTGCAAAGTAGCCCTTTTTTGAATGTGGCAGAATGATGGTGAATCAAGTAACATTGATCTGCAGACACGTTGTAAACAATTTCTTTTATACATGTATATTTGTGGATTTTCCTTGTTTGTGAATATGAACTTTTATGCCTTGATTCTTACACCATTTCTTTAGAATGAGAGGGGTCTTATTTTAATTGTAAATACACTGTTATGACTTATCTATGTTCTGTTTTACCTAGATTATTTCCTGGTGTCTCACATCCCATAAGCCAAAATATTAATTATGTCATGGTTACTTTGTTAAACTGAGAAGCAGCAAATGAAGGCAATTCGAGAAAGGTTTTTATTTATCTAGTCCTTAAATGAGCAATGTCAATTTGGCATAATATCTATGTGTATTTTTTGACTTTGAATATTATAAAACCTGGAAGTACGCTGCCCTTTGCTCTTATTGTATCACATATGTACCTAGAGTCCATATTTATTTCCTGGTTTGATACTACACTTTAGCTCATGACTGACATTGATTTTTGATGTGTACTTTCCTTTTGTTCTATTAGTACTTTCATCAACCTACAAATACTGCCATGTGTAACACAAATATTTAAATGTTTACGATAACAAGATTTGCTAGACAGCATTGCTTTATTTTTGAACATTTCAACTATTCCTGATGTGCCACACCCTTGCAAATACACATGTCTATATGTTGGAAAATGGGTTATTGGTAGGGCAGGTAGGTACCTACACCTAGCAACAAGCCACAAACCTCCACATAGGTACAGTTAGGTCTCAGTAAATTAATCCCAGCTCTACCCTTGGTAGCTTGGCATTGAGCGTCAAGGCTTAACTTAGGAGACAAAGTGTAAAGCATTCAAATATCACAAAACAGTAATTAAATAAAACACAGGAAACAGTTTAAAAATCCAAAACCAATTTATAAAAATAGTTTATATTTTTATCTTTAAAATGACACAAAAACGATTAAAATCGGTTCAGGGGAACCGGAGATATGAATTTTTAAAGTATTATTATTTTCTAGCGCTTAGAAACAAAAAGCGCCAATCGGGTCATCTGGTTGCACCAGGACCGGGGCAAAGTCAAACTTTCAGGCCGACCGCGATGGAGCCCTGCTCGGCTACAAGTCGCGGGAGGCCTCGGTTAAAAAGTTACCTTCTGACTTAGCCTCTTTTTTGATGTTTTTCTTCCCCGTGACGAACCTGCCAGTTGGATCCGACCTCCTGGAGCCCTTGTCCGGATACGCGAAGTCGGTTTCCTCGGTGGTGATTTTTACCTTCGGACTTAGTCGTTTTTTCGAGATGAAAATCCTTCGACCGGGGTAAACCTGGATCTTGATCCGACGTCCGATGGGACTAATGCTGAAAATGGTCCACGTGAAATGCCAGCCAATTTTCCAGATGAGGTTTGAATAGATCCTGAAGCCAACATGTGTAGCACAGACGTCAATTTCACTTGTGCTGGGATGGCATTGGTCCTTGCAGTTGCTGGCTGAAGACTTGGCGATATCTTCTCCAACAATTCCATGATACTCTCCCTCTTCAATCTGTATAACTCGATGACCTCCTCCTCCTTTGTTAGGTCAGTGAGGGATGCACACCAACAAAATACATGTTCTTTTCTCCTTCACTGCCTATGTGGTTGTCTCCTACCTATTCCCAGTGGCAACATGACAACCTGCATGGTGTGGTTGAGCCTGCCAATGTACACTGTGATAGTGAGATTCTTATATTACAACTACTACATCATTTCCTACACCTTCATTGGTGATGCACAGCAATCTGATGCATTTCTATAATTGTGTCACACTGCCCCACAATGCATGACACAGTTATATTATGATAAATACCACTGCATTATGTTTGGGTTGGAATTGACATGGGAATGCCAACATTTCATAAATTATTTCCTGTGTGATGCAGCCAGATTTAGTGCAGCAGTTGCCGCACACAATTGGCTGAAAACAATGCTGTTAGGCTCTTGCTTTGATGAAAAAATTGACCTACTGTTTGGGTTGCCTTTGTGTCACACTGCTTTATGCAAGGCAAACACAAACCCTTGATACATTTGCCCTTGCATCTTTCAGCAAAGATGCAGTTTTCAACTAATCTAATGTAAAACGTTTGTCCTCTTGTCGTAGTTGGACTGTTGCTCTAGGCAAGACTGCTGGTTTAGGGATGACAGCACTTTTGTTTGTAGATGACTAGGCCAATCCTACAACAAGTCGCATATGTGGGCTAACCCTCCCTTCTCACAAGCGGTACCTCACCAAAAACCCAAATAGTAAACTCTGATTTGTGGCAGCCTTTACACATGGACTCAAGACTGCGACATCTCAGGGGAGTTGTGGTTAAACAGAGATTACTCTTTTCTCACATGAGCAGCATGTCTCAGTCATACACAGGCAATGAAAGAGATGTAGTGAAGTTTTTAAAAGGATTTATTTACAAAACTGTAAACTACTGTAAATTGTATGGGCTACAATTATTAGGATAATGAACGATGCAAGAAACAGAATTGTAAAAACGTCATGAATACAAAGACACCCATGATCTTGCAATAACATAAGATGTAAGATGTAAAGTAGGTGTGAAACAAACCACAATACCCTAGCATGATGTACTGAGTCTCTAACCTGAAGACAGCTAGGTGTGTTATACTTAATCTGCCAGTACCACATCTATGAGAAGAGCCTCCCAACCCATGTTACCTTGGAAATAAGTCTCTAGATCAGACGCCATGGGGACACGAAGACTGGGTGTACATCACAGCGACGTGTAGCATAGATAGCGTTGATGGCATCTGGTAGGAATTCCTCTGAAACTCATGTCTGTGTGAGTTGTATTTATACAGATCTTGCAGGACCCCTGACGTAGGTATGTTCCCAAACAATAGATAAGAAAGCATGCTTGAGGCAGCAATTATGTAAACAATTCCCTGAAAAAGTACGTTATGCTACTGTCACACGAAAGTGGGGAAGTACATGATGTAAATACATACATATCTCATTTATCTTTGACGCTGATAGTGACATCTTTATAGAGTGGCACTAAGAACGTGAAACTAAAACGTCTTCCCAACTATAAACATGGCAGCCATCTTGGAAGATATAATTAAATGAATGTGCTAGAGCAGAGCAAGCAAAGTAGGTTAAAAGTCACTAGGTGACGGGGCACATGCTTGCATGCCAGAAGGCGAAGCTAAACTCATGATTCCCATGAAAACTAAATCCACTGCACCCCCCCATTGCCGGAACAAATATGATGCTGTTAACGCGTCCCTCTATGACTAATTTACTCACTTTGGGACTCGTTTTAGGCCAATGAATCTTTTGACCCTGATTGAAGACACCTTAGGACGAGATAACTAATCAGCATGTCAATCAAAATGTCAATAACGTCATCAATGTTCACAGTAATGAGGCAATTCAAATTAGTCAAAGACATTAATAAAACTCAGAAACCACCATGACCCTGCAGTCATGAATAACCACACCAGTTTAGTATAATTAAGTTTATTCCCTATTGATTACAATTCTACGAGCAAGTTTATTAGTCTCAAAACCAAGAATCACATTAGCATAGTCACAATATGACAACTCTGATAAGATTTCATCAAAGCAAGAATCACGAATATTAGAACATAGCACGGCATCAACATAGGTTATCCTTAGCAGAGTATCATCATTACGTTATTCAATAAAGCATAGATTTCAGTCATTTGTCTATTTGCGTCAGTTTAGTGAACCCCTCATCTATCCTCGAATTAGCATTGGCATGTTGGGCTTCATGCAAAACAATTTAGTAACACCACTTTGGAAAACATCTAACTATGGTCTCTGTCAAAAGAAGCAGTTGGTACCTAGAATGGAAAAGCAAACAGACAATCACAATTTCATTGTCATATAGTTACCCTCCGTATTGGGTCAGCATTCAGGTTCGGTCTTCGTCCTCAGGACATAAGTTGATTCGCCATCAGGAATTCAGCAATCGGATAAAAGGGGGCACTTCCCTCATAAGCAGGTAAAGTGTAAATGGGCAATTATAAGGCAAGAATGGTTTTAAGAACCAAACAGCAAAGTCTCTATGCAGAGTGACAAACTGTCTGGGTCATAGCAATCGCATCAGCATCTCCCTAACTCTCTCTCCTATTCCCTCCTGTTCTGATTTACTTCCTTGTGTCAAGGGTTTTTATCCCTTTTCTGTTGTACAATCCCCCTAAAAGTTTATTGGTTGGGGTCAGTACCCCACTATCTCCCTCCAATAGAGTTTCAATTACTTCATCAAATTTGTCACCCCATAACTGTTCTCACGTAGTTTATTGGTCCTTATGATTGACGTCTTCAGCGGGTAGAATGTCCGGTATGATTTCATACTCTCGTGGTCTTCTTTGCATCTTTAGTCAGTGGCTACATTGTCTGTACCAGTTCAGGCGACCTTGTACCTGCAAGTGGTCCTCACTGTTGCATTCAGCAAGAATGTTTCACTAAGCCAGTTGAATTTCAGGAGAATGGACCTATGTTGGACTTTTTGCCTTACACAGGGTCATCCCCAGTCTTTTTGCCTCCTTCCTCCTGGTTTTTCTGACCTCTCGCTGTTGGTTCTAGGACTCTGAGCACTTCATCACTGCTGACCTGTGCTAAATTGCAGGTGCTCTCCCATCTAAAGTTGGTATGATTGGCTTATACCTAATTGGCATATTTAATTTACCTATAAGTCCCTTGTACAGTGGTATCTCTATACCCAGGGCCTGTAAATTAAATACTACTAGTGGGCCTGCAGCGCTGCTTGCGCCACCCACTGAAGTAGACTTTTATCCCTGTCTCAGGCCTTCTAGCGCAGGGCCTGTATGCGCAGTTTTCTGCCACAGGGACCTGGCATCTAAACTTACTTGCCAGGCCCAGGACTCCCCTTTTACTACATGTCAGGCACCCCTAAGGTATGCCCTAGCTAGCCTTATGGGCAGGGTGCCAATTATGTAGAAAGGTCGGACATGTGCCATATTGCATGGCCTGTCCTGGTAGTGACAAACAGCCTAACTTGGTGTCTCAGTGCTGTGAGTGCTGCCTTCTCATAGGATTGCATTAGAAATTCCCTGCCTTATGTGTAAGGGGTATTGTCTGATTTATGAGGGATAGCATAGGCGTGTTTGGTATGGTTGTGATGGTGATAATAAATACTGCTTACTGGTGTGGGTGTATTTTTTATTACTATCACAGAAATGCCACTTCTAGAAAGTGCACATTTATCTGTACTTATGACTCTGGTGTTTTGCATCATGACTCCAATCCACGTCTGGGCAGAGTGACAGTTGGGGCTTTGTGCATACTTTTCAGACAGCCTGTACACAAGGAGGGTGGAGGTGTCACAGAGGTGCATCTGCATACTGAATAGTCTTCCTGGGCTGAGAGAAGGGAGAGGCGGGGCACACCTACATTTGTAAAGGCTGTGCCCTGGCCTCACACAATAGGGTCGTTAACCCCCCACTGATGTTTGGAGCCTGTGCTGAAAGGAGAGAGGGGGCACTCACAGAACCAGTTGTAACTGGCTGGAACCGCCTCTCCCTACCATTGTAAAACACTGTAAGAACTGACTATAAGTACAGGGGAATTTTCACCACAATTTGGAGACTCTTGGAATCATCTTGGAACTGAACACCAAAGGCTGAAAAGACTCACCAGGAACCGCCATGGACTGCTGCTGCTGTGCTGACCTGTGACCTGCCTGGTCACTTTGAAGGACTTGCCACTTGCTGCCTTTCCCTTGTGCTGGCCTGTAGCTGGGCCCTCCCCCTGAGGACCTTGTCTTAAGATTCTGCTCCCCAGGGGCATGGTGCTGTGGCCCCTGACCCCTGCATCCATTTCTTCATGAGGGGTGCTTCTCCATGGTTGCGGCTGCCATAGCGCTGATTGCAGTGCGCTTATGAAGCCTTGGGAGCTCGTAGGCTCCTGGCTGCATTGTGCCCCTTTAAATAAGATCACGCAGCGGCCCGGGAATCTGGAAGAACACCTGCGCACCGCATCGGGTGCAGGCGAGTGTCTGCTCGGGCCACAGGAGGGGTCCGATCTTCTTGTGCCTTCACGGCAGGACCAGGGGAAGGTGCGGGGAGTGCCCCCTTCCCCCTGGCCTCTGCGTTAGGAGCAGGACGCTCCTTTTCTGCTGTTAGATAAAACGGGCATTATTGTGGGCCCTCCCCTTGGTGGAAGGGCCAGTGGAGGCCCGGGGGGTCCCCCAGAGATCGCGGGTCCCGGGAGGGGCCTGTCATTAAACCGGAGGGGGTGCATGGTGCCCCCCTCCTGCCCTTATTTGTTTTAGCTGGCTTTGGCCCCCCTCTTGAGGGCCGGTTGAGGCCCTGGGGGGCCCCCAGTAATCTTGGTCCCCGGAGGGGCCTGTCTATAAAAGAGAGAGGTGCATGTCGCCCTCCTCTGACCCCAGGGTATAAGGGAGGCCCCCGTTTTGCGCATAGGAGCGCCGGGGGCCCCATTGTTCGCCTTCTAGGCACTGGAGGTGCTTTCATCCAACCAGGTACTGTTTAAAGGACCAATATAGTTGCAATCCAAAGTTCTTTCTACAGACTTTTGTTTGATTCATATATTACCTACCTGCGTTTGATGTTTTTACATATGTGTATGCAAATGTTCCTTTTATGGACATGGTTGCTAATATGTTTTTCTAACTTGCCATATGTTTTCTAATGTTCCTACTATGGGCATTTTATGATATTCCTATGACAAGTGCTGTGATGTCATAACGTGTTTTCCTGACTACTGCTTATGTTGCAGAATACTGAGTAACCTGTTTGTTATGTGTGACTACTGCTAGGTTGCAGAGTAACTAATGTGTAACGTTCTGACAACTGCTAAGGTAGCGGGATAGTACTGATATGTGATGTTTGGTCTGATAATTGCGTTGTGTACAATACAGTATATTTTCATATAACCTGGTGTTGTGTTTCCTTTGTGGTGGGGATATTGCGTCACATATGTTGTGTGTGTTGTGCAGACGCTTTACACATTGCCTCCAGGTTAAGCCTGACTGCTCGTGCCAAGCTACCAAGGGGGTGAGCAGGGGTTATCTTGGACGTGTAACTCCCTTGCCCTGACTAGAGTGGGTAAGTTTTGCCTGGCTGAGGTGCATACCCTAGCCAACTAGAAACCCCATTTCTAACAACCTACTACAGTTGCATTCATCTTCTAGTTTGGAGAAAAACAAGAGTTCATTTTCATCAGCAAGTCAGCACACTGCACGTTAGAAAAACACATTTAATATGAAAAACAGGCAGCTAGGCCTCGACTCATGCTAACTAAGGCCTAATGATTTATTAGCAAAACCTTAACGTATAATCTTTTAATATTAGTGCAAATCATATCCTAATATAACGTTTCATCATTATTGGTCAGTTTCATTAGTCCCCGTATATATTGGTGGCCACTCCCCGTGGGCACATTTTAGGCGCACGTTTTAGCAAAACACATTAATACATTTTCTATGCGGCATTATTACACATTTGTTCATAAACATTTCATGTTCATATAGAATATATATATACTACGCTCTCCCGACGCCATAATTATGACGCCAGAGAAAATAGATGAACCCAAGCTAACATGCTCTGGTCTTAAACAAGCTAAAATCATATTTGAAACATACTAAAATCCAATTAAAAACATGTAAAAAAAATAGCTAAAACATACAAAGAGACACAATGTTGACCATGACAGTCAAGCAGGCCAAAGTCAAGGCAATGCTGGTAAACTTTGAAAATTTAGAATAAGCCCATGTTCAAATTTATGCAACAATAGTCATGATCGTGAAGGATGTCTGCGAAGCCATCAAAAGGAAAGTCATTCAGGAAAGAAGCCACATTGTCTGATGTTAGATCGATGACAGGATTGGCAGATGGATCCACTGAGCAGTAGTGCACAGCAGTCTCAGGTGCAGGATCGCCTGTGTGGGCAGCCCCATCCAAAGTGCCCAAAGGAGCCAGACAGTCTTCCAAGGGTGGCTCAAAAGTGGCCTCGTGAATCAGCCTCAGTCTCACAGGGCACAACTGTGAATGAACCCTCTTCGGGAACATCAGCAGTTCTTTGTCAACAGGAGGCACTGGCGGAATGGCAAGGCACACGAAAGGTTGGTGTTTGAAGAGGCACTAGGTGCAATGAAAGATTGGTTGCACACACCATAGGGCTGGTTGACATGTCAGTGACCGATCATGTTCCAATTCTTCCAGCAACGGAGCGCCTAAGAACTGTACCATGCAATCATGGCACAGCTGGGCTGGTGGTCGCAGAGTCACTCTCTGTGTGTGAGCGTACAATTGGAAAGGAATGACCTCATGTGTGATAAAGTATAACTGAGCATGTCAGAATCAGGTGGAGAAAAATTCCATGCACCAATTTTATTTCACTAGACTCACAGTTGGGTCTGGGAGCCCATTAGTTTTTACCACTCTACTCACAAGATCTACCACACTCATGTCCTTCCTCTTGTTAATTGCCTGCAAACACAAAAAGATGGAAGCGATAACACATACAAAACAGGCTGAACTAGCTTTTGCACCCATTGTTCGTCATGTTTAGCCTCGTCTGTAAGTCCTTTGCTTTAACCCAACAGAAGCTGGCAAAAAGGCTAATTTCGCTGAGCCGTAATGGTGCCTTTATTTATCTGTCAGGCCTAAATGCCTTGTAAAGTCTGAATTTTGTGCCTGAAGCTTCCACTTCTGATCTGTGTGTTTATTAATACCTTTTGTTCCCACAAAATGAGCACTTACAGGCTAAATGCATTAAGCACTTTTTCAGCTATGAGTCAATAAACAATGTAAACTCAGACAGGAAAATATACTTTGGTTCTGCTAGTATTCATATACTACTTTTCCACTTCCTTCAGAAGCCCGCTGAGCCATTAGGCTTTTATCTTCAGGTTCGTTGGCCAAGTTAGGATGATTCAAAGCTCTTTCAAACTGTGGGAGCCTCGATTTCTAACAATATGAACTATTACAGCAAATTTAGCTGAACGAAGCGAATTGCTTTTAGGATTTTCAAAGTCACTTGCCATAAGGAAATGTGGTCATAAAATGACCAGGGCCTATAATTTCACTTAAAGCTTTATGAGTACAACAGCAAATTTGTTCTCTCCATCAAACTGCTTTTAGAGACTGGTTGCAAGCATTATTGCAACAAAAGGAACAAACAGAATGCGAGTGTTGAGCCAGGTGGGAGTGGATGTGCGCAGGCCAGCTAAGCCACCCCAATGGTTGAATGCTCTGCTACGCTTTATTGAAAATGTGCGCGGTTCCTTTTGTCGAATCAATAACGTTAGTTCTCTCAGGATAATGCTCTCTACATCGGTTCTCAATACCTTTGCTGATTAAAAGGAAGTTTCGACTTGTGTAAAATTAGCACCAAACGCGACATTTTACCCCTTATTTATCACACCTCAACATTTACCAGAAATCTGTCGCTGAGATACTCATGTGTTTACACAGTTCACAATATTAATGTGGCATTTAGGGTAGTAGCACGGGTGCTTATGGCTGCTTGGCTTTGTGTTGGCCTGTGCTCCAGGAAAAAGGCTCATATACTAATTAACATTGGTGATAAGAATGTCTGCTCTCCTACAATGTCCTGCCTATCCATCTCTAGGCTAAACCGGCGCAGTGGCAAAGAAGGTGTTGCCATGGACCCAAATGCATGCCTAGCAAATGGTCCGCTTTTTTCCGTTGGGAAGCAATCGAAGCTATAAAGAGGGTGTACTGCCTCCGCAGATCCCTTTGCCCTGGTGCCACTGTACCTGCTGCACCATCGATATCCACACCATTGGACAATCCTTTCTTTAGGGCGGAACGGCAAGTCCCTGTAAGTATGAGTACAAATAATATTCCACATTTTTAGGGTCGAGCCTGCGTTGCATGCGCTTGCGCATGCGTATAGCAGCGAGACGCTTTAGTTATTAGAAAAGGGCTCGGAGGCCTGTCGACATCACGTCAGTGTTAACCATTGGTTTGTGGGCTTGACTATTAAAATCCGCTTACTTTCATTAGTCAAAGGCATGCTCACGTCATGCCTTTTCCGGTGGCTAGCCCTCCTCGAGCGCATCGACCAAGTACAAAAAACTTGCGAGGCTCGCTGTTTTCTGTCCGGCTCGTGGACTACTTTTTTTCTCTATTTTACTAGCGCGATTTCGCTTGGCCGGAGTTGAGCGCTTTACACAGTTAATTTCACTTGTTTGGGTTACGCACATAAAAGCACTTTTGCCGATAGATGAAAAGTCGGGTTAGGAGTTTACAACGCGATCAGCATTAACATGAGCAAACGTGAGACCCGTTGCATTGCAAATGCTTGTTTAAGGACAGTCGTGGAGAGCATTGATAGGGTTGCAAGCTTGCTGATAATCTAATAAGGCTTAAAATTATGTGTTTATTTGGTTTCTGCAGAGTGATCCGGTAAACCATCAGGGGTCGTAATTTCTGCTATTTTCAGGAACGTCATTGTTAAACCTGAAGTCACGTAATCCTTTCAAATTGATCTTTTTAATCCATGGCAGTGCTAACGCGTCCCTTTTAAATTATTACACACTGGGACTCGTTTTAGGCCAATGAATCTTTTGACCCTGTTGAGAGACACCTAATCAACATGTCAATCAAATACGTCAATAATATCATCAATATTTATCACAATAATGCATTTAACTTTAGTCAAAGACATTAATCAAACTCCAGACACCACCATGACCTTGCACTCATGATTAACCACACCAGTTTAGTATGAATTAAGTGATATTTATTCCCTATTGGTTGCAATACTACTAGCAAATTTATTAGTCTCAAAACCAAGAAACATAATACCATAGTCACAATACAGCAACTCTGATAAGATTTCATCAAAGCAAGAATCACAAACATTAGAATATAGCACAGCGTGAACAGAAACTATCATTAGCAGGGTATATCAGTGTATGGTTCAACAAAGCTTAGATTCAGTCATTTGTCCATTTGCGTCAGTTTAAGTGAACCCCTCACCTAACCTCTAATTAGCATTGGCATGTTGGGCTTCATGCAAAACAATTTTGTAACACCAATTTGGAAAACATTTAACTATGGCTCCTGTCAAAAGAAAGGCAGTTGGTACCTAGAAAGGAAAAGCAAACAGACAATTACAATTTAATTGTCATATAGTTACCCTCCAAGTTTGGTCAGCACTCAGGTTCTGTCTTCGTCTTCAGGACATCAGTTGATTCGCCATCAGAAATTCAGCTCCGGGAAAAGGGGGCACTTCCCTCATAAGGAGGTAAAGTGTAAACGGGTAATCTAAGGGCAAGGATGGTTCTAAGTAAAATCAGCAAAGTCACTAGGCAAAGTGACAAAGTCTCTGGATCATATCAAATCGCATCTCCCTAACTAACTAACTCATTTCCGTGTGTCAAGGGGTTTTATCCCTTTTTCGTTGTACATTCCCCTATAATCTAATTGTACAAGGGGTTGCACCCCACTATCTATAACCAATTAAAAACACATTAAGTCATCAAATTTGTCACCCCACAACAGTTCCCACGTATTTTATTGGTGCTTATGATTGACGTCTTTAGCGGGTGGTGTGTCCGGTATGATTTCATCGTCTTGTGGTCCTGTGGTCCTTTGCACATCTTCGGTCAGTGGCTCCATTGTCCGTACCGGTTTAGGCGACCTTGTTAATCTACACTTGCATTTAGCTAAAAATGTTACTATAGGCAGGGTGAATTTCATGAGAACGGATCTACTACAGTTACATTCAGCTTCTAACTTTTGAAAAAACAAGAGTTCATGTCCTTTAGCAAGTCAGCACACTGCACATTGGAAAAATACATTTAATATGAGAGTCAGGCAGCTAGGCCTCGACTCATGCTAACTAAGACCTACTGCTTTATTAGCAAGAATCTAATACATTTAGCCTTTCAACATTAATGTAAATTCACAATTTTAATAAACATTTCATCATTATTAGTCAGTTTCATCAGTACCTGTATATATTGGCGGCGACTCCCTGTGGTCACATTTCAAGTGCACGTTTTAGCAAAACATGTTAATACAGTTTCTATGCAGCATTATTATACATTATTTCATAAACATTTTACGCTCTCTCAGTCCCTCCTCTGATGACCATTGTCATCACACAAACCTTTCCCTTTCAACTTTTCACTTTCAATTTTTCACTTTGCGCATAATGCACATTTCAACATCTTGCCCTTTGTGTGAGCTTTCCCAAATTTCATTGAACATTTTCTCCCTTTCATTTTCTTCATTTCTTTTGCTTTGTTTTGTCCAATTTCTTCTAATTCTTTCATTAATTTTGCATGCTCCCCATAAACCCAATAAACAAATCAGGACAATTAATAGACCCCCTAAAATTTTGCAAGTACCCCATTGCAAATATTACTAAACCAATTCCCTACTCTGGCAATTCCCCTTCCAACTTTCTCCCAAACTCCACGTTCCTTCAGCTCCTTCAAATCTGCACTATCTCTAGTTAGGTTAGTAAGCATACCTCTAATCTTTTTACTATTATCAGGAATGAACGAGCAACAATGACGCTCGTTGAGCATCTTACAGACTCCGCCACTCTTCGCTAAAAGAATGTCTAAAGCAAGCCGATTTTGAAGAGTCATAGCTCTTTCCGCAGCAAGTTCAGTATCCATCAGGAGAGTAGCTCCTGTGAAATTCGTCAGCATGTTATCCACAATAGTAGACAACTTTCAAATCTTTATGGAGTTTAAGATAACCCCCACTGAAGGAATTAAGGCTCCAAATATGTCACCAACGACAGCAGCCGCTGTCTCTCTCTTTTGTCTAGCATGTTGTAATTCAGACATTTTAGGTATTTGTTTTAAGTCTTCAATATGGTAAATCTTTGGGAAAACTATCCCCAAATAACATGTCCCATACCATCCCTTAGGGAGACGGTAATAAGCATTAAGCCCACATATATAATAGATCCCAGGGATCACTAGATCCTGTCCACTTAACATGAATGTCCATTTACTCTGAAACAAAAACAAATGGCTGCATTCACTCGTTCCCACAAATAAAGTGTCATGATCAGATTTCGGCCTATAGCTAATTTGCCCTGCGTCTTTATTGCGGTGTAAGCATAATCATTTGCATATGTGCGTTTTTCTAAACCCTTTTCTAGCCTCTTCTTCAGTGCTTTGCGCCTATCATCAGTGTGATCTAAGAAGCTCTTCTCTACAGGTGTTAGTAGTCAGGTCAAATTATTGCGATGCACATAAGCTGTGCCAAAGGTTAGTGTTGGCTCAAAGAAACCTCTAACTAATTTTATGCTATGCTCTTTAGCTAACTTGTTCAGAAACTCAATCACAGGCACAGAAGAAAACACTGCTTCTAGATTTGAATAAAAATATTGCACATGTTCATGGTCATAGAATCTTGTTAGCAGTAAACTACAGCTTATCCTGTACGTTAGTGGCAGGCTATGGTAAGTGACCCCTTCTTGTACTGATGAAGGAATCTTTGTGCATACATAACAGTTTCTCACATCCATTGTATCAACATACTCATTTAGCAAGCGATAGAAAACATTAGTGGAAAGTTCCCCTTTTGAATTAGTTCCCTCATGCAAGTCATTTGTATCCTGCTCAAACTTTTCCCACGGTGTTCGTGTAGCAGTCTCAGGTTTTGAAGCATTGTTATTCATCCTTTTATCCAACCAAGGCATTCCCACAATCACACCTATAATTATTATTGCACACACAATACCTAATATAATACTTAACCAACCACACACCTTACCCTTTTTGCTACAACCTCTAGTGTAAGCCATGATCTGTAAAGAGTCAGATAGCAGAAGATATAAGACAAACAATCAACTTGAGGACGATTTTAAAGCTCTCTTTTTCTTTTTTTTCAAAGTCTCTCTTTATTTCTGCAAGTATTTACAGTGTTCCACTCACCCCAGGACCCTTTTGTCAAATCAGGTTAGCATCTTGTCATAATCGGTTTTCAGAGTCAATTCAGGTTATCAATGTCACATCCAGTAATTTATCAGTCTCTTTTCTCAGCTTTTCAGCTTTTAAATTTCAATTTTAACACAGTCTCTTTCTAAAGTTGGATTCAAGTACCGTAGTATTGACCTGGTACCTCTCGAACAAAACAGAACGCTAAGAATTCTTGTTGCCATTCAGATGTCGTTGCATATGCCCATTCAGGACCTGGGTACCTTCTGTTTGCGACTCTTTTTCTTTTCAGTCTGCGTTCGCTTTGCAACTCTCCTTCAATAAGATCCTCCCTTCTGGTTGTATCAATTTCTTCCTCTATTGTATCACCTGGGATGACCTTTTCTCTTGCAGCTTGTTTCTTCAGCCAGTTATCACCTTTATGCGTTTTTTTCCTGCTTGGCTTTTCAGCACGCTGAACAGCACCCTCCTCTTGTGCTATGGTGTTTTCTCTTGACAGACCTGTAAGTGGCTCAGGAGGAGTCAGTGTGCTTTGACCTCCCTCTGCTCCTTCCCCCTCGTCTTCAGGGTCTGTAACGGGTTCAAGTTCTAACCCGTATCCGTCTACTTCTGGGAGAACCTCTCCTTGACTTAGTTCTCCTGTTGCCTCTACTGAGACAGGCTCATTGTCACCTCTCTCGAACTCGTTTACTGTTTGAGGGACTAAGCCATCCTCAGTGGGCTCTCCTTCAGTCTCAGTTCCCCTTTGAATATTCTCCTATCCTGAGACTTCCTTCTTTGGAGTTGCAGAGTCGGAAGCTTCAAGTTCCTCATCAGTCGGACATGTCACCTTCTTTGTGTGACTGGCATGTATCCAGTTTGGAACGGCTGCACATTTGACAGCAGTGGTTGTAGTCAGTATTACTTGATATGGACCTTTCCAGCGCGGCTCCAAACACAACTTCCTCAGGTGTTTCTTGACAACCATCCAGTCACCAACTTGCAGAGTTTGAGCTGGATCACTGATCGGTGGCAATGTGTTAGCCTCCACCTGTTGGGAAAAAGAGCGGACTACATCAGCCAGACCCTTGCAGTAGTCCAACACCATATCATCTGTGATATTCACAAGAGCATTTGCAGGTACTGCGGGCAACCTCATAGCTCTGCCCATCAATATCTCATGGGGGGATAGTCCTGTCTTCTTATCAGGTGTATTTCTCATTGACATCAGCACTAAGGGCAATGCATCTGGCCACTTCATATTGGTAGCTGCACACATTTTTGCCATTCTCGACTTCAAGGTACCATTCATCTGTTCCACTAATACTGATGCTTCAGGACGGTAGCTACAATGCAGCTTCTGCTCAATGCCCAGAGCAGCACACAAGAGCTTAATCACCTCATTGTTGAAGTGTCTGCCCCTGTCTGATTCTAAAGAGACCGGAAATCCGAACTGTGGTATTAATTCTCTACGCAACAGCTTTGCTACTGTGAGACTGTCATTCCTACGTGTAGGGTATGCTTCAATCCAGTGACTGAAAACACACACAATCACCAACACATACCTCAAGCCTCCACACACAGGTATTTCAATGAAATCCATCTGCATCTTGCTAAACGGACCTCCAGCTCTCCCTATGTGGCTCAAAGTCACCACAGTTCCTTTTCCTGCATTCATCTGTTGACAGATGATGCACCTGTGACAGGTAACCTCTGCACCTTGTCTGAATTTTGGATTGAAGCAATCAATTTTGAATAACCTGATCATTGTGTCTCTTCCAAGGTGTGCCTGACCATGGTAAAGTCTTGCAAACTGGGACAAAAGGCTGTTTGGTAAAACCAACTTCCCCTCCTCTGAGACCCACAAGTCGTCAGCCCTCTGCACACATTGCACTCTCTGCCAGGAGCGTTTTTTCTCTCTGCTAGCATGGCCCTGCAGTGATTTTAGCTCATCTAATGTATCAACCACTCTTAACCCCTTCGCTGCCAGGCCTTTTCCCCCTCCTGTGCCAAGCCTTTTTTTGGCGATTTGGGGCAGTTCGTGCTTAGGCCCTTATAACTTTTTGTTCACATAAGCTACCCACGCCAAATTTGCGTCCTTTTTTCCAACATCCTAGGGATTCTAGAGGTACCCAGACTTTGTGGGTTCCCCAGAAGGAGACCAAGAAATTAGCCAAAATACAGTGAAAATTTACTTTTTTTTTAAAAAATGGGAAAAAGGGGCTGCAGAAGAAGGCTTGTAATTTTTTCACTGAAAATGGCATCAACAAAGGGTTTGCGGTGCTAAAATCCCCAGCTACCCAGCTTTCGGGAACAGGCAGACTTGAATCAGAAAACCCAATTTTTCAACCCAATTTCAGCATTTTACTGGGACATACCCCATTATTTCAATTTTTTGTGCTTTCAGCCTTCTTCCAGTCAGTGACAGAAATGGGCATGAAACCAATGCTGGATCCCAGAAACCGAAACATTTGTGAAAAGTAGACAACATTTTAAATTCAGCAAGGGGTAATTTGTGTAGATCCTACAAGGGTTTCCTACAGAAAATAACAACTGAAAAAAAAAATCTTGAAATTGAGGTGAAATAAACTGCAATTTTTCTCTACGTTTTCCTCTGTAACTTTTTCCTGCAATGTCAGATTTCTGAAAGCAATATACCATTATGTCTGCTGGACTCTTCTGGTTGCGGGGATATATAGGACTTGTAGGTTCATCAAGAACTCTAGGTACCCAGAGCCAATAAATGAGCTGCACCCTACAGTGGATTTTCATTCTATACCAGGTATACAGCAATTCATTTGCTGAAATATAAAGATTAAAAAATAGCTATCAAGAAAACCTTTGTATTTCCAAAATGGGCACAAGATAAGGTGTTGAGGAGCAGTGGTTATTTGCACATCTCTGAATTCCGGGGTGCCCATACAAGCATGTGAATTACAGGGCATTTCTCAAATAGACGTCTTTTTTTCACACTCTCTCATATTTGGAAGGAAACAATGTAGAGAAAGACAAGGGGCAATAACACTTAATTTGCTATTCTATGTTCTCCCAAGTCTCCCGATCAAAATGGTACCTCACTTTTGTGGGTAGGCCTAGTGCCTGCGACAGGAAATGCCCCAAAACACAGCGTGGACACATCCCATTTTTTCACAGAAAACAGAGGTGTTTTTTGCAAAGTGCCTACCTGTAGATTTTGGCCTCTAGCTCAGCCGGCACCTAGGGAAACCTACCAAACCTGTTCATTTTTGAGAACTAGAGACCTAGTGGAATCCAAGATGGGGTGACTTGTGGGGCTCTGACCAGGTTCTGTTACCCAGAATCCTTTGCAAACCTCAAAATTTGGCTCAAAAAACACATTTTCCTCACATTTTGGTGACAGAAAGTTCTGGAATCTGAGAGGAGCCACAAATTTCCTTCCACCCAGCGTTCCCCCAAGTCTCCCGATAAAAAATATACCTCACTTGTGTGGGTAGGCCTAGTGCCCGCGACAGGAAATGCCCCAAAACGCAACGTGGACACATCACATTTTTTGAAAGAAAACAGAGGTGTTTTTTTAAAAGTGCCTACCTGTAGATTTTGGCCTCTAGCTCAGCCGGCACCTAGGGAAACCTAACAAACCTGTGCATTTCTCGAAACTAGAGACCTAGGGGAATCCAAGACTGGGTGACTTGTGGGGCTCTCACCAGGTTCTGTTATCCAGAATCCTTTGCAAACCTCAAAATTTGGCTCAAAAAACAAATTTTCCTCACATTTCGGTGACAGAAAGTTCTGGAATCTGAGAGGAGCCACAAATTTCCTTCCACCCAGCGTTCTCCCAAGTCTCCCGATACAAATGGTACTTCACTTGTGTGGGTAGGCCTAGCGCCCACAAAAGGAAATGGCCCAAAACACAACGTGGACACATCACATTTTTTCACTGAAAACTGTGCCTACCTGTGGATTTTGGCCTCTATCTCAGCCGGCACCTGGGGAAACCTAGCAAACCAGCACATTTATGAAAACTAGACACCTAGGGGAATCCAAGTTGCAGTGACTTGTGGGGCTCTGACCAGGTTCTGTTACCCAGAATCCTTTGCAAACCTCAAAATTTGGCCAAAAAAACACTTTTTCCTCTCATTTCGGTGACAGAAAGTTCTGGAATCTGAGAGGAGCCACAAATGTCCTTCCACCCAGCGTTCCCCCAAGTCTCCCGATAAAAATGGTACCTTACTTGTGTGGGTGGGCCTAGCGCCCACGAAAGGTAATGGACCAAAACACAACGTGGACACATCACATTTTTTCACAGAAAACAGAGGTGTTTTTTGCAAAGTGCCTACCTGTGGATTTTGGCCTCTAGCTCAGCCGGCCCCAGGGGGGACATAAATGGCCTATAATAAATATGCCCCCCTACCCCCCCCAGGGAGCGACCCTTGCCCCCGGGGAAGCTCGCCTTGCGTGACGGCGCAAAAAAAAAGATCCCTAGTGCCAAGTGGTTTCTACCCCCCTTGGGGGAAGATTGACCTAAAATCTGCCGATCTGCCCCCAAAGCGGGCAAAAATGGCCTAAATACAATTTGCCCCTCCAGGGGAACGACCTTTGCCTAAGGGGTCGCTCCCCATCTGTAAAAAAACAAAACCCCAAAAAAATTCTCCTCGCCTAGAGGTTGGCCTAAAATAAATTTGCCCCCCAGGCCCCCGGGGATCGACCCTTGCCTACGGGGTCGCTCCCCTTGGTGACGGCGCAAAGAAAAGATCCCTGGTGCCTAGTGGTTTCTGCCCCCCTTGGGGGCAGATTGACCTAAAATCTGCCGATCTGCCCCCAAAGCGGGCAAAAATGGCCTAAATACAATTTGCCCCTCCAGGGGAACGACCCTTGCCTAAGGGGTCGCTCCCCATCTGTAAAAAAACAAAACCCCCCAAAAATTCTCCTCGCCTAGAGGTTGGCCTAAAATAAATTTGCCCCCCAGGCCCCCGGGGATCGACCCTTGCCTACGGGGTCGCTCCCCTTGCGTGACGGCGCAAAGAAAAGATCCCTGGTGCCTAGTGGTTTCTGCCCCCTTTGGGGGCAGATTGACCTAAAATTGGCCGATCTGCCCCCAAAGCCGGCAGAAATGGCCTAAATACAATTTGCCCCTCCAGGGGAGCGACCCTTGCCTAAGGGGTTGTTCCCCATCTGTAAAACAACAAAAAAAAAAATCCCTGTGCCTAGTGGTTTCCTGGCATTATTAAAATAGGCTGATCTGCCCCCTTGGGGGGCAGAAATGGCCTAAAATAAATTTGCCCCCCAGGGGAATGACCCTTGCCTAAGGGTTCACTCCCCTTACATGAAATTCACGAACAAAAAAAAAAAAACTCCCTGGTATCTAGTGGTTTCTGTCCCCCTTGGGAGCAGATTGGCCTCATAAAAATAGGCCAATCTGCCCCCAAGGGGGGCAGAAATGGCCTAAATATAATTTGCCCCCTATGGGAGTGACCCTTGCCTAAGGGGTCACTCCCCACCTCTAAAACAAAAAACAATTTTTTTTTTATCCCTGGTGCCTAGAGGTTTTTGCCCCCCCCCCCCGGGGGCAGATCGGCCTAATAATAGGCCAATCTGCCCCCGGGGGGGGCAGAAAAGGCCTTAAAAAAAAGGAAAGGGGGGAGCTCCCTCATGCCAGTTTCCTTTTTGAAATAAAATCCCTGGTGTCTAGTGGGCGTTTTGAAAGCCGGATTGCTTTCAATCCGGCTGCCAAAACGCAGAGAGATTCTTCAAAGGGAAGGAAATAACTTTCCTTCCCTTTGAAGCCTCTCTCGGCCTCCCCCACGTGATCATTTCTCTTCCGATCGCGGGAAGAGGCCCTGTGACAAACAGCACGCGATTGCGCACTGACGTCACGGGGGTGGGGGGGTCGGGGGTGGAAGGGGAACCCAACAGAGGGAGCACTATTGCTTCCTCTGGGCTGTGTGCCCAGAACGTAATGGTTACGTCCTGGGCACAGCAGCACTGTGCCTCAGGACGTAACCATTACGTCCTGGGCACAGAAGGGGTTAATGCAAAGTTCAGAAATGTTTCATTTTCAGTTTCAGGTAGTAGTTCCCACTGTTCCTTGAACGATATACAGTTCAATGCGCAAAATCTTGCGACTTGATCTGCATAGCTGTTTCCCATTGACACAAAGGGGGTCATTCCAACCCTGGCGGTCGGTGTTAAAGCGGCGGCTAACCCGCCAACAGGCTGGCGGTTTAAAAAATGGAATTCTGACCCTGGCGGAAACCGCCAACAGAGACCGCCACATTAACACTACGACCGCCACGGCGGGACAAACAAACTGCGCGGCGGTCACCGCCAACAGACAGGCAGGGGTCAATGTACCGCCCACCCTATCACAACCCACCAATCCGCCACCTTTTCCGGGGCGGTAGCCCCGCCGATAAAAACACGGCGGAAACAGACATTTGAAACGGAAAACGCTCACCTCCATACACCCCACGAGGAATCTGGACAGCATGGAACCCGAACTACACATCCTACCAGCTATTGTATTCCTGCTCCTCTAACAGGAGCACGAACGCCGTCGCAGAAGACTACGGTGAGTACTGCACCTACGACACAGGGGAGGGGGGAGGAGAAAATATTACGGGCACACATACGCGACACACCGACCACCACCCTCACCCACTACAACACACACATCAATGCATAGCAATACATCACTGTTACAACCCCCAAACCCCCCGGAAGAATGCAAAGACAAAATGAAATGATCATAAACAGTCGAATATATTGTATTATCGGCATATAAAAACATCACACATTTAAAACTAATATATACATAAATATTAAAAGTCCGATAATTTTAGCAGTCATTGTCCGTGGACCACTGGGCCCAAATCACATGGGCAAGGCCCACACAGGATACCTGACACCAACGGAGAGAACACTGCAGGGGCATCAGATAGAAAAACTACAGGCACCTCAGGGGGAAGGGAAGGGGGGGCACCTCAGCCACATGAGTACACGACGCCAGATCCACGAGGGGCCTCCATGGCCACTGTCCCATCCTGGGGAGTGCAAAGCCACAGTCTCTCAAGTCCATACAGTGGGTGGCTTGCCCACTGTACCATCCTGGGGAGTGCAAAGCCACAGTCTCTCAAGTCCATACAGTGGGTGGTTTGCCCACTGTACCATCCTGGGGAGTACAAAGCCACAGTCTCTCAAGTCCATACAGTGGGTGGCTTGCCCACTGTACCATCCTGGGGAGTGCAAAGCCACAGTCACTCAAGTCCATACAGTGGGTGGCTTGCCCACTGTACCATCCTGGGGAGTGCAAAGCCACAGTCTCTCAAGTCTATACAGTGGGTGGTTTGCCCACTATTACATCCTGGGGAGTGCAAAGCCACAGTCTCTCAAGTGGATGACAGTGTCCACTGGTTCTGGAGGGGGACTGGTGCCCAGAGTGCTTCGTGCAGCCCTGCCCGACACAGATGCGGCACTGCCCCTTCCGCCAATGGGCCAGCGGTGCTTGAGATGAAGGGCCCAGTGCAGCGGTGCTTGAGACAGCGGTGCCCAGCGGAGCGGTGCTTGAGATGAAGGGCCCAGTGCAGCTGTGCTTGAGATGAAGGGCCCAGTTCAGCGGTGCTTGAGACGGCGGTGCCCAGCGGAGCGGTGCTTGAGAGGAATGGCACAGTGCAGCGGTGCTTGAGATGAAGGGCCCAGTTCAGCGGTGCTTGAGATGAAGGGCCCAGTGCAGCGGTGCTTGAGATGAAGGGCCCAGTGCAGCGGTGCCTGAGACGGCGGTGCCCTGTTCAGCGGTGCATGAGACGGCGGTGCCCAGCGGAGCGGTGCTTGAGATGAAGGGCCCAGTGCAGCGGTGCTTGAGATGAAGGGCCCAGTTCAGCGGTGCTTGAGATGGCGGTGCCCAGCGGAGCGGTGCTTGAGATGAAGGGCCCAATGCAGCGGTGCTTGAGATGAAGAGCCCAGTTCAGCAGTGCTTGAGATGAAGGGCCCAGTGCAGCGGTGCTTGAGATGAAGGGCCCAGTGCAGCGGTGCTTGAGACGGCAGTGCCCTGTTCAGCGGTGCATGAGACAGCGGGGCCCAGCGGAGCGGTGCTTGAGTTGAAAGGCCCAGTGCAGCGGTGCTTGAGATGAAGGGCCCAGTGCAGCGGTGCTTGAGATGAAGGGCCCAGTGCAGCGGTGCTTGAGACGGCGGTGCCCTGTTCAGCGGTGCATGAGACGGCGGGGCCCAGCGGAGCGGTGCTTGAGATGAAGGGCCCTGTTCAGCGGTGCTTGAGACGGCGGTGCCCAGCGGAGCGGTGCTTGAGATGAAGGGCCCAGTGCAGCGGTGCTTGAGACGGTGGTGCCCTGTTCAGCGGTGCATGAGACGGCGGTGCCCAGCGGAGCGGTGTTTGAGATGAAGGGCCCTGTTCAGCGGTGCTTGAGACGGCGGTGCCCAGCGGAGCGGTGCTTGAGATGAAGGGCCCAGTGCAGCGGTGCTTGAGATGAAGGGCGCAGTTCAGCGGTGCTTGAGATGAAGGGCCCAGTGCAGCGGTGCTTGAGACGGCGGTGCCCAGCGGAGCGGTGCTTGAGATGAAGGGCCCAGTGCAGCGGTGCTTGAGACGGCGGTGCCCTGTTCAGCGGTGCATGAGATGGCAGGGCCCAGCGGAGGGGTGCTTAAGATGAAGGGGTCCAGTGCAGCGGTGCTTGAGACGGCGGTGCCCTGTTCAGCGGTGCATGAGACGGCGGGGCCCAGCGGAGCGGTGCTTGAGATGAAGGGCCCTGTTCAGCGGTGCTTGAGGCGGCGGTGCCCAGCGGAGCGGTGCTTGAGATGAAGGGCCCAGTGCAGCGGTGCTTGAGACGGCGGTGCCCTGTTCAGCGGTGCATGAGACGGCGGGGCCCACCGGAGCGGTGCTTGAGATGAAGGGCCCTGTTCAGCGGTGCTTGAGATGAAGGGCCAAGTTCTGCGGTGCTTGCCTTGGCGGTCCTTGCCATGTTCAGCAGTGCTTGCCTTGGCGGTCCTTGCCCTGTTCAGCGGTCCTTGCCCTGTTCAGCGGTGCTTGCCCTGTTCAGCGGTGCTTGCCTTGGCGGTCCTTGCCCTGTTCAGCGGTGCTTGCCTTGGCGGTCCTTGCCCTGTTCAGCGGTCCTTGCCCTGTTCAGCGGTGCTTGCCCTGTTCAGCGGTGCTTGCCTTGGCGGTCCTTGCCCTGTTCAGCGGTCCTTGCCCTGTTCAGCGGTGCTTGCCCTGTTCAGCAGTGCTTGCCTTGGCGGTCCTTGCCTTGTTCAGCGGTCCTTGCCCTGTTCAGCGGTGCTTGCCCTGTTCAGCGGTGCTTGCCTTGGCGGTCCTTGCCATGTTCAGCGGTACTTGAGTTGGCGCTCCTTCATTGCCCAGCTGGGCTGTGGCTGGCGCTCCTTCATTGCCCAGCTGGGCTGTGGCTGCCGGGGCCCTCATGGGCAGCTGGGCTGTGGCTGCCGGGGCCCTCCTGGGCTGCCGTACCGGGCCTCTGGGTGTCCTCCTGCGCACCTGGGAGGGGGCTGGTGGGGCCCTCCAGGGCAGCTGGCCTGCTGCCGGCCTTGTCAGGCGTGCTGCCCTTCCCACCCTTCCCTGGTCGTCTGTGGCCCTTTCCCACCTTTGGCAGTGTGCCAGGTGGCACCCCACTTCCAGCCGGAGCCAGGGTAGGGATTTTGGTCTCTGGTGTCCTTGGCCTCTCGCGCCGGGCACTGGTGATCTTTGGGTGTTTTTCCGAGGGTGGGCTGGCCGTGCCTTGGCTCCTAGCAGAACTAGTTGCCCTTGAGGGTGGGGGACTCCACAGTCCTTGGACAACAGTCTTGATCGGTCCTGGTTTGGTGGTGGCTGAGGTGCTGATTGCAGTCTTATGAGATGGACGGGGTGGGGGAGTTGTTGGAAAGAGGCCAAGTTTGGAAAGGAAAATCAATTTGGAAAGAGAGGGACGGCTAGGTGTAGTGGGTATGGGAGTGGAGGAAGAGGATGTGGTTGTAGGAGTGTGAAGTCTGGTGTCTTTGGGTGCAGGTGCTTGGGCTGGAGGCTGTCATGAGGTGGATGGCTGTTGGGTGGGTGGCTGCCTGCGTTTGTGTGGTTTGGAAGAGGGGGTGACAGACACACTGGGAGAAGACACAGGGGACGTGTAAATGGTAGTGGGGGTGGTGACTGCACATGTGTGGAGTGTTCTGGTGGGTGTGCTGGTGATGGACGTAGTGGCTGAAGATGTTGTGCATGCAAGTGTGAGTGGAGACGTCACAGGGAGGGAGGAGGGAGACGAGGAGAAGGGGGACACAGTGGAGGCAGTGGGTGTTGGTGTGTCTGCATGTGGATGTTGCTTGTGTGAATGCTTGTGTGATGTGTGGTGCTTATGTCTGGATGAGCTTCCCTTGGGTGTTGAGGGGTGTGCAGCCTGGTCTGTAGGTGTGTCTGGGATAGGCAGAGGTACAGGGCATTGGGTCTGGGTGGAGGAAGTTGGAGGGGGGAGGCTAGAGACAGGGACAATTGCTGCCGTCAGTGCTGAGGCCAGAGCGTTGAACGATCGCTGATGGGCAGCCTAACCCGAATGAATGCCCTCCAGGTATGCATTACTCCGGTGCACCTCCCTTTCTACACCCTGGATGGCATTCAAAAGGGTAGACTGCCCAACAATGATGGTCCTCAGGAGGTCAATGACCTCCTCACTGAGGGCAGCAGGGGTGACAGGGGCAGGGCCTGAGGTGCCTGGGGCGAAGGAGATGCCCCCCTTCCTGGGTGAGCGGGCACGGGGCAAACGCTGAGGGGCTGCTGGGAGGGCGGTGCTGGTGCTCTGGGTGGCGGCTGTACCTGTTGTTGCAGGGGGCACGGATGTTGCCGCCACCACAAGGGAGCTCCCTTCAGAGGACGAGTCGCTGCCACTGACATCAGCACGAGTCCCCGCTGTGGAGCTCCCTTCGCCCTCCGTCCCACTGGTGTACTCAGAGTCCGTTGCATGGCCCTCCAGGGCCATGTGGGATGCAGCTCCCTCGTGCTCCGATGCCACTTCTCCTCTGCCTGATGATGCTAATGCACACATGAACAGGAAGACCACAAAAAAGGGGGGGTGGCGAAAGAAAGACATGTTGAGTGCATGGATTACTGATACCGTTGGCGGAGAGGACAGACACAGAAGCCCCCTGCACTACGCTGCGCACTTGGGGTCCACTACGTTGGGAGGCCATCCCCAGCAGAGCCTCCGCCGTCTTCCTGCTCCGCGTCGGATGTCCTCCCACCTCTTCCGGCAGTGGGTGCCCCGTCTGTTGTGGACTCCCAGGGTCCGGACGTCCTTGGCGATGGCACGCCAAATAGCGATTTTCTGGTGGGCGCTGACCTATGTGACATGTACAGGGGGAGAAAAAAAATCATCACCTTCTGCATGCTTGATGTGGGTGGCCCCCCATCCCCACCCTTGCCATGTGGCCAATGCTCTCATCTGTCGTCTGATGCATGCCTCAATCGCTCCCCTCCCCCCCATCTTTCATCCACCGACTCAACCCAGGCATTGCCCACAAAGCATGGTCCCAGTGTACTTACCTGTTGGTCTGGAGGACCGTAGAGTAGCGCATACTGGGGGAGGACCCCATCCACGAGTTTCTTCAATTCTTCAGAAGTGAAGGCAGGGGTCCTTTCCCCAGTTGCAGCAGCCATTGTCTCTTCCAGACCGAGGTCACAGCCGCACTTGCAGTGTAGGTCCTCTCCTGTGGAAGATCAGGTATCGAGTGATTAAGTAGATAGAAAATGGCGGTCACGCCCGGGGCGTTGCGTACCGCGGCGGTGCGTACCGCGACCGCCGGCGCACATCGTCATTGGCTCGTGAAACCCATAGGGTTCTATGTTAACCAATGCGGCTTTGCGCCGCGGTCTTCGACCGCCTACCGCTATGGTGTGCCACGCCAGCGCATTGACCTCACATCCCATTGTCACACTTCACAGGTCAGGCAGCCGCCATTTCAAGGGCCCACATGGCTTAATTTCTACTGCGTCACACATACCTAGGCCTTTCCTCAACACTCATACAAACCATTCAATGCATAGTGAATCGTGTTGTGTGCAAGCTGTGGGAACGTACCTGTGGGTTGATTGACTCTGTGCTCGCTGTTGTCCTTCCTAGGCACCGTCCGCTGGGCAATGCGAGGAGATGGAGGAATCTTCCCGTGTACAGACCGCTGGTGGACCTGTCGACAATGGAGGAAAGACATGTCATACTGACATACAGGCTTGACCGAGCCATTATTCATGAACTGTGTGTCCAGCTGGAGGCAGACCTGATGTCACCCATCCGCCAACCCACAGGGATCCCCCCTCTAGTGCAGGTGCTGTCAGTACTCCATTTCTTAGCAAGTGGGTCATTTCAAACAACAGTGGCCATATCATCAGGGATGTCTCAACCTATGTTTTCCAAGGTGTTGTCAAGAGTGTTGTCTAGAGTGTTGTCTGCCCTGCTGAAACACATGAGGAGCTACATCATTTTCCCTCAGGTGGGGGATTTGCCTACAGTGAAGGGTGATTTCTATGCCCTTGGACATATCCCCAACATCATAGGTGCCATTGATGGGACACATGTGGCTTTTGTACCCCCCAGCAGGAGTGAACAGGTGTACAGGAACAGGAAAAGTTATCATTCGATGAATGTACAGATAGTCTGTTTGGCAGACCAGTACATCTCCCATGTTAATGCCAAGTTCCCTGGCTCAGTGCATGACGCCTACATCCTGCGGAATAGCAGCATCCCGTATGTGATGGGTCAACTCCAGAGGCGCCGGGTGTGGCTATTAGGGGACTCTGGTTACTCCAACCTGTCCCGGCTACTGACCCCAGTGAGGAATCCCAGGACCAGGGCAGAGGAACGCTACAATGAGGCCCATGGGCGGACTAGGAGGGTGATCGAACGCACCTTTGGCCTCCTGAAGGCCAGGTTCAGGTGCCTCCATATGACAGGTGGATCCCTAATGTACTCACCAAAGAAGGTGTGCCAGATCATCGTGGCCTGCTGTATGCTTCACAACCTGGCTTTGCGCCGCCAGGTGCCTTTTCTGCAGGAGGATGGTCCATATGGTGGTGTTGTAGCAGCTGTGGAGCCTGTGGAGAGTGAAGAAGAGGAAGCCGGAGAGGACGACATAGACAACAGGAACACAGTAATAGAGCAATATTTTCAGTGACACACAGGTAAGAGTACACACCGGCATATTACATTTACTTAAAGACTCCTACCTCTCTACTGTCTGACTTTTTCCCCCAGTGTATGGTAACTGTGTTGTGACTTTCCCTTCCGTTTTCAGAGCTGTGGGCCCCACTGCGTGACATCTGCTTTGTTTCCCCATGGACTACAGCTGTGTGACAGCGGTTTGTTGGCATCACAATGTGAATAACAATTTTGGCACTGTCATGTCTTATACATTTGTTAAAATCACGGACAGACTCCAGATTGTTTATGTGCAATAAGTGTGTTTATTCAAGTGCTCTAATTTGGATGGGTGGTTGCAAATCGGTGAGGGGTGATGGTGGAGTATTGTCCATGGCAGAGTCCAGACTATCAGGTTCACAGGTGCATTGTCCAAATGCCTGTGGGAAGTGGAGCAGGGGCAGTTTAAGGTTGGACAGGGTGACCATGTGGGACAGTGGGATGACAATCAGGGCGGTATCCTTTGCTGGCGGGGGTCTTGACATGTTACTCTGTCTTCTTTCTGGATCTCAGGGCCCGCTTGCGGGGTGGTTCTCCTTCTGCAGGGGGTGGGGTTCTGGTGGCCTGTTGGTCTTCTGTCGGGGCCTCCTGTCCACTAGCGCCGGCGGAGGTGGTAGCCAGTTCTTGGTCCATGCTAGTGTCAGGGGCCCTTTGAGGGGCCACAGTGGTCCGCAATGTGGTGATTAACTCATTCAGGGCCACTACGATGGTACCCAGGGCGGAACTGATGTTTCTTAGTTTCTCCCTGAAACCCATATACTGTTGCTCCTGCAGAAGCTGGATTTCCTGAAACCTGTCCAGGACCGTCGCCATCGTCTCCTGGGAGCGGTGGTATGCTCCCATGATGGAGGAGAGGGCCTCGTGGAGAATGGGTTCCCTTGGCCTGTCCCCCCCCTGTCGCACAGCAGCCCTCCCAGTTCCCCTGTTTCCTTGGGCCTCCGTCCCCTGGACCGTGTGCCCACTACCACTGCCCCCAGGTCCCTGTTGTTGTTGGGGTGGTGGGTTAGCCTGGGTTCCCTGTAGTGGTGGACACACCGCTGATTGGCGTGTCCTGGGGACAGAGGTATGGGCCCGCTGGGTGGGTGCTGTGCTGGTGTTCCTAGAGGGGGGAAGGTCTGCTGTGGCCTGTGCGTGTCTGAGGGGAACCGACTGTCCCGAGGTCCCCGATGGACCGGGCTGGTCATCTAGATCCAGGGAGACAGAGCTGCTGTCATCACCGTGGGCCTCTTCTGGGGGTGGAGTGGACATTTGTGGACCCTCCTGCGCGGTGACCTGGCGTTCGGGTCCTGCAGGGGTATAAAAGTATGGTTATTGCTTCTGTGTGGGCCAATGGCGTGCAATGGGTGGGTGCCCGTGTACCCCAGTGCTGGCATTCCTTTGTGGGGGCTGTTGTGATGGTGTTTTGGGGGGGGTGATGGGTATGTGCATTGGGCATGCTTTGGTGATGGGTGTCCATGCTTTGGGGCCGCATGCAGGGCTAAGTTTTGGGATGGGTGGGTTGTGATGGTGAGACATTTGCGAGGGGTAGTTGTGATGGGGGTGAGGGTGAGGGTGGGGGTATGAGTTGGCATGCAGGTGGGGTGGGGGAGATGAAGTAGTGAAGATGAGACTTACCAGAGTCCATTCCTCCACCGACTCCTGCGAGGCCCTCAGGATGCAGGATGTTCAAGACTTGCTCCTCCCATGTTGTAAATTCTGGGGGAGGAGGTGGGGGTCCGCCGCCAGTCCGCTGTACCGCAATGTTGTGCCTTGATACCATGGAACGCACCTTCCCCCGTAGGTCGTTCCACCGCTTCCTGATGTCGTCCCTATTTCTTGGGTGCTGCCCCACAGCATTGACCCTGTCGACTATTCTGCTCTATAGCTCCATCTTACTGGCAATGGTGGTGTGCTGCACCTGTGTCCCAAACAGCTGGGGCTCTACTCGTACGATTTCCTCCACCATGACCCTGATCTCAGCATCTGAGAACCTGGGGTGTCTTTGAGGTGCCATGGGGTGGTGTGGATGATGTGTGGGGTGGAGTGTGTAGTGATAGGTGGGGTGCTATTTAGTGGTGTGTTGTGTGAGGTTCATGGAAGTTCTGTGGGTATTGGTATTGTGTGCCTGTGGATGCTTGGTAGTTGACTGTGGTGTCTCTCTCTCGCCTTCTCTCTGAATTTTTGGTCGTAGGGGTTTGTGGGTGATGTGGGTGTGTGTTTTATATTGTATTGGGTGTGTGGGAGTGGTGTGTGTATGTGTATCAGGTGTGTGTATTTCAAATTGTCCAATGTGGTAGTGTTTTGTACGAGTATGTGTATTTCGACCGCAGCGGTGTGTACCGCCAATAGAATACCGCGGTTGAAAGACCGCCGCGTGGATTCGTGGGTCGTTATGGCATGGGCGTATTTCTGTTGGCGTGACGGTGGAGGTTTGGTCATCGCCAGTTTATCGCTGACTTTTGGTGTGGCGGACTTTTGTGGATGTCGGTATTTTGGCGGTTTGCCTGTTGTGGGTCAGAATGACTGTGGCGGTTTACCGCGACCGCGGCGGTGGTATGGCGGTCTTCTGTCTGGCGGTAAGCGCCTTTTACCGCCGAGGTTGGAATGACTGCCAAAGTCTTGTGACTTGACATGAGCATTGCATTTCACCACGGCAATTTCAAGAGGTAACTGAATCGCATGCAACAGATCCTTAATCTGTTCGCCATTTTTCACTGGTGAGCCAGAAGAGCTCATGAAACCCCTCTGTGACCATAATTGGCCAAAATCATGTACAATTCCAAATCCGTATCTGCTGTCAGTATAGATAGTGACTTTCAGGTTTGCAGCTGCGTGGCATGCCTTAGTAAGGGCAATTAATTCAGCCACTTGTGCAGAGTACACTCTTTCGAGCCAGGAAGCTTCTAGAATACCGGTGATAGTACACACAGCACAACCGGCTCTCAGTATTCCGACTGAGTCTCTTAAACATGATCCATCAACAAACATAATGTAGTCATTTTCTTCTAACTGTGTATCTTTGATGTCAGGTCTGGGTTTGGTGCATAGTTCTGTTACCTCAAGACAATCATGTTCCACTTCCTCTGTAGTACTAATCTCAGCATTTTCAATAGGATTTAGAGTTCAATATTGTACACCTCTTGAGAGAGACATTAGGAGACCCCGGTATAATGGTCTCATATCTTGTTAGCCTAGCATTTGTCATGTGCTGAATCTTAGTTCGGGTCAACAGAATTTCAACTGAATGTGGAACCATTACTGTCAAGGGATGTCCCATCACCATGCCTTCACACTGTGTGAGGCTCTGACCAACTGCTGCAACTGCGCGCAAACAACCCGGTAAGGCTGCTGCGACTGGGTCCAAAGTAGCTGAAAAATATGCTACTGGGCGGTTTGCACCTCCATGGACCTGTGTTAAGACAGACAAAGAACAAGCATCACGTTCATGACAAAACAGTAGAAAAGGCTTCGAGTAATCAGGCATACCCAAAGCTGGCGCCCTGCACATGCACTCTCTCAATTCCATGAATGCCTCAAGCTCTTCTTCGGACAAAATTATTGTACTCGGGTCATCCTTAACTTCCTTGCCTGTCAGTTTTATCAATGGTTTAGAGATAATCGAGAAGTTGGGGATCCACTGGTGACAGTAGCCCACCATTCCCAAAAACATCCTGACATAACTCTTTGTTGTCGGTGGATTCATCTGCAGTATGGCTGTCACCCTTTCTTTTGATATTCTCCTAGTCCCTTTCTCAATCAAGTGCCCTAAGTACTTCACCTCATTTTGACAGTACTGCAATTTCTTTGGGGACACTTTATGTCCATTCTTTCCCAAATGGTTCAGTAAGGCAATTGTGTCATACCTGCAGTCGTCTTTCGTTCTGGACGCAATCAACAAATCATCAATGTACTGCACTAGAGTCTAACTGAAAGGCAGCTCTAACGTCTCCAAGTCCTTCTTCAATATCTGATTGAAGATGGATGGTGACTCAGAAAACCCATGAGGAATTCTGCACCAACTGTACACCTTGTCCAGGAATTTGAAACTGAAGAGAAATTGGCTGTCCTCATGAAGAGGCACTGAAAAGAACGCCTGTGACAAATCCACAACCGTGAACCACTCTGCATCACACGGAACTTAAAACATGATTACTGCTGGATTTGGCACTATGGGGCAACACTTTACCACAATATCATTTATTTTCCTCAAATCCTGCACAATTCAAACCTTCCCACAAGGCTTTTTCAGACCCATTATTGGTGAATTACACAGGCTTCTTAATACCTCCTTCAGAACTCCTTGTTTTACAAAGTCTGTAATTATCTGTGATACCTGGATGAGAACATCCTGTGCCATGTGGTACTGCGGCACCTGGGGAAACACTGCATTCGGTTTCATTTGTAGTTTAACAGGTTCTACTCCTTTTATCAGTCCCACTTCCTTTCCTGTCAGGTCCCACACCTTCTCTGTCACTGTTCCCTGCAACTCGGCTGGTAAGTCTGTCACTGTGAGCATCAGGAATAAGGTTATCAAAGGGTATTCCTCATTTGTACTTTCCGTCACTAGATCTGCAAATTGCCAATTGTCCCCTTCATCATCACTGTTTGTCTGCACTTCAATTTCTTCATTAGAACAGGTAATCGAACATTTCGTTTTGCACAGTAAGTCACTTCCCAGTAGGGACACTGGACTAGAGTCGCAGACTACAAACTTATGCAGTCCCTGAAAGTTTCCAATCTCAGCTTGAACTGGGTCTGTGATCGGGTTTGTCAAATACTGATTTGCTACTCCTACCACTCTTATGGTACACTCTGAAAGTGGCAATTTCGGAACCTCTGCACTTCTGACTGTAGAGCGTGTAGCTCCTGTATCAACCAAGAACGAAACCTTGTGACCCATCACCTTTCCCTCTGCATAGGGTCCCCTCTGATCTACTTCTAGGGAAGCTGCAAGCCTGCACTCCTCACTGTCAGAACTGTCATCCGACCATTCATCATTTAGTCCATCCTCACCACGCAATGGGAATTGCTGCACTGTGTTATTTTGACTCATCATTGTTTGGCCTGTGACCTGCTGAGGAAACATCACTTGTTGATGTCCCATTGGAGCTAATGGTAGTTGCGTTTGCTGTCTAGGTACCATTGGAACCTGCTGTTGTACCTGCTGCATTTGTGCTGGTTGAACACGGGGCATTTGTATTTGCTGCATGGGCTGCAAACCCTGCAGCTGAACCATGTTATTCTAGAAGTTCTGATTTTGACCTCTCGATTTTGGACCCCTCATATTTCGAAATGTACCGACATCAATGCTTTGTTGAACGACACCATCATGCATCACATTTGGGCATTCCCACTTCCAATGCCCCACGCCCCCGCACGCGTGACATGGTGACATCTTTTTCATCCCCTGGGCATCAGTTTGAACCACCACAGTATTCAAATCTGGACCGCGATTCACAAAACCCCGACCTCGGCCTCTCGGCTGTGCCTGAAACATGCCATTTCCTTGCGGTTGCTGCTGTACCATCTGCTGGATTCCATTTCCCTGCATACCTGCCTGCGCTGCCTTAATCTGCATCACCATCACTTTCTCCTTCAACTTTCTCTGCTTCAGCTCAATCTCGTCACTGCAGTATTTCACATACTGCAACACCTCATCGGTTTTGCCTGCCAACAAATCAAATGATTCTTAATCATCCGGCTAACCTCTGGTCTCAATCTTTCAACAAATCTGAACACAAGATGGTTCATGTCTTTCGGCTCAATAGTCTCACTGCCACTGTAATGCTTGAACGCTTTTAATAACCTCTCATAATAAGCATGGATTGACTCTTTGACCTCCTGTGAAGTCCGGTCGATTTTCTGCCAATCAGTCACTTTCGGTGACACTTTCTGCTTCAAGAACTCAATCACTTTATGATAGTACTTCATCACCTCCTCAGATGGTGCTCCAGTCACCTTATCCCTTGCTGGTTCCTGCGTCGGCCAGTCCACACCTCTTTTGCACTCAAGCCATAAGTCAGGCGGAACAATGATCTCAAACAGGGTATTCAAGTCCTCCCAGAGACATTTCGCTGGCTTCACAAACCTGTCTGTCTGCTGATACCACTCTATCGGTTTCTCCCTCAACCTGGGATAATCATTTGTAAATGACAGAATGTCTCCCCTAGACCACGGTACATGGATTAGAACCCCCCCAGCTGTTTCTCTCATTGGTAACATCTTTACTGTTCCGTTATCTGGTGCAGCTTTAGCTTGATTTGATTCCAGACTGTCACCTTTCTCCTTATCTCTTTTCTTTGCTTATCTGCCTTCCCATTTTTCTAGTGCACCCCAGATCTGCGCACTGTGCAGTATTTCTTTAAGATGCGCTTTCATTCCGGTAGATCTCATGTGCTCAAAATCTTTAGAATCAAAGTCTAATCTGTAGCTTCTTTTCAAATGTTTAGTATTCTCAATGTCTATATTGTATTTATCTGCCAGGTGCACCAACCTCTGATGTACCTTGCCCACTTCTTTAGTGATTTTGGGGCACAGGTACCTCAATTCTGCTTCTGTGTATGACTCTAATCGGTTTACCCCCATTATCCCTTCTACTAGTTCTGCAGCTTCTACTCCCAGTCTCACAAAATTTAGGTATTCTTCCCTTTCTGGCTTTTCTGCAGTTACCGCAGTGTTTTGTGAAGCATAGGTCTTTTCTAACCTCTCATTCAATTCGTTGCACAGAAAAACTTTGCAGTGAAATATTCCCTGCATGCATCATTGGCGACTGTGATGAGTTTGTACTTATTGTCTGTGGGGTCAGCACACCTAACCCTGCTTGCCTCATTGCCTCTAAAGGTGCTTCGATCGGACTAAGGTCTATCAAGGACCTGGGTCCTTCAGCTGATTGCTCTCTTGGTGCCAATAATTGGAGTGTTCCTATGGACCCTCCTCTTATTGCCTCTTGGGTCATCACTCCCTGATCACACACACCAGGTTTACCCTGTGCATACAATGGTACCGGGGGACCAACTGTAATTGGAAGTGATATGGCAGCTGGTGTCTGACCTGGTTCCAAAACCCGTTGAGCAGTAACTCCCAGAGCTTGACTCACTGTGGCTAGTGCAGGTACAAACGGAGGTCCTGCCGCTGGACTATAACCCGGAATCAGTTGTTGCTGCGGCAGCAACTGCGGAGTTGGCTCAATCTGCACTAACCTTGATTTTGTATATATCGGATCGGTAGCACCATCAAACTCGTAGTAGTCTCTAGTACTGGGACGTCTGGATAAATCCTCTGTATCTGTGGCGGAGGTTGCAACTGTATCTGCATGTCTGGTGCAGTGGGTACACTGACACCATTCTGTATCAAAACTGTATCACTAGTCTGCACTGTATTTGTAACTTCCTTACTCTGTGTCTGGTTCCCAGGACCCGCACTAGTACTCGGGGCATTGTCATGTATTGCATAAGGTGGCGGGCGATCATGCAGCAACTGGTTAAGAAACTCTTCATCGTCTGAGTCATCTTCATCTATCCAAGACCTCTTAGTCTCTTTTGGCTTACTAGAGCCCTTATCTGTTTTACAGGTGGCTTTCTTTCCCTGCGTCTCATCTTCTTGTATTATTGCTGGAAACAATTTGAGTCCGTCAACTATTCCCCTTCTCCACATTTTGCTCTCGTTGTCCCATCTAGCCTTGGCTAAAGTCTTCTCTGTCCTTTTCATCCTCCTCTCAAATTTTTGCTGCCTTTGTCGTATGGCCATTAAATCCCAGACTGCTAATGCCTCATACTGGGCTGGTCTCGGAGGTGGTTTCTGCACACTTAACATCCACCTCAAATTTTCTAAAATTCTTGTATTGAACGTTCCGTGCTCCGGAAACGCCAAACATCCCTCCTTCTCTGTTAATTTGCGCCACTGCTTTATCCATAGGCAAGACGGGACTCCCTTTTCCTCCATTACTATATAAAAGGGAGTACCCTCAGGCGGTGTAGGCTCCCCCTCACTCGCCATAATGTATGCGTCTCCTTTCAGAGCGCCCCTCAAAGCTTTAAGAAAATTCATTTTTGCTTCTTTTACTTTTGTTTTGAATCTAATCAGAAAGTGACTTTAATTCCTAGGACACTCTTCACCCACCTTTCTCAACTTATTGCCTCTCACGGATGGCTGCCAATCCGTGCGTGGCCCCTCTTGTCAACTGACCTATCCCAGCGCAGCACTACTGACGTCACACTCACACACTGCAGCTGACAAAGTCTTGCGGCTTGTCCTCCTTACACTGGATTCACACCAAACTAATGCAAAATTTAAATGCAAGCATCTTTAACAACAACAACTCAAATTTGCCGGTTTACTACAGGAAGGGAATACAATTGCTTCAGAACTTTACAGAGATTTCACTTGAAGCCTCGGCCACAACTTTCTCCTTCTCAGTTCCCGCATACGCAAGCAGAATTCGACCCGCAAATCTTACTCTCGACTTGTCAATGGTTTGTTCTAGTGCACTATAGAACCTGCCAAATCTCCATCGAAGCTTTCATACACACAATTTGACTCAAACTCAACTTGTAAACCATGCCCGATTGACCTTTTAAACCGCACAAATTACAACATAAACCCAAGTGTCTCCTACACTTGTTAATATATTCCGGAGCCGTAGACCACGCCGGGTCTGTACATTACCAACCAACCACGTGGATAATTTTTTAGCACAAAGCGTCACACTCATATGAAGTACGCCGACTTCCCTACTCTCATACTGCGGAGTACGCCCACTCCTCCTATAACAACATTACCTGGCCTAAACACACAAGCTTCACAAATTACCTGCAAAATGCATTAGCGGAGCAATCGCAATTCTATACCACACATGCTAAAACGCCGAGAACATTCCCAACTCACTTTCGGCAGGCTTCCGAGGTCGCAGGAAAGTCATGGGGAATTTAGAAACGCATCATACCTCTAATTTGCATTATCTCAGAAAAACAATCTAAACAATAATTCTCCGTCCCAGGGCCCCAAAGGGCCTAAACCGTCGCTCTACCAGAAACTGCTAACACATCCCTTTATGATAAATTATTGCACATTGGGACTCGTTTTAGGCCAATGAATCTTTTGACCCTGTTGAGAGACACCTTAGGACGAGATAGCTAATCAACATGTCAATCAATACGTCAATAATATCATCAATATTTATCACAATAATGCATTTAACTTTAGTCAAAGACATTAATCAAACTCAAGACACCACCATGACCTTGCAGTCATGAATAACCACACCAATTTAGTATGAATTTAGTGATATTTATTCCCTATTGGTTACAATACTAATAGCAAATTTATTAGTCTCAAAGCCAAGAAACATAAAAGCATAGTCACAATATGGCAAATCTGATAAGATTTCATCCAAGCAAGAATCACAAACACTAGAATATAGCACGGCGTGAACATAAACTATCATTAGCAGAGTATATCAGTGTATGGTTCAACAGGCTGGCGGTGCTTCAAATGCCATTCTGACCGGGGCGGTAAAGCCGCGGTCCGCCGTTTTTGCCCCAGCTGGGAGAATCCGCCAGGGCAGCGCTGCAAGCAGTGCTGCCCTGGGGATTCTGACCCCCGTACCGCCAGCCTGTTTCTGGCGGTTTTCATTGCCAGGAAGAGGTTGGCGGTAAGGGGTGTCCTGGGGCCCCTGGGGGCCCCTGCACTGCCCATGCCACTGGCATGGGCAGTACAGGGGCCCCCTAACAGGGCCCCGGCCAGCTTTTCACTGTCTGCCTAGCAGACAGTGAAAAGCGCGACGGGTGCAACTGCACCCGTCGCATGGCCGCAACACCGCCGGCTCCAATCGGAGCCGTCTCCTGTGTTGCGGCCTTCATTCCCGCCGGCCCAGCGGGAATGTCAGAATGGGGGCCGCGGAATTTTGGCCGCATGGTGGCCAAATGGCGGTTTCCGTCTGGCGGGCGGCGGTAGCTGCCCGCCAAGGTTGGAATGACCCCCTAAGTCATCAAATTTGTCACCCCACAACTGTTCCCACGTATTTTATTGGTGCTTATGATTGACGTCTTTAACGGGTGGTGTGTCCGGTATGGTTTCATCGTCTTGTGGTCCTTTGCACATCTTCGATCACCGGTTTAGGCGACCTTGTTAATCTACACTGTTGCATTTAGATAAAAATGTTACTATAGGCAGGGTGAATTTCATGAGGACGGATCTACTACAGTTAGAAGAAAGTCTTTATTCGGTATGAAATAATTCAACCCTTAAATTACATAAACAACAATAAATAGACCATAATATCAATAGAACAATAAAATAACAATAATCATAATTTAAAAACAGATCAGACCTCATTATCAAGGATAGTAGTTTAAAAAGTCCCTTAAAAAAACTCTAGGTTATTACGCCAAGTAATGGCTCCCCTCAAAAACAATCCCAAACCCCTCCATACCAATGCATCTGAGGCCATTTGCATCCACATAAAAGCAGGGCGAAATTGCACGAATCCCTTTGGCGTCAGCAGGGGTAATAAAAAACGTCTTCTAAAAGGTGCGTAAAAAACACAGAATAATATAACATGGGACAAGGTCTGCAGGGACACCCCGTTACAGGGACACGGTCTGATAGATTTTTCACCATACTGACCTAACAGAAAGCAGAGATTATTTCTAATGAACCCCAAACGAAATTGAGTAATAAGAGTCCTTTCCCTGAGGTCATTTATTACTGGGCGATAGGGCTCAGGACCCACCCCCATCGTTAACATAATAAAATCCCTGACCGATTGTTTCCCTAGTTCCTTTCCCTCTCTTTCAGCCCTCCGAATTCTTAAGAAATTCTCCTTCACCCAATTTTTATCCTGGCTAGTCAGACCCTCAGGAGAGTAAAACAAATCCGTCCGCCCCAACTCTTGTGCTACCTTTCTTATATACATCAGCCAGGGAATGCATTTTACATTATCACAAGCCAAACAGTCCCTTAAAATCTCTCTATTAAAAATAGCAAATTCATTTCTCCAAATCGAAATCCATAACAAAAGGGGAGCCAACTGAATAGTATCTTGCACACACTCAAGATCGAGTTCTAGATGCAAGCAAAGACCAGAGGTATTTTGACCAATACCCAATAGTCTTCTACAAAAACGATTTTCTTCAATAATGGGCACTCGTGTGTCCATATACCACCAGAGTGATGCACCATACAACAGGACAGGGAGACATTTTCGCCTATAGATTTCAAGCAGAGGCTTCATGGGTTTGCTTCCTACTCTTACAGCAAAATCAAAAGTGGCACCAACTGAGGCATGGAAGAGCATACTCCTTCTAGCAATAGAGGGTTTCCATGAGCCTTTGTCATCAAAAATTACCCCTAAGTATGGGAATTCATTGACCCTACTAATAGTTTGATCATCAACCTTTAGCTCCCCAACCCTGCTCAAAGGTTTACCACATACCATAAAATGTGATTTCTTATAATTTATCTCTAGGCCCAAACCTGACATATAAGATGTGTAGGCTCTAACAACTTTACGGAGACCATTCATGGTGCCGGCCATAAGGACCGCATCATCCGCATACGTCAACACCGAGACACTAGTATCATTCACCTTTGGGACATCCCTACAGTGTTCCACCAAGAAATCTGACAATTCATTAGTATGTAAGAGGAACAGAGTAGGGGCCAACACACACCCCTGGCGAACGCCCTTGGTGAGCCTAAAAGTCTCTGAACATTCCCCATTTGTCCCAACCCTCACATTGGCAACCGATCCTGAGTGGAGGTACCGGAGCAGCTCCACAATATAAGGATCAATCCCTAACTGACTTAACCTTTCCCACAAAATTGACCGATTTACCTTATCAAAGGCACAACTAAGGTCCATAAAGGCAAGATAGAGGGTGCCCTTCCTAGCTTGCGTATATTTCCCAATCATCATTAGAAGATTAAGGCACTGTTCACGTGTGCCAAGACCTTCCCTAAAACCATACTGATCCCGCCTCAAAATTTCCTTTTCTACCATCCAAGCCTCAATACGCCTTAAGATGATCCGCCCCAAAATCTTCCCAGAAGAGTTAACTAGGGAAATAGGGTGATTGGACTTAGGGTCATTCCTATCCCCCTTTTTAAAAACTGGAATAATACAAGCCCTTCTCCAAGAGGCAGGAATTCCCACAGTAACTGACGCATTAAGAACATTTAAAAGAACAGGTGTCCATAACTGAGGAGAAGATTTGTACAAATCCATGGGAATGGAGTCCAGGCCCGGGGCTTTGTTACTAGCGCTGCCCTGGAGTGCATCAATAACTTCCTGGAGCGAAAACCTAATCGCTATATTGGGATCCACCACACACTCTTTTTCCCAGTTATTTCTTAGTGGGATTCCCTCAAAAATTCTACAGAAATAATTTACCCAAACCTCTGGTGCAATATTGCAGCCCAAACCCTCAGATGTCTCTGTTGCAAAAAAACCTCTATTCACCACATTCCAGAACAGACCAGGATCCTTCAGGACTGTGGCGCGCTCCAACTCTACCCAGGCCTTTGATTTAAATTTATCCTTACTTTACCTCAGAGCCCTTTCATACTCAATCCTAGCTGCTTTCACCGCGGGCCTATCTCTGGGATATTCCTTGAGGACCGTTTTCACATTTGCCCTAGCATCATAACAGGCCTTGTCAAACCACCCACCTCTGCGCTTGTTGGGACGACTGTCTATTGAAAATAAACAGTCTCTAACTTCTATGTTTACTTCAGCTATTGCATCCATCACTTCTTTTGGGCTCGGAGTCTCTCTCAGAAGTATATCCATAAACAAGGGTAGCTTACCCCCCACCACCCTTTCAATAACTTGTTGGGCATCTACCTGTTTCCAGCCAAGTCGCCTACCCTGATCTCCTATCTTCACTGATGCAGGACCGCCCGCCCTAATTTACTTGGAGCCCCTGGAAGTTTGTGAGGGGGTTATGGTCACTAATACATTCTCCAAGCACCTCTCCACCAATTATCAGATCTTTCAATGACGGAGACACGAAAATGTAGTCAATTGTGGTGCCAGACATTCTACCCACAAATGTAGGGAGCTGATGAAAATCTACTACTTCAGTGTCCCGGAAGTTCAAAAGGCCCAACTTCCTAAGTTCCTTAGTCAAAGCTGCGCCTCTCACATCCTGAATGTTATCCACCGAGTAGTCCACACAGTCGCACTCGAAGGGATTTACCATTGTACTGAGGCGACCCAGCTTAGCATTAAAATCTCCCGATACAATGGCACAAAATTCCAACCCCACCTCCTCCATTCTATGTTTCAACACCTGGAGAATGGAGAAAAGAATCCCAATTTGACACCCCCCATCCCATACAGCAGTATAAAAATTAACCAACAAAACATAAAAATTATTAGAAAAAACAGGCAATATACCGTGATGGTTACAATTGATTTGGAAGGCAGCCGCTATCTTGGAAAAATGTATTAAGGTAACCAGGCCCCCTTTCGAACGACCTCCGAGGGACTGAGCTGCTGGGATGGCAAATCTATCATATCTATCCCAAGCAGCCAGCCCCTCAGACCATGTTTCCTGTAGCATAATAATATCATAGTCAGCCACACACCTAACCCAAGCCTGGTCGGATATCTTGGCATCATACCCCGCAATATTCCAAGAAATATGATCACACTTCGAGCCCACCCCCTCCAACGCAATCACAGTCTTGGTGCATTGTCAATCCACCCCTGCCAAGTCCGAGTTTATACTACTACAGTTACATTCAGCTTCTAACTTTTGAAAAAGCAAGAGATCATGTCCTTTAGCAAATCAGCACACTGCACGTTAGAAAAATACATTTAATATGAGAGTCAGGCAGCTAGGCCTCGACTCATGCTAACTAAGGCCTAGTGCTTTATTAGCAAGAATCTAATACATTTAGCCTTTCAACATTAATGTAAAATCACAATTTTAATAAACATTTCATCATTATTAGTCAGTTTCATCAGTCCCCGTATATATTGGCGGCCACTCCCCGTGGTCACATTTCAAGTGCACGTTTTAGCAAAGCATGTTAATACAGTTTCTATGCGGCATTATTATACATTAGTTCATAAACATTTTATGTTAATATAGATTATATAAGCTACGCTCTCTCAGCAGTAAATGTGAGAATTATTCCTTGGTGTTTTGGTCAGGACAGGAGAAAGCGACACACTTCACTGCCATGACCTGGAGCTGACATTACTCTCTCATAGTAACGCATGAAAGAACTCCGCAGAGGCAAAAAAGAAAATTGTAGTTATTAAATAGGGAACTCACTATTTTAGTTATCTTCTCAGGTAGACATCTTTCACATGGAACATATTTTTACAACTTTTATAAGTGGTGTAGGACTAGGTGAATCACCAGGAACAATTCTGACATATATAACTCTAGTGAAGTGGACGCAGATGTGAGATTGTTCTGGCCCCTTAATATTACTCCATGAAAAAAATGCTGTCCACATATTTTCATTTTTGATTTGTGTTTTTGTATCATTAGAGAAGTAATTTAGCTTGGCTAGACATTGCTAATCTGTGCCGATTTATTTCTGGATGACATTTTTTTAAATGGTGGATGTGTTGCAGTGGTGATGTAATATTTCAGGACCCATGAGCCCTATATACTTCATTTGTGTGTCAAAACATCGATTTTGAGGGTCAAATAGTTTTATAGAGACAGAAAATTACTTTTCAGAGCCGCCCTTCCACCATTTCCAAAATGGTGGCTCTAATCTGACAGAAAAGCTAACACCAACTGCGGCTGGACAGCAGAGAGGGTTCAAGATGCTGCAGAAATACTCCAAGACGAAGTTCACAAAGGATTGAAACTGATAGGTTAGGAGGAGGATCAAATATGTTATCGTTGAAACAACAAGTGCTACAAGTCGTATACAATGGAAAAAAGCATGGAAGAAATTTGTCAAAAAAATCAGAAACAAGTGATTCACATCAAGAATTTCAGTCTTTTGAGAAAGTGATGACAACCAAACCCAGTGCCCATCCACTTAAAAGGTTGATGGCTATCCCTTGTCCACTTCCAACAACTGATCAGAAGGCAGAGGATCTTCAATATGTTATCTGCGGTTTAACCAGAACAAGAGCAGAAGGGATTGACAAAAGAATAAAGTACAGACTATGTGAGTCTTAAAGGGCACACACAAACATATTTTTATCTGCAGCTAGTTTCTTCCAAGACTAACTTTTCAGCCGAGGAGCTGATCAACACAACAATGTGAATGTATTTGTAGCAGATTTGTATCCCCAACCGAACTGCAGCCATGCACACATGTGAAAATATGGATGTACAATGAGCTCCCAGCAGCACCATAACTGCTAGCCTTCAGTTAAGGTTGCACTCTTTAAAAAAACAAATTAAGTTTTAAAGTCACTCTTGAGTGCTGACTACAGGTTCACACTCAGTGAGATCAGAGAAATAATGTCAACATTGATGAAACTGTATTGATCCATAATAACAAAATTAAGATTTTTCTGGTGAAAATGTACAATTACAGAATTAGTTTTTTGTCAGTCTAACACAAAGAATGAGCCATTTATGGTGTTCTTAGCTGATTTGACTCCTGAAGTTCTTGCTGCCAAAATAGGATCACAGGATGCAGGAATGTCAGCAGGAACCATTTTAAGTAACATCTTGAAAGATTTAGATTTTTGACTTAATGACAAATATTGTGATGCCCAAGAGCTCTGCAAATCGGTTTACAAGAATGCCTGATGTTGTCTTAACATTTTTTTTTATAAACATATTTTATTGTTTTTAAGAAGACACAAAAAAGAAGGGATATAAAAGATAAAGAAAAGGAACAAAGGTATATCGAGCAGAGAGCATTTACATTTCAGTATGACATTGCAATAGATATCAAAGACAATAGCGAATTCCAAACAGTCACATTGCGGGGATAGAGATCTAGGCCGGAGGATGAGCCACGGCCCTGGTTCCAGTGTAGCTATCTTGGACAGCCCCTTGTCTCTTATTATGGCAGCAAGTCCATCCATCTCCCCCATATCTTCTCAAATTTCCGGGGGCTACCCCTAGATTTGTAAACCACTTTCTCCTGGGTTGTGCACCAGTCGACCCCCCTTCTCCATTTTCGGAGTGATGGGCCATCGGGGAAATCCAGGCTGCGGCTATATCTCTCTTGGTGATCAACAAGGCTGTGGCCACCAGAGCCCGGTGAGCCTGTGTTCCCCTCATGTCATCCATCACTCCCAGTAGGACCAGTTTTGCATATTTTTGTATTTCATAACCCAAGACTTTCCCCAGTCCGTGGAGCACTGAGCCCCAGTAGGGCTGTATTACCTGACAGGACCAAACCATATGGAAAAAGTCGGCAGGCACGGTCAAGCATCGTGGGCATTGGGCAGAGGGTCGAAGGCCTGCGCTGTGTAGCCTGGCAGGAGATAAATATGCGCTGTGTAGGTAGTAGAATTGCACTGTGCGGAGCTTAGCCGACACTGCTAACGACCTGGGTGCCATCATGGCTTCTTTCCACTCCGTGTCCTCTAGGGCGCCCACCCATGACTCCCATCTACATCTAATGGGGTTCAGATCTCCGGGAGCATTGTTGATCAGCATTTTGTAGATTTGAGAGATACCCTTTCCTCCCAGGTTTCCCATGAGTGATTTGGCCTCCAGCGGATTAAACTCTGGCAGAGGGCCTACTGTCGGTATGTGGGTTCTTAAAGCGTGTCTAAGTTGGAGATATCTGAAGTATTGTGTTTGGGCTAGTTGGAAGTCCTCCCTTAAATCTTGGAAAGATTTCATAGTTTCCCCTGACCACACATCTCCTACCAGAGAGATGCCCACCAAGTCCCATTCCATAAATCCCTCCAATGCCGCAGTCGCACTTAGCCATTTCCCTCTCCACAGTGGTGCCTGACGGGTAACAATGGCGTTCCAGTGGGTGTATCTTAGGGCAGCACGCCATGCCAGGAAAACTGCCTTGGTAACCTCCCCCATTCCTCGGCGTAGGGATTTTCCATACATTATATCTAGAAGGCGTGGGAATCCCAGGAGTTCCAATTCCACCCGGTAAACGGGGTCTCCCCACCCCCCATTAAACCAGTCGTGGATCACTATTAATTGGGAGGCCAGATAGTACAGGTAGGGGTCTGAGGCGCCCAGAACTCCATCATATATCCCTCTTCGGCAGTTTTGGGCCACTACTCGATGTCTGGCACCCCTCCAGAGAAACAACCCTGTGGCACTTTCAAGAGCTCTAAAACAGGAGCGGGGGATGAATAGAGGGAAATTTTGAAAGGTGCATAGGAGCTTCGGCAGGATCATCATTTTATATAGAGCTACTCGCCCATTACGTTTAGCGGCAGAGTCTGCCATTTCTGAAGGTCTGCTTTGATGCGTGATAATAACGATGACAAGTTTTTGTCCCAAGTCAATTCCGGCAGTAGAGACACCCAGATAGCCAGGTATTTGAAGCTTAGCCTGCGCAGTGGTATCTTATCTTGCCAATCAAAGCAGTACCGGGAGTGTGCAAGCGGGATCAGTATTGATTTGACAGGGTTCATCTTAAGTCCCGACGCCAGTTCATATTGCTTTAAAAGATTGAAGCATCGTGGGCCCGTTATGCTGGGCTCCTACATATACAGCTGGACATCGTCTGCATAAAGCACTATTCTGTCCTCCTGGGAGTGGTCCCAATGCCATCCGCGATATATTGAGTCAGATCTGATCATCTGAGCCAGAGGTTCAATGGCTAGGGTGAACAGAAGGGGGGACAGTGGACAGCCTTGCCTCATGGACCGATGAACCTCTAGCGTCGAGGACAGGGACCCATTAAACTGCACCAGGCATTAGGGTTGACGTGCAGTGCTTGAACCAAGCGACAGAAGCTCGGGCCGAGGCCCGCGAGTCGGAGTGCCAAACGGAAAAAACCCCAGTCGACCGAGTCAAAAGCTTTTTCGAAATCAATGAGTAAAAGGGCAAGGTCTCGGGTCAAGCGGCCACGTTCAGCTAGTGCTATGTGTAGCCGACGGATGCAATGTTGAGTACTGCGAGTAGCCATGAAACCACATTGGTCTGGGTGTATTAGTTGTGGCAGAACCCTCTTGAGACGGGCGGCAAGGATGGCTGCAAAGATTTTAATTTCAGTGTTGATCAGCGAGATCGGCCTATAGTCCGCCCAGTGTGTTGAGGGGGGTTGGGTCTTGGGGAGCACTACAATGGTGGCAGTATCTAGTTCCCTGGGGAAGATACCATTGTTGTCTACGTCTGTAAAAAGGTTTAGTAGGTGTGGTGTTAATTCCTCTCTGAAGGCCTTGTAGTATTCTGAGGGGAGCCCATCGGGTCCCGGGTTTTCCAAGTGCCCAATGCTGAAGTGGCTGCTTGGATTTCTTCTGCGTCAATGGGTTCGTCCAAGGCCCGCGCTTCTGTCACTGACAACCGTGGGAGGGGGATTTCATCCAACAACCGGCTGGCCGAGCCCATGTCGACCCGTCCCGACACCTGATATAGTGTTCGGTAGTACGCAGCGAAGGCATTTGTGATTTCTGTGTGGTTCACAACGAGGTTACCTTCCCCGTCCCAAATTTCGGGGACAATCCTGGAGGCCTGGTGGTGAGATACCAGCCAGTATAGCATTTTCCCAGTCTTGTCCCCCCATCCGTAGATTTTCGCCGTGCTTGCCCGCCTCTAAGGACTGGTCTCTTATTTCCTCATGGATTAAGAATAATTGTTGCGTCGTCTTGTCGCTCAGGCTTGTTTCATTTTCGTTTTCAAGGACCTTAGCCCGGAGCTCCAGCTGTTCGATATGCTGGGCCTGCGCGCGTTCTTGGTTCCGTACCAGGTTTTTTGCCCTGCCCCTCAGTACCGCTTTGCCCGCCACCCATAAAGTGCCCGCGGATGTCACCGACCCCTCGTTCAGCTCAAAGTAGTCCTGCATTGCCTTGCGCAGGTGCTCCGCATAGTTCTTGTCTTGGAGGTACCATGCATTTAACCGCCACATTGTGCGGATCTGATATTGTGTGTGACCTTCAATGAATTGAAGCGGAGCATGGTCGGAGATTTCCCTTGTCAATATTTCAATGTGGGAGAGGGTTGTGCAGTCTGTGCATGGGAGCAGAACCAGGTCTATCCTGGATTGTGAACCATGAGTAGCTGATGTGTGGGTGAATTGACGCCATCTTGGGTGCCATTCTCACCAAGCGTCACAGAGCCCCGTCGCCGAAAACAAACCCCTGAGCCCCGCCGCTACCGTGTGTCTATGTGCGGAGAGTGGGCCTGCCACGTCTGCCGCCGGTTCTGGGGTGGCGTTAAAGTCCCCTCCCATCATCGTGAGCCCCGGTGGCAGGTCCAGGAGTAGCTGGGAGAGGTCTTCCGGAGTTCTGCGGACTAATGTGGGGGGAGCATAAACGCTGACCATACTAATCGTGGTCCCTTCAACTTTGCCAGTAATGGCTATATAGCGGTCTCTCCGTACCTGAATGTTTGTCATGGGGAACGACCGGTGAAGCAGTATGGCCACCCCCCTTGAACCGCGTGTGAACACGGCATGGTATACCCTGTCAAAGCCCCTATGGATCAGGAAAGGACAATTGTCTCCCAGGAGGTAAGTTTCTTGCAATAGGAGTACGTCCGGTTTGTATCTCTGTATGTAAGTAAACACAGCGGTGCGTTTGATCTTGTCTAGGAGACCATTAACGTTCCATGAGATGACTTGTGTCTGGTTCATGGGGGGTGGGTATGTAAGAGGTGCCCGTCATGGCCGCTTGGGCTTTCTTTTGTTGGACCTGGGAATATTGGAGAGCCCTTATTTGGTCCCTGTCTCTGTGGGGTGTATGCCTCTCCAAAACCGGTGGAATCCCTAGATTTTCTACTCTGTCTGCTAGACCTGAAATTTGAACATTGTGGTGATGTAAACGTGGTAACAGTGGCCCTTGGAACCAGGCCTGAACTCCCTTGCCCCCCAACCCCCTCCCCACCCCATGCTTCCCCCCAGAAGCATCTATCACCCATATATAGTACCTCCCTTTTAAAACTGGTGAGGTGAACTATACACTGATAGGGTAGCGGTAGCTGTAGTGATGGACCCCTCCATTTTCCGGATTAAGTCTAAAATTACAATAAGTGTTGGTAAGTTTATCTTGACATATACCCCATCGGCCCAGTAGTAGCCTTTCACCAGATGGTTTCCGCGTCGGCTGTATCACAGCACCGGACTGTGGGACAAGTCTGTATCTTCCAGGGGCCTGGAGTGGGCCCGCTACCCACCCGGCGTGTCGGGGTTTTCCTCTGAGCACCCAGGGCCCTGGTCTGAGCATGGGCTCCGTGGTTCTGTCCAGTGGGCTTTAGAAGGTGATTGTGAAGGAGATCTGAGCGGTGCCCTGCGTCGCTGAGAACCCGTGCGACGGCACCGGTCGGGCCGCCGCTCCCTCTGTTGATTCGACTGTGAACCCTGCAGGGGTCTGGCACTGTCTTTGCAGAGGCCCAGTGGGATCTCCTCTGTCAACCAGGTCCAAGCCGTTGCCGGGTGGTCGAAAAATTAGGTTTGGTGTCTATAGACCACACAGAGTCGCGCCGGAAACAGAAGTCGGTATTGGATGTCCATGGCTTTAAGTTTTTGTTTCACTTCAGTTAATGAGCGGTGTTGTTGTTGAACTTCTCGCGTGTAGTCTGGGAAAAGAAGGACTTTTACTCCATTGCAGAGGAGGTCTCCTTTTATACGCGCCTCTTGCAGTATCCCATCTCTGTCTTTAAAGTTGAAGAGGCGGAGTATCACTGATCTGGGTGGGGATCCCAGAGGGGGTTTTGCCTGCAGGTCTCTGTGGGCTCGCTCGATAGCGAACCATGGCGTGAGGCGAGCAGCCGGCATCCAAGAGTGGAGCCAATCTTCCAGGTATTGGATTAGAGATGATTCTGCTGTGTTTTCGGGGAGGCCCACCATGCGAAGGTTGTTGCATCTAGATCTATTCTCGGGATCTTCAGCTCTCCTGTGCAGCTCCTAGGTGTGAGCGGTTAGCGCAGAAACTTGGGCTTTGAGGGCGGACACGTCATCTTCTACTGTGGAGATCCTAGATTCGGCTTCAGTGATTCGGGCCGTGGCGTTGCGGAGGTCTTGTCTAACCAGGGCCACGTCCACTCTGACTTCTCCTATTTTGGACTCAACGGCTGCCTGGGAGGCCTGAATCGCCTGGAGTATCGTCGCCAGGTCTCAGGATGTTGCCTGTGATTCGCTACCCCCACTTGTGGTGCGGTCTTCTGTCCGAGGTCCAACAGCGCACGCAGTGAATTGGTCTATGCGAGTCAGCGCCGCAGTCTGCCGCGCTGGTTTGTCTTTGCCCTTGGCGGGTCTGTTGCAGTCTTTATCCCCAGGGTCCTCGGTACCCGGAGACGCGGCGTGGCCCAGTGGGGCTCACTGTGAAGGATTTGCAGAGCTAAGGTTGGTGTTCTATGGGGGCTAGGTCCTCAAGGTTCGTCTGCCGTCCTTGTCGTCCTACAGCTCCCAACCCCCGGCCCAGGCCCGTCGGCAGTCTCCAAGAGGGGGGGCCTCCGGTTCAGCCAATGTCCCAGATGGTCTCCAGGGTTGCCCTTAGGCTCCAGCCGCGTGCCCAGGGAAAGGGAGGGAGGGTCGACCTCCGTCTCCTGGTCCGGGGGGCACGGCCCCCATCCGCTCGTCCCTCATCAGAGTGCCCGGGACTGGGAGACGCGCCTTGTCACAGCATTTTGGTTTCATATGGCTCTGTGTCCAGGTCACTGCCCCAGCACAGTTCCGAATGGTAGTTAAGGGTTTCCTGTTGGCGGTGTGCACTGTTTCTCACCTGTCGGCCTGGTGGGTGGGGGCCGATCTCGCTGCGATTCTGGCTCGTGTCTGCCACGCGGCTTGTCCCTCTCCCACAGGCCAGGTCAACAAAGATCCCACAGCCCGCCTCCTGGCGGGGTGTTCTGCCAGCCCTCTCCTCCTCTATCTCGGCCATGGAGGAAGGAGAGGGCACGGGGGAAAACCAAATGAAGGGGAGGGGGGGAACTCCTTCCTGTCAGGTGTCACAGGCTCCGGCCCACTTCGGGACTCACCCCGGCTGTGCAGTGTGCTGCTCACCTGCAGTTCTTGTCCGGGGGGTGAGCCGCCACCAAGGATGTCCCGGTCTGGTCCTGTGCCGGCTGCCCGTGCCCTCCCAGTCCCGGATCCGTGCCCCAGAAGAGGAAGAGGGCGGCGGGAAGGGAGGGGGGACCACCTTTTCAAGTGCCGCGGGTCCCGGTCTACAACAGGCCACGGAGGCCGAGGGCCGCCCCCAGCAGCGCGGCGCTCAGCCTCTCAGTTCCCAGCACCGCAGTCGGTCGGCGGCAAACAGGCCATCGCCGCGTGTCTCTCTCCGGTGGCCCGCTGTGTAGTCTCAGCGGCCCTATGCCATCTTGGATATGGACGTCCCCGGCCCCGCGGCACGTGACAGCCGGACCAAAAAGTTCAGCAGTTCAACAGGGGGAGCGATAATCCCACGCCAGACAGGCAGCAGGGTCTCAGGGGTTCAGTCTATGGCTCCGATGGAGCTAGATGGCATGTCAGCCAGAGGCGGATGACGGAGAGCACTACGAAAGTGCATCCGCCATCATGACGCTTCGGCCACGCCCCCGTCTTAACATTTTTTACATCATTGTTTAATGTCAGCAAAGCAAAACTTACACAAACTAAAGTTCTAAAGTTCAGAACAGAAGCCAACAGCCTTGATGATGGCTTTGAAGATATAAGCAAAAAAGTGGAAGACAATCCCATGAACTGACATACTTATGCTGTGCAAATGTACTGTCTTTTCCAAATCATGTTTTATGAATTACTTCACAGCAAAAAGAAAACTCTGCTACACATGATGACTGCTGACGCAATCTATGACAAGTGCAAAAGTAGAGAGCTAATCACTTCAATGAATAGGATTGGTGTATCAACAAGTTATGATGACATAGCACAGAACAGTAACTTGTTATCAGCTCATGCTGTAAAATCTTGTGAATCTGACAGCACACCACTTCCAAGTCACTTTACCAGGAAAGGATTTACAATTACTGCTCTTGATAATTTTGATTTTGAAAAAAGCTATTCTTTGTCTGGATGATTCAGCACACATGATACTGCCATGATGCTTTTTCAAGACTGTACTAATGGAGTAGCTGCTAGGTAACAAGCTGTGTCATCTGTAGGAATACGCAAAGGAAGTTGAAAACTTGTAGCCTAACTGTCTTGTCAACATATGCAAAATCACTACTAACCACGTCCCAGTCTACCACAAAGTTTCAAAGTGTCCATGGGCATGGATCTTCTTCTACCTGATCCTGAAGTCTGCAAAGCTGATTGAACTGAATTTATCATATTGCCTATTTAGTGCCGACTGAAGGGTGAAGAAAAGCCAATCCCTTCATGGGCTGGAATTCATGATCTGAGCTCCCAGAATACCACCCCACTGAAGAAGGTGGTTTTTACCAGCCATATCATCTCCAGTCATAAACTACGCAGCAGTCTACACACCTCTAAACATTTGCAAAATGTGCATGCTCAGCTTGAAGACCAGGTGATCCTGCCAAGGTTCTGTGATGAAGGTATTTTCTGTATTGTAGCTGACATTTTTATGAGCAGTCCAGAACAATTTGATGATATTTATCCAATGATGGGTATTTTCCACATGACAAAAGTTGCATTTTGGTGTGTAGGAAGTTACCTCAGTGGTTGTATCATAGGCGATGTACTTATTGAGGCTGAAATCTTATGAAGTAAAAGTGTCCAGTCAGAATTCAAGACATGCTTATCACATCTGAGGCTACAGTAACATTAAGTTAGAATGCTTTCTGTAACAAGAATGACATTAGGTTTTGCATGTCTTATATCACAAGTGAACAAGGCACAGGGTGCACTTCATTAAAAAAAGCCAAGCAAAGTTCTATACACGCAGTTCAAAATCAGAAAACCTGAATACCATGTTTATTTTAGTTTGTCAAAGAATGTGAGGAAAAATCAGAACTTTGCAAGTACTGGGGAAACGTTTTACACATGATAGCTCTAGTACAAAACTTGGTGCATGCTGATCGGGAAGGTGATTGGAAGCTGCATGTAAAGACTGTGGAGTTACTGATTACAGAAGTTGGAGGTGGAAAAACCATACCTCTACAGAAAATTAAATCCAAATACATTTTGTGGTGAAAGGAAGAGAGGGAAGGTTCAACACTGTGGCTCCAGATATGAAACTGGAACAGACCATCCAGAGAGCACAGTAAAACCTCCAAGGGAATTATTGCTCAGACACTTAACAGTGAATATGTTGCTCAATGGCAGCTAGTTTACCATGAAGTACTTTCCATTTGCTCAGTTTTCAGAGAAATGACAAATTCAACCAACATGAAAATGTTCCTTACTGCAAACTTGTGGGACAGAGAGGGGAATATTTTTTAAAATATGTTGACAGCCTTCGTCATTTCATGCATCAGCAAGGAAACCCCTTTGAAATGACCAAACCCGTGGGACTGCACAACTTCGTGACCAAACAATATATAGATAACTATGCAAAGGCATCTCTAGTAGATGTCCTGGAAGATGGATCAAAACCATAGGCAGAACTGAAGTAGGAGAGATTTGTATTGAAAGAGAAAAAGCAGTTTGACATAATCACTAAAGCTAAACTTCTACAATTTAATTGCCATAGTAAGATTTTTGGGAAACCAGCCACTACCAAACAGGTTACAAAAAAACAACTTTCACAAGCACAAAGAGAGATGTAGCAAAAGAAAAGGCTCAATTTATCAATGATATTTTGTTGCATAATTTTCTTACAAAAAATGCCAAACCAGTGAAGCACAAACTCGTACCAGAGCTTGAAAAAAAACCTTTTACCTGAAGAATTTTAGTTCGAAAAAGTGTCCTTATTGAAACCTACTGTTGTTGCGGACTATGTGTCACAATTGCGAATGGTCAAGATTTCATCCATGCAAAATTTCGGAGAGGTCATTCAGACTGTTCTACAGATATTAAAATCAGCGTGCACCTTGCAAGAACTGCACATTGTCTTTGACAGTAATCTTGAACTATCTGTCAAATAATGTGAGAAAATCAGACGAATGTCTACACGTGGAACAAATGACCTTGCCTGCATCTAAAATTCGACACCTATACCTGTGCAACATGAGAAATTCTGGTCATCAACATCGAACAAGATGAACTTGGAGCTGTTAACTCGCAACAACATTGATGATGATTCAGTGAACACTAAATTTCCAATTATTGCAAGGGGAATGATTGTCAATGAGGAGTTGGTGCCTACAGAGATATACTCAAAAGGTACAGACCATATTGTTCAAGAACTTAACAGCAAATTGGAGAAAGGTGACCTTCGTGTTGTGCCACTTGTGGAGTGGTTATTCAAAATGGTTCCAATAAATTATTTGTATTGTGAAATGACACAGATGTTATTATTGCACTACTCAGATTTGTTGCAATTTTCATAATTCAAGGATTTTCAGAGTTATGGATATATTATTGAAAAGGAGAAAAAGACACCTAATACTGCTTCATATTCTGTACCAGAAACTTGACTCAGAGATGTCCAATATTCTTATCAAGGCACATATTCTTATGGATGATGACACTGTAAGAAAATTGGAACAAAGTTAGAGCTTTAAATGCTGAACCTGTGAAGTTTATATAAAGATTTGCTGAGACAGAAGAAGAATGTGTCTTTAAAGACGTAGATAAATACAGTATGTGTGTGTAAAACGAGTTGTGACTGTCACACTCTTCGGTACAGTGAGTTCAAGAGATCAGTCCCACTTAGTGACCTTCCACCAATGTGATATTCTGCACGTGGACACATGAAAAGAGTGCTCTACTTGACCAGAAGATGTGTAAATGTTTTGGATCATGCATATGTAGAGAAAGATCTGTGAATTATGTTGGGAATATATTGATGGGGTGTTAAAACCCACACAATTTCTAAAGTCTCTACCTACAGAACTTACAAATACATGTACTTGCAAAACCTGTGCTATAAAAAGATTTCCCTGTCGATATGCTCTTCTCAAATATTCATCCTTCTGAAAATGTACCACAAGCGATTGCCAGAACAGGAGTAATAAACATTATTTTTTTCATATTCAGATCATAAATATTGTTTGGTGTATATATGAAAGGATCAAAAACCATTATTAAATGTTTCTTCTTCCTCTATTATAGCTGGCATTTTGGAAAATGGTGGAGGGTTGCACTAAAGAGTTATTTTCGGACTCTACAAAACTACTTGACCTCAATCACCTATGATTTCACACCAAAATGGAGTATATTTGTCTCATGGTTCCTGAGATATTACATCAATATTGCAACACATCAGCCATCTGTAAAAATATCCTCCAGGAAATAATCATCTCAGATCAGCAATGTCTACCCAAGCTAAATTGCTTATCTAATGATGCAAAAACACAAATCAAAAATGAAAATCTCTAGACAGCATTTTTTTAAATAAATCATATCAGGGGGCCGGGATTAAGCTCCGCAGCTCATACCCTGTGTAAATGTTTTGACTTCCAGAAGCTACAGGGGTCATCTGTTCAGCTGTGTTGGCACCATTTGAGGAAGGACATTTACTCTCTTATCACCCGTGTCTCAGGCAGAAGGAGTTGTAATCTGCCCGGTAGCTACTGGGATATCATCTAGCTCTGGAAGGTCTTCATCTCCTTCTTCTGTATATTGGCACGGGAAGTGCTTAAACTGGGAGACGTTTCAAGTCACTTCCTTTCTTCTTCACTGGGCAGTCACTTTTGTGCCATGAAGGTGTATTAGCGTTCACAGGTGGCATTCAAATGGCAGTCAGAACTTGCTGCCCTGTAATATGTCTTTTACCAGCACTAAGTACCCAACTTAGAGGTCTGGCACATTTGTGTCTTCTGGCACAGGCAATAGCAACCCACCTCTTGTCCAGTGCGCGTTGATCATTAATGTGATTGGGAATCCATTGAGGATGGTGTGGGATGGAATCTGGCACCACTTTCCCCATCATGAGGTGTCCTGCAGCTTGTCTGGTAGTGGAGTGGACTGTTCAACAATATTCACACAGGAATGAATACATAGCCCTCTCATAAGGTTGTTGATGGGCATACACAATTCTTATAGTCTTGTTTAAAGTCCTCACAAAATGTACTCCTTCCCATTGGCCTGAAGGGAGCAAAAGGTGATTTTACTATGGATGATGTTCACCACCTACAGGTATTTGGCCACTTCATGTCCTTCAAATGGAGGCCTGTTATCTTTCCTTAGTTCCTTGAGTATTCTGTTTGTGGCAAGGATCTTTTCCAGTTTAGACAGCATCACTTTGTTGACTCCTTGGGTGGATATAATCTCCACCTTTGGATATTTGGAATAGTCATTAATGAATACCATGGCATACCTCCCATCTGGTAGTCTCTCAAATTCTAGACTTGCGCACACCCAGGGTTATTGGAGTTCTTTCTCAGTGATCACTGGTGATGGGAGATCTGGCCACCTGTTGAATTGTCACCATGGACTGGACAGGTGAAAGGACCTCGATCAAAGGTTCATGAGCAGTGTTAACCCAAAACTCCAACCCACACAAAAACATCTGGAAGTACTCTATGCTCCTTGCTGCAGCCAACATCGTATGCTCCATCTCTGAGTAATTATGTTCACTGTCAGTCAAAGAGCGTGAAGTTGATACCACAGTGTGCTCCACCCCATCATGAGATTGAGACACAATGACACCCACACCATACGCGCTGGCATCCACGGTCAGGATTGTCAGAAGTCGAGTGTCAAACAGGTTCAAGTTACCCATCTCACGTATCTTTTTTCAAAACCTGTGAAATGATTCCTGTTGTCGCTCATTCCACACAAAGCACCACTCTTTCCTCAATAAGTGTCTGAACTCCTCAGTCTTCTCAGCAAAATTAGTTCCAAACACATTGTTCTTTATATGTGTAAGAGCTGATTGAATAGCCTTAAGAAAATCCTCTTTGGGTTTCACACCTTCCCCCCAGATCGTATTGCCAAGGTAACTGATCATCTCCACCAAGAACTGGCTGTTCTCCCTCCTCAGATTCAAGTCCCTTCCCCACAGTCTGCCCAACACAAACCTCAAGGTATCATTGTGCTCTTGAACAGTCTTTCCAAATGCTAAGATGTATTTTTGGAAGTAGATGGCATTCGTAATGCCCTTGAATACTTCTGATATCATGTGTTGGAAGATGCCTGCAGTTGAAGATAACTCAAAAGATAACCTTGTGAACTAAAGGTGTCTTCCATCTCAATGAATGCTGTCAATTCCTTTGAATCTTCATGCAAGCAAATCTTGTGGTAGGCACCTTAAAGTCAACTTTGGAAATAACTTCCCACCACTGAGCAGCAGGAGGAGTTCATTGATGTTTGATAAGGGGAACATATCTGTAACAATGTTCTTATTGAGGCTCCTAAGATCTATAAAAAACCTAAATTTTCCATCACTCTTTTCAGTGATCATAACAGGTGCAGACTGGCTGGTGGCCTTTACTGGTTCAATAATGCCTTTATTAATCACGCCATTGATCATACTCTTCACTCCAGACTTTACAACCACAGACACTCTCCTTAACGTGTGCTTCACAGGCACTCCCCCTCCTTCAATATAAGCGTATGTACATATCTCTTCAATTTTCCCAAGCTGTTCTCAAATACATCTGCCATCTCACACAACACAACTTCCACATCTACTTCTCCTATAACCTGGTTGGGAGCATGTGGGTCATTAACGGTATGGAGATCACATTGATGTACCCATCCCAATATTGGTGTGCCATTCTCTGCTTTGCACACCTTCCCTTCAATGTTCCTGTTCACAAATTTGATCTCATTCTAGAAACACCAGAACACATCAATTCATTCCCCATGGTATCATCTAAGATTTATATCTTTTGGTGATAGGGGTACAGAAGCCCCTTCACCTCTCATACATACTTCCCACAAACACCTCAGCACATCGATCCTCGGTCTGGCAAAAATGCAGGAGGAATAACTATCGAAGAAGAAGTGTTTCCTGAACCTGAAGCTCCAGTAACCTCCTCACATTCACTACAAACTCTTAAGAAGTGAAAGTGCAAAGATGTCAATAAGCACAAAGTACACTGACAATAAGAGTTTTATCTGCGTTCTGAAATTCCACCAATGAGCATGAATCACAGCGTGTAGAGGGCGCACCTGAGCACTTTCCTCTAAAGAACATGTGACTCAGGCAGAACGAGAGGCAATCTCAGATCATGATGCAGACACTGTTCATGGTGAGCATAAAAAGTTTAAATGCAGTCATAATACTCACGCTCTTCTCAGTGCTTCACAGACACGTGAGCTCTGTTCATAAAGGGCTTCCGGCGTGCATATCTTCTAACCACTTAAGTAATTCGTGCTACAGGCACTCAAGTGCTGACTCCACCTGTTTGCAGTACTTCAATATTTTGTAAAATTCTTCTAGGCACACCTACTTGGGCACATTCCTTTCAGAGACACCCTCCTCATTTGTTGTCACACATGTTTATTTTGGATGTGCTGAAGCACCCCAGCTCCCCTACTGCAAGCATCTATGAGTGGAAGAATCCACATTTTTGGTCCAGTTGTGATATGCAGGTGTATGCCCCCCCAGGCTGATTCATGTCCCAGTACGCAACTGCTTGCACTATTGATGTAACTATAGAGTCTTGGTGGTACTAGCATTGGCAATGTCCTGCCTTATTCCTGTTTCTGACCCATTGCAAATGAAGTAATGTTGATGGGTGGGTTTGCAGCATCATTATGTGACGTACATGCAAAAAACATTGTCAGCATGCTAACTTATAGATGTTAATTAAGTGCTAATTAAAAGTGCAAGTCTAAATTCTGATCCCTGTGCAAACACGTATTTGCACATGAATCTGAATCATGAGTTGTGTGATAATTATCACACCTTTGCAGTTTTCTCCTAATAAATTCCAGTCAAAGTGTATCAATAAAAAGGCCCATCAGAAAGGTAAAACCTGTTTAATTTGGCACTTTAAATACCCATTCCACAAGTTATACCTTATTTGCAAGTAAAAACGCCATAATAGAAGCTGTTTACCACGTGTGATACAGACCACACTCCAGAGTAATGGTATTTTCCAAATGTGGTAATCGCCTCCTAAATTCTGCCTAACTTGTAATGATGACCATAGCTTGAGCATGACTACTAACCCCTAATTTTGCACTGGGCATTCATGTCCCCACAGGGACAGCAGGCATGCAAGGCCTCAAAGACAAATCAAAGGCACTTAGAAGTTTGCAGACCGTAATTTGGAGTCATGCATGTCATCCCTGGCTTCTTGTTGGATATTTATTTTGCTGACAATATTAAGTCCCCGATAGCATACAAAGAAGGAAAATTAAAAAACAGAATAGCTAGTTGTTAGATCTGTCACCCTTGGAGTGGTCTTACTCCAAACATTTTGCCTTCACCTCTCCTGTTTTTTCTGAATTTTGTTTTTGTTGCATTAGAACTCTGTGCACTTTACCCCTGCTAACCAGTGCTAAAGTGTTTGTCCTCCTTCCCTCAAGTATTGGCTTACACACAATGGATATATTTAAAGTACTTATAAGATCCTAGTGTATGGTACTGTGTGTACAAAGAGCCTGTAAATTAAATGCTGCTAGTGAGCCTGCAGCGCTCATTATGCCATCCACTTATGATGACCTCTAAAACATGTCTCAGGCCTGCCACTGCAGACTATGTGATGTTTTAAGCTGCCATTTTGACATGGCAAGATAGACCTTTTGCAAGGCTTAAACCTTCCTTTCTAATAGATATAGGTGTTCTGTAAAGCAGGCCCTAACGGCCCATAGGAGAGGGTGCATTGTATTGAGAAATCCTGTTCTTACGTTTTATATGTCCTGGTGTAACAATTCACAAATTCTTACCTTACTGCTGTAAGGCCTATATCTCCCACGATATAATATTGGGTTACTTTTTTACATTTAAGAACGCAACCTTACGATTATTCTTTGTCCATTTCTAGTACAATAGCAAAAAGGTGACGGGGAAAAGAAGTTAATGAAAATATTGATATCCCCACCCTTACAATGCCCTGTGGGAACCCATGGCTTACCTATGCCACATGATGCATAGACATGATCCCCCTTGTCCACCATGATGTAGAGCAGGCATCGCTTGTGACACTAGTGTTCTTCACACATATGGAATGCTTGGGAAATCATGCAGGAAAGTGTAGGGTCGCGCAATGAGCACGGCGGGCATGGTGGGCCTCACCACACAAAACGGAGGATGATTAAAAGGGCTTAAGTTTTCTCAGACGTGCGAATAAACAGCAGACACAGTTGGCCTCACCGTGCCACAATGGGGGCAGCCATGCAGAATGCCATACCAACAACTGAAATAGAAGGGCGTTTCAAGTAAGACTTGCAGTCATCAATCATGCTCCTTCCTGGAGTGTGCGTGGTCACTCTCGACAGAAGGGTGTGCTGGATCAATACATAGCCTCAAAGGGAAATCCCTTGTGTATGATGCCCTGACAGAGAAATGTGGGCACCTCACAGATGAGGCAAGTAGCGCAGGATGCGGGCTTGGAATACTCTCAATGGGAATGTTACAATGTAGCCCAATCAAAAATGAACCCAGATACGCACAGGCACTTGAAAATACAAATATTAGAAAAAGATAGAAAGCTGGGACATAATACATTGAAGAATGTGGGCTAATAAATTATACCATACCACTATACCATAACCCATATCCAGAAACAGAAAATAAGCCGGCCAAGGGGTGAAAGCTGACCCTCTGCATGTGTAAACAAGATATCGATATTTGTGGAGATAGGACGAGGAAGAAGAGACCCAAACTGCTCTTGATGGAGGAGAATGAAAGCAAGCAGGCATGAAGATGTTCAGAAGTACGGCGTTCTGCATGGCTGTCCCCATTGTGGTGCAGTGAGGCCAACTGAGTCTGCCATTTCTTTGCGCAACCGAGCGCACTTCAGCCCATTTAATCATCCCTTGTTTTGTGCGGTGAGGCCTACCATGCCCACTGTGTTTGTTGTACGACCATATGCTTTCCTGCATGATTTCCCTAACATTCCTTATCTGTGACTAACACCAGGGTCACGAGCTAAGCTGCATTTATGTATTTATAAACCTTTAGTTTTCACTTTGGACAGAGTATGGCCACTAACTTGTTATTCGAATTGGCTATCTATGTTTTGTTTACTTACAATACCAATCTACCCTTGTAAGAAGAATCTATGTGATTGCATGGTTGGTGTTGTGCACATGGGTTTTTGACTTTTGATTACGTGCGTGTTCTTTCATTTTCTCTCTCCGTTGGTCTCTGTATTCTCTATTCCTTATTTTCATTTTCATTTGCATGTGTCTGTTTTTTTCTTTCAGGTGTCCCCTTTTATTTGTTTTGTACTGATAAGAACTGCATTGTTTAAAGGGTCGAAACGTTGTGGACTGTGCTCAGAACAAACCGTAAAATGTGACTTGTTGAGATTGATTGGGTCTCAAGTAAGGACTTGAATAATCTTAGGTCATCCTGGCTGTTATTTGAAACTTTTTCATTTTGTAATGTGTTAATGTGGGTGTTTTTCCACTGTTGTTTTGGGGCTTTGCATAATCATATATGAATCCTGCAGAAATATAACTTTTTCATGTTGTAATGTGTTAATGTGTTATTGTGTGTGTTTTTCCACTGTTGTTTTGAGGCTTTGCATAATCATATATGAACCTTGCAGAAATACAACTTTTTCATGTTGTAATGTGTTAATGTGTGTGTTTTTCCGCTGTTGTTTTGGGGCTTTGCATAATCATATATAAACCCTGCACAAATATATTGATGTTCAGACTGACTTTAGATGTATTCCTATCATTTTTCGGATTATCTTTCTGATAATTAAGGTTGTCCTTCCCCTATTTTTTTCTACTGTTACAATAACAATATCATTGCATTTTGTTGGATACTCCTAATAGAACCACTATGCTTCAGAAAATATTGTTACAGCCCAGGCTCTTGTTAGGTATGGCTGCCTTTGCTGTACTGTTGAGACTTTTAGAAAGTTGGCATTTTCTTGCCCTAACTGTTTGTTGCCTGTTGCTACTGTCCTGGGTCACATGACTGTTATTAGCTTGGCATTTGGCTGTTGTGTAGACAATGGGGGACTAGATGTTGTCAGAATGGGACATCCAGCCAGGGTGGATAAAGCGGAGCAGCTCGCTGCCCCACTTATATTTCAAATGGCTGGCTCCAGCACACACAAAAGAACCTGCCACCAGTCTTTTGTCACCCCAGACAACTTGAAGGCTTGGCAGGGGAAGGGGAGAACTTTCCAGAACCAGATTTGGGGGTAGCCATGGTGTCACCATGAATTTGAAGATTGGTACCTGTAAAAATACTGAACCTCCTTAAACACCTATTCAGTACACTTGTGGACCTGTTGACATTTCAGAAAGACTTCCTAATTCTCCAGAGGGCTGCTCGGCTGCATGAAGCCTGCCTTATTCTCTGGTGGACTGCCCTGCTTCATGAGGCCTGCCTTGTTCCTCAGAGGGCTACTATGCTGGTACTAAAGGACTGCCCTGCTGCATGAGGTCTGGATTGTTCTACAGAAGACTTACAACTCTTTGCCGCCTTACCCAGAGAACATCCCTGCTGCTTGAGGCTTGCCCAGATCTATGAGAAGGAAGTCTGTACCTGATGTCTTCATCTCAAGCTCTCCTGAGTGATTCCAAGGGTCTGCTCACTGATCTCCTGTTCTGAGCTCTAGGGACGCAACAAACTCCAGAGGCCTCCCTGCAACAGCCCATCTGACCTGCCGCACTCGACCTGCCTGATTTCTGTTGTCCTCTGCTGGAGTAAGTCCATGATTCCCAAGATGTGCCTCTCCAGGCCCTAGAACCTTAGCTGACATTAGAGAGTACTCCTTCCAGCTTAACCAAAGGTTTCTCCAAATTCAATATGACGCAACATGAATCCCAGCAAAGCCTTGCCGCACAGAGGAAAGCTTCATCTGAATCAATGCTAAGTGGAGTGATACAAAGCCTCGGGCCACAGATGCAAGCATCATCTGAACCGACACTGAGTGACATATGCCCTGCAAATCCTCACTGCACAGCTGGAGGCTTCATCAAAAATTACACAGAGGAATACATAGCCCCACAAAGCCTTTCTGCATAGATTTATTGTTACTGATGTCCAATGATGCAATGCCTTGCAAAGCAAAACCATGCAGACCTCACACCAAAGACATAGGCCCTCATTTTGACCCTGGCTATGAGTGATAAAGTGGCGGTAATACCGCCAACAGGCTGGCGGTAAGTACTGCCTAATTATGACCATGGTGGTGATAACTCCCAGACAGCCAATGAACCACACCAACCACCAGGGTGAAAACAACACTCACCACAGTGGTAGCCACCAACGGCCAGGTGGAAGACAATGTACCACCCCCCATATTAAGACACATCACTCTGCCACCTTTTTGGGGAGGTACCAACATCATCAAAACCCTGGCAGAAACACATCACTGAAGAGAAAGGACTCACCATCAGAGACAAAGGGAAGAACAGCGCTGCCATGGAACCCGAACTGCAAGTCTTTCTGATGATCTTCTATGTAATGCTCCACCTGGAACACCGACACCAACGAAGATGACAAAGGTGAGTACAGCCACCTATCACACATGGGAGGGTGGGAAGAAAACAAGAGTGACACACAAACACACGACACACACCACACACACGTCCAGCTGTACACGAAAAACAATTTGTCCCCGAAAAACGGCAGAATAATGCAGGGACAACAGGAATGAACAAAAGTGATTGTAATCAGATCAACTTCAAAGTAACTAATTTGATTTGTCAATAAAACAGATATGTACACATGTACATAAAGGGACACTGCCCAGTCCAATGTTCAAAGGGCCCACATTGCTATAGGGCACAGTCTAAGGCCCAACTTAAATCCTGACCACATCCAGATAGTACACTGCAGGGGTATCAGTTTGCAAATAGGCAGGCACCTCAGAGGGAAGAGGGGGGCACATCAGCCGAATGTGGGAATAAGCTCCATGCCCATTGTTCTGTCCTGTGGAGTGCAAGGCCACAGTCTCTCAGGTGGTTGATTTGCCTACTGGTTCTGGAGGGGGTTCCATGTCCACATCTCTCTGCTGGGGAGTGCAAGGCCACAGTCTTTCAGGTGGGTGGCTTTCCCACTGGTTCTGGAGGGGGCAACTTGCCCATTGCTCTGTCCTGGGGAGTCCAAGGCCACAGTCTCTGGAGTGGGTGACTTTCCCCACTGGATCTGGAGGGGCAACTTGCCCAATGCTATGTCTTGGGGAGTGCAAGGCCACGGTCTCTGGAGTGGGTGACTACCCCACTGGATCTTGAGGGGGCAACTCGTACAGCAGCCCCTGGAGTGTGGTCTACATGGCGTCCGCTGGCCGTGACGGCTGCAGTGTGGTGGTAGATGGAGGAGCCTCCTGGGCAACCTCTGTACTTTCTGATGGCTACAGTGTGGTAGTGGATGGAGGAGCCTCCTGGGCAGGCTCTGCACTTTATGATGGCTGCAGTGTGGCGGTGGATGGAGGAGCCTCCTGGGTCACTTCTGCACTTTCTGATGGCTGCAATTCAACAGCTGGCAGTGGGAGCCCCGTGACAACTGGTGGTGGTGGAGGTGTCACCCTGACAGCCTCTGCTGGATTATAGGGCTTTGTCTCCCTCAGTACATGGGGTGTGGATCCCTTACCCTTCCTGGCAGGGGTGGATGGGCTCTTCCCCTTCCTGCCTGGTGGTGCAGGCTCCTTCCCCTTTCTACCTGGTGGTGCAGGTTCCATCCCCTTCTTGCCTGCTAGTGCAGGCTCCTTCCCCTTCTTGCCTGGTGGTGCAGGCTCCTTCCCCTTCTTGCCTGGTGATGCAGGCTGCTTCCCCTTCTTCAATGGAGGTGTGGTATCCTTACCCCCACGAGTAGGTGGTGCTACCACTGTCCCCATGAACTGTTTGGCTGAGGTGCTGGGCTGTGTCCTTGGTACCCTGCTCATATGTGCAGGAAGGGGGGGGGGGTAGGGAAGAGGTCAAGTTGGGAAAGGAAAAGCTTTTTAGGGATGTTGGGGTGGGAAGAGGGAGGAGTATTGGAAGTGGAGGTTGAAGGAGTTGTTGTTGGAGGTGTATGCCTGCTGTATTTGGGTGAAGGTACATGGACTGCATGCTGATGTGAGGTGGATGGCTGTTGGGTGTGTGAGTGCTTGCGTTTGTGTCCTTTAGGGGGGACAAAGAGGGTGGGGGAGGACAGAGGGGACATGTGCATGGTTGTTGTGGAGGTGTCTGCCAGTGAGGTGTGTGTTCTGCTTGGAGTGGTGATGCTGATAGTGGATGTTGATGTAGTGCATGCAGGAGTGATTGTGGACATGACTGAGAGGGAGGTGGTGGAGGAGGAGGAGGTGGAGACAGTGAAGGCAGTGGATGTTGTCATGTCTGAAACTGTATGGTGTTTGCACGAGTGTTTGTGGGATGAAATGTGGTGCCTGTGTTTGCCTGTGCCACTCTTGGGTGTTGTCTTGTGTGCATGCTCGTCTTTATGTGTGCCTGTGCGGGTTGACGTTGAGGAGAATGGGACTGGGAATTGGAAGTTGGAGGGGGGGACGGTAGAAACAGGGACAATAGCTGCCATCAGAGAGGAGGCCAGAGCCTGAATCGATCTCTGTTGGGCTGCCAATCCACTGTGAATGCCTTCCAGAAATGCATTGCATTGCTACATCTGGGATGCCAGTCCCTGGGTGACATTTACAATGGTTGACTGCCCTGCAGAGATGGATCTTAGGAGGTCAATAGCCTTCTCACTCAGGGCAGCAGGGCTCACTAGGGCAGGGCCTGAGGTGCCTGAGGTGCCTGGGGCGAAGGAGATGCCCACCCTCCAGGGTGAGCGGGCATGGGAAACTCGCTGAGGGGCTGATGTGAGGGCGGTTCTGGTACGGGGTGGCGGGGTGGCGGCTGTAACTGCAGCTGGGGTGGTCACAGAGGTGTCCACCACCACCTGGGAGCTCCCATCGAAGGAGGTATCTGAGCCTGTGTTGTCTCCTCCAGCCTCTGCCATGGTGTTCCCCTCGCCCTCCTTCCCACTGATTCCCTCGGCGTCGGTGGACTCTGCCTCCTGGGTCATGCAGGATGCAACTCCCTCTGTCACTGGTGCCCCTGCTCCTCCACCAGATGATGCTAATGCACACAAGGATAGGATGACAAAACAAGAAAGGGGGGAAGAGAGACAAAGGATACACTTGGTCAATGACTGCACCAACACCACAGTTGGCATTCACATGACAGTCACATACAGGTACCTGGCTTAAGCACTATGCATTACACTACCAGTGATATGGCTAGTCACTAAGGCAAGATGAGGGCCACACCCCACTAACTGCAGCACTCCTGGGACCCACGATGCCCTGGCTGAAATAGACTGTTAACAAGCTAGTTTACCTGTATTTGCCATACACCCATTACCCTTCAGATGACTCATGCTGCAGTGTCTGGTCTGGTTTTAGGGTCACCCACTACACACATCCACAACCCGGATACCACCCTACCAGCAAAAGTATGTATTGCTAACCTCTGTACTCACCCCCTTGTGGCTGCTATGATGCCTTCAAGCACCCATCCAGCTCAGGGTAGGTCACCACCTGTATACGGGCCATCAGGTGGGTCAGGGTTCGATGGGCACCCCTTCCTGATTGGGAGGCCATCCCCAGCTGGGCCTCCGCAGTCTTCCATGCCCAGCATCTCAGGTCCTCCCACCGTTTCCGACAGTGGGTGCTCCACCTGCCATAGACCCCCAGCATCCGCACGTCCTTGGCAATGGCACGCTATAATCCCTTGTTTTGATGGGCGCTGACCTGCAGAGGGATTACAGACAGGAGAACCCCATTAAACAAACAGACCAGCCTGTCACACAAATGGCCCAACATGCCCATTTCCATCACCATTGGCACACACATAGGCCAGCACAGAACATGTACACCGCCAACAGACAATTCCCCACACCCACCACCAACCCTTACACAATGCTTTTACACTCATCTCCATGCATCCTTGCCACATGCATCGTGGCCAAAGTGTACTCACCTGTTGGTCTGGAGGCCCATACAGCTGTCCGTCCTGGGTAAGACCCCATCCACCAGTTGCTCCAACTCCTCCGAAGTGAAGGCAGTGGCCCTTTCCCAGGTCACACGGGCCATGGTATGTTCCAGGCACAGGTCACAGCAGCACATGCAGTGTAGGTCTTCTCCTGTTGAAGGTCAGGAAACAAGTGAGGATTGAGAAAGTAAATGGCAGTCACGTTCGCTGCAGTTTACACCGTCACCACCGGCGTAGATACCCATTGGCCACTGTACTCCATAGAGCCCCATATTATCCAATGAGGATTCGCACGGTGGTGCAAGACTGCCTTCCGCCTCCACGCCAAACGTCGGCAGAGTTACTTCACTTCCACCAGTCCCTACATACAGGACAGTCGGTCTCCATTTTTATTTTGGGGGGGGCCAGGAATATCGACAATTACTGCATCACAGATTTGATTGGCACATACTTTGCCATTAACACTGTCCCAATACATAAGTGCACCATGTGGACTGCTTTTGTGGTTTTGTTGTTCAAATTGTGACAGCCTACTCACTCTTGTGTCCCTTAGATACCTTCCACTGCAGATGAATAGGTGGTGGAGACATACCCCTATGTACAGACCCCTTGTGGACTTAGCTACACTGGAGGACAGGCACATTATACTCACCTATCGACTGCACAGGGCCACAATCACAGAGCTGTGTGCCCAGTTGGAGCCAGACATGATCTCATCTATCCGGCATCTGACTGGGATCCCCCCCCTCTTGTGTAAGTGCTATCAGTGCTCCATTTCCTGGCAACAGGTTCTACAAAAGAGATAGTGGGCTTGGCAGCAGGAATGTCACAGCCAATGTTCTCAATCGTGCTGGCAAGAGTGTTTTCTGCCCTGATAAAGCAAATGCAAAAACAACAGAAGATGGATGGAGTGCAGAGCAAATCAAACATTCACCCCCAGTCACAGATCTGGGCTTAATCCATACGTTTTTTTGCTTGCCATGCCATTTCAGCTTGGACCCAGCCATACGCAAATCAGTCTTGACCCTGTTACCCATGAAAATAGTCCAGACCGAACTGCCAGGACAGATCCTTCTTGGACCAGAAAAAAAGGATCCTAGGACCGGTTTCAGGGTATCACCCTTCATCAACCAGGCTAGCTTGAATTTGGTGGCATAGCAAGCACGGGACCAACGTCTGGGCATACACTTCCCACTTGGGGCGACAAATGCAAAAACAACAGATGATGAACGGAATGCAGAGCAAATCAAACATTCACCCCCAGTCACAGATCTGGGTTTAATCCATCAGTTGTTTTGCTTGCCATGCCATTCCAGTTTGGACCCAGCCATATGCAAATCAGTCTTGACCCTGTTCCCCATGGGAACAGTCAGGCCCAAACTGCCAGGCCATGTCCATCTTGGATCAGAAAAAAACACCCTAGGACCAGTTTTAGGTTATCACCCTTCATTAGCCAGACTAGTTTGAATCTGGTGGCATAGCAAGCACGGGACCCACGTCTGGGCATACCCTTCCCACTTGGGGAAACAAATGCAAAAACAACAGATGATGAACGGAATGCAGAGCAAATCAAACATTCACCCCCAGTCACAGATCTGGGTTTAATCCATCAGTTGTTTTGCTTGCCATGCCATTCCAGTTTGCACCCAGCCATATGCAAATCAGTCTTGACCCTGTTCCCCATGGGAACAGTCCAGCCCAAACTGCCATGCCATGCCCATCTTGGACCAGAAAAATCATCCTAGGACCAGTTTCAGGTTATCACCCTTCATCAGCCAGACTAGTTTGAATCTGGTGGCATAGCAAGCACGGGACCCACTTCTGGGCATACCATTCCCACTTGAGGCGACAAATGCAAAAACAACAGATGATGAACGGAATGCAGAGCAAATCAAACATTCACCCCCATTCACAGATCTGGGTTTAATCCATCCGTTTTTTTGCTTGCCATGCTATTCCAGCTTGGGCCCAGCCATATGCAAATCAGTCATGACCCCATTCCCCATGGGAACAGTCCAGCCCGAACTGCCAGGCCAGGTCCTCCTTCGACCAGAAAAAAACATCCTAGGACTGGTTTCAAGGTATCACCCTTCATCAGCCAGACTAGTTTGAATCTGGTGGCATAGCAAGCACGGGACCCACGTCTGGGCATACCCTTCCCACTTGGGGCGGCAAAAACAACAGATGATGGACGGCATGCAGAGCAAATCAAACATTCACCATCAGTCACAGATCTGGGTTTAATCCATCAGTTTTTTTGCTTGCCATGCTTTCCAGTTTGGACCCAGCCATATGCAAATCAGTCTTGACCCTATTCTCCATGGGAACAGTCCAGCCCGAACTGCCAGGCCAGGTCCTCCTTGGACCAGAAAAAAGCATCCTAGGACCAGCTGGCTGTTGAAAGATGAAACCCTGAAACCGGTCCCAGGATGCTTGTTTCCGGTCCAAGGATGACCAAGTTCTGGATTTAAACAATGGATTAAACCCAGATCTGTGATTAGGGGTGAATGTTTGATTGGTTCCACATTCTGTCCATCATTTGTGTTTTGCTTTGCTTTTGCTGCCATAAGTGCGGCGGGTATGCCCAGACGTGGGTCCCGGGCTCACTATACCACTGGATTCAGCTAGCCTGGCAGATGAAGGGTGAAACCCTGAAACTGTTCCCAGAGGCTTGTTTCCGGTCCAGGGAGGACATGGCCTGTCAGTTTGGGCTGGACTGTTCCCATGAGGAACAGGGTCAAGACTGATTTGCATATGGCTGGGTCTAAACTGGGGTGGCATGATGAGCAAAAGAACGATGGATTAAACCCAGATCTGTCACTGGGGGTGAATGTTACGTTATGTTACACCATTTGTAGAGCGCATCACTGCCGTAGGGATTCCCAGCGCTAACGGACAATGACCAGGGGTCAGCATTACAACCGCCGGATCTAAAACAACCACGTTTTCAGTGCCTTACGAAAATTGTATTCTTGACTCATCAGCCGCAAGCTAAGAGGAAGGGAGTTCAACAACTTAGCTCCAAGAAATGCCATTATGGCACCATCCCATCTAGCTTTTTTTACTTTGGGTAGGGTAGCCAGGGCTGTTGAGGCGGATCTAAGATCTCTATTTGTGTCAACACCAGAGCAGTATGCGCTCTATTGGCGACAAAAATGCAAAAACTCAGCACTCTCAAAACAACGTAATTTATGCATTGTGCTGATATGTTGTGGCTTAACCTTTTGCATTGCAGAGTTCAATCCTGAAAAATATTTTTAATATGCTTACAAATACTGTTCCTTTGCAATGTATTGTTGCAGGTTTTCAGAGTGTGTTAAGGTTTGGCCCCTTTCCAGGGCCTACCAAAGACTTTCCCAGAAACATGCCTGGGCGTGGTTCTGGGCTGGGCCAAGACTCTATAAAAGAGAGCCAGCCCAACTCCCAGTGCTCACTATTCAGAGGTCCCAGTGCAGGGCAGCAGCTTCTTACTGAGCTCCTGTCCCGGCAGCCTATTTGGCTCTTCCAGTCTTCTGCCTTTCATCCTTCATTGGTGATCATTGTTCCAGGCGGTAAGACGGTGGTTGGACTGTTCCGACACCGTTATTGAGAATTTTCATATTCTTGGTTTAATTCTTAAATGAGTAACAGATTACTTGCGCGCTACCATTTCTTGACATTTATATGGTAGTTTACAAATAGGCAAGACTCGTAATTTGTTTCATAAAGGTTTGACTTTGTTATTCATTGCGTGCTACCATTTCTTGACATTGGCATGGTGGCTTAAGAATCGTCAAAATGCGCGATTCGTTTTATGGTGTTTAAACATTGTTGTCCATTGCGCGCTACTATTTCTTGACATTTACATGATGTTTTACAAATTGGCAAGATGCGCAACTCGTTTCATGAGGATTTAACTTTGTTGTTCATTGTGCGCTACCATTTCTTGACATTTACATGGTGGCTTAAAAATCGGCAAAAGAAGCGCGATTCGTTTAATTGAACTTTGATCTTGTTATTTATTGTGACCTGTTATTTCTTGACATTTACATTGTGTTTTACGAATCGGCAAGACACGCGATTGGATTAATGATGATTTGACTTTGATATTCATTGTGTGCTATCATTTCTTGGTATTTTACATGGTGACACTCAAATCGGCAAGACGCACGATTCTCTCCTTGAGTTTCTTTCATGTTGTTTATTGTATGCCACTATTCAAAGATATTTATTATGTAATATTCGAGTTGACAAGTTATGTGATTTGTTTCCTGAATCCATATTGTGTTATTCATGGTGCACAATCCTTTTATGGTGTTTACTATATATATATATATATATATATATATATATATATATATATGCAATATTCACAATTTGTGTTGAAACATTTTAAGAGTACACAGAAGGCCAGAGTTTCTAGATGCAATATTGTATGGTCCTAGTATACATTCTCAAAACAGGATTTATATGACTGGTTTAACATTTAGTCAGAATGTTTTTTCTGATTGTCATGTAAAGGAAAGTACTTGAATAAGAAAGTTTTCATTTAATTCATCTTGATTCCCTTACAGGTATCCAGCCATCTTGAAACTTGGGCGGTCATTCCAACATCGGCGGTAAAAGCCTCTTACCGCTGTCAGAAGACCGCCACCATACCGCCGCGGCCTCGGTAAACCGCCACAGTCATTCTGACCCACAACAGGCAAACCGCCAAAATACAGACATTCACAAAAGTCCGCCACACCAAAGGTCAGAGAGAAACTGGCGATGACCAAACCTCCACCGTCACGCCAACAGAAATACGCCCACACTATCACGACACACGAATCCACGCAGCGGTCTTTCAACCGCGGTATTCCATTGGCGGTACACACCGCCGCGCTCAAAATACACACACTCTTACTAAACACAGCCACATTGGACAATTTGAAATACACACACATGAGACACATACACACACCACACCCACACACCCAATTAAATATAAAACACACACCCACATCACCCACAAACCTCCACTCCTAGAGAATCTGTACCACGCACTGAGAATTAGATATCCGAGCACCCAGACGCGCATATTACATTCACCCAGCAATATTACCACGCACTTCACACAACACACCAATACACATCAGTACACTTAGCACTACACAATCCACCCCACACATTCCCAACACCACCCCATGGCACCGCAAAGACACCCCAGGTTTTCTGAGGATGAACTCAGGGTCATGGTGGAGGAAATCGCACGGGTAGAGCCACAGCTCTTCGGAACACAGGTGCAGCACACCTCCATTGCCAGGAAGATGGAGCTATGGAGCAGAATAGTCGACAGGGTCAACGCTGTGGGACAGCACCCAAGAAATAGGGACGACATCAGGAAGCGGTGGAACGACCTACGGGGGAAGGTGCGTTCAATGGTATCCAGGCACAACATCGCGGTTCAGCGGACTGGCGGCGGTCCACCACCTCCTCCCCCAGAATTTACAACATGGGAGGAGCAGGTCTTGGCGATCCTGCACCCTGAGGGCCTCGGCGGAGTATCTGGAGGAATGGACTCTGGTAAGTCTCATCTTCACTACCTCCCCTACCCCACCAGCATGCCAACTCATACCCCCACCCACACCCTCCCCCATCACACCTACTCCTTGCAAATGTCTCACCATCACAACCCACTCATCCCAACCGCAAGCCCTGCATGCGACCACAAAGCATGGACACCCATCACCAAAGCATGCCCACTGCACATCCCCATCCCCCCCCAAACCACCATCACAAAAGCCCCCACACAGGAATGCAAGTACTGGGGTACACGGGCACCCACCCATTGCATGCTATGGCACACACAGATGCAATAACCATCCCTTTATACCCCTGCAGGACCCGAACGCCACGTCACCGCGCAGGAGGGTCCACAAATGTCCACTCCACCCCCAGAAGAGGCCCACAGTGATGACAGCACCCATCGGGAACCTCGGGACAGTCGGTTCCCTCAGACAGCCACAGGCCACAGCAGACCTTCCCCCCTCTTGGAACACCAGCACAGCACCCCCCCCAGCGGGCCCATACCTCTGTCCCCAGGACACGTCAATCAGCGGTGTGTCCACCACTACAGGGCACCCAGGTTAACCCACCACCCCAACAACAACAGGGACCTGGGGGCAGTGGTAGTGGGCACACGGTCCAGAGGACAGAGGCCCAGGGAAACAGGGGAACTGGGAGGGCTGCTGTGCGACAGGGGGGGGGACAGGCCCAGGGAACCCACTCTCCACGAGGCCCTATCCTCCATCATGGGAGCCTACCATCATTCCCAGGAGACGATGGCGACGGTACTGGCCAGGTTTCAGGAGATCCAGCTCCTGCAGGAGGAACAGTATGTGGGGTTCAGGGAGGAACTAAGAACCATCAGTTCCTCCCTGGGCACCATTGTAGGGTCTCTGAATCTGATAGTCACCACATTGCGGGACACTGTGGCACCACAAAGGGCCCCTGACACTAGCATGGACCAAGAACTGCCTACCACCTCTGCCGGCGCTATTGGACAGGAGGCCCCGCCACAGGACCAACAGGCCACCAGCACCCCACCCCCTGCAGAAGGGGAACCACCCCGCAAGCGGCCCTGAGATCCAGGAAGAAGACAGAGTAAGATGCCAAGACCCCCGCCAGGAAAGGATACCTCCCTGATTGTCATCCCACTGTCCCACATTGTCACCCTGTCCATCCTTAAACTGCCCCTGCTCCATTTTCAACAGGCATTTGGACAATGCACCTGTGATACAAATAGTCTGGACTCTGCCGTGGACAATCCTCCACCATCACCCCTCACCGATTTGCAACCACCCACCAATATAGCGCACTGTAATAAACACAGTTATTGCACAAAACAATCAGGAGTCTGGCTGTGATTTTGAACAAATGTATTAGACATTAATGTGCCAAAATGCTTATTTACATTGTGATGTCAACATACCAATGTCACACAGCTGTAGTTCATGGGGAAACAAAGTAGATGTCACGCAGTGGGGCCCACATCTCTGAAATCGGAAGGGAAAGTCATAACTCAGTTACCATACACTGGGGGAAAAGGACAGACAGTTGAGAGGTAGTAGTGTTTAAGTATATGTAATATGCCGGTGTGTATTCTTACCTGTGTGTCATTGGAAATACTGCTGTATTACTGTGTTCCCGTTGTCTATGTCGTCTTCTTCGGCTTCCTCGTCTTCACTCTCCACAGGCTCCACAGCTGCTACAACACCACCATCTGGACCATCCTCCTGCAGAAAAGGCACCTGTCGTCGCAAAGCCAGGTTGTGAAGCATACAGCAGGCCACGATGATCTGACACACCTTCTTTGGTGAGTAGAATAGGGATCCACCTGTCATATGGAGGCACCTGAACCTGGCCTTCAGGAGCCCGAAGGTCCGCTCAATCACCCTCCTAGTTCTCCCATGGGCCTCATTGTAGCGTTCCTCTGCCCTTGTCCTGGGATTCCTCACTGGGGTCAGTAGCCATGACAGGTTGGGGTAACCAGAGTCACCAATTAGCCACACACGTTGCCTCTGGAGTTGACCCATCACGTAAGGCATGCTGCTATTCCGCATGATGTACGCGTCATGCACTGAGCCAGGGAACTTGGCATTCACATGGGAGATGTACTGGTCTGCCAAACATACTATCTGCACATTCATCGAATAATAGCTCTTCCTGTTTCTGTACACCTGTTCACTCCTGTGGGGGGGAACCAAAGCCACATGGGTCCCATCAATGGCACCTATGATGTGGGCGATATGTCCAAGGGCATAGAAATCACCCTTCACTGTAGCCAAATCTCCCACCTCAGGGAAAACGATGTAGCTGCGCATGTGTTTCACCAGGGCAGACAACACTCTGGACAACACCTTGGAAAACATAGACTGGGACATCCCTGATGCTATGGCCACTGTTGTTTGAAATTACCCACTTGCAAGGAAATAGAGCGCTGACAGCACCTGCACTAGAGGGGGGATCCCTGTGGGTTGGCGGATTGGTGACATCAGGTCTGGCTCCAGCTCGGCACACAGTTCATGAATAGTGGCACGGTCAAGCCTGTATGTCAGTATGACATGTCTTTCCTCCATTGTCGACAGGTCCACCAGCGGTCTGTACAGAGGAAGATTCCGCCATCTCCTCGCATGTCCCAGCGGACGGTGCCTATGAAGGAGAACAGCGAGCACAGAGTCAATCAACCCACAGGTACGTAACCATAGCTTGCACATAACACGATTCTCACTCCAATGAATGCTTTGTATGAGTGTTGATGCAAGGCCTAGGTATGTGTGACGCAGTAAAAAGTAAACCATGTGGGCCCCTGAAATGGCGGCTGCCTGACCTGTGAAGTGCGACAATGGGATGTGAGGTAAATGCGCTGGCGTGGCACACCGTGGCGGTAGGCGGTCGAAGACCACGGCGCAAAGCAGCATTTGTTAACATTGAACCCTATGGGTCTCATGAGCCAATGACGATGTGCGCCGGCGGACCGCCATTTTCTATCTGCTTAATCACTCTATACCTGATCTTCGACAGGAGAGGACCTACACTGCAAGTGCTGCTGTGACCTCGGTCTGGAAGAGACAATAGCTCATGCGACTGGGGAAAGGGCTCCTGCTTTCACAGCTCAGGAGTTGGAGAAACTTGTGGATGGGGTCCTCCCCCAGTACGCGCTACTCTACGGTCCTCCAGACCAACAGGTTAGTACTGAGGGAGCATGCTTTATGGGCAATGCCTGTGTTGAGTGGGGTGGATGAAAGATGGTGGGGAGGGGAGCGATTGAGGCATGCATCAAATGACGGTGAGAGCATGTGCCACATGGCAAGGGTAGGGATGGGGGGCCACTCACATTGAATATGCAGAAGGTGATGACTATTTTTCTCCCCCTGTACATTTCACATAGGTCAGCGCCCACCAGAAGATCGATATTTGGCGTGCCATCGCCAAGGACGTCCGGACCCTGGGGATCCACCGCAGACGGGGCACCCACTGCCGGAAGAGATGGGAGGACATCCGCCGCTGGAGCAGGAAGACGGCAGAGGCTCAGCTGGGGATGGCCTCAAACGTGGGAGGGGTGCCAGTCGGACTTTGGCCCCCCTGATGTCCCGGATCCTGGCGGTGGCCTACCCCGATTTGGATGGGCGTGTGAGGACATCACAGCAGAAACAAGGGGGTGAGTACACTCTCATTCTGTTGACTTTGCGCGCAGTGGAAGTGTCTGGGTGGGGGAGGAGGGCTGTGGGTATCCCTAGGCCAGGGTGATTTCTGTAGGCTAGGCCCCTCCGTAAGGCATGGCCCTGTGCCCCCGCACCCCACCTCTGTAGGGTGCCTAGTACAGCTATTCATGGCCCTGTGTCATCTATGTGTGCAGATGTCGTCCATAGGCTTGTAGGCCATGTCCCACGGATTGAATAGTGGACCCCAAGTGCGCGGCGTAGTGCAGGGGACTTCTGTGTCTGTCCTGTCCGCCAACGGTGTCGCCAATGCATGCAGTCAACATGTCTTTATTTTCTCCCCCCCCCCTTTTTGTGCTCTTCCTCTTCATGTGTGCATTAGCATCATCAGGCGAAGGAGAAGTGGCATCGGAGCACGAGGGAGCTGCATCCCACATGGCCATGGAGGGCCATGCAACGGACTCCGAATTCACCAGTGGGACAGAGGGCGAGGGGAGCTCCACAGCGGGGACTCGGGCAGACATCAGTGACACCGACTCGTCCTCTGAAGGGAGCTCCCTTGTGGTGGGGGCAACATCTGTGCCCCCCGCAACAACAGGTACAGCCGCCACCCACCGCACCAGCGCCGCCCTCCCAGCAGCCCCTCAGCGTTTGGCCCGTGCCCGCTCACCCAGGAAGGTGGGCATCTCCTTCGCCCCAGGCACCTCAGGCCCTGCCCCAGTCACCCCTGCTGCCCTCAGTGAGGAGGTCATTGACCTCCTGAGGACGCTCTCTGTTGGGCAGTCTACCATTTTGAATGCCATCCAGGGTGTAGAAAGGGAGGTGCACCAGAGTAATGCATACCTGGAGGGCATTCATTCTGGTCAGGCTGCCCTTCAGCGATCGTTCCAGACTCTGGCCTCAGCACTGATGGCAGCCATTGTCCCTGTCTCTAGCCTCCCCCCTCCAACTTCCTCCACCCATACCCTATTACCTGTACCTCTGCCTATCCCAGACACACCATCAGACCAGCCTGCACACACCTCAACACCCAAGGGAAGCTCAGGCAAACATAAGCACCACACATCACACAGGCATTCACCCAAGCAACATCCACATACAGACATACCAACACCCACTGCCTCCACTGTGTCCCCCTCCTCCTCGTCTCCCTCCTCCCTCCCTGTCACGTCTCCACTCACACCTGCATGCACAACATCTTCAGCCACTACGTCCCTCAGCAGCACACACACCAAAACACCCCGCACACGTGCAGTCACCACCCCCACTGCCATTTACACGTCCCCTGTGTCCTCTCCCAGTGTGTCTGTGACCCCCTCTTCCAAGATACACAAACGCAGGCAGCCACCCACCCAACAGCCATCCACCTCACGACAGCCACCAGCCCAAGCACCTGCACCCAAAGACACCAAACTTACAACTCCTACAACCACAACCTCTTCCTCCAATCCCATACCCACTACACCTACCCGTCCCACTGCTCCTAAAATGTTTTTCCTGTCCAAACTCAACCTCTTTCCCCCAACTGCCCCACCCCGTCCATGTCATAGGACTACAGTCAGCACCTCCGCCACGACAAAACCGGCCCCTGTTATCACAGTCTGCCATGGGCTGTGGAGTGCCCCACCCTCCAGGGCAGCCAGTTCGGTACGAAGCCAAGGCACGGGCAGCCCACCCCCGGAGAAACATCCAAAGATAGGCAGTGGCCGGCGCGAGAGGGGGAAAACACCAGGGACTAAAACCCCTACCATGGCTCCGGCAGGAAGTGTGGAGACAGCTGGCACACCTCTCAAGGTGGGGAAGGGCCACAGGCGATCAGGGAAGGCTGGGAAGGCCAGCACGCCCGACAACACCGCCATCAGCCCAGCTGGCCAGGAGGGCCCCACCAGCCCCATCCCAGGTGGGCAGGAGGCCACCAACAGGCCCGGCACAGCTGCCCAGGAGGGCCCCGCCAGCCGTAGGACAGATGGGCAGGAGGGCCCCGCCAGCCACAGGACAGGTGGCAAATGACCTCCCCGCCATGGCTGGATCCGCTGAACTGGGCCCTTCATCTCAAGCACCGCTGCACTGGGCCCTTCATCTCAAGCACCGCTGAACTGGGCACCGCCGTCTCAAGCACCGCTGCACTGGGCTCTTCATCTCAAGTACCGCTGCACTGGGCCCTTCATCTCAAGCACCGCTGAACTGGGCACCGCCGTCTCAAGCACCGCTGAACTGGGCCCTTCATCTCAAGCACCGCTGAACTGGGCCCTTCATCTCAAGCACCGCTGCACTGGGCCCTTCATCTCAAGCACCGCTGAACTGGGCACCACCGTCTCAAGCACCGCTGAACTGGGCCCTTCATCTCAAGCACCGCTGAACTGAGCCCTTCATCTCAAGCACCGCTGAACTGGGCACCGCCGTCTCAAGCACCGCTGCACTGGGCCCTTCATCTCAAGCACCGCTGAACTGGGCCCTTCATCTCAAGCACCGCTGCACTGGGCCCTTCATCTCAAGCACCGCTGAACTGGGCACTGCCGTCTCAAGCACCGCTGCACTGGGCCCTTCATCTCAAGTCCTGCTGAACTGGGCCCTTCATCTCAAGCACCGCTGCACTGGGCACCACCGTCTCAAGCACCGCTGCACTGGGCCCTTCTTCTCAAGCACCGCTGAACTGGGCACCACCGTCTCAAGCAACGCTGAACTGGGCCCTTCATCTCAAGCACCGCTGAACTGGGCACTGCTGTCTCAAGCACCGCTGAACTGGGCCCTTCATCTCAAGCACCGCTGCACTGGGCCCTTCATCTCAAGCACCGCTGCACTGGGCCCTTCATCTCAAGTACCGCTGGCCCATGAGCGGCAGGGGCTGGCCCGTATCTGTGTCGGGCAGGGCTGCACGAAGCACTCTGGGCACCAGGCCCCCTCCAGAACCAGTGGAGACTGTTATCCACTTGTGAGACTGTGGCTTTGCACTCCCCAGGATGTAACAGTGGGCAGCCCACCCACTGTCTGGACTTGTGAGACTGTGGCTTTGCACTCCCCAGGATGTAACAGTGGGCAGCCCACCCACTGTCTGGACTTGTGAGACTGTGGCTTTGCACTCCCCAGGATTGAACAGTGGGCATGGAGGCCCCTCGTGGATCTGGCGTCGTGCACTCATCTGGCTGAGGTGCCCCCCTTCCCTTACCCCTGAGGTGCCTGTAGTTTTGCTATCTGATGCCCCTGCAGTGTTCTCTCGTTGGAGTCAGGTATCCTGTGTGGGCTTTGCCCATGTGATGTGGGCCCAGTGGTCCACGAACAATGCCTGGTACATTGCTTGGACTTGTACATTTATGTATATAAGAGTTTTTGATGTGTATATATATTTTTTTGGCAGTAATAGAATATATTCCAATGTTTAGAATCATTTCCTTTTGTCTTTGCATTCTTCCGGGGGGTTTGGGGGGTGTCACTCTGATGTGTTGCTATGCATTGATGTGTGTGTTGTAGTGGGTGAGGGTGAGGGTGAGGGTGGGTGTGTCGCGTATGTGTGTACCTGTGATAATGTTCCCTCCCCCCTCCCCCCTCCCCTGTGTCGTAGGTGCAGTACTCACCGTTGTCTTCTGCGCCGGCGTTCAAGCTCCTGGTAGAGGAGCAGGTACACTATCGCTGGGAGTATGTGGAGTTCGGGTTCCATGCTGTCCTGATTCCTCGTGGGCTGTATGGAGGTGAGCGTTTTCCCTTCGAAATGGCTGTTTCTGCCGTGTTTTTATCGGCGGGGCTACCGCCCCGGAAAAGGTGGCAGATTGGTAGGTTGTGATACAGTGGGCAGTACATTGTCTCCTGCCTGTCTGTTGTCGGTGACCGCCGCGCTGTTTGTTTGTACCGCCGTGGCGGGCGGTGTGTTGATATGGCGGTCGCTGTTGGCGGTTTCCGCCAGGGTCGGAATTCCATTTTTTTTCCCGCCAGCCTGTTTGCGGTTTGGCCGCCGCTTTAACACCGACCGCCAGGGTTGGAATGACCACCTTAGTCATTTTAAAATGAACTCTTAGATTGTTCATGTTTTCAGAGTGACTAGGCTTAGAATCATAGTCTAGTATTGACCCCCATAATTTTCATATCGTGTATTCTAACCTTTTTTCTTACTACAGGTCTCCTTCCCAGCTGTCCCCTTCCTAATCCCCTCTTCCCCTCTTGAACACTCTCAGTGTCTGTGATTTATCTATCAGAGTCTTGGAGCTGTTCAGTGGTGGACGTGTTGAGAACGTGCACAGACCCCAAGGATCTGGTGACTCTGACAGAATAGTGAGCCCACAAATTATTATCTTCCTGGCTTGTGTATGTTCTCAGCATGGCCACGCTAGACGAGTTAGTCAAGGCTATCAGCCAGCTCCAAGCAGAGGTGGTATCATCCAAAGAGTTGACAACTAGCTTAGCAGAGAGAGTGAGTCAGTTGCAAGATAAGGTAGAGAAGAAGGAACAAAGTCCCACAGGTGTGTCTTAGCCAGGTACTTCTTCTCAGGCTCCTGGAAGTAATCCGATTTCCCTTAATGTTCCGTCAGCACTTCCTTTAGCTCCCCCAGAACGTTTCTCAGGTGACCCTTTGAAAGCGCAATCTTTCCTGGTTCAAGTGGAACTACACTTCACCTGCAGACCAAATACTTTCCCCAATGCCCAGTCCAAAGTAGCTTTCTTGTTATCATATCTGTCTGGGTATGCAGCTACTTGGGCGATTCCTCTTGTGCGTAAAAATAGTCCCTTGTTGTACAACTGGAGAAATTTTGTTCGTGAATTTGAGAGAGTTTTGGATCGTAGAACTGTAACACAGTCAGCAGATCGTGAATTATTAGATTTACGCCAAGGGAATCAAGACCTAGTGTCGTATTTAGCCAACTTTAACCGGCTGGTTGCCGAGACATCCTGGCCTGAAGAAAAACAAGCGGTCTTGTTTTACAAGGGACTCAAAGAGGAATCTTAGCGCAAATCGACCCACAACCTACAGACTGTCAAGAATTAATAAATCTTGTCTTGAGACTTGATCATCATTTAGCAGAACGTAAAGGAACGGGCAAAAAGATTGAAAAATATTCATGGCGCGTTCATGATAACAGAGACTCAAGAACTCTGAAAGAAAGAACGCCGGAACCAATGGAAATTGGAACCATCAGAAGACCTTTGACCAAAGATGAAAAGGACCTACGCAGAAAAAATGGACAATGTCTTTATTGTGGGCGAAAAGGTCATTTTTGCCAAAGATTGTCCAATCAAACCAAAGAACAAGCAAGGTCCAGTTCAGAAGGTCTCAGCCAATGCACCAGTCGAGTTGGAAAACTAAAACACCCAAGATGCAGAGAAGGGTTGCTCTTGGGTATCACTGTGGACCCTTCACAATCTAGACATCTTAAACTGGAAATAAGAGTTCAGGTCAAGAAAAAGACCTATTTCAAAAAAGCTCTAGTCGATTCTGGGGCTACTGGGAACTTTGTTGATGTCCAATTGGTTCATGCATGGGGGATCCCATGTATTGAAAAGAAGACCCCAGAAATCATCCAGGCAGTCAATGGAAAACTCTTGACTGGAGGTCTGGTAACTCTTCAGACTATCCCCTTGTTGATGATTTGAGAAGATAAGAATCAAAGACAAAAACATAAAGAGAAAATCATCCTTGACGTGATCCATGCTCCCCAATATGGGATTATCCTTGGCTTGCTATGGTTAACTCATCACAATCCGGAGATCAATTGGGCAGAACGAAAAATCTTGTTCTCATCTGCGCTATGTAACAAACAATGTCTCCAAAAGATTCAAGTACCAAAAGTGTGCAACTCTTACATAGCTACTGCTGCGGAGAAAGAAATTCAGCTGCCCAAACAGTATTCAACTTACAAAGATGTATTTGATGCGAAAGGAGCAGAGACTCTACCTCCTCATAGATCTTATGACTGTCAAATTGATCTAGCCCCAGGTGCGATACTTCCCAACTGTCGTGTATATGCCCTGTCAGAACATGAAAATCAACATTTACGAAAAGACATAGATCAATTTTTGGAGAATGGCTTCATTCGCCCCTCTAAGTCTCCTGCTGCTTCACCTTTGTTTTTTGTTCCAAAAGCTAATGGAGAACTTCAAGCTTGCATTGACTATAGGGGTTTGAACAAAGTCACCATCAAGAATAAATATCCTTTACCCCTATTTCCGGTCTTATTGGAACAAGTAAAGAGGACAAAAATCGACATGAAGCTTGACCTTCGAGATGCTTATCATTTGGTCAGAATGAGCGGGGGTGATGAATGGAAAACAGCGTTCAAGACAAGATATTACCTTTTTGAATACACCGCCATGCCTTTTGGTCTGTGTAATGCTCCAGCAGCATTTCAATTTTTCTTGAATGACATTCTTAGAGAGTACCTCGACATAATTGCCATAGTCTACATCGATGACATTTTGATCTACTCAGACAATGAAAATGAACATGTCCAACATGTCAAGAAAATTCTTGCAGCCCTTCGAAAACACCATTTATATTGCAAACTAACTAAGTGTGAGTTTCATGTTACCACAGTTGAGTTTTTAGGGGTTATTCTTACCCCTCAAGGTATGGAGATGGCAGAAAAGAAAGTAAAAGCCGCATCTGATTGGCCCACCCCAAAGACTGTTCGTGATGTACAATGTTTCCTGGGGTTTGCAAATTTTTACCGGAGGTTCATAAATCATTTCTCCTAGACAGTGGCTCCAATCACTAAGCTACTAAGAAAGAAAGAAAAGTTTGTATGATCCCCAGAAGCTGATCAAGCCTTCTCGACTTTGAAGGAAGCATTCTCCACTGCCCCAGTCTTGACTCATCCTGATGCGAATCAACCTTTCATAGTGGAAGCTGATGCTTCAGATGTAGCAATAGGAGCTGTCTTATCACAACGAAATAAAGACACTGGTCAACTTCATCCTGTAGCTTATATGTCTCGGAAGTTGAACGAAGCCGAACAGAACTATGTCATTGCTGAAAAAGAGCTTCTGGCGATTCGTGACGCCTTTAAAGAATGGAGACATCATTTGTTGGGTGCCAAATACACTGTCACAGGATATACTGATCATCGTAATCTTCAATTAGTGAGTTCCGCCAGACTTTTGACCCCTCAGCAATTACGCTGGATGCTTTTTTTTGCCGAATTTGATTTTGTAGTAACCTTCCGTCCTGGTAAAGATAATCGCAAGGCTGATGCCTTGTCCCATCAAGAGTCTACCAGATTGCCTGCATTTCAAGCCTCCAGAGCTATCATTGCTCCTGACAAGGTTCTATGTATCATAAAAACTGAAGATTTCTTTGAAGAAATTCGCAACTCTTTCACTGTTGAAAAATGGCAAACATGGGCCCAAGCAGATCCCAAAAGGTCAATCAAGCAAGGTTTACCCTTTTATGATGCTCATTTGTTCGTACCCACTACCAAACTTCGCAAGATAGTGTTTCATTGGTTGCATGTTATACCTACGGCAGGTCACCCAGGTACTCCTAAAACTCTTGAACTGATCCAATGCTATTTTTGGTGGCCTACCCTAACAAAAGATGTAAAAGCAATGGTAAACAACTGTGAAGTTTGTGCTCGCATTAAAACAAGTCATTCAAAGCCAAAAGGGTTGTTACATCCACTTCCAATCCCAAGTCGTCCGTGGGAGCACATTACTTTAGACTTTATTACCGGTCTGCCAGTGGTTCAACAGCATTCAGTAATTCTGGTGGTAGTAGATAGTCTCACGAAATATGGACATTTCATCGCCTGCAAAAAATTTCCCACTTCTAGGGAATTGGCAACTATTTTACTGAACAGAGTGGTTCGTTATCATGGACTGCCAAAGGATATCCTCTCCGATCGGGGGTCACAATTTTCCTCCAATTTCTGGAAGACATGGTGTAAAACACTCCAAGTGACATCTACGCTATCTACTAGTCACCTTCCTCAAACAGATGGTCAAACTGAGAGACTAAATCAGACTTTAAAACAATACCTCCGTGCCTATGCTGAAAAGGCACTTCATTCTTGGACATCTATGCTCTGGTTAGCTGAGTTAGCTTACAATAACTCATTCCCACTTCTATTGGCGTTACACCCTTTTTTGGTTTATTTGGCTATCCTCCTGAAACCTTGCCCATCACAATTCCTCAAGAAGGTTCTCTTACTCCAGCTGTGTCAGAAACCATTCAGCATTTACATTAAACCCAAAAAAAGATTCAAAAGCATTTAGAAAAAGCCAAACAAAAATATAAAAGGCATTATGACAAGAAACATTGTGAGGGACCGCAATATCAACCAGGTGACAAAATGTGGTTTTCCACAAAACATATAGACTTCAAGAAGAAGCACATGTTTAACCCCCAAATCATAGGTCCTTATACTGTCCTTCAGCACATCAATCTGGTGACCTATAAACTACAATTGCCCAGATCCTTACGGATTCATCCAGTGTTCCACACTTCCCTCTTGAAAAAGGCAGTCCAAAAGGTCCACCCTCATCCAGCTCCTGTTCTAGTACAAGGGGAAGAAGAATACCAAGTCAAGAAAGTGTTGGATTCTAAACTGAGAGGGCGTAATCTATGGTACTTAATCTCATGGAAAGGTGATGGTCCTGAAAGTAACTCATGGGTTTCCGCATCCGATGTTCATGCTCCAGTACTTGTGAGACGCTTTCATCGTCTTAATCCAAGCAAACCAGGTGCTAGAGCGCGTCTGGGAGAGGGGAGTACTGTCAACACCAGAGCAGTACGCGCTCTATTGGCGACAAAAATGCAAAAACTCAGCACTCTCAAAACAACATAATTTCTTGCATTGTGCTGATGTGTTGTGGTTTAACCTTTTGCATTGCAGAGTTCAATCCTGAAAACGTATTTTAATATGCTTACAAATACTGTTCCTTTGCAATGTATTGTTGCAGGTTTTCAGAGTGTGCTAGGGTGTGGCCCCTTTACAGGGCCTTCAGAGACTTTCCCTGCAACATGCCTGGGCGTGGTTCTGGGCTGGGCCAAGACTCTATAAAAGAGAGCCAGCCCAACTCCCAGTGCTCACTATTCAGAGGTCCCGGTACAGAGCAGCAGCTTCTTCCTGAGCTCCTGTCCCGGCGTCCTATTTGGATCTTCCAGTCTTCTGCCCTTCATCCTTCATTGGTGATCATTGTTCCAGGCGGTAAGACGGTGGTTGGACTGTTCTGACACCGTTATTGAGACTTTTCATATTCTTGGTTTAATTCTTAAATGAGTAACAGATTACTTGCGTGCTACCATTTCTTGACATTTATATGGTAGTTTACAAATAGGCAAGACACGCGATTTGTTTCATAAAGGTTTGACTTTGTTATTCATTGCGTGCTACCATTTCTTGACATTGGCATGGTGGCTTAAGAATCGTCAAAACGCGCAATTCGTTTTATGGTGTTTAAACTTTGTTGTCCATTGCACGCTACTATTTCTTGACATTTACATGATGTTTTACGAATTGGCAAGACGCGCAACTCGTTTCATGAGGATTTAACTTTGTTGTTCATTGCGTGCTACCATTTCTTGACATTTACATGGTGGCTTAAGAATCGGCAAAAGAAGCGCAATTCGTTTCATTGTACTTTGATCTTGTTATTTATTGTGAGCTGTTATTTCTTGACATTTACATTGTGTTTTACGAATCTGCAAGACGCGCAATTCGATTAATGATGATTTGACTTTGATATTCATTGCGTGCTACCATTTCTTGGTATTTTACATGGTGACACTCGAATCGGCAAGACGCACGATTTTCTCCTCAAGTTTATTTCATGTTGTTTATTGTATGCCACTATTCTAAGATATTTATTATGTAATATTCGAGTTGACAAGTTATGTGATTTGTTTCCTGAATCCATATTGTGTTATTCATGGTGCACAATCCTTTTATGGTGTTTACTATATATATATAGATATATCTGCAATGTGCGCAATTTGTGTTGAAACATTTTAAGAGTACACAGAAGGCCAGAGTTTCTAGATGCAATATTGTATGGTCCTAGTATACATGCTCAAAAAAGGATTTATATGACTGGTTTAAAATTTTGTCAGAATGTTTTTTCTGATTCTCATGTAAAGGAAAGTACTTGAATAAGAAAGTTTTCATTTAATTCATCTTGATTCCCTTATATGTATCCGGCCATCTTGAAACCTAGTCATTTTAAACTTAACTCTTAGATTGTTCATGGTTTCAGAGTGACTAGGCTTAGAACCATAGTCTAGTATTGATTTCAGGAGACATAATTTTCATATTGTGTGTTCTAACCTTTTTTCTTACTACAGGTCTCCTTCCCAGCTGTTCCCTTTCTAATCCCCTCTTCCCCTCTTGAACTCTCTCAGTCTCTGTGATTTATCTATCAGAGTCTTGGTGCTGTTTAGTGGTGGCCGTGTTGGGAATGTGCACAGACCCCAAGGATCTGGTGACTCTGACAATTTGGCTTGTAGAAGGCAGTAAGGTTCTTCAAGAGTGGGGGACTTTTGTCATGAAGGGCCCTGTGTATATAACACAGAGCCTTAAATTCTATACGCTGCTCCACAGGTAGCCAGTGTAAGGAAGCTAGACCAGATTTTACAGAGGTCCATTTTGGGATATCGAGCAGCAGACGGGCAGCCGCGTTTTGCACCCTCTGCAGTTTCTTTTTTACATAGGATGGAGAGCCAAGGAATAGTCCATTACCGTAATCTAGTCTAGATAAAATGGTGGCCTGCACATTAAGCCTTCTTGCCAAGGCAGGGAGGATAATAAAGGCCTTCCTCAGGAGTCTAAGTAGGCCAAAACAGGTCGATGATATGTGCCTAGCATGTATGTCGAGCGTTAGGAAAGGGTCCAGCCAAATCCCCAAACTCTTGATTTGCTTCTTAGGAGAAGGGAGTTCCCCCAGCGCTGATGGGATCCTAGGCAGAGTGCCTGGCCTTTGTTCCGGGCCCAGAATCATCGTTTCTTTTTTTTCCTTATTTAGCTGCAGCTTACTGTCGGCCATCCAACCTGAAACCGCTTGTAAACAGGTGGAAAGTATGGCCCCTTTTGAAGCTACCTTCAAGAAAAGGAGACAACCAATTGAGTGTCATCTGCGTAGGACACCAGCGCTAGTCCGAACAACTCTACCAGAGTGGCTAGATGGGCCATATATATATTAAAAAGTGTCGGACTCAGAGATGAGCCCTGTGGCACTCCGCAATTACATTGAAGTTTGTCCGACAGATGGGATCGGTCTAGGACCTGGAATGATCTCCCTTCTAAGAAGGATGTGAGCCATGCTAGCACTTGACCCTTGATTCCAATATTCCTCATCCTCCGGACCAACACTCAATGGTCTACAGTGTCAAATGCTTCACTTAGGTCCAGCTTGATGATCACTGTGGTTAGTCCCTGATCTACACACTTCATGGCTTCTTCCATAACAGCGATAAGTGCTGTTTCCGTGCTGTGCCCTGGTCTAAAACCCATCTGGGTGGGGTGAGGGAGGCTGTTTTCTTCCAGGAAGGAGGATAGTTGCATATTGTGTTTGTCTAATATTTTGACTGGGGTTGGTATTAAGGAGATAGGCCTATAATTCTTAAGCACTGCTGGATCCAGAGTGGGTTTCTTAAGCAGAGGCTTGTCTATCACATACTTCCATGGGCTCGGCATTAAACCTCTAGTTATTGATGCGTTCAGCATTTCTGTTAGAACTGGCACTATAGCTTCCACCCCTTGAGCAAGTATATGGGGGGGGGCAGGATTCAAAGGGGATCCTGACTTAAGAGAAGTAAGAAGCGCTATAACCTGTGCCTGGGAGAGAGGGGTAAAATGAAGAATAGAAGCTAGTCCGTTGTTAATGGATCTCTCCCACTCTTCTGACCTGGAGCTACTATTGGCCAAGTTTGAGTAGATGTCCAGGATTTTTTGCTGAAAAAAGTTGGCTAGCACATTACTGTGCTCTTTGGAAGCTTCCGTTGGATTATCTTCCAAGGGTACTTGGAGAATTTCTTTTTAAACCTGGAACACTTTTTTAGGGGTGCCCGCGGCATCTTCAATTCTCTGCTGATAGAAGGAGCTTTGTGCTGATTTAATCTTGATATGATACTTTATGATAGCCTTCCTATACACGTCCCTGTCCACCATGTCATATGATTTTCTCCAACTCCTCTCTAGCTTTTTACACTCCTTTTTGAGGCGATGCAGGTGGGGTGTAAACCACAGGGCACTGACTTTCCTACACAGACCATTTTTTGTCCTACATGAAAGAACCGTATCTAGGCTATCAGTGATCCAATCATTGAAGGCCTTCACTACATAATCCACCCTGTGCATGAACAGGGATTTCCGGATTTCCAGGGTACCTATAAATTCGTTGATATTGAGCTCACTCCACTGTCTCCCAACCTGCACCGTCAGCCTAAGACTGTTTTCAACTGTATCTAGAGATAATTCAAGCAAGATTAGAGAATGGTCCGACCAGGCCGGAGGAATGGGTCGTTTACAGGTTAAAGCATAAGTGTTACTGAATACTAGGTCAATGGAGTGTCCCCTTTCATGTGTGGGACCTCTAACCAATTGAACCAAACACAGCGCCTCCATAGCACCCAGCAAACATCTCGATGCTGGCTGATCGAGAGTCTCAGCATGAATATTAAAATCACCTAAAATAATGATGTTAGATCTTGTGCATATGAGATCAGCTATATGATCTGAGAGGGAATCTAAAAACTTCTCTGGTGGGCCAGGGGGACGGTAAAGTAAAATGCCTGAAAAGGTGTAATGGGGGTTAAGTGCAAGCGAGAAGAACATGCATTCCGCTTCAAGTAACTGAAGGGTCTGGTAAGTCAATTTGAGAGACTCCCTGTAAATAATTGCTATTCCTTCACCTCTGGAGGAACTTCTGTCGACTCTGGCAATTAAATATCTGGTAGGTAATGCCAAATTGATGTCTTGGCGGATCCTTCATGCAGCCACGTTTCAGTAAGGAAGAAGGCTGTGGGGGCCAACTCATTTAATAGAAGATTGATGTCCAGTTTGTGAGCAGGCAGAGAGCAGCAATTCGTGAATATAAAAGAGGTATGAGGTTTAGACGCCAAATTTGGCCTTCCCCCTCTAAGTTGTGTAGTCCACTGACAAGCGGGGCAGTACCAGGCATTTATGTTATCTTCTATAAATATCTTACATTCCATATTCTGGGGCAATCTCAAGGCATGCATCTGCTCAGAAGTGTAACGGTGGGCCGATGTGGCAGACCCTAAAGTTTTGTTGGCGCCAGAGGGGCTGGCCTTGAGGCCCGCCCTGGTGCGGACGGGTGAAGACGCCCTGCCAGTGGCGCGTCTGCTGTGCGTGTCCACTGCGTGCCCCCAGCATCGCTGATTAAATGGGTTTCCAAATTCCAGTATTCTGTGATCTAGAGTGACTAGACCGCTAACCCCCTAAGATGGCGGCTGTGCATGTGCTGCCGGCCGCAAGGAAAAACGGCCCTGAAAAAAGAATTCCAATATAAAACAGAATAGGACTGAAAGCCACTGAACACAAAAACCAAGATGTACCGGCCCGAGCCCCCTTTAGTAAAAAGATTAAATGTAATTTTAAAAACTAATCAGTGCAAGATGGCGAAAGGTAAGGCAGAGACTGGCAAAAGCTCACCGCCTAATCTAGCCCGGAAAAATGGCGGCTGCAACCTGAACGGCCCTGAAAAAAGAATTCCAATATAAAACATAAGAGGACTGAAAGCCACTGAACACTGAACAATGAATGTTTGATTGGTTCCAAATTCCGTCTATCATTTGTGTTTTGCTTTGATAAAACAAATGTGCAGCTACATTGCTTTCCCCCAGCTGGAAGATTTGTCCACTGTGAAGGCCGGTTTCTATGCAATAGGACATATCCCCAATATTATTGGGGCGACGTACGGGACACATATTGCGTTTGTTCCCCCGCCATAATGAACAGGTGTACAGGAAGCGTAAGAGCTTCCACTCACTGAATGTGCAGATGGTGTGCCTGGTGGACCGGTTCATCTCCCACGTCAATGTTAAGTATCCTGGGTCGGTGCATGATGCCTTTTTCCTGAAGAATAGCAGCATCCCAAATGTGATGGCCCAACTACAGAGGCACAGAGTGTGGCTAATTGGTGAGTCATGGTCCCCATCCACTTTATGTTAGTGTATGCCTCTGGTGTTGACCCCATAGGATTGTGTGTGGCTAAATGTTGTCCCTCAATACCTGAAGGTGACTCTGGCTACCTAAACCTGTTGTGGCTGCTGACCCCTGTGAGGAATGCCAGGACAAGGTCTGAAGAACATTATAATGAGGCACATGGGCGAACCAGACGGATCATCAAAAGGACCTTTGGCCTCCTGAAGGCCAGGTTCAGGTGTCTCCATCTGACAGGTGGATCCATGTGCTAGTCACCTGAGAAGGTCTGCCAGATAGTCGAGGCATGCTGCATGTTGCACAACTTGGCCCTCAGGAGCCATGTACCTTTTCTGCAGGAGGAGGAGACAGGAGATGCCCCTGTGGCTGCAGTAGGCCCTGGTGACAGTGAGGATGAAGAGGCTGAAGATGTGGATGAGGGCAACAGAACATCAGTTATCTACCAGTACTTCCAATGACACACAGGTGAGACGGTGCAACTTCACACTTCCATGACTATTGGTGCATTCTGTGTGTGGCTATGTCATGAGGGAATTAACTTCCTTTTACCTCTACTTACTGTCACCTATGGTTTATCATTTTACAGATGTTGGTGCGGTGACAACTGTGTACTGATGTGCTGACTACAGCCAGCTACTGGTCATTATGTTTATTCTCTCCAATGTACAGTTAATTTGCAATGGATGTAACTGTTTCCATGAATACATTTTTCAACACATGACATACAAGTAGTCAAGTTGTGTTTTTATTTTAGTGCTAACAAATTGAGGGAAACGTGCATTGGAATGGGATGATGATGGAGGAAAGTCCAGAGTATTGGTCCAGTCTGTTTGTAGCACAGGTGCAGTGTCCAAGTGGTCATAGGAAGGGGAGCAATGGCAGTTTAAGGTGGACAAGGTGACTGAGTGGGACATAAGGGGAACAATCAGAGAGTCTCATTTCCTGGCGGTGGTCTTGGCAATTGTCTTTGGCTTCTGTCTGGTTCACAGGGAACATTTGCAGGGTGGCTCACCTTCTCCAGGGGGAGGGATGCTGGTGGCCTGTGGGTCCTGTGGTGGGGCCTAATGCCCTCTAGCAGCAGCGGAAGTGGAGGGCTCGTCAATGGGCTGGCTAGTGGTAGGGGCTCGCTGCTGTGCTATTGCCTCCCTCATGATGTTGGCCATGTCTGCCAGCACCCCTGCCATGGAGATCAGGATGGTCTGTGCCTCTCTCCCCTAAACGGTGTGCCCCCTGCCACTGACCCCAGGTCCCTGATTGTCTTTGGTATGAAGTAGGCCTGGGGTCCCTGTACAGGAGGGCATACTGCTGATTGACGTGTCCTGGGGACAGAGGTGTGGGTACACAGGGTGGGTGCAGTGGTGTTGGATCCTGATGGAGGAGGCTCTGTGGTGGTCTGTGAGTGGGCTTAGGTGACCGGCTGTCCAGTGGTCCCTGAAGGGCAAGGTAGGTCATCCAGATCCAGAAGTCCATAGTTTCTGTCATCAATGGGGGCATCTTCTGTTGGGAGACTGGATAGTCGTGGCACCTTCTCTCCACTAATATTGGCTGGGGTAACTGTGTGGATGTAAGTGATGTATTATGCTTCATGTGTATGACATTTGTACAGTCCTAGCTTCCCCTCTATCGTTGGTGTTGCCCTGCCACCTTTTGCTTGTGTATGGTGATGTAATGTGGGATTGTGAGTTTCCCTATGCTCTGCATGCTTTAGTGATGGATATCCCTGCAGAGCTGGGAGGTGCGTCCATGCATTGGTATAGCATGCAGGGCTTGGCATTGGGGTTAGTCAGATGTGTTTTTGTAGTGTGTGGGATGTAGTGGAGTGACAGGAGTGAGGGCGAGGGTGTTTGATGGCATGCAGGTATGGGGGTGTTAAGTAGTAAATATTGACTTACCAGTGTCCAGTCCTCCAGCTACTCCAGCGAGTCCCTCAGAATGCAGTATTGCCAGTACATGCTCCTCCCGTGCTGTGAGCTCTGGGGTAGGAGGTGGGGATCCACTGCCAGTCCTCTGTATGGCGAGCTGGTGCCTTGCTGCAATGGAACATACCTTCTCCCGTAGGTCGTTCCACCTCTTCCTGATGTTGTCCCTTGTTCTTGGATACTGTCCCACTGCGTACACCCTGTGCACAATCCTCTGCCATAGCTCCATCTTCCTTCTAATGGATATCTGCTGTACCTGTGTTCCAAACAGCTGTGGCTCTACCCTGACAATTTCCTCCACCATGACCCTTAGCTCCTACTCAGTGAAACGGGGGTGCCTTTGTGGCGCCATGGGTGTTGTGTGGTGTGTGTTGGTGAGAGTGTGTTAAGTAATGTGATGGGGTGTGTAATGTGGGGTGCATGAGGGATGTATGGATGTAAGTGGTGTGTGTCTAGTTGTCTAAGTGGTCTTGGTGTCAGTCAGGTGGCTCTAATTTGTAATTGTAAAGGGTTGTGGGTAATATGGGTATGTGTTTTATAGTGGTGTGGGTGTGTGGGTGTGGTGTGTGTATGGGTGTCAGGTGTGTGTTTTTGGCATTGGCCAATGTGGTGTTGTTTTGCATATGGGTGTCCATTCTGAGTGCGGCGGTATGTACCGCCAATGGTTTACCGCTGTTGAATGTCCACCGTAGTAACTCGTGGGTCATATCATGGTGGACGTTGTTTTGTTGCCGTAACAGTATGGGTTTTGGGATCGCCAGATTAGCACTGACCTTTGGGCTGGCGGATTTGTGTATGTGGCTGTATTCTGTCGGATTGGTGTGTGTGTGTCATAATATGGCAAACGGATATTCGCCACTGCGGCGGTATGTTGGCAGGCGTCAGTATGGCAGTAGGTGGCATTTACCGCCAATGTCATAATGAGGACCATAATTACAATTCTCAGAAAGGCAAAGCTTAGTTCTGTGCCCAGCCTGCACTCTATCACAGTAAGCCTGAACTCGTGGCATTGTCCTGGTCCAGTGCGACCAGGGTTAGCACTTTCTGTGATATTTTTACTTAAAACCTTTTAAAGATCATAGTTCCAATCCAGTTCTACAGCTTGATTTAATTTTCTTTTGGTATTGTTTTATTTAATAAATCTTTTTTTTTTTTTTAATTGGTGTGTGATTTTTCCTCTGCTGTTTTTTCACTTTATTATTGTTTTTGTGCTTAAAAAATACTTTACACTTTGTCACTAAGTTAAAACTGACTGCTTTTGTGCCAAGCTACTACAGGGTTGGGCATAGGTTAATTTAGTGACTTTTGTGGATCACCCTGACAAGGATTGTGGTTGTTGCTTGAGTAGGGTTATTACCCTCTGAATCCATAACCTTATTTCTTACACTGGACATTCCAGAAGCTACCAGAGGAATGAAAGACTTCATATCCAACACTATACCTTCTTCCCATTCATTGCTGCCATATCCACTGTGATAAACTAAGGGCCAGATTTAAGAAGAGTGGCACTACAACCAGTTTCTTGCTCCCCTTAGCGTCCCCTAATGCCACGATATGTGCACCATATCTAAGATACTTTGCACCATGGCCGTAATTAGGGAACTAGCATCAGAACTTTTGACACTAGATTGGGGCTTTGCAGGATTAGCGTAAAACATTTTGATGCTAATCCTGTAAAGCACATTGAGGCAGGCATTTTAAGTGTAAAAAAAAATGACGCAAGGAAATCTCTTAGATTTCTTTGTGCCACTTCTTTGAACCATTATTTCGGCCCCCTTAATGGTTGAACACCCGCTTTGCATACATTATGCCTGGCACAGGCATAATGTAGCAGGAAGATTTGCAAAGTGGTGCAATGCATGCATGCGTTGTGTGAGCTGCTAAGTATTGTCCAGCCTCCACTGAAACACCCCTTTCACTTCTTAGTTCCATGCAGTGGGTTTGATTACTTCCTCAGTCACTTCCTTTTCCTCATCACCAGTTAGAAAAAGCAGACCATATCATATCATATCATTGATGCCCCAGTGTAGGAGGCTGGCCTTGTTTGTAGTGGGTACTCTAAGGTACTTACAACTTATACAAGGTCCAGTTATCCCTCATTTTTAAAGTATAGGCAGTGTCTAGAAGCCAGGCTGTCTAGAGGTAGCTGTAGGCAGAGCAGCCAATGCTGAACTAGGAGATATGCAAAGCTCTTGCAATACCACTGTAGTCACACAGTACTTACACACAAGAAAGACAACACTCAGGGGGTAATTACAACCCTGGTGGTCAAAGACCGCCAGGGCTGTTGTGGCGATTGCACCGCCAACAGGCTGGCGGTGCAATCCAGGGAATTATGACCACAGCGGAAGCGCTGCCGTCGCACCGCCGGGGCCAGCGGTTTCCCACCACAATTGCCCCAGCGGTGTTAGTCCGCCAGGGCAGCGCTGCAAGCAGCGCTGCCCAGGGGATTACGAGTCCCGTACCGCCAGGAAAAGGCTGGCGGTACGGGGTGTCGTGGGGCCCCTGGGGGCCCCGTGCAGCTTTTTACTGTCTGCTATGCAGACAGTGAAAAGCGCGACTGGTGCAACTGCACCCGTTGCACAGCCGCAACACCGCCGGCTCTATTTGGAGCCGATTCCTGTGTTGCGGCCGAGATCCCCACCGGCCCAGCAGGGATCTCATAATGACCACGGTGGGAGTGCGGCTGTATTGGCGGCCGCCCGGTGGTCAGATCTTGGCGGGCAGCTTCAGCCGCCCACCAAGGTCATAATGAGGGCCTCAGTGTTAACAAAAATAAAGGTACTTTATTTTAGTGACACCAGGCTAAAAATATCTTTGAGGCTATACTCCCTTAGGAGGTAAGTATTATACATAAAATATACACTAGTAACCAAAATCAGGTAAGTAAACAGTCATAAAATGGTGCAAATAGTGAAAATCACCATAAGTTACAATGGGCCTAGGACTGCAAGACACCAAACAATGGATTCATGGACCTTAAGACCTGCAAAGAGAGGAGACCAAGTCAAAGACCAGCTGAAGAATCCAGGAGCAACAGGAGGCCATGCTAACCCGGGTGAAGGTGCAAATGTGGTACCTCTGGTTGGAAGAAAAAGTCAGAGATGCACCAAAGAAGACAGCTGCAGGTTCCTGCTTGGTTCACGTCGAATGGATGGATGCAGGCTGGTTTCCATCATTCGATTCTGCCAAGAAGCCTTGGCTCACGCAAAAGACGGGTTTGGTGGGAAAAGGCGCCACCGGGACCCAGGACAGACCTGGGGGTCTCAACTCAGACTGAGGAGATGGAGGGGGACTCTTCACACTTCAGAGAGCCCCCAGAAGACCAGGCACCACCCACAGGAGTCCCAGGACACGGGGACAAAGGAGTTGCAAATCGCGGTCATCACAACATTACACAAAGGAATCCCACGCCGCTGAGCTGAGTGTCCCAGGACAGGGTGCTGGGGACCTGTGCATGAAGGATTCTTTGGAGAAGCACACAGAAGCCATAGGACATGCAAAACACGGTGCACAAGGGTACTGTCTGGCTCGGGGAGGCAAGCTCTTACCTCCACCAAATTTGGACAGTTGGACCGTTGGACAGTTAGGGTCACTTCAGTCCACCACCTTTGTTCTGGGATCCATGCTCGTAATCAGGAGAGAGGACCCAAAGTACCAGTCGTTGCTGCAGAGAGGTGCCTGCTGAAGCAGGGAAGTGACTGTGTCACTACATGGGAGATTCCTTCAGTCCTTCTGGTGCAGGATAAAGACAGGCAGTCCTCAAAGCATGCACAACCTAGAAACTTTTGCAGTTGCTGGCAGGAGCTGAAGTTACAGAGTTGCAGTAGCCTTCTTGGATACTTTGTAGCAGTTGTAGAGTTCCTGTAGCAGTTCTGCAGTTGACCCGATGGTAGAAGGTGAATCAGTAATTACAGAGGATTCCTGCTGGAGTCTTGCAATCCGAATCTGAGCAAACACCCAAAGGAGAGACCCTAAATAGCCCTGAGAGGGGGATTGGTCACCTAACCAGTCACATACCTATTACTGGCCACTCAGATACTCCCAGAGATCCCTGACCATTCAGACAACAAGATGGTAGAACTCAGGGACACTCTGGAGGAGCTCTGGGCACCACCCCTGGGGAGTGATGGACAGGGGAGTGGTCACTCCCCTTTCTTTTTTCCAGTTTCACACCAGAGCAGGGACTGGGGGTCCCTGAACTGGTGTAGACTGGATTATTGAAGGAGGGCACCACCTGTGCCCTTCAGAGCATTTCCAGAGGCTCTGGGAGGATACACCTCCTATGTCTGTAACAGCTATTTCCAAAGGGATATGGTGTAACACCCCTCTCCTAAAGGAAATGTATTGTTCAGCCTTCCTGGGTTTGAGCTGCTCAAGCCCCAGAAGGGCAGAAGCCTGTCTGTGAAGTGGCAGCAGCTGGGGCTGCAGTGAAAACCTCAGAAGGATGGCATGGCAGTACTGGGGGTCCATGATGGAGCCCCCAGGGTGCATAGAATTGCCCCCATACCAGAATCAGATTGGGGTGCAATATCCAGTTCCTTGACACCTCACATGGCCATATTCAGAGTTACCACTGTGAAGCTACATATCTGTATTGACCTATATGCAGTGCACACTTATAATGGCATCCCTGCACTTACAAAGTCTGGGAAAATGGGTCTGGATGATGTGGGGGCACCTCTGCTAGTGCAGGGGTGAACTCACGCACAGGTACTATGCACCTAACCCTCAGGGCCTGAAGGTTAGACATATAGGGGACTTATAAGTGACCTGGTGCAGTGAAAATGGCTGCAAAATAGTGCTTGCACTATTTCACTCAGGCTGCAATGGCAGTCCTAAAGAAGTGTTTTGTATGAGCTCCTTATGTGTTGCAAAAGGAATGCTGCAGCCCATAAGGATCTCCTGGAACCCCAATGCCCTGGGTACGTCTGTACCATATACTAGGGACTTATGAGGGGTGTCCAGTATACCAATTTGGAGTGGAATAATGAGTTACCAGTATGTAAGTACACATTTAGAATCAGAGAAAGCATACGCACTGGAGTTCTGATTAGCAGGACTCCAGTGACACAGTCAAGCATACTGACAAAACAGTAAAACATACTGACATGTAGGCCACAAACTATGAGCACTGGTGTCCTGACTAGCAGGATCCCAGTGACACAGTAAAAACACTCTGACAAACACTGGCAAACAGGCAAAAATGGTGGTAACCATGGTTGAAGGAAGCTACTTTCTCACAACCAGTCTAGTTCTAAATCCAATGGGTCTCACAGAGTCTAGATTTGACCTAAGATTTTGTAGGCTGCTATTATGTTAAGGAGGCCTTCGGGCATACACTGTTTATCTTCCATCCTGTGGATAATATTTTAATGTACTTACAACACCACCCAAGTTACCAGAACCAAAATTCAACTTTGCAACCTTCTGGTAGGCAGATAAAGTGCAAGATAACAGAAAACCCCTTTGGGGTTCTTTTCAAGTTGATGTTTCTGATTCTTGTGTCCTTGATGATGTTTTCCACATATAAATCAATTTGTTATAAAACATACCTATCTATCTATCTATCTATCTATCTATCTATCTATCTATCTATCTATCTATCTATCTATCTATCTATCTATCTATCTATCTATCTATCTATCTATCTATCTATCTATCTATCTATCTATCTATCTATCTATCCATCTATCTATCTATCTATCTATCTATCTATCTATCTATCTATCTATCTATCTATCTATCTACATGCTGGAACAGTCATATGTTAAATAACATATGCAAAAATGTAATTTGTCTGAAATATCATTAAAAAAATATCATACCATTGGGTGTAGACTTTCCAGTTTTAAATACAATGAGGTGATAACTTTGTAGATTATATTTAGGACACAATTTATGTGCTCAGCTGTGTTTTACAGCCCAGTTCTGAACAACACAATCCGGACATCCTGTACAATCAATCTGTAGCCCTTCCCATGCACATACAAGAATGATTATTTTATAATCTTTTGCAGCTTCAGAGAGCCCTCTATCTGTTGATTGCAGTGGCCAAGTCAAAAGTGTTCCACTAAGAACAGTAAGAGACCTACTCATAAGGACATTGTGGAGTACATGAAGTAGTAGTTATATAAATGTTTTACCTGAACTTACATGACTTTGTGAATTGTCCCCAAAACATCTAAAATGGGAACAGAATGGGAATATCCAGGGTATATTTGTATACAATTAGTTGGAAGAAAAACGGTTGTGCCCTCATTGCACTTTTATTACTAGGGAAGTGGACATTGATTCACAAAGGCATATAAGAATACATTAATGTCCATTCTGTTAGCGTCATTTCCTGTAAGATTTTGTAATTGAGCATACGGTGTTGCTCTTTATTATGCATGGCCTCTGCTCAATACCATGGGATTCCAGAATACCTACCCTCTCAATAGTGTTGTGTCCAGCTCATGCTCTATGTACTTGCACGTGCTTCTTACACAATGTATACAATGTAGCCCATCTTGCCACATATGAATGTGAATATTTATATATTGGACGATGCAGTCATATGCATTGATCTAGCCTTTAGATTTTTTGTGGTGCTCCAGTTAACCCTCATTCTACATGTTATGACACTCAGGCCCTCATTACAACCCTGGCAGTAAATGCCACCTACCGCTGTGCTGATGGCTGCCAACATAACGTGAGCGCGGCAGTAATCAGCCACGGGTATTATGACTCATACATAGAAATCAGCCACTATACAGACACACACACAAGTCCGGCAGACCAAAAGTCAGTGATACACTGGCGATAGCAAAACTCACACTGTTACGCCAACATGAATACGCCCACAGTATCACGACCCACGAATCACCGTGGTGGTCTTTCAACCGCGGTAAACCATTGGCGTTACACATTGCTGTGCTCAAAATACACACACACTTAAAAAACTACACCACATTGGACAATTCAAAATACACACACCTGGCACACATACACACAGCATGCCCACACACCCAAACCAATATAAAACACACACCCACACTACCCACAACCCCTTACAGTGAAAAAAAGAGAGCAATCACAGAGAGACAAGCAAGGAGCACCCACTCAATCAGAGGCACAGAACACCATCACCCATACACCATTCACGCACATCACAGCATACACCACAACACATCTCCCCACACATCACCCCACATATCCTCACACATATCACACACACCACATTCATGGCACCCCAAAGACACCCCAGGTTTTCTGAGGAGAAGCTAAGGGTCATGGTGGAGGAAATCATCTGGGTAGAGCCACAGCTATTCGGATCACAGGTGCAGCAGGCGTCCATTGCAAGGAAGATGGAGCTATGGCGGAGGATTGTGGACAGGTTCAACTCCGTGGGACAGCACCTAAGAACCAGGGATGACATCAGGAAGAGGTGGAACGACCTATGGGGGAAGGTGCGTTCCATGGTTGCAAGACACCATATTGCTGTACAGAGGACTGGCAGTGGACCCCCACCTCCTCCCTCACAACAAAAAAATGGAAGGAGCAAGTCTTGGCGATCATACATCCTGAGGGCCTGGCAAGAGTAGCAGGAGGACTGGACTCTGGTAAGGCAAATCTTTACTACTATCACCCCCCCACCCTACCTGCATGCTATCACTAACTCCTACCCCTACCCTCACCCCATCACTCCACCACCTCACATATACCCCACTATCACAATCCACCCATCCCAACACCAAGCTCTGCATACAACACCAATGCATGGACACCCATCACAGACATGCATGAACACCAATCATCACATAATGCCCAGTAGAGAGACTCACCCAGCCCACAAAATCACCACTCACACAAGTCCAAGCTGACAGGGAAATCACAATCATAGATGGAAACAAACCCATTCACAATATGGCCCAGGCAGATACATTAACAATGCATTTGCATCCCAATAGGACCCCTACTCAACGTCACTGGAGAGGAGGTGGCAGCTCCAGTCAGTCCCCCCATGAAGAGCCCCACAGTGATGACAGCAGCTCTGTAGTCCTGGATCAGGATGACCAGCCTGGCCCATCAGGGGCCTCTGGACAGTCACAGTCCCCAACTCACCACAGAGCCTCCCCCCTCAGGAAACACCATCGAGAACCATCCCGCAAACGGGCCCTGCGATCCTGGCAGAAGACATAAAACATTGCCAAGACCCCGCCAGGACCTAGGACTCTCCTGATAGTCACCCTTCTGTCCCACTCTGTTACCCTGTCCACTTTAAACTGCCATTGCTCCCCTTCCTATGCCCCCTTGGACCATGTACCTGTGATACCAAGAGACTGGACTCTACCATGGACTTTCCTCCACTATCACCCCATCCCCTTGCACATACCCCTATACCTATTAGCACCTCAATTAACACCCTTGAAACAAATACCAATCTGGAGTCAGTCTAATGATTCACAAATGTATTAGTACAACATTATCAAAGCATTCTAACATATATGTACAGTGAAATATACTACAGGATGAGCTCTGGTGGGCAGCAGTACATATAGCAGGAGCCAGAATGGGGCCCAGAGATCTGAAAATAGAGAATCCAAGGGGAACAGTCAGTGGCCATAGACATAGGGTAACAGGCTGCCTTGTTCAATGTCCAACAGATTACTGAAATGTTAAGTGGAGTTACAGCCTCTTACCTGTGTGTCACCGGAAGTATTGCTGTATTATGTTTGTTCTGTTGTCCACATCTTCTTCCTCTGCCTCCTCTTCGTCACTGTCCACGGGCTCCACCACTGCCACAAGACCATCTCCAGGCACATCCTCCTGCAGAAAAGGCACCTGGAGTCTCAAGGCCAGGTTGTGCCACATACAGCATGCGACAATGATCTGGCACACCTTCTTGGGTGAGTAGTACAGGGATCCACCTGTCAGATGGAGGCACTGGAACCTGGCCTTCAGGAGGCCGAAGGTCCTTTCTATAATCCTCCTTGTACACCCATGTGCCTTATTGTAATGTTCCTCTGCCCTTGTCCTGGGATTCCTCATTGGGGTCAGTAACCATGAGAGGTTGGGATAACCAGCACCACCTGTAAATATAGGGTGACAACTGTTAGACACACACTAACCCTTAGGGGCAATCCCATACCCAGACATCAACATATACTTGGTGGGGACCTTTGGCTCACCTATTAGCCACACCCAGTGCCTCTGGAGTTGGCCCATCACATATGGGATGCTGCTATTCCTCAATATAAAGGAGTCATGCATATTTGGCATTCACATTGGAGATGTACTGGTCTGCCAAACACACCATCTGCACATTCATAGAGTGATTGCATTTTCTATGCCTGTAAACCTCTTCATTTCTCTGTTGGGTTACAAATGCTACATGTGTACCATCAACGGCACCAATGATGTTGGGGATACGTTTCAGGGCATAAAAGACAGCCTTCACTGTGGCCAAATCCTCCACCTGGGGGAACACGATGTAGCTGCGCATGTGTTTCAGTAAGGCAGATAACACTCTGGTCAACATGTTGGAGAACATTGGCTGAGACATCCCTGATGCCTTGGCCACTGTTGTCTGGAAGGAACCACTTGCCAGGAAATGGAGCACTGACAGGACCTGCAGTAGAGGGGGGATTCCTGTGGGCTGGCGGATAGCTGACATCAAGTCTCGCTCCAATTGGGCACACAGTTCTAGGATTGTGGCACAAACAAATCTGTATGTGATGATAATGTGTCCCTGTGCTCCCCTGAAATGGCGGCTTCCTGACCTGTGAGGAGTGACAAGTGGAAATGAGGTAATTGCGCTGGCATTGTGCGGTCTATGACGGCCGTGCAACTTCGCATTGGTTATTATTGGGCCCCATGGGTTCCAGGAGCCAATGGCGGTGTACACCGGTGGTGACAGTACACACCGCCACGGACGAGACTGCCATTTTCTAACTATTCACTCACTTGCTACCTGACCTTCAACAGGAGAGGACCTACACTGCAAGTGCTGCTGTGACCTGTGTCTGGAAGCGACAATGGCTCAATTGTCTGGGGAAAGGGCCCCTGCCTTAACTGCGGAGGAGTTAGAGAAATTGGTGGATGGGGTCCTAACCCAGTACACCTTACTCAACGGTCCTCCAGACAAATAGGTGAGTACACTGTGAGCCTGATGCGTGGGCCATGAAGGTTTGGAGTGCTGTGGATGTAAGTTGGAGGGTGCTGAGGCATCCTGGCCAGAGTGCAGCATGTAAGGTGGTCAATGTATGTGTATCAGGGAATGGGTGGGAACTGGTGGGCAATGAGTATGACGGTCTGGACGGTTGAGTAATTTCCTTTTCTGCAGTCTTTTCCCTCCAGATCAGCGCCCACCAGAAGAAGGGTATTTAGCATGCCATTGCCAAGGAGGTGCGTACCCTGGGGGTCTTTCACAGGCGGAGCACCCACTGCCACAAGAGATGGGAGGACCTGCACCGCTAGTAAAAGAAGACGGTGGAGGCCCAGCTGGGGCTGGCCTCCAAACATGGAAGGGGTGCCCATCACACCATGACCCCCCTGATGTTTCGCATCCTGGTGGTGGCCTATCCGGAGTTGGATGGGCACTTGAGGGTATCACAGCAGCCACAAGGGTTGAGTACAGATTCTGAAAGCTGATTTTGTGCGCGTTAGGCGGTAGCTGGGTCGGGGATGTGGGCCGTGGGTGCCAGGATGGTCATGGTAGAGTAGGTCCCTCGTTAGGCAGGCTCTGGAGCACTCCTACACCAATGGTGTAAGTGTCCATCTACCATTGGGCAGGGTCCTGTGGGTGTCTTATGTGCAGATGCTGGTGTTAGGCATTGTACTCCATGGGCTGGTTACTGTCTCAGTAAATGGTTAGGCATGGCCTAGTGCATAGGGCTGATCCATGTGTGTAGTGTAGGCCAAAGGTGGTGTTGTTGTTGGCATTGACCAAGTGTATACTCGGTCTCTTCCCCTCCCTTTTTGTTTTGTCACACTGTCCTTGTGTGCATTTACATCATCTGGCGGAGGAGAAGAGTCACAGGCGATGGAGGAAGCTGCATCCCACATGGCCATGGAGGCTGAATCCACCAAGGGTGAAGGCACCAGTGGGAAAGAGGGCGAGGGGAACACCACGACGGGGACAGGAGGGGAGACCACAAACAGCGACTCCTCCAATGGAAGCTCCCTGGCGGTGGCGGATCTCTGTGCCCACCCCAACAACAGGTACAGCCACCACCCCCCTACCAGCACTGCCCTCCCAGCAGCCCCTCAGTGTGTTTCCCATGCCCGCTCACCCAAGAGGGTGGGCATCTTCTTCGCCCCAGGCATCTCAGGCCCGGCCCCAGTCAGCCCTGCTGCCCTCAGTGAGGAGGCTATTGACCTCCTGAGATGCCTCACTGTTGGGCAGTCAACCGATCTGAACGCCATCCAGGGTGTCGAGAGGAGTTTGCAACAAACAAATGCATTCTTGGAGGGCATTCACTCTGGTGTGGCGATCCAATAGAGAGAATTTCAGGCTCTGGCCTCAGCACTGATGGCAGCAATTGTCCCTGTGTCTAGCCCCCACTCCAACTTCCTCTACCCAGACCCAATCCCCTCAACCTCAGCCTATCCCAAGCACACCTTCAGACGAGCATTCACCCAAATCACTACACAAGAGTGGCTCAGGCAAACATAACCACCACACTTCATCTCACAGGCACTCACACAAGCACCATGCCCGTGCAAACACGCCAATATCCACTGCCTCCACTGTGTCCCCCTCCTCCTCATCATCCACCTCCCTCCCAGTAACGTCTACACTCACACCTGCATGCACTACATCTTCATCCGCTACATCCATCACCAGCACGCCCATCACAACACAGCCCTCACGAGCAGTCACCACCCCCACAACCGTGCACACGTCCCCTGTGTCCTCTTCCAGCGTGTCTGTGACCTCTCCTCCCAAAGTACACAAATGCAAGCACCTACCCAACAGCCATCCACCTCACAACAGCATCCAGACCATGCACCTTCACCCAAACTCCGGCAGACAGACACCTCCTACAACCACTCCCTCTTCCTCCACTCCAAAACCCTTTCCATCTTCCTGTCTCAGTGTGTCTAATAAACTGCTCCTGGCTAACATTGACCTCTTCTGTACGCCCCCCGTCTTACCCTTGGGCCACGGTGTCCAGATTCCAGGCCAGCACCTCAGCCACCAAGTCGGCGGATGCTGTGGTATCTGCAACTCCCAGAGGATCAAAGGGGGCAGCCGTCAGGCGAGCCAGTGTGCTACCGACCCCTGCAAAGGACCAACCCATTCCGCCACCTGCCAAGGTGAAGAAGGGGCCGGCATGCAGCACGGCCAAGGAGCACGACCCACCCAGCAAGGCCTCCTCCAAAATTACAGCTGCCAGTGCCAAGGTCCCAGCAGCATCTGCCAAGGTGAGAAATGGGCAGAAAAAAGCCAAGGCAAGGCACTCCAGGCCTCGGGCCTCGAGGTGAGGGCCTGGTGCCCACCATCAGAACCGACAGCCCTGCCACCTCTACCACGGCAAGCACCGCCACAAGCACCGCCGAAAGCACCGCCACCTGCCCCGCCGCTGTTACAACAACTGTCAGCAGCAACATCCCCAGTGGGTAGCCATCAGAGGCTGTAGGAGGCGGGCTGGTGCCTCCCTCCACCACTACCAGCACCCCCACCAGCACCAGCACTACCACCAGTTTGCAGCCATAGTCGCCGCTGGATGGAGTTTGGCCCTGCCTCCATGGAGTATCATGCAACCTGTTCCCTGCAAATCTCATGCCTCAGACACCCAGGTGGGGGAATGTGAACTACCACACCCGATGTGCTGCATCACTGGGCACAAAGCCCCCTCCAGAACCAGTGGAGAAATGCATCCACTCACCCATTCCTTGGCAGGATGAAGCAGACTGGGCACAGAACCAGTGGAGAAGCCATCCACTTGAGAGACTGTGGCCTTTTACTCCCCAGAACCAAGCAGTGGGCAAACCACTCACTGGAGAGACTGTGGCATTGCACTCCCCAGGACCAAGCAGTGGGCAAACCACCCACTTGAGAGACTTGAGAGACTGTGGCTTTGCACTCCCCAGGACCAAGCAGTGGGCAAACAACTCACTTGAGAGACTTGAGAGACTGTGGCTGTGCACTCCCCAGGCCCAACCAGTGGGCAAACAACTCACTTGAGAGACTTGAGAGACTGTGGCTTTGGACTCCCCAGGACATCACTGTGGGCATGAAGCCCCCTCCAGGAGCAGTGGCGTTGTACCATCTTCCAGCTGAGGTGCCTCCCCCCTTCTCTGTCCCCCTTAGGTGCCTATGTTTTTTCGACCTGATGCTCCTGCAGGGTTCTTTCCGTATTTAGGCAGGAGTCAAGTGTGGGTTTGGCCCATGATTTTTGGCCCAGTGGCCCATAGACATTTGCAAAGGGTAGTGTAAGGCCTTCTGTACAGATTGTAAATATTTGTATATACTGTTTTTCTGTAATTGTTAAGTATATCTGCATATTTCAAAATATCACTGATTTAAATCAATTCCTTTTGTCCTTGCGTTGTTCCGGGGGTAACGGGGTGTAAATGTACTGTTGTTGCATGTGTTTGTGTGTATAGTGTTGTGGGTGAGGGTGGGGGTGGGGGTGTTGCATGTGTGTGTCACTCTCTTTCTCCTCCCCCCTCCGCTGTGTACTAGGTGCAGTACTCACCGTGGTTGTCGCCGCCGTCTTTGATATTCGTCGTGTATGAGGAGGTAGACCAGCATGGGCAGGACCTGCAGCTCGGGCTCCATGGTATCCTGGTTCTTCGTTGATTGTCGAGAGGTAAGTGGTTTCCCTTCCAAAGACTGTTTCTGCTGTGCTTTTGATGGCGTTGGTACCGCCCCAGAAAAGCTGGCTGATTGGCGGGTTGTAATAGGGTGGGTGGTACATTGACTTCCGTCTCTCTGTTGGTGGTGACCGCCGCGGTGTTTGTTGCTACTGTCGTGGCGGTCGGTGTGTTAAAGTGGCTGTATGTTTTGGGGGTTTCCACCGTGGTCGTGATCCTATTGTTTTTACCGCCGGCCTGTTGGCGGTATTACCCCTGCTTTAACACCGACCACCAGGGTTGTAATGAGGGCCTCAGTCACTTTGCTTCTTTTTTCACATCCTTTCCCAAGATGGTCTCACTAACAGTTTTGAAAAAGAGCATATCTCCAGCAACATAGGTATTATACGATAATACACCACTCTGCTTAAGTTGTCTACAGTCATAATTTTAAAGACCGTCAGTGAGTGATGTGTGCATGTTGAGTGTTTCATGACACCCATGCCAGTGGCAACATCTGTGGTTATGACGTGTGCAATGCTTTAACTAACTGATGCAAGTATTGGGTCTATGTTTACAAGATAAAATATGATACCTCTATTAGTTAATGGTCTCGTGCATGTAGTGTGGTAGATGCTTTATTCACACTGTCATGCACAATGCTTGTATAAAATAATTCAGGTTCACAAAGTAGTCATGTTGTACAATGACGTGCTCATATCAAGACTGACCACCTATGACATGCTCAACACGCCACTTTCGCTGCACCAGGGAAAATTACATCCCCATCAGCCAGCACTGGACCACATGAGGAGGGGCTCCCTCAGGACTTGATCCTCTAAACTGCCAGAGTAAGCCCACAATGTGGAACACACTCATCCAATACCGTGTCAAATAATGGCCTGTCTGCATTGTCAGTGACCAGAAGAGGCTGGGATAGGCCATATCATGTTCTGTTTGGTTTTCTTTTGTCAGTTGCTCCTCTAAGCAATAATGTGTAAAAGGAAGGTGCAGCAACAAATTGGGAGGGGAAAGGCCTGATACTAATTTTCTCACTAGTTCCATGGAGGTTTTTTAACATAAGCTTTACACTGTAACAGACAAGATTAATACTCACAAGGGTCAACAAGGACCCCTCTAGGGTTGCCATAAGCAATAATACTCATCCAATTGAGAGCTTTACACTCAGTAGAGCCCAATTTGGGCAGTCCAAATAGAAGAGCCTCCAGGACCAAACACTGTGTTCTAGCTGCACCCCTTTTAATTGAGGAGCATGAGCTGCTGGGCTCCAAGAAATGCTCTGAATTACTATATGTTTCAGCCCCCGCCAAGAGGAAAAAAGATCTAGTTGCCCCAGCTAAAAGTAGCCCAAAATAGAGCTGCAATGCTGCCCTTGACTCAGTGCATTTGTAACAGCACCAACAAACACTCTGTTAAAGAGGCTAGGAATAAATTATTCCCAGTTCTGTTCCTGCCCACCTGAAGGAACGGTTGGTCACCTTTATGTATATGGTGCTGAATCAACTTGGGCAATTGGAAACTTAGTCATGGGTCTTAACACTAGTGCAGAAATCTGATCAAACCTACAACAAACTGGGTGCATCTAACTCGACTTTGTAAATCTATGCTGTGTAGCGGGGGCACTCCCTCCGCTAAGACCCATATAGGGTGACCCACCCCACATATTCATTTGGGAACGTTTAGCCACATTATCTCTGTCAAATATAGAAATCTAGAGGACCCATTTTTGCAGGATGTGCATAAGCGTGTTCTATATCTCTCCCTACAGTTACTCCCTGCACAATTGGTCTTATTGGAGTCCTTCCCTTGGCCCCTTGGAATGTGGAAAGACACAATCATCTGCTTAAGAAAGTCTCATACTGGTTTGTTACTTGAATGAAAGCAAGATCTACATTAAATCAGGATCGCATGGAACAAAGAGTAGCAGAGATTGGCAAAAATCATAAACCAGACAAAATCAACTGTGCTGTAATTTTCAAAAATGAATTTGTGGTGAGAAGCATTTTCTTGAGACTTGGTAACAACACAATGAGTTACAGCAAAATTGAAGCAGTCCCAATTGGGTTCTTCAATCAGCCAATGTTTCTTTTTGAGCCAGAGAGTACTTTAAGGGCACAGGGAAATCACATAAATCCAGTGAAAGTGATCTCTGTTCCTAATAGATATTCTGTTCTACCCGAGTGTGATTTTGATGACTGATAAACTATGTATTCTTTTCAGCAAAATTTTAACATAACTCTTATCAATGTTTATTCCCGTTCTGTTGCTCGTAGTACAGAATCACATATTTTAACTCTACTTTCTGACTTTTTAGACACAATACAAACTAATTCCTATTTAATTATCGCAGGGGATGTAAATTGCACTTTCGAACCCTCTGCATTCCTTAGTGATTTAACTGTGGAAGAGGACGAATTATGGGGGATTGCACAATTGGATGGTGATAGTTATCCTCCACGCTCTCGTGTCGCAACACAGCTCGCTACATTATGCTTAAAGTTTGGCCTAAGGGCCTGCAATGGTCGAACTCCTTCTGATTTAAACCTTGCACCGACATTCCTACGAGGTTCTGTGGCCAGTGTAATTGATTATTTTTTGGTGGATGTGCGTCTTTGGCCACTGCTGCTAGACATGAGGGTAGATTCAAGATGCGAGAGTGATCACTTCCCACTACTGCTTACCCTTTCTGGGAATATCTTTGTTAGAACCTCGAATACGCAACCATCAACGGTCCCTCCCCCTACCTTAAATGATGCTAATACAAAGGTGAGGTGGCCCAAAGTCATGTCAAACCCTTATTTGCTACGTAAGATTTATCAAGTGCTTCTAGATAATCTGTCAGCTTACGAAGACCTTGAGCCGGAAGCCATCCCACTTCTTGATATCCACGAAGATATGATGGTCAAACTTCAAAGTGTTTTTTATAAAAAGGCAGCCATGGTAAGCCGGCAACACGGGGGTTCATCTAACAGTAGATGGTTTAATGATGCATGTATGAGGGCTAAGACCGAGCTAAGAAAGGCCATAAAGGCCGGGTCCGCGGGGGCGATCAAACAAGCAAGATGTATGTATAAAAAGACAATTTTACATTCAAAGAAAATTTGGGAAGATGTTATTTGGCAGGATTTGTTAGATGCTACAAAAGCAAACAACAATACGGTTTTCTGGAAACTGCTGACTAAGTACGAGAGAGGGGGTAGGTCTAATCTAAGGAACCATATTCAACCCGGAACCTGGGTGGAGCACTTCTCTCTCTTGTATGAAGGAACCTTCTCCACTGGGGCTGTTGACTGTGATAAAGTGGGATTAGACCCCCTAATTTTACGAAATGCTAACCTTGCCACTTCTCCACCTGTTGGGAATCTATATAACTCTGAGAGTTATATTTGTTTCTCCTTAGAAGAAACTGCAGATGCTTTCAACTGTTTAAAGTCAGGTAAAGTCCCAGGTCCCGATAAAATTCCAGGCGACCTTTATAAATCAGAGTTATCCATATGGACCTGGTATATTAACCTACTGTCAAATAAAATCACAAAAGGAGGACAGATCCCTGAGACGTGGAAGGGTGCAGAAATTATCCCAATCTACAAAAAGGGTAATGTAAACATTCCAATCAATTACAGACCGGTCAGTTTAATCGACAACTTACAAAAAATCTTTGCCAAACAGTTGCTAGTTAGACTATCGAGCTGGGTGACGGAGCAGCAGATCCTCTCACCGCTTCAGGCAGGGTTCCGCTCTAGAGTTAGCACGGTTGACCAGGCTTTTAGGTTGACCGTGCTACACTGGAAATATGTAGTCTTGGCAAAGCAAACTCTATATGTCACTTTTGTTGATCTGCGCTCTGCTTTTGATTTGGTCCCAAGAGATAAGCTTTGGGGAGTGTTACACAAAATAGGGGCACCACCCGATATTATCCACCTACTAATACGCATGCATGAAGGCACATACGCGCAAGTAAGATGGGGCAATCAAGGTGAATTGACTAACAAATTTCCCATTAAAAGAGGTGTCCGTCAGGGATGTGTGCTTGCACCACTTCTGTTTTCTTTATTCATCAACGAGGTGGTCCAAGAACTAATGACATGCCAGAACGATGCTCCCTCCCTAGTCAATCAGAAAATCCCAATTCTCCTTTTTGCGGACGACTCTCTATTGATTTCAAAAACCCCTATGGGGTTGCAAATTCTTGTAGACAGATTTAAATCATTCTGCTGGAATTTTGGTTTAGAGCTGAACTCGAAGAAAACGAAATTGATGGTGCTTCGCTCTGGCCCTCGTAAGAAATGTACTATTAGGTTAGATGGAGCTATTTTGGACCAGGTTAGCTCCATTGACTACTTGGGTGTGAGACTTACAGATTCACTCCTTTGGGAGGAACAAGTTGGCAAGAGTGCTGGGCTCTTGCAACATGGGGCAGCATCCATATTGCGCCTCTATAGGAATACGGTCGCTAAAGTTGTGTCTCCAGCAGTAAAGATTTATGTGACTAAGGCACAGGGTGCTGCTGTTTACGGCGCAGAGATTTGGGGCATGTCAGATAGTAGTAGGATAACCAAAATTGAGAATAGCTTTGCACGGGCTTTATGTGCTTGCCCTACTAGCACCTCATTAACCCCCCTATTTTTAGACCTAGGGTTTAAACGAATAGCCGATTTAATTATTTTACGGCCTCTATTATATTGGGTGAGGCTTTGGGTAGTTCCCGAACTGGCCATGTATAAGTTTTCTCTATTAGAATTGTTTAAAAGCCCTAACTCTACGTCCATCCCATGGATCAAATACGTATCCGGTTGGTTTTGCACGCTGGGATTGAGGAATTTTTGGGAGAATCCCCAGCAGCTCTTAAAGTCCCATGTAAAAATACTGAAAGGAGCTTACTGGTCCCACATACGTAATAATTAAATTTCTCAAAAATCGAATGGTCATTTAACTAATTTGTTTATTGATTTTAAATGGTACCCAGAGTTCGAACTATATTTAGATATAATACCTGATTTACTAGGCAAAAGTTTGTATGCCAGATTTCGATTCGGAACACTACCCTTGAAGGCCTTGACGAGCAGATGGGGACCTAAGTTAAGCTCTGATATTTGTCCCACATGTGGCACTTCTTCTGAAACAGTAGAACATTTTATGTTTTTTTGTCCCGCTTACTCAACCCCAAGGTTTAAATGGATTCACAAAATCTGTCGGGAATTGAACTTAAGGAAATGTTTTTTAGCTTTGAGGATTTTAAAAAGCCATAATTCAAATGTGACAATTTATGCAGTAAGTAAGTTTTTAGTAATGGCATGGCGCATACGCATCTTTTATTTACAATGATTTGAAATTGTTCCAAGTCGGGCAAACATGGACTTTACTTTCTTTTTTTTAAATCTTGCTATGATATTATGATATTTATTTATATTTATATTGTATTGTATTGTATTGCTTTGATGGTCTGTTGGCCGAATAAAGCTTATGTGTGAAACAAACAAACAAACTATGTATTGCCTCTTCACAGCTAGTTGGAGGTTTGACTTTTTTCATGGCATGCTTGTGGCTTCAACAAACCCTTATGCACAAACACAATGCAAGTCTAGTTTGACATTACACAGTTTTGAGGCACCATACCAAGTAATCATAGGAAAATAGGATCATGGAATGTGCTGGTTTGGATTAAAAATCAAATATTATACAGGGGTTAGGTTTACTACATGGTCAGACATTATTTCCCTACAAGAAACTTGGTCTAACAACCCATGGTATTTGGAGGGTTACATGTCATGTTTACACCTGCAATACTGGGGATTTGTGGCAGGCCCAAAGGGGGATTATTGGCCCTAATATCACCACATTCCCTGTTTGAGGTTAAGATAGATCTTGCATCAAGTTATTTTCTGCTGATCTGGTTGGAGAGTCACTCTAGGATAATATTGTTTATTAATTATTATAATAATTGCTTTGATGTTCAAAATTGTGACATTGTTAATACTGTAAGTAGGGAGCCAGAGAGAGCACATCTTAATTATGAGGTGTCCCTTTCTTTATTTTGAATGAGTGATTTTAACATCTGACATTGCAACTGGGTTGGTCTACATGTTTGCTGGTTGGATGATGTGCATAATGATTCCCTAACCCACTCTATTCATAAACCTTATTGAGATGCACTCAGAAGTATATTTTCATGGAAATGCCCTATGCCATTCAAAATGGCAAAAATGCGCAGCATTTACAAGATACAGTGCATTACTGTTGTTTTCCCCTGAGCTGGTGCACATTTTGCTGCGTAGCGTCAACACAGGCAACCTTGCACCATGTTGCAAGGGTGTCTGTGTAGTTGGCAGGATTGTTTTTATGAAGAAAGGGGCAGCTTCCTGCTCAAAAACAATCCAGAGAGGCATTTTCCTCTTTCTATATGTGGTGCAGAATGCAGCACATATAGAGTAAACAACAAGGAGAAATAAAGATATTTCTCCTCATTACACTTGCCCTGGGGAGGTGTACAGTTTCGATGCATTCTCAGGACTATAGAGCCTTGAAAATCTGGGAATGTGTCAAAACCCATGGGTATGGGTGGAAAACCCACCACAAAACTCCCTGCCAATGCAGCTGTGTTGCCTTACACCATATCTACAAGGCCATGAAACATCACACAAAGTGGCTTTGCATAGCCTTCTAAATATGGGTCTGCATTCTGTGCCACAGACGTGTCAGGGGAAAGGGACTTGAAAATATGCCCCTTAGTGAGCTTGTTGTTTAATATTGTTTGTGCTTTGCACTTTATTCATTTACAGTCTTACCTGTTTTAAAATCTACATTTAGGAGAAGAGAATATTTTTATATAATTGATTTTATTTTGTTCTCTGATTATTTGCTTAGCCTTTCCTCCCATTATAAGGTTCATGAAAATGTACTCAGCACCAATAACGTACTTGAAGTATTTTTTACCTGCAGTGAGTCACCCATAAAGCTCTGTAGAATGGCAATTCCCTGATTGTCCTCCAGAAACCAGGGTATATTGTAGAATCTTATCTTACAGAAGTGGGAACGGGCTGACACATCCAGAGTGTTTAGAAGCATAGTTGTACACAACACTGAAAAGTCTCACCCCAGGATTATCAAATCTTTGAAATTACTGAGCACAATGATTAGGGCAATGTTAACCCATTGAATAGCGAATTGTCAGGAAAGCTCCATTAGATGGTTTGATTCAGAAACCTCCAAGGCACATGCAATGTTGCTTAACTTAAAGAAAAAAAGCTTTGGTCTAGATTGCAACCATGATAGTCCTGAACATCTGGGTTACGCATTTGAAAGAGGAGTATGGCAATCCTAAACAGAAAACAGCAGACCAAAGACAATATAGTATTTTTACTATTTTAACTGTGTCTTGAAAACATGTGACTATGATGAAACCAATTAACGATACCCTTTTGGACAATTTGAAAACACAGTGGTTATTGATGGAGTTTGTTAACATGTGAAAAATAAAGGGGGGAGGCAATATGGTGCCTCATAGGTTGAGAAAGACATTTGTTGCTGAAATGCGTTCCTGTACCTGTACCTTGCTTTAGGATTAAAACTTCATTGTCGCATCCAGAGTGCTGTCCTCCTTTTGATATTGTGGGGAGAAAGTGGATTATATTAGTCGAAGTGACGACGCGACTCAACAGCACCACTGGTGATTTGGTGCTTCTCTGCATCGCAAAAACGAAGCATTGAAGGTCCATATATATAAATATATATATATATATATATATCTATATCTATATATATATATATATATATATATATATATATATATATATATATATATATATATTCACCTAAGTTCACAAGGAACATAGAAGAACTCTTCGGACTGTCAGACTCGTTTCGACATAAGCATGTCCTTTTCAATGCCGATTTCCATGGCTGAGCTTTGGCCACATATTTTTATATCTTCATTATCCACTCTAGCAGTCACAGTGGGCACAAGTACCACAATGCACTTCATTGAGTTATTGTACACTGGCTAAAATCCATGCATTCACCAAGTGGGAGCTGATTCCACAGTTACTAAATAAATGTTCCATATCCCTCGTTATACATATATTTCTGAAGAATTCCCAATCAAGTTCTAAATTTGTCTTCAGTTCTTCACTTTATTTTCTTTCTAAAACTGACAAACGTTCACAAAGAAAACAGCCAATGTGTTTCAGCCATAAAAATAAACTTCTTCAGGACTGTAATACAATCAATACAACATACAAACACACACATAAAATAATATGTAAAAATACATCCATGTCTTGATAGAATAGAAAACATGGCATAATGATAAAATACAGGTACTCATAATATCTGATCACACTCATTAGGCCTTCAAAAAGATGTTAAAAAACCTAAACTTCATTCATACCAATTCATACCAATAACCACCATATAACAACACAAACTCCCAAACAGAAACAACACAAAATCAATATTAAAATATTAAAATGTTAAAAACCTTAACCATTGCAGCTCCTGTTGTGGACAAGGCTTCATAACCTTCAGACAATGTATACCAGTTACAATCATCATCCGGTCATATTAGCATAATGACACATGCTTAGTGAACATATTAATACAAAAGAGCAATAAGGAAAAGCCCAGGAAAGACAGGCACTAATTGTATTCATAGCATTATAATTCCTATTGTAATAAAGTTACTGCAATAAAGCAATAAGTAATACATTTTAAATAAGGTGGGAGATTCGCTAAGATCCAGGTCATATGTGATAGGCATGAGGAACACCAAAGACTCAAAATTCAGGAAGACAAAATCTGAACAAGATCCCTCCCTCTCATTAATAACTGAAATTGCTACTGAACTGGGCACCCCCTCAACAAACATACCCACTACATTTGGTTGCATCTATCCCATTCCCAGAAAGAGTCTGCCACATGAACACCAAATAAGGTCCTCCTTGCTTGGTGGTTGCTTCGCAGATTATACATCACAGGTCACTCCAAAATTCATACTTAGTACCAAAAAAACAATCAGCATCATAAGTAAAGTTCATGCAATCAAAATTAGACAGAACTAAACAAATCCCTAAGTATATGATGCAGTATCAAAAAATGGGTCTCACCAGAAAAATGCCAGCATAGTCAATCCATCACTCACATCCCTCCATCAATTGCCATTGTACAATATACCTAGAAATTATACATTCATAACTGCTGAGGGCCAATTAATGCAGTACTGACACCTACGAGTCAAAATAGATAGGTGCCATGACAACCAACTCTATGCCTGCTGCCATATAGAAAAGCCAACACCTCCAATATAAAAACATGGTCACTGGTGCCCAAACCTCCTAATGTTAGTATCTGCAAGCCGTGATATAACTCAAAACTGTGTATCCTTTAACCCATAACATCTACCTTTAACAACAGAAACCCCCAATGTTACGCAGAGGGAAGTGTAGCACCCCATGGTCCAAATGGGGAATGACCATATCCCCAAACAAATGCTAACAACAAAACTGTCCAAATGAAAGTCGATCCAAAGTGACCTTATGGCCCGTGGTACTCACCCATGACTAATAGGATCCACACTACTGTGCAAGTGACGCCATTCAAACAACAAATATAGGGGGTCATTCTGACCTCGGCGGTAAAAGGCGCTTACCGCCGGTCAGAAGGCTGCCACAACACCGCCGCGGTCGCGGTAAACCGCCACGGTCATTCTGACCCTCAAGAGGCAAACCGCCAAAAACCCGACATCCACAAAAGTCCGCCACACCAACGGCCAGCGTTAAACTGCCGAAGACCAAACCTCCACCGTCATGCCAACAGAAATACGCCCATGCCATTCCGACCCACGAATCCACGCTGCGGTCTTTCAACCGCGGTATTCCATTGGCGGTACACACCGCCGCGCTCAAAATACACATACAGCTCCAAAACACAGCCACATTGGACAATTTGAAATGCACACACCTGATACACATACACACAACACTCCCACACACCCAATCAACTACAAAACACACACCCACATCACCCACAAACCCCTACGACCAAAAATCAGAGACGAAGCCCAGAGAGAGACAGCACAGAATAGAGAACACCATCACACAGAGGCACACTACACCATCACCCACACAACAACCACGCACAAAACACCACACACCACTACACTCACCACACTCATCACCGCAAACAACACCCCACACCTCATCCACACCACCCCATGGCACCCCAAAGACACCCCAGGTTCTCAGACGCAGAACTCAGGGTCATGGTGGAGGAAATAGTTCAGGTAGAGCCCCAGCTCTTCGGGACACAGGTGCAGCACACCACCATTGCCAGGAAGTTGGAGCTATGGCAAAGAATAGTGGACAGGGTCAACGCTGTGGGACAGCATCCACAAAATCAGGACGACATCAGGAAGCGGTGGAACGACCTACGGCGGAAGGTGCGTTCCATGGTATCCAGGCACAACATCGCGGTGCAGCGGACTGGCGGCAGACCCCCACCTCCTCCCCCAGAATTTACAACATGGGAGGAGCAGGTCTTGAACATCCTGCATCCTGAGGGCCTCGCAGGAGTAGGCGGAGGAATGGACTCTGGTAAGTCTCATCTTCACTACTTCATCCCCCCCATCCCAACAGCATGCCAACTCATACCCCCACCCTCCCCCCACCACCATCACACATCCTCATTGCTAATGTCTCACCATCACAACCCACCCATCCCAACACCAAACCCTGCATGCCACCACAAACCATCGACAGCCATCACCTAAGCATGCCCACTGCACATACCCATCTCCCCCACAAACCGCCGTCACAACAGCCCCCACAAAGGAATGCCAGCACTGGGGTACACGGGCACCCACCCATTGCATGCTATGGCACACATAGAAGCAATAACCATACTCTTATACCCCTGCAGGAACCGAGCACCAGCACACCGCCCAGGAGGGTCCAGAAATGTCCATCCCACCCCCAGAAGAGGCCCCCAGTGATGACAGCAGCTCTGTCTCCCTGGACCCAGATGACCAGCCCGGCCCATCGGGGACCTCGGGACAGTCGGTTCCCCTCAGACAGCCACAGGCTACAGCAGACCTACCCCCTCTGAGAACACCAGCACAGCACCCACCCAGCGGGCCCATGCCTCTGTCTCCAGGACACGTCAATCAGCGGTGTGTCCACCACTACAGGGCACCCAGGTTAACCCACCACCCCAACAACAACAGGGACCTGGGGGCAGTGGTAGTGGGCACACGGTCCAGGGGACAGAGGCCCAGGGAAACAGGGGAACTGGGAGGGCTGCTGTGCAACAGGGGGGGACAGGCCCAGGGAACCCACTCTCCACGAGGCCCTCACCTCCATCATGGGAGCATACCACCACTCCCAGGAGATGATGGCGACGGTCCTGGCCAGGTTCCAGGAGATCCAGGTACTGCAGGAGGAACAGTTTATGGGGTTCAGGGAAGAACTGAGAAACATTAGTTCCGCAATGGGCACCATCGTTGTGGCTCTCAACCAGATTGTCACCACATTGCGGGACCATGTGGCACCACAAAGGGCCCCTGTCACTAGCATGGACCAGGAACAGGCTACCACCTCCGCCGGCGCTAGTGGACAGGAGGTCCTGACACAGGAACAACCGGCCACCAGAACCCCACCTCCTGCAGAAGAAGAACCACCCCGCAAGCGGGGCCTGAGATCTAGGAAGAAGACAGAGTAGGATGCCAAGACCCCCGCCAGGAAAGGATACCCCCTGATGTCATCCCACTGTCCCACATTGTCACCCTGTCCAACCTTAAACTGCCCCTGCTCCACCTTCCACAGGCATATGGACAATGCACCTGTGAGACTGAGAATCTGGACTCTGCCATGGACATTCCTCCACCATCACCCATCACCGATTTTCAACCATGTCCCAAAATTGAGCACTTTAATAAACACACTTATTGCACACAAATAATCTGGAGTCTGCCTGTATTTTTGAAAATATGTATTAGACATAAACGTGCCAAAATGACCAATTACATTGTGATGACAACATACCACTGTCACACAGCTGTAGTCCATGGGGAAACAAAGCAGAGGTCACGCAGTGGGGCCCACATCTCTGAAATTGGAAGGGAAAGTCACAACTCAGTCAACATACACTGGGTGAAAAGGACAGACAGTAGAGAGGCAGGAGACTGTAAGTAAATGTAAAATGCCGGTGTTGATTCTTACCTGTGTGTTATTGAAAATACTGCTGTATCACTGTGTCCCTGTTGTCTGTGTCGTCCTCTTCGTCTTCCTCCTCTTCACTCTCCGCAGGCTCCACAGCTGCTACAACACCACCATCTGGACCATCCTCCTGCAGAAAAGGCACCTGGCGTCGCAAAGCCAGGTTGTGAAGCATACAGCAGGCCACGATGATCTGGCACAACTTCTTTGGGAGTACATTAGGGATCCACTTGTCATATGCAGGCACCTAAACCTGGCCTTCAGGAGGCCGAAGGTCCGCTCGATCACCCTCCTAGTACGCCCATGTGCCTCATTGTACCGTTCCTCTGCCCTTGTCCTGGGATTCCTCACTGGGGTCAGTAACCACGACAGGTTGGGGTAACCTAAGTCACCAATTAGCCACACACGGTGTCTCTGTAGTTGTTCCATCACATAAGGGATGCTGCTATTTCGCATGATGTACGCGTCATGCACTGACCCAGGGAACTTGGCATTTACATGGGAGATGTACTGGTCAGCCAAATAGACCACCTGGACATTCATGGAATGATAACTTTTTCTATTCCTGTACACCTGTTCACTTTCACTGGGGGGTACCAAAGCCACATGTGTCCCATCAATGGCACCAATGATGTTGGGAATATGTCCAAGGGCATAGAAATCACCCATCACTGTAGGCAAATCCCCCACCTCAGGGAAAATGATGCATCTCCGCATGTGTTTGAGCAGGGCAGACAACACTCTGGACAACACCTTTGAAAACATAGGCTGAGACATCCCTGATGAAATGGCCACTGTTGTTTGAAATGACCCACTTGCCAAAAAATGGAGTACTGACAGCACCTGCACTAGAGGGGGGATCCATGTGGGTTGGCAGATGGGTGACATCAGGTCTGGCTCCAGCTGGGCACACAGTTCCTGTATAGTGGCTCGGTCAAGCCTGTATGTCAGAATGACATGTCGTTCCTCCATTGTCGACAGGTCCACCGGCGGTCTGTACACAGGAACATTCCTCCATCTCCTCGCAAGTACCAGCGGACGGTGCCTAGGAAGGACAACAGCGAGCACAGAGTCAATCAACCCACAGGTACATTCCCACAGCTTGCACAGTACACGATTCTCTATGCATTGAATGGCTTGTATGAGTGTCAATGCAAGGCCTAGGCATGTGTGACGCAGTAGAAATTAAGCCATGTGGGTCCTTGAAATGGCCGCTGCCTGACCTGTGAAGTGCAACAATGGAATGTGAGGTCAATGCGCTGGCGTGGCACACCGTGGCGGTAGGTGGTCGAAGACCGCGGCACAAAGCTGCATTGGTTAACATTGAATCCTATGCGTTTCAGGAGCCAATGACGAAGTGCGCCGGCGGTCGCGGGACGCACCGCTGTGGACGTGACCGCCATTTTCTATCTGCTTAATCACTCGAGACCTGATCATCCACAGGAGAGGACCTATACTGCAAGTGCTGCTGTGACCTCGGTTTGGAAGATACAATGGCTGCTGCGACTGGGGAAAGGGCCCCTGCCTTCACTTCTGAAGAATTGGAGAAACTCGTGGATAGGGTCCTCCCCCAGTATGCGCTACTCTACGGTCCTCCAGACCAACAGGTAAGTACACTGGGAGCATGCTTTGGGGGCAATGCCTGTGTTGAGTCGGGTGGATGAAAGATGGTGGGGAGGGGAGAGATTGAGGCATGCATCAAACGACGGATGAGAGAATGTGCCACATGGCAAGGGTGGGGATGGGGGGCCACTCACATCGAGCATGCAGAAAATTATAACAATGTTATTTCTCCCCCTGTACATGTGACATAGGTCAGCGCCCATCAGAAAATCGACATTTGGCGTGCCATCGCCAAGGACGTCCGGACCCTGGGGGTCCACAACAGACGGGGCACCCACAAGAGGTGGGAGGACATCCGCCGCGGGAGCAGGAAGACCGCGGAGGCTCTGCTGGGGATGGCCTCCCAACGTAGGAGGGGTGCCACTCGTCAATTGACCCCCCTGATGTCTTGGATCCTGGCGGTGGCCTACCCAGATTTGGATGGGCACGTGAGGACATCACAGCAGACACAAGGGGGTGAGTACCAGCACATTCTACTATCTTAGCGTGCAGTGGAGGTGTCTGGGTGGAGGAGGAGGGCTGTGGGTATCCCTAGGCCAGGGCGATTTCTGTAGGCTAGGCCCCTCCGTAAGGCATGGCCCTGTGCCCCCGCCCCCCACCTCTGTAGGGTGCCAAGTACAGCTATCCATGGCCCTGTGTCACCTATGTCTGCAGTTGTCGTCCATAGGCTTGTAGGCCAAGTCCCAATGATTGAGTAGTGTACCCCAAATGCGCGGCGTAGTGCAGGGGGTTTCTGTGTCTGTCCTCTCCTGTGTTGCCAATGCATGCACTCAACATGTCTTTATTTCCCCCCCCCCTTTTTTCCTGCTCTTCCTGTTCATGTGTGCATTAGCATCATCAGGCAGAGGAGGAGTGGCATCGGAGCACGAGGGAGCTGCATCTCACATGGCCCTGGAGGGCCATGCAACCGACTCGGAGTTCACCAGTGAGACGGAGGGTGAGGGGAGCTCCACAACGGGGACACGTGGAGACATCAGCGACACAGACAAGTCCTCGGAAGGGAGCTCCCTTGTGGTGGCGGCAACATCCGTGCCCACCGCAACAACAGGTACAGTCGCCACCCAGCACACCAGCTCCGCCCTCCAAGCAGCCCCTCAGCGTTCGCCCCGTGCCCGCTCGCACACGAAGGCGGGCATCTCCTTCGCCCCAGGCACCTCAAGCCCTGCCCCAGTTACCCCTGCTGCCCTCAGTGAGGAGGTCATTGACCTCCTCAGGACGCTCATTGTTGGGCAGTCTACCCTTTTGAATGCCATCCAGGGGGTAGAAAGGGAGGTGCACCGGAGCAATGCATACCTGGAGGGCATTCATTCGGGTCAGGCTGCCCATCAGCGATCGTTCAACGCTCTGGCCTCAGCACTGACCGCAGCCATTGTCCCTGTCTCCTGCCTCCCTCCTCCAACTTCCTCCACCCAGTCCCACTCCCCTGTTCCTCTGCCTATCCCAGACACACCTACAGACCAGCCTGCACACACCTCAACACCCAAGGGCAGCTCATCCAGACATAAGCATCACACATCACACAAGCATTCACACAAGCAACAGCCACATGCAGACATACCAACAGCCACTGCCTCCTCTGTGTCCCCCTCCTCCTCGTCTCCCTCCTCCCTCCCTGTGACGTCTCCACTCACACTTGCATGCACAACATCATCAGCCACTACGTCCATCACCAGCACACCCACCAGAACACTCCGCACACGTGCAGTCACCACCCCCACTGCCTTTTACACGTCCCCTGTGTCCTCTCCCAGTGTGTCTGTCACCCCCTTTTCCAAACCACACAAACGCAGGCAGCCACCCACCCAACAGCCATCCACCTCACGACAGCCTCCCTCACAAGCACCTGCACCCAAATACACCACACTTTACTCTCCTACAACCACATCCTCTTCCTCCACTCCCATACCCACTGCACCTACCCTTCCCACTGCTCCTAAAAAGTTTTTCCTGTCCAAAATTAACCTCTTTCCATCACCTGACCCACCCCCTCCATCTCGTAAGAGTCCAATCAGCACCTCAGCCACCACAAGCCCTGGACCTACAAGGACCATAGTACAAGGATATTGGAGTCCACCACCTTCAAGGGCAGCTACATCGGCCAGCAGTAAAGGGACAGCCAGCCCACCCCCTGGGAAAAAAAACAAGAAAGGCAAGGCCCGGCGCGAGAGGCCAGAGACGGCAGCCTCCAAAGGCACTACCCTGGCACCGTCAGGAAGTGGGGTGCCACCTGGCACATCTACAAAGGGAGGCAAGGGCCACAGAGAATCACAGAAGGATGACAAGGGCAGCACAGCCGACAAGTCCGGCAGCAGGCGAGCTGCCCAGGAGGGCCCTACCAGCCCCATTCCGGGTGTGAAGGAGGACACCCATGGGCCCGGGACTCCAGCACAGGAGGGCCCCGCAAGCGAGAAGTCGGATGGCGAGTGAACTCCATATATTGGCCGTATATGGTGCCCTGGAGACACATGTCAAGAACCACTGAACAGGGCCCTTCAAGACAAGCACCGCTGAACAGGGCCCTTCAAGACAAGCACCGCTGAACAGGGCACCGCCGTCTCAAGAACCGCTGAACAGGGCTCTTCAAGACAAGCACCGCTGAACAGGGCCCTTCAAGACAAGCACCGCTGAACAGGGCACCGCCATCTCAAGAACCGCTGAACAGGGCCCTTCAAGACAAGCACCGCTCCGCTGGGCCCTTCATCTCAAGCACCGCTCCGCTGGGCCCTTCATCTCTGCACCGCTCTGCTGGGCCCTTCATCTCTGCACCGCTCCGCTGGGCCCTTCATCTCAAGCACCGCTCCGCTGGGCACCGCCGTCTCAAGCACCGCTCCGCTGGGCCCTTCATCTCTGCACCGCTCCGCTGGGCCCTTCATCTCAAGCACCGCTCCTCTGGGCACCGCCGTCTCAAGCACCGCTCCGCTGGGCCCTTCATCTCTGCACCGCTCCGCTGGGCCCTTCATCTCAAGCACCGCTCCGCTGGGCCCTTCATCTCTGCACCGCTCCGCTGGTCCCTTCATCTCAAGCACCGCTCCGCTGGGCCCTTCATCTCTGCACCGCTCCGCTGGGCCCTTCATCTCTGCACCGCTCCACTGGGCCCTTCATCTCAAGCACCCCTCCGCTGGGCCCTTCATCTCAAGCACCGCTCCGCTGGGCCCTTCATCTCTGCACCGCTCCGCTGGGCCCTTCATCTCAAGCACCGCTCCGCTGGGCACCGCCGTCTCAGGCACCACTCCGCTGGGCCCTTCATCTCTGCACCGCTCCGCTGGGCCCTTCATCTCTGCACCGCTCCGCTGGGCCCTTCATCTCTGTACCGCTCCGCTGGGCCCTTCATCTCAAGCACCACTCCACTGGGCACCGCCGTCTCAAGCACCGCTCCGCTGGGCCCTTCATCTCTGCACCACTCCTCTGGGCCCTTCATCTCTGCACCGCTCCGCTGGGCCCTTCATCTCAAGCACTGCTCCGCTGGGCACCGCCGTCTCAAGCACCGCTCCGCTGGGCCCTTCATCTCTGCACCGCTCCGCTGGGCCCTTCATCTCTGCACCGCTCTGCTGGGCCCTTCATCTCTGCACCGCTCCGCTGGGCCCTTCATCTCAAGCACCGCTCCGCTGGGCCCTTCATCTCAAGCACCGCTCCGCTGGGCCCTTCATCTCTGCACCGCTCTGCTGGGCCCTTCATCTCTGCACCGCTCCGCTGGGCCCTTCATCTCAAGCACCGCTCCGCTGGGCACCGCCGTCTCAAACACCGCTCCTCTGGGCCCTTCATCTCTGCACCGCTCCGCTGGGCCCTTCATCTCTGCACCGCTCCGCTGGGCCCTTCATCTCAAGCACCGCTCCGCTGGGCCCTTCAAGTCAAGCACCGCTGGCCCATTGGTAGAAGGGGCAGGCCCGGATCTGTGTCGGGCAGGGCTGCACGATGCACTCTGGGCACCATGCCTCCTCCAGTACCAGTGGAGTCTGTAATCCACTTGAGAGACTGTGGCTTTGCACTCCCCAGGATGGCACAGTGGGCAAGCCACCCACTGTAGAGACTTGTGAGACTGTGGCTTTGCACTCCCCAGGATGGCACAGTGGGCAAGCCACCCACTGTAGAGACTTGTGAGACTGTGGCTTTGCACTCCCCAGGATGTAACAGTGGGCAAGCCACCCACTGTAGAGACTTGTGAGACTGTGGCTTTGCACTCCCCAGGATGGGACAGTGGCCATGGAGGCCCCTCGTGGATCTGGCGTCGTGGACTCATTTGGCTGAGGTGCCCCCCCTTCCCTTCCCCCTGAGGTGCCTGTAGTTTTTCTATCTGATGCCCCTGCAGTGTTCTCTCCAATGGATTCGGGTCTCCTGTGTGGGCTTTGCCCATGTGTTGAGGCCCATTGGCCCACGTACAATGACTGAAAGCCAATTTGGACAGGACAATTTACATATGTGTATATAGTTATAGATGTTGGAATTTTTTTTTTACTTAGCCTTACAATATATTTGAATTTCATGATCATTTTATTTTGTCTTGGCATTCTTGCGGGGGGTTTAGGGGTCTGTCACTCTGAGTTGTTGATCTGCATTGATGTGTAGGTAGTTGTGGGTGAGGGTGGGTGTGTCGCGTATGTGTGTGCCCGTAATCTTTTCTCCTCCCCCCTCCCCTGTGTCGTAGGTGCAGTACTCACCGTTGTCTTCTGCGCCGGCGTTCGTGCTCCTGGTAGAGGAGCAGGTAGACAATAGCTGGTAGGATGTGTAGTTCTGGTTCCATGCTGTCCAGATTCCTCGTGGAGTGTGTAGAGGTGAGCGTTTTCCCGTTCGTAGTCTGTTTCCGCCGTGTTTTTATCGGCGGGGCTCCCGCCCCGGAAAAGGTGGCGGATTGGTGAGTTGTGATAGGGTGGGCGGTACATTGTCTCCCGCCTATCTGTTGGCGGTGACCGCCGCGCTGTTTGTTTGTCCCGCCGTGGCGGTCGGAGTGTTAAAGTGGCGGTCTGTGTTGGCAGTTTCCGCCAGGGTCAGAATTCCATTTTTTTGACCGCCTGCCTGTTGGCGGGTTGGCTGCCACTTTAACACCGACCGCCAGGGTTGGAATGACCCCAATAGTGTAGAAACATTGTTGACAGAATCCACATTAGTCCCAAAACCACTTACTCTAACTGATGCCTACTGATGAACATGAACACCCCCCCCACTTGTCTGTCCCGTTTGGGGGAGTTATCCTGAAAACCGAGCATATATCTACAAGCCCCTTTTAAAGTGGCTCGTAACCATTGTTATACCCTCACACCTGTGCCTGATAGGCAACAGATGTATCATTCAATTCAAGGATCAATCACAAGTGCAAAACACGTCTCACTTATGTCTGTTATTTTGAAGTAGTATTACGTTGATTGTCACAGTACTGGAGCAGAGGAAAACTCAAAAAAAGCTTACCATTAACACAATGTTATTTAAGAGTGATATTAAGGGAGGTGCATACACCCAATTGTCAACAGCCCTTCAACATTAATACAATGAACATATTACTATTCCAATATGTCACACATAATTTTACATGGTGATTCACCTATGTTTTGGATGCTGACACCTAAGATGGCCGACGCTGTGCTCTGTCTGGGTTCAGTTTTAAAATTAGAATGGTCCTAGTCATATAATCTGTGAATAGAAAGGAGGTCATATTAATGTTGAAGGTCTGTTGACAATTGAGTGTTTGCACCTCCCTTAATATTAACCTTGAATAACATTGTGGTATAGGAGGAGAAATCTTTATTACATTCTGCAGCACATATAGAAAGAGAAAAAAGCCTCAGTGTGTCCCTTCCTACACAAAAGCAATCCTGTCTTCAACACAGGCACCCCTGCACCACTGCACAATGGTTCCTCCATGGGTGCTAGGCAGCCAAAAGAGGGAAAGGGCAGGAATGTATCGTATTATGGTAATGACAGCAAGTTCATGCCCTTTACGTGCTGCATGAATACTACAAATTCATGCCTCTAAATCTGGGCCTCAGTGGTATCATCATTGCCTAATGACTTTTCATCCATTTGCCCTTTGCTACCACACTGCCCCCAGTACGAGGCCGAGATTTTACTGATTAGGAGTCCTTCGTCCATCTTAACTGTCAGGACAAGCCTTTGTTGTGTGCTCTCCTAAATCACCTCAAGCATGTGGCATGCAAATTACTATGTGCGGTTGAATTTAGGACTTTCAAATGCTGTGGCACGCTGTAAAGAAATATAAATACTGATCAAAAGGAATGTCCATAAGAGCTAACTACTTGTTATGCTGTTTTGTTTTATTTTTCTTACATCACTAGACAAAGCATAGATTTTACTACCGAATCCTAAAGTTCCCATTGAATATGTGTGTTCACTTTCCTGAGTAAACACTTCATCAGTCAAATACATTTTTTTACATTAAAAACAAAACCAGCGCAGCCACTTTGCCTTCGGATAGCAGTGTGCAAGTGCATAAGTCCTTTAAAATAGCTTTAAACCAGGAGTGATAAATGATGTGTGTTTGAAATGTTGTCGCCTGACTAATGCTTACCTTCAGGGCCCTCTTCTGCAGACAATACTCTTTTAATATTTACCGTTTGCCAAAACAGAAATAAATAACAACCTTAAATGTGTGCAGAATAAACCCTATGAAGGCTTGCCCATTGTATTTCGACATTTTTAATTTATTTGTACTGCTTTTACTGTTTTTATTTCAATGTGTATGTTCTCTCTGTCCTTTTACGGGACACAATTTAAAACAGGAAATTATAGTAAAAGATGAATTTGTCTAGATAAGTGAAAGAGATCCTGTTCCGCTAGGCACAAGTCCCATCATATGGCATTCAGAGGCTCAAGTAAAAGAAAATGGGGAACACCGAGTAGTTTAATGAACTGCTAAATTACATAAAAAGAAACACATATTTATCAAGCTTTCAGGCGCAGTGCATCAAGCCACCTTTCACTGTGTGAAAAGGAAAGGGCAGATGTTTTCATCATTACATTGCGTATTCCTGTCCTTGGCTTGCCCTGGTGCACTTTTGGCTGCCTAGCACCAAGGAAGCATCCTTCTGGCGCGTTGCAATGGTACCAGCGTTGTAGGTAGAGTAAAATGCCTCTGAAGAATGTTTTTGTGCAGAATAGAGCACCTTTCTGCACAAAACCAATGATCAGAAGGAATTTTCCTCTTTGTAAGTGTGTTGCAAAATGCAGCACACTTAGAAAGAGAAAACGACGAGGAGAAGTATATATATTTTGCCTCGCTGCACCTCCCTTGGGGAGGAGTAGCATTTTGAACCATTCCTAGGTTTACTAGTTTTGATCTGGGAATGCACCAAAATCTATTGGTGGATTGTAGACATGAGAATCATGATCCAGACCCCGGGTAGGAATACCACAGGTTTGGAGGCAGTACTGGAGCTTTGGAGTAAGTGTAATCACAAACCCACCCCGCACTGGAATAGCCATGATACTCATATCTACAATCTGATATGAAATACCCAAAGCCCACCTATACGTAGGTGCAGTATTCTTTCTATATTAACACATAAGGTGTGTATTGCCACTTTCATTTATAGAAGGAATGGCACTAGGGAATCACTTCTGGTCTTCATGAAAGGCCTGGGGGTAGGCTTGATACATGTAGACCTCATATTGCAAAGGTGGGCACATAACACCCTCTCCTTCCACTCACCCCATTTTTAATCATACCACAACTAGAATAGGTATTAAAACATGAGTTCTCCTAAGAGGCAGGTATTTTTAGCTCTTTTATGACCACCCCACTCCTGTTCATATACCGTCATAGTGGATTACATGATAAGTGATCCCATGTAATTCGTGAGTCACAGCACATCTTTTTCCACACTGGAACGGAATGGACCTGATGATGAAGCATGCCACTAAGGGGTAACCCTGGTGGGTGAAGCTTTTCATCGGAAACTAAATAGTTTCCAGGTCCCCTTTGAGAGATAATCTTGAAAGTTAGGGCAGGGCGTCATTTAGGTTAACATGAACGGTTCTGTAGGAGGACGAGCCGCTGCCCATATTTTTCCTCTCCACCCCTTTTAAGATTTCGAAGTTTTAGTGCGGACACTCATCGATAAGATAGGTATGTTTGCCCACTTTTTCTTTTTTACATCTTCTCCTTTTCCTCTCTCTAGTATGTCGTTTCATGCCCCACAACTGGTACACTTCATTTTCCCCATTGGTGATTTATCTATGACAAATTCACGTGTTAAGATTTGTAACGGTCATTTTCTCAACCATTGCCACCATGCAATAAGCAATGACTTTGGCCACGAGTGTATACAAGGACATGTGCAATTATTCACTGTGCATTAATGGGATGGGTTTTTCCCTAAAAAGAACGGTGATCCTCACCCACAACAGTGAAATGCTTCATCATCTGGTCTCTCCTTACTGTAGTCCTCACTGAAGCCTGCCGCGGGTTGCCCTGAAGCTCTCAAAGAGGTTGCATTATTTTGGCCATGAATACCATGCTTCTCTGCAGGCCACATATTTAATGATGGGCTTCTTTATTAAAAGTGTATGTGGAATGCTCCATAATAAATCAGTTAGGGCCAGATATGCAAAGGGGGTTTTGGTATAAAGAAAAACAGGATTTGCAACTACAATAACCGTAGTAACATATATTAAGCTCGATTTGAGCTCCGAAAATGTTTTCAAGATGGCAATATAGGTTTGGAAATCATTCAGGAATTGCAGTTTGGAAAAGCAGTGTAAAGAAAATCTGTTAGGAACTGCAATTAACCTGTTTATCAAAGGTTTGTGACCGTAATTCATAAACCATTGACCAGTTACTGATCCCATGTTGGGGGGTCATAGCTGATTTGCAATGGGGAATGGGTGCCCTTTGTACCCTACCTCACTGGAATAAGGGCTGCAGCTTCAGGAATAATAGGTGATGATAGAAGAGGATGATTGCTGTCACTGACATTTCCTAAAACAGATTTTTTTACTAATTTTAAAGGAATCCTGGTTCATTTAAGGAACTTGGGCTGCTTTTAAAAAAAGTTTTGTATATTGAAATGCAATTAAATGGATAGACATCTCCTGGCCATAACTTGCCACAATCACTGTCATTGTAGCAAATCACAGGAGGTTGAAAGTAGGGATCTGTCTGAATAATATTACTACGAGGGGCATTCTGCGAACCATTATGATTCCATATACTATAAACCACAATATTAGTATTAAGCAAAAACAGATCACAGCAATATGCTGTGATCTGTTTTTGCTTAATATTACTTGTGTAAAGTTTTACACAGTGTCTGTGTCCATGGGTAGTAGGGCACTCTGATCACCTGCACTATACTCTGTTCCCTAAATATTCTACATCACTGTACATTCTCCTATTGAGTGCGGCTAATTTCACCCTTACTACCCGTTATACACAATATTAGTATGAAGGCTAGTTTGCAAAATCAAATACTGGTTGTTAGAAATGGGGTCTGTAGTTGGCAGAGGTTGTACGAATAGGGATCACAATCCTAGTCAGGGTAAATCACACACAATCCAAATTATCCTGTGCCCACCCTCTGGTAGCTTGGCATTGAGCAGTCAGGCTTAACTTAGAAGGCAATGTGTAAAGTATTTGTGCAATAACTCATACAGTAACAGTGAAAACACCACAAAAATACACCACACAGTTTTACAAAAATATAAGATAATTATCTGATTAAATTTAGGTCAAAACGATAAAGCTTCAATAAGCACAAGTTGAGATATCACTTTTGCAAGATTAAAAAGAGTCTTAAATCTTAGAAATCAACAGTTGTCTCTTGTTTGCACAAAGCACCTGGTTTGCAGTCAAAATAACACACACCGAGACCGCAGGAGAGGAGAAAAATAGGGTATGCGTTGGAATGTCCGGTGCGGCACAGATGATGCTTTGTTTCTGTGGGAGCGTAGCTCTTATAACCAAAATTAACATGAAAATGTTTGTGAACTAATGCATAATAATGCCGCATAGAAAATATTGCTGTGTTATACTAAACGTGCGTTTGAAATGTGCCCACGGGGAGTGGCCGCCAATATATACGGGAATCAATAAAATTGACTAATAATGAATTATTGATGCACTAATGTATGATTTTGTATTAGTATTAATGGTTATATGTTAAGGTTTTGCTAATTAATACACTAGGGGGGTCATTCCGACCCCGGCGGTCAAGGACCGCCGGGGCCGGGGATGCGGGAGCACCGCCAACAGGCTGGCGGTGCCCCGCCGGGCATTCTGACCGCGGCGGTTTGGCCGCGGTCAGACAAGGAAAACCGGCGGTCTCACGCCGGTTTTCCGCTGCCCTTGGAATCCCCCATGGCGGCGCAGCTTGCTGCGCCGCCATGGGGGATTCTGACACCCCCTTCCGCCATCCTGTTCCTGGCGGTTCGCCCGCCAGGAACAGGATGGCAGTAGGGGGTGCCGCGGGGCCCCTGGGGGCCCCTGCAGTGCCCATGCCAATGGCATGTGCACTGCAGGGGCCCCCGTAAGAGGGCCCCACTGTGTATTTCAGTGTCTGCAATGCAGACACTGAAATACGTGCGACGGGTGCAAACTGCACCCGTCGCACATACCCACTCCGCCGGCTCCATTCGGAGCCGGCTTCCTCGTGGGGAGGGGTTTCCCGCTGGGCTGGCGGGTGGCCTTCTGGCGGTCGCCCGCCAGCCCAGCGGGAAAGCCTGAATGGCCTCCGCGGTCGAAATATGGCGGTTCCCGCGAGGCGGGCGGCTACCGCCTCCCGCCTCACTCGGAATCAGGCCCTAGGTCTTAGTTAGCATGAGTCGGGTCCTAGCTGCCCAGTTGCATATTAAATGTGTTTTTCTAACGTACAGAGTCCTGACTTGCTGAAAGACATGTAGTCGTATTTTTTTCCAGAAGATGAGTGTAACTGTAGTAGATCCGTTCTCATGAAATTCGACTTGCTCAAGGAAACATTCTTGCTGAATGCAACAGTGTAGACTTGCAACAGGTACAAGGTCACCTAAACTGGTATAGACAATAGAACTACTGACTGGGGATGCGAGAGGACCACGAGAATATGAAATCATACTGGACATTCTACCCGTTGGAGACGTCAATCACAAGAACCACTGAACTACGTGAGAACTGTTATGTGTTGACAATTTTGATAGGATGAGCAGTAAACTATTGGATGGAGATAGTGGTGTGCCAAGCCTGCCCAATTGGAAATTATGGGACTGTACAACAGAAAAGGAATACAACCCTTTGACACGAGGAGCCATTAGAGATGCCATTGCGAACTATTCTTACTATTATCCAGCCACTTTGTCACTCTGCCTAAAGACTTTGCTGTTTGACTCTTCAACCCATTCTTACCCTTACCTTGCCCGTTCTATACTTCTCCTTATGAGGGAAGTGTCCCTTTTTACCATCTTGCTGAACTTTGCTGTGTTTCCTGGCTGATGGCAAATCATCTGATGTCCTGAGGACGAAGACTGACTCTGTATGCTGACCCATTATGGAGGGTAACTATATGATGATGAAATTGTAATTGTCTGTTTGCCTTTCCTTTCTAGGTACCAACTACTTCCTTTGACAGAGACCTTAGTTAGATGTTTTCTAAATTTGTGTTACTAAAATTGTTTTGCATGAAGCCCAACATGCCACTGCTAATTCGAGGTTAGTTAAGGGGTTCACTAGACGGACGCAAATAGACAAATGACTGAATCAATGCTTTGTTGAATAATGCACTAATAATACTCTGCTAAAGTTAATCTATGTTGACGTCGTGCTATGTTCTAATATTCATAATCTTTGCTTTGATTAAATCTTATTCTAGTTGCCATATTTTGACAATGTTGACGTGCTTCTTGGTTTTGAGACTAATAAACTTGCTGGTAGAATTGAATCAATAGGGAATAAACATCATAAACTTGCTAAAATCTGGTGTGGTTATTCATGACTGAAAGGTCATGGTGAGTCCCGATTCTCGTTAATGACATTGAATTGATTGGTTATGGTGATTATTGATGACGTTATTGACTTGTTGATTGACATGTTGATTAGTTATCTCGTCTTAAGGTGTCTTCAATCAGGGTCAAAATATTTATCGGCCTAAAACGAGTCCCTGAGTGAATAAGTTATCTAGTAAGGGACGCGTTGGCATTTCTTTTCACGCTGCAATGGGCTTTGCGTTGATTTCCAGCTCGCAGTCTTGGTTCCTCACTGCGATGCCCTTGTGAATGGATGGGTGTGAGTATGTGTGCATGTGGATGAGTGGGAATATGTGTGCGTATGAACGTGTCCGGCGGAACCACTGCCTCCCATTATGGGTTACCACTGCATACAAGTGTCCAAATGGATCACCCTCATGAAAACATGCACTGCATTTGTGATACCGCCCCACAACATTGGAAAGCAATTATAAGAAATTGAATTTGTTTTTGGGGTGGGTGACTGTCCACCTCAAGGAAAATTTACAAGCCTTGTCATAGTGAACCTTTAAAGAGACTCAATTAACTTAAGTTTAACCCCATTGTAGCTACGGCACAGAGCACACAGGGTTAACTTTGGGCAATGTGTAAAGTATTTATGCAGTACCAGATCAGTAATAGAGTCAAATAATTAAGCAAAAAAAATCCCAAACTGAGTCAGAAAATAGAGTATAATTTAAAAAAGACAATTACACCAAAATGCCAATATTCGGTTAAGGGGAACCAGAGATAATGTTTTTTAAGTTTAAACTGGAAATAAAGTAAAAATACCACCAAAAAGCATTAAGAGCAAATGCAGAACAACTGGACCTGGTAGACCAGGACCTAGGAGCGATTTCAAGTGTACTTCAATTGAGAACAAAATGTATTTACCAGCCAGGTTCTACCCAGTTGAAGGTTTTACATTGGAACTTAGTCTCAAAAATAGAAGTCACTATCTGTCAATGAGGCAAAGCAGTAGGCTGTGTCTGAGGAAGGCTATAAGGTGTCAAGTCCCAGTGAAGGCACTGGGGTAGGCAGAATAAGCGCTGAGCAGGAAAATTCCAATTTTGCACCTAGGGAAGTCCTATCATCCTTCTAATATTTTTGGTGTCTTTCGCCTGTCAATATTTCTATGTTCACCCTCACAGTCTCATTACGACTTTGGCGGGCGGTAGAGGCCACCCACCAAAGTCCTGCAACGGGATGACCGCCTATGCAGCTGTCTCTCCGCAGACCCTATTATGAGTTTCCTGCTGGGCCGGCAGGCGGAAACACTGTTTTCACCCACCAGCCCAGGGAGAGACTCACCACAACATTGACGCCAACTCGTAATCGAGCTGGCGGCAATGTTGCAGTGCGTCGGGTGCGACAGCACCCATCACGCATTTCACTGCCTGTAATTCGGGCAGTGAAAATCACGATGGGGCTGTCCATGGGGCCCCTGCACTGCCAATGCCAAGAGGACTCGTAATCCAGAGGGCAGCATTGTTTGCAGTGCTGCCCTGGCAGATGAAGACCGCCGAGACTGCCAAGCTGTCGACGGTGGTGCTAGCAGTTGGACCATGGCGGCTCTGTCATATTCATAAAGTGGTGGTTGGACCACCACTATGATGGCAGTCCCGACCGTCACTGTGAGTGTGGTGGTCTTAAGATCGCCATGCTCATAATGAGGGCCTCAGTCTGTTTTTTCAGAAATTGAAAATATCCAGCTGGACAAGGCTGCAATCTCTATCTGATGAGGGCTCTACTATTCTGGATACCTTCTTGTCGAGTCCTGCTGAATTGGATTTGCTGGTTGAAAGAAGCTCCAAGGGGAAGAAAACAGTTTCTTAGGCCTAGTGGCAATTTACCTTGGATGGATTGGCTATGGCAGGTTGGTTTCAATCCTTTGTGATCTTAAATTCCTAAAAGCTTCTAAGTCCTATGTTTTCAGTGGACATAAGAGAAGTCAAACCACTCACAGCCAAGGATTCCAGAAGCTCAATGACAGTACTTGGGGGTCAGATCCAGCTCAGGTCTAGCTCTTACTGGTCAGCTGGGAGGTGCAAGAAGAGGCCTCTTGTAGCTTTTTGTGGCCCTGTAGCCAAGCTGGATACCAGCCAACTGACCTTTGAAGTCTCCTGCTTTGTCCTTCGTACAAAAGGGAGAAGATATAATCCTTCAGGATTCTCCTCAGGTCACAGACAGCAGGTTCCATCCTCCTCTGTTCTTCCTTAATTCCAGCACTGTTCTCAGCAGTCGCTCCCTTGTGCAGGAGTTTTTTCAGTGGAGGTGAGAAAATTTAGAGGCCCAGCACCCATAGTGATTCCTATGATGCTGCATAATCCCTCCACCACTGCCCCAACTGTCCTGCACAGTATTATGAGACACTGCAAAATGGTGATTTCAAGTTGTCACTGGAAAGAGCACCTCTGAAGGCTTCAGCCCCACCCATAGCTGACACAATTTTCTGATCCAGTCTCACCAGAATTTCAAAGACGAGCCCCTCCTGTGTTGGCTTCATAATTCTGTACACATTCGTTTGTTTCAGTGGACCTGGGCTGTCGCAGGCGAGGTGAAGTCTGACAAGCTAATAATCAGATGCAGATTTCATCTCCATCCTTTCCTTCACAAGAACTGGGTCAATCACTATTTATTGCCTTTTTGTATTGAGAGGCCTTTGATCTCTCTGCTGAGGAGCTAGTAATTAACTTGGCCCCATTAGCGGGGACACATGCTGGAATATGATTATGAGCTGAGGCAAAGAAAAATGACAAATCCTGAAGCCCCATAAGATGTGGATGTGGTTTATAGGGGACTGTAGATTCAATTTCTGTGTGCATATTTAACCCCAGTTTGATACCTTCCTTCACTTTATAGGCCTACAGTGAAAACATCACCGATGTACACTGTGAATACTCCCTGTTAGAAAAGGGGTCTTTGGTTGGCAGTCAGGTTACCCCCTGTCCAAGCAAGAACCCTCACTCTAGTCAAGGTAAGTCACACACAATCCAAATTATCCTGTGCCCACCCTCTGGTAGCTTGGCTCTGAGCAGTCAGGCTTAACTTAGAAGGCAGTGTGTAAAGTATTTGTGCAATAAATAACGCAATAACACAGTAGCACACCACAATAATACACCACACATTGTTTAGAATAATATATAATATTTATCTGATAAGATGCATGTCAAAACGATTAGAATGTAATAAGTATATTTTGGAATATCGCTGTAAAAATTAAGTGTCTTGAGTCTTTTGAAAGCAACAAATGTCTCTTGCAAGCACAAAGTACCCGCTTTGCGTTGAAAATCTCTGCAAGGAATCACAGAGGAGGAGATTCGGGGAAAACAGGGAGGTGTGCGTCGATTTCTCAGGCCGCACACAGCGATGCGCCGTTTATTTTCCACACAGGGAAGGCTTTGCATTGATTTCCAGCTCTCGGTCTTGGATCCTTTTCGGGTTGCAGGGTTTTCGGATGCCCCGGGGGTGATGCGTTGAAATCCTGTGATGGCAGGACGAAGTCACCGGGGCTGCATCGATCCTGTGGGCGTTTCATGGAAAATTCTACTGCATAGCAGGCGCTGTGTCGATTCCTCTCAGAAAGTCCAGCTGTGTCGTTCTGGCTCGGCTGTGCGTCGATCCAGTGGGCAGTGCATCGAATTTCATGTCGCTACACTGGTGCTGCGTTCTCCTTGCAAAGTTGGGCTGCGTCATTCTAGTTTGGTGTGCAGTGAATTTTTCACTGCGAAGCAGGCTCTGCAGCGTTTTCTGCCAGCCGTGCGTCTATTTCCACTGCACAGGGAGTTCTTCTTGCAGAAATGAAGTTTTTTTGGTCCTGAGACTTCAGGGAACAGGAGACAAGCTCTATCCAAGCCCTTGAAAAACACTTCTCAGCACATCTAGATAGCAGCAAGGCAGCAGGACAACACCAAGTCAGCAATCCTTCACAGAAAGCAGTCAGGTGAGTCCTTTGGGCAGCCAGGCAGTTCTTCTGGGCAGATTGCAGGTTCTGGTTCAGGTTCTCTTCTCCAGGAAGTGTCTGAGTTCGTAGGGGCAGAGGCCCTGTTTAAATACCCAAATGTGACTTTGAAGTGGGGGAGACTTTAAAGAGTGGCTTAGAAGGGCACAAGGTCCCCTTTCAGTTCAATCCTGTCTGCCAGGGTCCCAGCAGGGTGTGTGGCAGTCCTTTGTGTGGGGGCAAGCTATTATCCTTTGACATGTAAGTGTCAGGCCTTCCAACCTCCCAGCCCAGGAAGACCCATTCAAAATGCAGATGTATGCAAGTGAGGCTGAGCATCCTATGTTTGGGATTTGTCTGAGTGAATGAACAAGGTAGCTGTCAACTGAACCTAGCAAGACGTGGATTGTAAGGCACAGAAAGATTTAAGTGCAGAGAAAGGAGCACTTTCTAACAGTGTCATTTCTAAAATAGTAATATTAAATCCCACTTCACCAGTCAGCAGATTTTTTCATTACCATTCTGGCCATACTAAATATGACCTTCCTACTCCTTTCAGGTCAGCAGCTACCACTCAAACAGTATAGGAGGGTAGCCCTAATGTTAGCCTATGACAGGAGCAGGCCTCACAGTAGTGCAAAAACGAATTTAGGAGTTTCACACTACAGAGACATGTAAACTACACAGGTACATGTCCTGCCTTTTGCCTATACGACACCCTGCCCTATGGGTTACCTAGGGCCTTCCTTAGGAGTGCCTTATATGTAGAAAAAGGGGAGTTTTAGGCTTAGCAAGTACTTTTAAATGCCAAGTCCAATTGGCAGTGAAACTGCACACACAGGCCTTGCAATGGTAGGCCTGAGACATGGTTAAGGGGCTACCTAAGTGGGTGGTACAATCAGTGCTGCAGGCCCACTAGTAGCATTTAATCTACAGGCCCTGGGCACATATAGTGCACTCTACTAGGGACTTATAAGTAAATTAAATAATCCGATTGGGTATGATCCAATGTCATCGTGCTTAAAGGGAGAGAGCATATGTGCTTTAGCACTGGATAGCAGTGGTAAAGTGTGCAGAGATCTAAAACCAGCAAAAACAGTATCCAAAAAGTAGAGGGAGGCAGGTAAAAAGTTGGAGGTGACCTCCCTAAGGCTGTCAGGTCTAACACTCCCTCATATTATAGGACCTATGCCAGGTCAGCGCCAATCTTTAAAGAGTACTTTCTGGCGGAGTTAACCTGTGCACAGGACAGTAGTCCCACTTGCACATCCCACATACGTGCTCACACCTGTGTTTACACCTTAAAAGCCGGAGACTGGCAGTTGGTATGCTCAGTCCAATTATGGTGGAACTAACATTAGTGAGGATCGGACTCATAGTAAAAGTACAAAACTGAAGACAAATGCAAACCAAATCATGGTGGACTAAGTAAGTGGAGCACATTTGCTATGACAACCACCTCAAGTGCTCCTGGGGAAGCTGGCCGTGGTTTAGGATGAGAACTAAAGTGAGTGGCGACCCAATGTTGAAGCATGCCCCTCTTATGGATGAGGGTCACCCTCCTTTTTAGAGAATAATGTTTACTATTCCACTAATGTACATCCTTGTTCAATATATTTGATCTACTGTATTCACCACGAGTGTTATGGTGCGTGTTAGAATACAACATAATTCTTCCCATCAGGCGAGAGGGTCTTCATTCTCAGGACATTCTACATCCACCGACCCCAGAGTGAAGTTTCACTCGCATTCCAGGCCACAAGACTTCAGGCGCAAATGTTCATTAGTGGCCTACTAATTGGCAAAGATGATTTGTAGAACATGGGCCCAGTATAGTTGGTAAGATCATGCTCCAAATAGGAAATGCACTCCAGAGCTCCATTTCAGTCCAGATATCTCTCCTGAAAGTGCCGAGAGATTTTTCCTCTTGCTTACATGAGCAAATATTGGTCTTTTTTTCCTACAAGGTATGAAAGAGGAGATATTTCAGACAGAAATGCGGACATCTTTGGGCTGCTCAGCTCAGCTGAGAGATAATCTTTTGCACATTATTAAGCAGATGCGAGGGTGAGCTTTAATTTTACTATTGATCTTTGCAGCCCAGATTACTTATAGCAAATGTGGATTTGAAAACACTTGCCTATTTCAAATTGCGGATATAAGGTTATAATATATTTTACACATTGAGACAATGTCCTCCAGCCTAGGCTGTTTAAGAATACTACTTTACCTAAATTCACATATTATGCTTTCGGCTTAAGTGGAATAATGTTTTGATCTCTCTCGAAACCCATGTTTGTATTCTATGCATTTGCAGAGGTACCTAGCATACGGGCAATTGTCTTAGCAGCTTTTATCTAGGATACTGATTTCATCCTAGTGTTTCGTACACATTGTTTATACTGTATTGGAGAAAAGTTAAATATATCCGAATTGTATATAAACCGGAACTGGCATTTTCTCATGCAATGCTTTGAGTAATAATGCATCTAGTGTGCCACTTGTAAAAATATCCAGCAAAACATCTGTTGAAAAATAAATAATTATTTTGCAGGGGCAATCCCAAGTGGTATAAACAAAAATTGCTGTAATTGCTGAAAATTGACTGGTTATCTTTTTTAAACCTTAGGTATTACACGTTTCATGGGAGTGTCAGCAGGTAGAATTTTCACTGCCTTTTACCGGATGGACGTCTCAGGGTACAGCTGAACTGGCTTAACTGTACCTTAGATTAATTTATCAGCTTTCCAGCGATTAAACAGACATCACTCACTAAAGGCCAGATGTATCAAGCACCACTTTAGCGATTAGCAAATAGCGATTTTTTTCAGAATCGCAAAATGCAATTCAACACAGTAAACACAAATATTTTTACGAGTACCAAAAATTTGCAATCACAAGTAGCGATTATCAAATAGTGATTCAGTAAAATAGCGAATCGCAACTTGGTAATAGCAATTTGCGAATTTTGCATATCAGGGCAGCTTGATGACCTCACAACCAAGAAGTGGGTCAGACTATGCTGTTTCCAGAAGCCTGAGCCACAGGAGGAGGCAGAGTGTGAGAACCGAGGACTAGGGAGTCAGTTTGCAGTGCTCTTCAGGCATAATACTCACCATGATCACTGAGGTTAATGCAAAGGATGCTGGAGGCCGTAGAAGGAAACTGAAGAGGTTGTGAAGAGTCATGACAAGCTCTTTGGTAAAAACCCACTTCTTGTACCAGAGAACAAGAAGCTGAAAATATGGACAGACATCCAGTCCAAGATCAGAGCGATGGGTGTGACGCAGCGCTCCAAGAGAAGATACGCAAGCAATAAATAGTACTATTGACGTACACTGGCAAAGAAGAGGGTAGCAACCAGGCTTGCAGAGGCAAGAAATACTGGCGGAGGACCATCCACCCGGACAACATCCACTCCCTTGGAGAACATAGTAGAGTCCACTCTATACTGTAGGCTGAAGCCATCATTGGAGTCACATATATCGAAACCTCAGACACACAAGGAACCAGCAAAGGTAAGGAATACAAATACTTCATTTAACATATTTTCAGGCAAAAGTGTACTACAGAAAAAATCAGTTAAGACCCACTAGGGTAAGAAAAATGCATGCCACACATTCCATGCAACTCAACAATGCATTATGGGAGTGTTAGTTTGTACCCCAACAGTGAACCAATATCAAACATTACAGCATTGTGCATTCCATACACATATGCCATAGAAAATAACAAGCAGTAACACAATTTGCTGTAAAATGTTTATTTCAGACACAAACGTAGAACAGAGTCATGCAAAGGTATTCTGTGACTGAAATATTTCTCATTGTTGTTACAGATGTCCCTGACCACATGCAGGAGAAACAGAAACTGGGGGAAATGAGGAATCCCAGCAACTGACAGATGTAAAAAATATTGTGTCCACACCACCCATGACACCTGCACAACCCAGACTCACGGCAGCAGTGGCACCACTCCCTGTGTTGAGCCTGGAGACTGACAACATGTCACAGGACATGCATAAACCACTTTCAGAGGATGGACCTACCCACAGGCGTCAGTCCCTGTCCCAGAACCAATACTCCACTCTCAGGAGGCGTAGAATGGATGTCAGGCGGAACTCAGAGCAAGGTGAGGGCTCATCTGTATTTGGCAGTCTGGAGGCATCCATGTTGAAGGTGCAGTGCCTACAATATAAGCACATGAAATCAATGCACAAACGGTGACATTGAATAACAACATGTGTCAGTTGAATGCAACAGTGTTGGAAGGACAGAAAGCAACAGCAGACTATTTAAGGGAGATGACCACGTCATCCGCCGTAGGCATCACCACCAGTTGATGGGCAGATTAGATGGAATTACCAGATCATATCCATCGCCTCACCAGTGCTAAAGCATTACAGACCTGATGTGCTGTGAACATTCAAGTGGAGATGGCACATTACAACAGAGATGTTGCACAGGGATTGGTGCAGGTTACTAATACACTGGAGAAGACGCAAACTGCCCGGATCGTTGGTAACAGTGATTTAGGTGAACGGAATAGTGAGGAGCTCTCATGCCTCAGTAGTGTGATTGCCTCTGTGATGGACAAAGGGTGTCACAGTTCCAGACAGAGTGCAGTCTGTGAGGCGTCATGAAGAGATGCAGATGAGCCCACTAACCGTTCCAATGGAGTGCATGGATGGAAAAGTGATGGTGACATGTCTCAGTGCTTATTGTTTTTTGAACTACCTGTGTTGTGTGTCTACATGTTTGACCTGACGTTGAGGCAGTAAATGTGATACCTGTAGCAAGAAGGAAGGATACGTGGCCTCGTCATTACTTACATAAAAAATAATTGCACATCATTTCAGCATGTATTTGTCTGCCTTCTGCTGCTCTTGATCCATCTGCAGGGTGAAGGGGTGGTCATCGTCCTCATCAGACTCCATATCTAAGGATTCAAGGGAATGCCTCTCATTGTTGCAAAGTTGTGCAAAGGTGTGCAAAATTGCACATGAAGCCACCATCTTGCAGATGGTCTCAGAACTGAATTGTAGTGCCTCACCACTTTTGTGTAGGCATCAAAAGCGTCTCTTCAGCATGTCGGATGGCCTCTCTATTACACTACACATCCTCCTATTTGCAGCACTGTAATGTCATTCACTTGGAGTAGCCAAATTCATGTATGGTGTGAGGATGAAGGACTGCACTGCATATGCATTGACTGCTACAGTGACAGCAGTACATATTGAGTCATTGTCATCGATGTCCACATCTTCATGCTATGTTACACAGTTCTGTGATCAATTACCAAGTAGGTGTTCTTCTTCAAACTCTCCCCCAAGTAGCCTTGTATAAATTCCACTATGCCTGAATATGTGAAAATGATGCGTACTACCTGGGAATCTGGCCTCTAAATCAGTGATGATGTGGGAGGCATTGCAGATGACCTGTATGTTGATGGAATGGCTAGATGTCCTATTTCTGTAAATGTGTTCATTGTCAGATGGTGGACAGATGATAACATGTGTCCCACTAATGCAGGCAGTGACGTGTGGGAATTGGGCTTCCTGATAAAAATGCAATTTTATGAGCTGCAGGTCTTGTGGGGTGTTTGCTCTTTTACCTTGGTTAACACCGCATCAAGGAATGCATAGAAGAAGCCTGACTGCTCACTTTGGGACATACCTCCAGGTGCTGCTATGACCCCCTGGTAGCTTCCTGAGCATAACATCTGCACATCAGTGGGAATGGCCTCGTTTCTGTGTGTGTGTGTCACTGCAGTTATGGTTGCAGATCTAGTATTAGGTCCAGTATCATGTCAGAATTTAACCTATTCTTGTCATAAATGATCTCCTCTGTCTGATCAAACAATGTCATGAGCGCACTGAAAATGCATTCTTATCTCCCCCTCTCCCTCCTCAAAACCTCCCAGGATCCTTATCCTCCTTCCCATGACAGAGTGCAGCCATTGTGGAAAAAGCTGAGGTACTCTGGCCCTTTTTTTTAGTTTGCACCTGATACCACCTGATTTGAGTTGGTGGTAAGTTGCAAATGGAAAAAATCACAGTTTTGCGGCCAATTCACAATTTGCGAATGGTTCATGCATTACTTTTGTGATTACCTATTTGCAATTCACAAACTGTGAGTTGCTAACTGGAGTCACAATTTTAGAGTACAGCTAATTTTGCGAATTTTCAATATTGGACTGCAAATGACTTTGGAACATTGGGAAAAGTGATTTTGCATTTGCAAATGGCCTATTTTTGAGATTCGCACTGTTTGCTAATGCAAAAATGGTTGATACATGTGGCCCTAAATTATTATACACAAAATGTAGCAATAATAGATTTCAGTTCACTTGTAAAAACAGTTTCCAGTTCAGTGCCAAAGTTCACAACGTGGCCCTTTGCACTTGCCAGATTTGAAATAAATCACGGGTGCAATTCAATTGTTATTTTTGTAGTGAAAATAGACTTTCATAATCGTTATGAACATAAATAAATGTATAAAAATAAAATTCATTCTCATGCACAAAAACATTCCTAATATGGATATAGCATTCCATGTTTAGTTTGCAGTTTCTTAGTAACACATGTTTTCATCATCTTCTTGCTGACAAAAAAACTGTTTAATTTCAAATCACTCATGCTACAATAAAAGTAATCTCCTCTGTGTATGAATAAAGTTAACCACTGGAAATTAACATAATTATCCATCATCATAACAATCTTTTTAATGCAACTTTATTTATTTATTTCACTAAGCATATTGACTGTGGTCCCTTTTAAAATTTTGTTTTCCAAACCATTTACAACATTTTCATAATTTACAACTTTGTTGTCTGATTGCTGACTTTGTTTTTGCTGGCTTTATGATTCTCTGAATTTTAACACTGCTGACCAGTGCTAAAGTCCATTTGTTCTTTCCCTAAAACATGACACAATTGTCCTATCCACAATTGGCATATTTAATGAATGTATAAGTTCCTAGTAAAGTGCACTACATGTGCCCAAGGCTTGTAAATTAAATGCTATTAGTGGGCCTGCCACACTGGTTGTACCACCCAATTAAGTAGTCCTTTAACCATGACTCAGACCTGCCTGTGTGTGCAGTTTTTCACTGTCATGTCAACCTGGCATGTTATCCTTCTTGCCAGGACCAAATCTTCATTTTTAATATATATACGGAACCTCTAAGATAAGCCCTGGATAGTTCCAAGGGCAGGGTGCAGTGTATTTAAAATGTTGGACATGTAGTTTTAAGTTCTACATGCCCAGGTAGTGAAAACGTCTTACATTCATTTTTCACTACTGCAAGGCCTATCTCTCCTATAGGTTAACATTAGGATTGCCTTATTACATTTTATAAGTGTACTTTCCAATTAGGAAGAGATGGGACCCCTGGGTTTGGTGTCTCTGGAATCACAATTTAAAACCACAACTTATGGTGAAGTTGGATTTGAAATTGCAATTCTAAAAATGCCACTTTAAATCATCTTCTGCATTCTGCCTGTCTCTGATGACACGTCTGGATGCGTGTCAGTTAGAGTCCTGTGCTTTCCCTCCAGACGGCCACACACAAAGGGAGCTTAAGTATGACTGAGTGGCCCTCCTTATGTTGATGGCCCATCCTTGGCAGGATGAGAGAGAAGAGCTGACACTCATATTAGCGTATCAGACCTTAATAAATAAACTTATAAGGGGACGTGAATAGGTCGATTAACCGCATTTAATGTGTTCCCACAATAGATTCAGTACATGCAGATCAATAATCAGTAATCAATCCGTAACATTAATAATCAATGATGATCAAAAGCATTAGTAATCAATAGGAGTCAGTAATTATCACACATCGTGACCTTTCAGTCATGAATTACCACACCTTTTAGTAAAAGTTAGAATATTTATTTCCCTATATGAACAATGCTAATGTCTCGTTAGATAATCTCAAAATCAAATGATAAACATACAGGAACATCACTGGCTGCCCAAAGCAGCAGAGAAACATAATCTAATCAAAGCTTAAATGATTACACATTCTAAGGTTGCGATGCAAATTAACAAGAACAATTGAGCAACAATATAACGTACATTTATATTCAGCAAAAGAAAGACATCAATTATTGCCCCCTATATCAGACTTTAATTAGTGAGGATCCTTATCTAACACCAGGTTAACATTTGCATGTTGGGCTTCATGCAAAACTATTTCGTCAACACAAATTTAGAAGACATCTAACTATGGCTCTATCAAAATAATGTGGTTGGTACCTAGAAAGAAAAAGCAAATAGACTTAAGAAACACATCAATCATAATATACCTCTCCTCAATTGGATTGGAAAGCTAAGATAGTCTTCGTCATCAGGGCATCAGTTCAGTCATCAAGGCATCAGGATTCAGCATCAATGATCTTAAAATGCAAAGTCTTTTAGCATTAAAGTAAAGCACCTCTCTAGACGCTCAGTAAAGTAATGGTCTTTCTGCAAGAAGAAAATGGGCAAATGCGCTGCCTTCCACCAGTGCAGTGCGGCTAGGTTAGATTACCTAAAACTACTTCCCAAGTCCCCATTGATCAAGGGATCGCATGTTCACACTTTGTCCAATAAAACTAAAACTTCAAATCTATAATTTCTACTAGTACACAGTTCACATGTCGCTGATTGGCTTCTCTTGTAATGTCCCTATCGTCTGGCTCGTCAGATAAGAATATTGTTGCAGCTTACACTCCCGTCAGTGTCTCCTTGTTCTCCTCCTGAGAAAGTCAGTCTTATACACATTACATTTATACTGTTGCATTTTACAAGAAAAGCATCTTCTAGCAAGCTGCTCTTATGAGAAAGACTTTTAGCTATGGGCACAGTGGAAAATTATAATTTAATCCTCTAAGCAAACATTTTATTAGTCGGTTCAGAAATGCAACTTGACATGAGGCCTTGCAACTAGGCCAAGACCTCCGCTAAGTTAAGGCCTATGATTAATAAAGCAAAGACATAATGCATAACCCTTGATAGAATGTCCTACGACATTAATCAAACATAAACTCCATATTTTATATTAATAAGCCATTAATAAGTATACTTCGTGAACATTGGCGGCCATTCACATGGACACATTTTAAAATGCGTGCATTATTTTTCTCTATATTATTACATTTTCTACGCACATCCATTACTCAGAATACATGAATATTCATTAATTAACACCTGCTCTACTACTTGCACCTCAGTGGGTTGGGTCCCGAGCCCTCACAAATGGCTACATATCCCCCTAGTGTGTCTGGAGCCAGGGCATGTACGACAAGGCTTTTTGCACTTCAAAGTCAACTCCTTGAATCCTCCCCCACCTCAAAGGCACCACTGGGTATAAGAACTGGACTTCTGACCTTACCAAATCATTACACTTCTGGGCCACAGGGCCTTCTGCTAGGAAGAAGGACTGCTGTGCTGCTAAAGGGACTGTCAATCTGTTGTAACTCTACTGGACTTTGCTGGGTTCCTACTTTGCTGTGCCTACTGTCTGCTGCCTGCTGCTCTCTCTGCGTGGAAGCGAGAAGGAATAGCCCTGCATCGCTACTTCCTCAGAACCAAAGTGATTCCAAGGGCTGGCTAGCTTACCTCCTCTTCTGAAGTCTAAGGGGCATCAAAGACTTCACTCCACTCTGCTACAGATTCTGGACTCAGTTTAACTTTTAGTTCTACCCTGCCAAGTTGTGCCAATACAGCTCCAGGGTTTTTGAAGTGGGAACTACAGCTGTCTCTACAGAATACCAGCAATCGCCGTCACTGTGCCTATCTTAACCACCACATCTCACCTCAATGGCAGCACATCACAGCTGCCACTGAGGCCAAAGACATCACAGCACCAACTGCGCAGTTCGGAACTGGTGTATCATCCTCAGTCCAGACGCATTGCCTTCTCATCATCAGCTGTTCTGCCTGGCAATGACTCATCACCTTCGGGTTGGACACCTCACCACTGCTTAAGGACATCTCATTGACAACTGCAATACTTGACAACGACTCATCCCTGACTGCATAGATCAGAACTGACGCATCATCTTCGCATTGTCCCCTCTGCTCCTTGTATCAAATCTTCAGTGTTGATACAACCCTCCACACAAGGCACTGTTACAGCGGGATGAGGTTGGTCCTTGTAGCCAGCTTGCCCTCCATCACAGTCAGCCTGAACTTTTTGATTTGCCCCAGCCTAGCCCAACCAGATACCATTGGTTGATGCTTTAAGTTTCTGAGCATTATATTTGCAGATATTTTTTAAAAAATCATATCTCAACTTCTATTCAGTGGATTTTTGTCATTTTGGTCTTGTTTTGTTCATTAAATTAAGCTCTATATGTCTAGCCTGAAGTGAATTATTTTTTGTGTTGTCACTGTTTTACTGTTTTAAGGGTTGCTCAAATATTTTACACATTGCCTACTAAGTTAAGCCTGCCTGCTCTGTGCCAATCTACTAGAGGGTCATGGGGTGCAAGTCAGATACAAAAAGTGGATTGAGTCTGGTCGGCGCTTACTTTCGGAATTAGAAGAAATTCCACTGAAAAGTCTGAGAAGGTAGAGTTCAGTGGGGCAAGGCTACAGGTGTTGTCCAATGAGGAAGCTTTGTCATCAGGGATCCCCTGGCCAAAGTCACAATGGTGATTTCTACATTTGGATTTAGTCTCTACTTTGGAAGTTAAAAATCTCATCTGGGTGCTCCTCATGAGGCCATATGCCTCTTTGGCGAAGGACCACAGAACATTCTTTGCTGCTGCTGAGAAGAACATTGTAGGCGCTGCTATAAAGTTTTAGGTTTTGGTTATCTCTGCACCTATAACATCACCACCAAGGGTCCAGGACTAGAAGGCACCACATGGGGGCTTAGGACTCACTCAGGGTGGGTTCAGGTGCAGGTTCTAGATGGATGGGTCCTTGTCTGTCCCTGAAGCTCTGATCAGGAGGCTAGTCAGCTACCCCTTGGAGTGACTCTCATAGACCTACGTTTAAGCAGTAGAACAGAGTCCAAGCACCAAGATAGGCCTCTGAGGGCTTAAAGCAGGCTCCAGGCACCGGACCAGTCATTCTAGGTGCAGCAAAGCAATCTTGTGGAGTAGCCAGCAAGCTACAGTAGCAGGCAGACCTCTGAGAGTCAATCCACAGGTCCAGAAAGTGAACTGAAAAGTGTGTCTGAGGGTTCATTATATCTAGTGCCTTCTTTGAAGTGAGAGAAGTTTCAAGAGAATTCCCTTTGAAGCATTTGACAAGTCCTAATTCCACTGTTCTGGTTCCCAAGCTGGCTGCATGAAAAACAAAGTGGTGACAAATCCTTAGTATGAAGGCAAAGCACAGTTGCAAGTGCAGCTGTGCCTATTTCCGCCCCCCCCCAAACTGTCATTGATGGCACATCCAGGAACACCAAACCCATCTATTGTGTGGCTCTCTGAAAGGAATAAACAAAACCCAACTATCAACTACACCCAGTAATTTCACCTAGGAGCAGGCTGAGGGCACAACAAACTAGTACTGGCAAAATGCCAACTTTCTAAAAGTGGTATTTTTAAAATTGTGAATTAAAATGAGGCATTGCCATTAAAGATGATTACAAGTTACAATTTTTTAGACACCAAACATGAAATGTTTACCTGTTCACAATGGAAAGTTAGCACTTATTGAATATAATAGGGCAACCCAATGTTATGCTACAGGTGAGGTAGGCCTTACACTCAGTACTTAAAAGAACTTATGAGTTTTTCACTACCAGGATCTGTAAAACGTAAAAGTACATGTCCAAGCATTTAATTACAATGCAACCTGTCCTATGGGCTACAGAGGGCCTACCTAAATGGTGATTCATACACGATAAAAGAAGAGTTTAAGACTTGGCAAAATACATATTTCCAAGTGGAATTGGCAGTTTAAAACTGGATTCAGGCTGCAATGGTAGATCTGGGAAATTTTTGAAGGAGCTACTTAAGTGGGTGGCACAATGAGTGATTCAGGCCCACTAGCAGCTTTCTAGTTACAGACCCTGACTATATGGTAATTAAATGTGCTGATCAGGTGTAAGTCAATTTTGTCATGCTTAAACGAGAGAGAACAAGCTGGTTGTGATGGAGCAGGGATCCATAAACCTCAATCACTTAGCATAATCATTAAAAAGGATCCTCCACTGTTCTACGGACATTTGATTGTCAATTTGAAGCTTAAAAAAAGGAGTTAGCATTAGCAATGCACGTCAATTACAGTGAATCTAATGCCGATCAACAAGGATGACAAAGAGGATGGTCTCCAAACCATAAGAGCTTTATTAACAAGTTATTTAAAGTTACAACAATGACCAAGTTAGTCAGTTTATAAAAGTAAAATAAACATTTATATTCAAATGCTCATGCAATCTGAATTTGTATATTATCAGGAAAGGATCAAAAATGTAACAACATAAAGAAGACAGAGTATTAGGTAGACTGGCTCCACAAAGGAACTTCCCAATTCTAAATAAGTATTGAAGGATGAACAGGAGATCTCTAAGAGGAAATTGTCAGAATCAAATGAACCATGCTTAAGTTTTGGGGGATATGGTTGAGTACTCAAACATGAAGCTCAACACCCCAGGCATGGAAAATCAGTAGAGTCAAAAGAGATCCTCTCTCAGCTATTTGAGAACAGGGTCTGCTAAAGTATTTTATAGAGCTCATAACACATGAAATACATTTCTGGAAGCCACTCCACATCAGTGCACACCAAACAGTACAATCAGCTATTGTCTTTCGCGGGGAGCAGGTAGACTCCCTAGTTTCCCAGTGCTGGACAAAGAAACACACACCTGTGTCACTTTTGATGTATCACTAGTCTGGTCTGCCTGGTTCAGAAGAATATCTCCCATCACCAAGATCGTTGGGTCCACAGCCAAATTCTAATTTTCTAGCTATCTAGCAGTCCAGTTCACTAATCTAGCTAATGAGGTACTCAATAAGATACCTGCAAAAGGAGAAAAAACATGAGACTTGCAGAATGCTTTATTAATATGAAATGCTTGCAACTCGGGTCCAGTTACAAGTTAAGCCAACTTTAGAAAACATGGCTTCCAAGCAAGTACATTCAGTATGAGTAAATGTATTGATTACATTTCAATAATATATATGTGTAGGTCTCCTTTAAAGTAAATACAACTACCTACTACATGTGAGTAATAATAATTGCACACAGATTCATATAATTACACACACATTAATTGTAATTACCAAATAAATCTGTGGAGTACTAAATTATGTTGCTCTAATCCCCCGCTGATGGCTAAAATAGCCATCACACAGAACAAAGCAACCTTTTGAGACCATATCAAAATTTTGTTGTATTCCGCATCTCATGTCTTGAATTCTCCAATTTCTTCATTTCGCCATAAGCTTTGCACTATTTCTCTTCTAATTCTACTTCATCTCTTCTTCTTTTTATTCCCTTTCCAATCACCAATAATTTTTTTGATTTTATGTCTTTAAATTTCTTAATTATAGTGGCTAGAAATCTTACAAAACCAACTAGCTTTGGCAGAAAATCCCTCCCCAAATGCTTCCCAGGCACCCGTTGCTTCTAATTCCTTCAACCCAGCTTCTAAACCAGTTACATTCTCAACATCTTCCTTTATCTCCTTTCTGTTATCTGGTATGAAGTTGTAACATTGTTGAACCTTCAACATCTTGGCAACTTCACCCTCTTTTGCTAGAAAAATATCTAAAGTAAGTCAGTGCTAAACAACCATGGACCTAATGGCTATCAGGTTAGTATCAATGGCCAGTAAAGATTATCTACTGCCAGTACAAGATTGCCCACTGCCGTCGAAAGCTTTCTAATCTTCAAATTGTCTTAGTTTGACTCTTGTTCTAGGCAAAACTGCTGGTTTAAGGATGACAGCACTTTTGTTTGTAGGCAACTAGCCCAATCCTATAACAAGTCACAACTGTCAGTCCAACCCTCCTGGCTCACAAGTAGTACCTCACCAAAAACCCAAACAGTAAAAGGAGATTTGTGGCAGCCTTTATGCATGGACTCAAGAGTGCGACATCTCAGGGAGGTTGTGGTTAAACAGAGATTACCCCTTTCTCACATGAAGAACATGTCTCATTCAAACACAGGCAAATAAAGCAATTCAGGAAAGTTTTTCAATAGGTTTTATTAACAAGACTTCATTCCACTATAAATGTCATGGGCTGCAATCATCAGACTAATGAATAATGCAAGAAACAGAATGGTAAAACAAATAGTCATGAATACAAAGAGCCCCACTACGTTGCAATAACAAGAAACGTAAAGCAGGTGTGAAATAAATCCTAATAGCCTAGCATGTGTTAAACCTAATCTGCCAGTACCATGTCCATGAGAAGAGCCCCCCAACCCTTGTTACCTTGAAATGAGGTCTCTAGATCAGACTCCAAGGGAACACGAAGTCTGGGTCAGCATCAAGGCGACATTTAACATAGATAGCATTGATGGCATTTGGTAGGAATCCCTTTGATTATCTTGTCTGTTTGTGATGTATTTATGCAGATCTGGTGGACCCCTGACACAGGTATGTTCTCAAACAATGGATAAAAAAGCATACTTGGGTGACAATTATATAAAAAAATCCCTGAAAAGGTACATTATGTTACTGACAGACAAAAGTGGGAAAGTACATAATATGAGAACATATGTGTCTCATTCATCTTTGACTCTGATAGTGAAGCCTTTACAGAATGGCACTGATAACGTGAAACTAAAACATCTTCCTAACTATAAACATGGCAGCCATCTTGCAAGAATTAATTAAATAAATGTGCTAAAACAGAGCAAGCTAACTAGGTTAAAAGTCACTGGGTGACCGGGGCAAAGGCCAGCAAGCCAAAGACTAAGCTAAACTCCTAATTCCCATTAAAACTAAATAGGATCCACTACAAAATCATATAAAACAACTCCTACAGAGGGAATCGTAGCTCTAAAAATATCTCCTACTCTCTTTTATGCACTACTACTACACTTAGTTCTAGCAGGTAATCCAACTTCTTGACCATCTAATCTGCCTACATGATACATCAAAGGGAAAACTACCGCTAAACAGCACACACTGGCCCAATTAGCAGGCAGGTTAAAATAATCTTGTTGTCCTGAGACAAAATAAACTCAGGAAAAACAGGTCCTTCCATGGTAGAATGGCCTAAAAATCTCAAACATATGCTCATACTGACTCAATCTCAAAAACTGTTTGTTAACCTTATCCTCTCTCCCGTATCAACACAACCTTCCTTAATCTTGCCAGTCTAACTTCAATTTAGGGCACACTCCCATTGCCTTATACCTATCCTCCTCTTCCTTCCATACATCCTTCATGATATCCATCCCTTAGATAGCCCTATGGTGCATCATTGCTCTCCTGTCTTCCAAATCATCCATACATTTCTTCTCTTGGAACTCAATAAAAAAAGTCAAATTATATGTCTGATCTCAGACAGTGCCTAGTTTAGTCAGAGATCTAAAGAAGTGTCAAACCATATCCATTTCCTTAGCGATCGATTGGGTATTTAGGGGTTTGGACATGGGAACGTCTGACAGGCTAAATCATAAATTAAAAAGTAATGCTCAAAGTGGCATTGACAAAATAAAAGGCTAAGCACAATAGTTCTAGTGCTACCACATATAAGAGGAATGTGGTGATATGTAATGCCTTCACCTACTGAATGAGGCAAATGGGAGCTAACATAACAGCCTTTCACATCCATTATGTCTGAGTACTCATGACACAATTTAAAGAATTTGCTTATTGAAAGATCTCCCTCGAGTTATCTTTCTGTAAAATCTTAAGGTCAAAACTATGTCTATCTTTTGCAGAAGGGGCATGTATTGTGGGCGTAGGTGTAGACCTAATAGGGTCAGTGTCAACAGTAGAACTTAACCCTATTAGTGAAGGAGCCATAAAAATAATGGAAGCAATTCTGACTTTTTAGACACCATACAAACTAATTCCTATTTAATTATTGCAGGGGATGTAAATTGCACTTTCGAACCCTCTGCATTTCTTAGTAATTTAACTGTGGAAGAGGATGAACTATGGGGGATTGCACAATTGGATGGTGATAGTCATCGTCCACGCTCTTGTGTCGCAGCACAGCTTGCTACATTATGTTTAAAGTTTGGCGTAAGGGCTTGAAATGGTCGAACTCCTTCTGATTTAAACCTTGCACCGACATTCCTACGAGGTTCTGTGACCAGTGTAATTGATTATTGTTTGGTGGATGTGCGTCTTTGGCCGTTGCTGCTAGACATGAGGGTAGATTCAAGGTGCGAGAGTGATCACTTCCCACTGCTGCTTACCCTTTCTGGGAATATCCTTGGTAGAACCTTGAATACGCAACCATCAACGCTCCCTCCCCCTATTTTAAATAATGCTAATACTAAGGTGAGGTGGCCCAAAGTCATGTCAAACCCCTATTTGCTACATGAGATTTACCAAGTTTTTTTAGATAATTTGTCAGCTTACGAAGACCTCGAGCCTGAAGCCATCCCACTTATTGATATACACAAAGATATGATGGTCAAACTTCAAAGTGTTTTTTACAAAAAGGCAGCTATGGTTAGCCGGCAACACGGGGGTTCGTCCAACTGTAGATGGTTTAATGATGCATGTATGAGGGCTAAGACCGAGCTAAAAAAGGCCATAAAGGCAGGGACCCCGGGGGTGATTAAACAAGCAAGATGTATGTATAAAAAGACAATTTTAGAATCAAAGAAAACTTGGGAAGATGTTATTTGGCAGGATTTGTTAGATGCTACAACAGCAAACAACAATACGCTTTTCTGGGAACTGTTGACTAAGCACGAGAGAGGGGGTTGGTCTACTCTAAGGAACCATATCCAACCCGGAACTTGGGTGGAGCACTTCACTCTCCTTTATGAAGGAACTATCTCCACTGGGGCTGTTGATTGCGATAAAGTGGGATTAGGCCCCCTTATTTTATCAAATGCTAACCCTGCCACTTCTCCACCTGATGGGAACTTATATAACTCTGAGAGTTATATTTGTTTCTCCTTAGAAGAAACTGCAGATGCTATCAACTCTTTGAAGTCAGGTAAAGCCCCAGGTCCCGATAAAATTCCAGGCGACCTTTACAAATCAGAGTTATCTATATGGACCTGGTATATTAACCTACTGTCAAATAAAATCACAAAAGGAGGACAGATCCCTGAGATGTGGAAGGGTGCAGAAATTATCCCAATCTACAAAAAGGGTAATGTAAATCTTCCAATCAATTACAGACCGGTCAGTTTAATCGACAACTTACAAAAAATCTTTGCCAAACAGCTGCTAATTAGACTATCGAGCTGGGTGACGGAGCAGCAGATCCTCTCACCGCTTCAGGCAGGGTTTCACTCTAGAGTTAGCACGGTTGACCAGGCTTTTAGGTTGTCCGTGCTACACTGGAAATACGCAGTCTTGGCAAAGCAAACTTTATATGTCGCTTTTGTTGATCTGCATTCTGCTTTTGATTTGGTCCCAAAAGATAAGCTTTGGGGAGTGTTAAACAAAATAGGGGCACCACCCGATATTATCCATCTATTGATACGCATGCATGAAGGCACATATGCGCAAGTAAGATGGGGCAACCAAGGTGAATTGACAAAAAATTTTCCCATTAAAAGAGGTGTCCGTCAGGGATGTGTGCTTGCACCACTTCTGTTTTATTTATTTATCAACGAGGTGGTCCAAGAATTAATGGCATGCCAGAATGATGCTCCCACCCTAGTCAATCAGAAAATCCCTATTCTCCTTTTTGCGGATGACTCTCTATTGATTTCAAAAACCCCCATGGGTTTGCAAATTCTTGTGGACAGATTTAAATCATTCTGCTGGAATTTTGGTTTAGAGCTGAATTTGAAGAAAACAAAATTGATGGTACTTCGCTCTGGCCCTCGTGAGAATGTACTATTAGGTTAGATGGAGCTATTTTGGACCAGGTTAGCTCCATTGACTATTTGGGTGTGAGACTTACAGATTCACTCCTTTGGGAGGAACAAGTTGGCAAGAGTGCTGGGCTTTTGCAACATCGGGCAGCATCCATATTGCGCCTTTATAGGAATACGATCGCTAAAGTTGTGTCTCCAGCAGTAAAGGTTAATGTGGCTAAGGCACAGGGTGCTGCTGTTTACGGCGCAGAGATTTGGGGCATGTCAGATAGCAGTAGGATAACCAAAATCGAGAATAGTTTTGCACGGGCTTTATGTGCTTGCCCTACTAGCACCCCATTAACCCCCCCTATTTTTAGACCTAGGGTTTAAACGAATGGCTGACCTAATTATCTTACGGCCTCTACTATATTGGGTGAGGCTTTGGATAGTCCCCGAACTGGCCATATATAAGTCTTCTTTATTAGAACTGTTAAAAAGCCCCAACTCTATGTCCATCCCATGGATCAAACACGTATCCAGTTGGTTCTGTACGCTGGGATTGAGGAATTTTTGGGAGAACCCCCAGCAACTTGTGAAGTCCCATGTAAAAGCACTGAAAGGAGCTTACTAGTCCCACATACGTAATAATTACATTTCCCAAAAGTCGAATGGTCATTTAACTAATTTGTTTATTGATTTCAAATGGTACCCAGAGTTCGAACTATATTTAGATATAATACCTGATTTACTAGGCAAAAGTTTGTATGCCAGATTTCGATTCGGAACATTACCTTTGAAGGCCTTGACGAGCAGATGGGGACCCAAGTTAAGCTCTGACATTTGTCCTACATGTGGCACTTCTTCTGAAACAGTAGAACATTTTATGTTTTTTTGTCTCGCTTACTCAACCCCAAGGTTCAAATGGATTTGCAAAATCTGCCGGGAATTGAACTTAAGGAAATATGTTTTAGCTTTCAGGATTTTAAAAAGCCATAATTCAAATGTGACAATTTATGCAGTAAGCAAGTTTTTAGTAACGGCATGGCGCATACGCATCTTTCATTTACAATGATTTGAAATTGTTCTAAGTTAAGCAAACATGGATTTTATTCTTTTAAATTTTGCCATTATGATGTTTATTTATATTTATATTGTATTGTATTGTATTGCTTTGATGATCTGTTAGCCGAATAAAGCTTATGTGTGAAACATGGAAGCAATCAATGCTACTACTACCACTATTTTACAGTGGGTTTAGGTTGAGAAACTCATAGTTTCTCTACAGTCTCACCTTAAGAGTAGAATACCAGCAAGCACCATCAATTCTGCAACATTTCTAGTTGTCCAAATTAGCAAAACTGTTTAATTGCCACATAATTTATTTGGCTTATGTACAGCAGGATCTGTGTATAATCGCTAGTCCTACTTTGTCTTCTTCTAAATGACAATCCTACTCTTTGACTAGAAAATTGGACCTATCATCAGAATTCAGAATAAAGCAAAGTTCAATAAAGTTCAGTTAATAAGCACAGTTTCTTATATCGATTGTGGTCAATTTTCAGGAACTTAAGGTTTCACTATGATAGTCTTAATTATTGAAGTTCTTTAAGCACTACTCTCAGTGTCTCTGATGTATAAAAGATTGGATCCAGTTCACTGTCTAGAAAGTATGTTCATATAGGTGCTGAGTACCTTTGGCATGGCACCCTCACTCATTTTGATCTTCCATGTAGTGGTTGGTCATCTTCACTGTCATTCAATCCACTCAACTCAGTCTCTTTAGTGACAGTCTGTGAAATGTATTCAAACTGCAGTCACTCTTACCTCATTGGTCGCTCTTCTTTTTCATGGTCACTACTGTTCACATTACTCAGTCCGTCACTTGGGTCAGTGTGGTCAATCACATGTGCATGAGGTTCATTCACTGTGGCTACTCCTGATTCACTCACCACAGACTCAGGACTGGCATCAATTTCACTTTGCATTACATAAAGAACCTGGAATACAGGTTGAATAAGAGGGTCTTGAATGCTCACTTTACACCCTCTTTTCTTTCAGGGTAACCAAAGGATTGTGGTTGTAAACAAGCAACAGTAGTTACCACTTCATGGTTCGGACATCTCACTCACTAGGTGTTGGAGGCATGTACCCAGTAGGGCAGTCCACCACACTTCACAGCTGTATTACTCAATAAAATGATCTAGAAAGCACCTTTCTAAAGAGGTTTACAAGCACGATTTCTGAACGTGCTTCTTCAACAAGACTCAATCCTTTGGACTGATGTCATGGCACTGCGCCTGTGAGAGGGGAATGTTGCAGTTTCAACCTGGTGAAAGACAGAACACCTCACATCATCTAATCCTCAACAGTAGTTGAGAATCATTTGACCTGAAATAGTCACAAGCACACTTGCAGGCACAGTGGGCAGTCTCATTGCTCTCCCCATGACAATCGCATGGGATGACAGTGCTGTTCTCCAATCATGGGTACTTCAGAGACTCATCAACACCAAAGGCAAGGCATCTGGCGACTTCAGAAAAGTAGATGCACACACTTACTCCCACCAAGCGTTCAACATCCATTTCAACTGTTAAACTATGCCAGAAGCTCCTGGTCAATAACTACAATGCAGTCGCTGCTCCAGTTGCAGAGTGACACATAGCACTCTCAGGAGTTCATTATTAAAATGAGGTCCTCGGTCTGACTCCAGAGAAACTGGAAATCTAAGCCTTTTTATCAATCCACACAGTAACAACTTTGCAACTGTGAGTCTGTTATTCCTTCTAGTTGGGAATGCCTCCACCCAACAGGAGAAGATGCACACTATAACAAGTTGCATTGTCCCTTCCACAAGCAATCTGGTGCTGTCTTGGGGTCTTAAATCTAGTTGAATAATCTGACCATCACCCATCTCCTCTGTGCTTACAGTTCCTGGAGACCATCTAAGCATTCAGGGTATTACTCCTATATTTAGACATCCAGTAGTACTTTGAGCAGCAGGCATTTTAATACTATGTTTTTTTCTGAAAAATATACCTCCTGTAAATGGGATAGGGTTCTGTTGGAATTTTCCCTTTTTGCAGGGTCATCCCCAATCTTTTTGCCTCCTTCCTCCTGTTTTTTCTGACCTGTTTTTTTGGCTTTAGAACTCTGAGCACTTTACCACTGCTGACCAGTGCTAAAGTGCATATGCTCTCTTTGTAAATGGTATTGCTGATTTGTTTCTCCATGATTAGTATATTTGATTTATTAGTAAGTCCCTACTAAAGTGCACTAGAGGTGACCAGGGCCTGTAAATCAAATGCTACGAGTGGGCATTGAGGACTGGTTGTGCCACCCACATTAGTAGTTCTGTAAACATGGCTCAGGCCTGCGACTGCAGTGTCTGTGTGTACAGTTTTAAAACTATAAATTCGACTTGGCAAGTGTACCCACTTTCCAGGCCTAAACCTTTCCTTTTCCTACATGTAAGACACCACTATGATAGGCCCTAGGTAGCCCCAAGGGCAGGGTGCAGTGTATTGTTATGGTAGGACATATAGTTATGTGTTTTATATGTCCTGACAGTGAAATACTGCTACATTTGTTTTTCACTGTTGCAAGGCCTATCCCTCTCATAGGTTAACATGGGGGCTACCTTTAAATATGATTAAAGTGTAGATTCCCTTTGGGAGAAGATGTACATGTGGAGTTTGGGGTCTCTGAGCTCACAATTTAAAAATAGATCTTTTAGTAAAGTTGATTTCAAGATTCTGTGATTGAAAATGCCACTTTTAGAAAGTGAGCCTTTTCTTGCTTAAACCATTTCGGTGACTCTGCCTGTTTGTGGATTTTCTGTCTGGGTCAGGTTGACAGTTGGGCTGGTTGCACCTCTCACTAGGCAGTGACACAAAGAGAGCTGGGTTGTAGTCTGCATTTCCTGATGAGCCATCTGTGCTAGGAGGGAGGGGAGGAGTGGTCACTTACACCTGAAAGGGCTGTGCTTTCCCTCACACAATGCAGTCTCCAACCCCCTGGTGTGTGTCTGGGGACTGGGCAAGGCAGGATTTTACAAACAAGAGAGACTTTCCTTTGAATTAATCCTACTTCACAGGGCAAAATGGGGATACGAAGGACACCAAAAACCACAGACTTTAGAACACTTCTGGAAACCAAGAGGAACCTCTGCCTGGAGAAGAGCTGAAGAGCTAAGGAAGAAGAACTGCCCTGCCTGTGACTGTGCTTTGTGGAGCTATCCTGCAGTTGCTACTTCTGCCTGTGCTAGAGGACAAAAACTGGACTTTGTGTGCCTTCTTTCTTGTGAAGAACTCTCCAGAGGCTTGATTTAGAGCTTGCCTCCTGTTGTTTGAAGTCTCAGGGACAGCAAAGACTTCTCTCTGCCAGCACCTGGAGCCTCTGCTGAGACTCCTACTCTGCCAAGTGGTCCCCATCCAGTTCCTGGGACCCAGAAAGGAGAAGCTGGCAGGTCAAGAGTAAGAAATCCACGCACCGACCGCTGTGCGGGGAAAAGATCTGCGCAACTCCGATCTGCGGCTGAAAAATCGATGCGCCACCGACTTTGTGGCTGAAAATCAACTCTCGCCTACAGCGTGACTGAAAGATTGATGCACGCAGCTGGAGATACAACACGCAGCATCACTGATGGAGGTTGGTGAGATCACAACCCACACTGGGTGGTTTTCGGATCATCGTGCAGCAATATTTCTGACGCAAACATTGCTGGGTGTGCAAATATGACACAAGGCCTGCCCGGAATAACTTGTGTATTGTGGATTTTTGTTGTTTTGGTCTTGTTTTGTTTAGAGAAATATTTTCTATTTTTCTAAACCTATGTTCTGTCATTTTGCAGTGTTTTCATTAAGTTACTGTGTGTGTTGGTACAAGTTCTTTACACCTAGCACTCTGAAGTTAAGCCTGCTGCTCGTCCCAAGCTACCAAGGGGGTGACCAGGGGTTAGCTGAGGGTGATTCTGTTTTACCCTGACTAGGGGGAGGGTCCTTGTTTGGACAGGGGGTAACCTGACTGCCAACCAAAGACCCCATTTCTAACAGGTTCCAAAGGGCTATTTATGAATTCTTTGCCATGAGGACTGTAGTGACACCGGTAGTAACTCCTGAGACCACAGGCATAGGGGCAATGGTTATTGAGGCAGTTACAGATGGAATAATCATTGTCTGGGCTGTAATGACAGGGGTCATCACTACGGTTGCTCGGAGGACTAGGGCAATAGTAATACAGAGTGTTGCTAAAGGGTACATCAGATTAGGAACAGTTACAACTGAAACTACTGGGCTCGACCTCCCGTCTGAGTTGGAGTAGGGTAAACAGGTGCAGTAGCACCAGTAATGTTACAAAGGGTACTGCACCACCAGCATACTGGACAATGTTATTGGGGGGTGGTCTGGATGACAACAAATCCATCAAAAAGTCATAACTAGAATTAGTGTTAGAGCTAGACTTTTCCTATGTATCTGTATCCTTCTGTCCTTCTTAGGTTTCACGTTTGTCAATGTGAGTTACACTTTGGCTCCCTCAATCATGTCTCTCCTTCCCTTCATATTTCTGCTCTGCATCCTACTTAGTACTGACCCAACCTCAAACAGTCCCCTATTCTCATACTTTTCTTTGTCCTTTGCATGTACAGCATGCTCGGAAGCATTCAAAGCCTCATACTGTGCTGGTCTACATTGAGGCTTTGATTTGTATAACATGCATCCCAAATTTTTGTTTATGATCACATTAAAAGTACAATATCTAGAAAACTGCAAGGACACTTCATTCTCAATGATCTTATTCCATTGGTTCATCCAAAGAAATGAGTGGAGGACAACATTTATGGCTATATAATGACCTGGCGTTCCTTCAGTAGGACCTTCCTCACCCTCTTGTACAGGAACTCTTACATCACGCCTCACTAAATCTCTCAGGACCATGAAAAATTGAATTTTTGTAATAATTGTCAACAATTTAGATTGAAACACTCAAAATTTAGACAATCAGCAATTTCGCCAAATCACAATATAATATGTAGCAGTACTAGTGTCCAATCTCACCACGGCACCTTATGTGCAAACCTATCACAACGTAGCACTTAATGATGCAACAATCAATACCAGGACGGCACCTACACCAACCAACCACTACCAGTGCAATGCCTAACGACATGCCTTACAAAAACTTGCAGCGGCTCTCTATCCTTTACAAATTCTTTTCAAAATAGCAAACTTTTAACAAAATCTCCAAAGTAATAACAATTAGCAAAAAACTTGTGACTAATCCATGAAAGTGGTTTAAAGTGATCACTCATTCAAATTGATAGCGGGGAATAAGACTTATAAACATTAACAGGCACACATGTGCGATCTGAACTAGCAAGAAATCAACCTTACTAATGTGGTCTCACCTCTGCATAATAGGATATACAATCACCAATCACTATTATTACACTCACAACAACCAGTTATAAGTCCCTATCTTAATTGTGCTGCTGATGGTACCTCATGGGGCAACACCACAAATCTTTAAAGCCATGTTAAACTACAATGTACTCCTTATCTATCCCAGGATCTTGGACTACGACAAATCCGATAACAACTTCAATGCTACTTAATCATGCATTTACAAAATTAAGCAATATACATTGCTAAGGCGCAAAACACACTATATAAAAACAACACTGTAAGCTTGATATAGACAACTTGCTACACACAGCCCTATTCATATTCAGCCACTTCAGCTGCCTTCTGAACTGCTCAAACACCACTGATTCTCCAAACTGGGAAATGGACATTTGGGACATGGGCTGACTGGTCAAGTTCAAGCTCTCTACACTTCAGTGACAAAGAATCCTCTTTCTGCTACCACTTGATGAAGCATGGATCCCTAAACCTCAATTACTTGGTATAATCATCACAACTGATCTTCCATTAGTTGCATGGACCTTTGATTGTTGACTTGAAGAGTATTTATGGAGATAGCATCAGCAGTACATGTCAATTAGAGTGAAATCAATGTGACTCCACAATGACATGGATGATGATGTTTAATCCATAAGAGTTTTGATAATTTTGTCAAAGTTAAACTTCCATCAATAATCAGCAGGTTACTCAGTTTATAAAATAAGCATTTATATTTAAATGCTCATGCAAACTAAATTTGTATATTATTGAGGAAAAGATGGAAAATATAATGGCATAAAGATGACAGAATATTTGGTAGACTGGTTCCTTCCGTATTATAATAAGTAACACTAGGGAAACATGGAATTCATAAGAGGAATGTGTCAGCACAAAATTAACTAACTTACCAGTATAGGCATGAGTTCTCAAGCATGAAGCTCAACATGCCGGACAAGAGAAATCATTGGAGTCAAGAAGAGATCCTGTAAAATCAAGACTACAGATTGGTTAATCCAAATGATTCATCCAGTTGCATCTCTCCAGCTCCTAGCTCAACTAACTCTCCTAAATTCTACATTCCAGTGTTATATACTGGTGCATGCACAGAATTAAATCAAACAACAACACAATGAACATCTATATGTAATATAAAAAAGAATATAAAAGATCTTCTCTCAGCAAAGTCAGGATAGGGTCTGATAGCTACAGAACACTTAATTAACACATGAAAGAAAGTTCTGGAATTCTCTCCACATCAGCTCCCACAAAACAATCCAATTAACTGCTATTGTTCTCTGGGAGCAGGCAGACACCCTAGTTTCCCAGCGTTGGAGAAAGACACACATTTCTGTGCAAATTTGGATGCAGCGGAGGTTAGTGGCAAATTGCACTGGAGGGAGAACAATACATACACAAAAATCTACATATAGCAGACTTAAAAACTATACATACTACCCTTTTGATGTTCTGCAGCACGTCCCCATTGTTCTGCAGCACCTGCTCCAAGCATGAAGCCCACAGCCAACTCCTTCATCCAATCATGACACTGTTTTCATGCTGTTAGGCCGCATGAAAAAAGTGTCTTGCTTGGCGGGAGAGGGGCCAGATCCACACACCAAAAGGCCAGTAGACCTGTGCCTGCTCTCCAACGCAGTTGTCCAAGACAGCCGGGTTGGAGAGGTTTGAATTGCGCATATCAGTTTGCCCGTAGCAAGGTAGCCGTTTATAATGCTATGCGTATTTAACCACCAACTACATGTTTGACCATCGACTCCATGCTGTGTGAGTGATTTCATTTTGTGCCCTGCTACAATTGCAGGGCAACACAGATATTCTTTCACACAAAACTTGCTTTCTACATAGAACTTGTTTTTCTCTGCTTACTAGAATAGGGTTATACAGTGCTGGAACGTATTATGGGGGATGTAGACTAGACACCAGAGCACAAGGCTGAGAATGTTTTCTTCAGGGGAATGTATGGCTCTCCCTCAGAAATAAGCATGGGGAGTCTGGCCAACTCTCTTGCATGTTTTCGAAGGAGACAAAGTACAGCCAGCATTTTATTTCATAACTGAGGGGAGTGTTTTCTATAAATCTCTCCTTGAGCTTGTTTTAAGGTGTAAAAGATGGAGAGACTTGGCGCTAAAACAGGAACTCACCTGTGGAGCGCATGTGCTGCCCAGGATCTCTTTGATTCCAATTTGGGGGTCTCCTGCCTTGGCTGATCCCCAGGTTTCCCAGTCTGGCTGGCGAGGATAATGAAAAAAAAAACATTGGTGATGCATTTGTTATTATTCAGCATATATATATATATATATATATATATATATATATATATATATATATATAAACTCAATGTTGCTGCATTGCACGTTTCTTTCTGTGATTGCTTTAGTGCTGTTATTAATATGCTTATTTTTATATATTTGTGTGCTTTTTTTTAATTTGATGTCTGGGAAGTGCTAGATAAATGTGTTACACTAACTAAGAGGGTTCCATTCATTGGCATTGTTTTGTCTTAGTATGAGCCAGAGCAATACAAATTATCATCACTTGCAAGATTACGAAGTAAAGGATTACAAAGTGAATAAATGTTTGGCAAAAAGAAAAAGGGAGTTTCCCAGATGCCAAGTGAAATACCGGGTTGGGAAAAAGTTCCTTACGATGTACTTGCCCACAAGTAGGCTTACGGTGCTGATTTGAATGAGAATAGGGATGCGTCTATAGCAGACGCTGAGCCAGCAAATGTATGAACTTTTTTGCAGAAAGTCCCAGTAGAAAAAGGAAAAGAATGAACTATTTTAGGTCAGAGAAGCTGGATCCTTTTATGTGCCTATCAGAAAATGCATGAGAAATTAGTTCAGTTAGAACAGGAACATGAACAGTTAGAAAAGCAGTTAGTGGAAGCCAAGAGTATCTCCACAATGTTATCATGTCAGAATAAATTTCTACAAGATAAATTAGATGCAGTCCAAACTATGGCTAAAGGCCCGCAATGTGTGTGTAGTGCAATATAAATACAAGAAAAGGCCAGGAAGAGTTAATATGAAAAAAGTTCATTTAGCCATCGCTAAAGCAGGGTTAGATTGGATCCCTGATGAATGGGATTGTAATATTTGGGATTCTTCTGAGTCTTCAGACTGTGGGGAAGAGTGTTAATCAATCAATCAATCAAGGCATTTATATAGCGCGCTACTCACCCGGAGGGTCTCAAAGCGCTAGGGGGGGGGGGGTCTGCTACTGCTCGAACAGCCAGGTCTTGAGTTGCTTCCTGAAGGAGAGGTGATCTTGGGTCCGGCGGAGGTGGATGGGGAGGGTGTTCCACGTCTTGGCTGCCAGGTAGGAGAAGGATCTTCCTCCCATGGTGGTTTTTCGGATGCGTGGGACGACGACGAGGGCGTGGCTGGCAGATCGAAGTGGGCGGGTGGGGGTGTAGAAGGTCAGGCGGTTGTTGAGATACTTGGGGCCCTGGTCGTGGAGGGCCTTGTGTGCATGGGTGAGGAGTCGAAACATGATTCCCTTGTTGACAGGGAGCCAATGTAGGTCTCTCAGATGTCCGGAGATGTGGCTGTGACGGGGGATGTCCAAGATGATTCGTGCGGAGGCGTTTTGGATGCGTTGGAGTCTTTTCTGTAGTTTGGCTGTGGTTCCGGTGTAGAGGGTGTTTCCGTAGTCCAGACGGCTGGTGACGAGTGCCTGGGTCACCGTCTTCCTGGTGTCGGTGGGGATCCATCGGAAGATCTTACGGAGCATGCGTAGGATGTTGAAACATGAGGATGAGACGGCGTTGACTTGTTTGGTAATCGAGAGGGAAGAGTCCAGGATGAAGCCCAAGTTTTGTGCGTGGTCCGTTGGTTTGGGTGCGCTGCCCAGGGCCGGGGGCCACCAGGAGTCGTCCCAGGCAGAGGGTGATGATCCGAGGATGAGGACTTCCGTCTTGTCTGAGTTCAGTTTCAGGCGGCTGTTCATCATCCATTCGGCTACGTCTTTCATCCCTTCGTGTAGGATGGTTCTGGCGGTGGCTGGGTCATTGGTGAGGGAGAGGATCAGCTGGGTGTCGTCGGCGTAGGAGATGATGTTGAGGTTGTGTTGGCGTGCGATGGCTGCGAGGGGGCTCATGTAGACTTTGAAGAGGGTGGGGCTGAGTGATGATCCTTGTGGTACGCCGCAGGTGACTTCGGTGGCCTTGGATCTGAACGGGGGGAGGCGGACTCTCTGGGTTCTACCGGCGAGGAACGAGATGATCCACTTCAGTGCCTTCTCTTGGGCTCCGGTGTTGCTGAGGCGTTGCACTAGGGTGCAGTGGTAGACAGTGTCGAAAGCTGCGGAGAGGTCCAGGAGGATGAGGGCCGCTGTTTCCCCGTTGTCAAGCAGGGCTCGGATGTTGTCAATGGCTGCGATGAGGGCGGTCTCAGTGCTGTGGTTGGCTCGGAAGCCAGACTGCGAGTGGTCGAGAGATCCGTTTGTCTCGAGGAAGGCGGCCAGCTGTCTGTTGATGGTCTTCTCGATGACTTTGGCAGGAAACGGGAGGAGCGAGATGGGGCGGTAGTTCTTGAGGTCGGTGGGGTCTGCTGATGGTTTCTTCAGGAGGGCGCTGAGTTCGGCATGCTTCCAGCTCTCCGGGAAGGTGGCGGTGTTGAAGGAGCAGTTGATGATGTCCCGGAGTTGGGGTGCGATGACGGAGTCAGCCTTGTTGAAGACGTGGTGAGGGCATGGGTCGGTCGGCGATCCGGAGTGGATGGTGTTCATCGTGTGGATGGTGTCTTCGGTGCTGACCGGGGTCCAGGCGCGGAGGGTGGTGGTGGGGGTGTTGGTTCTGTGGTTGGGTGCGTGGTCTGTGCGCCAAAGCTGTTGTGTATGTCTGCGATCTTGCTGTGGAAGAACGAGGCGAGGGAGTCGCAGAGGTCTTGTGAGGGAGTGATGTTGTTGATTCCGGCGCTGGGGTTGGAGAGCTCTTTGACGATGCTGAAGAGTTCCTTGCTGTTGTGTGCGTTGTTGTCAAGTCGATCCTTGAATGCTGTCTTCTTGGTGGTGTGGATCAGCTGGTGGTGTTTGCGGGTGGCGTGCTTGAGGGCGCTCATGTTGTCTGTAGTCGGGTTTTTTCGCCAGGCTTTCTCGAGGGTACGGCAGTTCTTCTTGGAGTTCTTGAGGTTGTCGTCGAACCAGGGGGCTCTCTTGCTGTTGGGCCTGCTGAGATGGTTTTTCAGGGGTGCGAGGTCGTCGGCGCAGTTGGTGATCTATTGTGTGAGGTTGTTGGCTGCGTTGTTGGGGTCCGCTGATCTGGCGGGGGGGTTCTGGTTCAGTGATGTGGTGAGCTGGTCGGTGGTGATCTTGCTCCAGCTTCTGCGGGGGACCTAATGCGAGTGGTGGTGAGACGTGGCCCTTCTGAAGCTGAAGTGGACGCAGCTGTGGTCTGTCCAGTAAAGACCGGTGGAGTGGCTGAAGGAGATGTACTTGCTGGAGGAGAAGACTGGGTCAAGCGTGTGGCCGGCGTAGTGGGTAGGGGTGTTCACCAGTTGCTTGAGTCCGAGGTTGGCGAGGTTGTCCTGCAGGGTGGTGGTGTTGTTGTCGTTGTTGTTCTCCAGGTGGAAGTTGAAGTCCCCTAGGAGGATGTAGTCAGCGGAGGGTAGGGGGTGTGGGCTGATGAAGTCTGCGATGTCTTCGCTGAATTGTGTGCGGGGTCCTGGGGGTCTGTAGATGAGGGTGCCTCTGAGTGTTGTCCTGGGGTCGGTGTGTATCTGGAAGTGAAGATGTTCGGCGGCTGGGAGGGTGTCGTCGGAGTTGGTCGTGACGCGGATGGTGTTCTTTTGGACGATGGCGATGCCTCCTCCTGTCTGGTTGATGCGGTCCCTCCGGGTGATCTTGTATCCGTCCGGGATGGCGATGTCGGGCGCTGAGGAGGCGTTCATCCAGGTTTCCATGAGGAAGGCCACGTCTGGGGATGTGGTGTCGAGCAGGTCCCATAGTTCCACGGCGTGTCTGTGGACAGAGCGGGTGTTGAGCAGGATGCACTTCAGGTGGTTGTTGCTGGTGCTCGGCTTGGCGGGTGCGGTGCAGGTCCGGATGCAGGAGAACTTGCAGGGTCGGCAGGAGAAGGGTCCATGGGTGCGTCCTGGGGTGGCTCGGTGGCAGCCGGGAATCCGGCCGGTGTTGAGTGCGTGGAGGGTGGTGGCGTCGTATGGTCAGCGGGGGCCAGGGGGTCTGGCGCTGGGCGCGGTGCAGGCACGGACGGGCGCAGACGGGCTAGCCTTTGGCGCGCCTTTGGCGCGCATAGGGCGCGCCTGCTGCGCGTATGCATGGACTCCACCATAAATGGCGTCGTGGGAGGGGCGGAGTGGGAGGGAGGAGCAGCTGGGAGGCGGGAGCGGAGTGGCGCGGGGAGGGGAACAGGTAGAGAGGCAAGAGGGGGGGCGGGGCTGCAGAGGCAGGGAGCGGGGAGGGCGAGAATACGGCGAAAGGTGAACCGGAGCGGGAACCAGAGAAGCGGGCAGAACGGCAGGCAGGGACACCGGGCACACTCAGGGAGAGCTGCGCGGCGGGTGGAGCGACCGTCACCGATCAGAGTCAGGTCAGGTCAGGTGTTGTCAAAATAGTGGTAGTCTGGGTGGGTCAGTCAAGCAGAAAGTGGTTTGTGCACAGCCTTTATTTAGGTGGAAAGTACAGGGCACCCCACAAAATCCATGCAGGGTGTTGCGATGCACTCCCTAGAAGATTATTCTCAGCAAGAAATAAATAATATAATGGATAGGTTTTGTCAAAAACCTGGGGATGCATTGCTTATGTGGCTGGTGTGATTGTTTGATACAGGAGCTTCTGGACTGGCGCTGTATGTGGGAGATGCAAGGAGGTTTTGTACCCTTAGCACTGACCCCATTATAGAGGAGCATTTTAGGGGTTCTGAGGATAACACAGTAACTAATTTGTTGCAATTAGCAGTTATACAGTGTAATCACAAATATCGTACAAAGTCAGACTGACCACCAAATGATAAGCCCTGGTACATATTGAGAGGTGCTATGCAGAGAATTAAGGAAGAAAGTATGAAAACTGCAGTCTTTCTGCATGAGGCTCACAATTTGTTGGATGCACCATTGATGGTATCAGTGCAAAATAAAATAATTCAGTTATCTTCCCCAACTTACAAGCAGGTGATGACGACTCTGCTAATTACCAAGACAGGACACTTTTTGAAAGATCTACTTGAGGCAGTCTGCGAGTTGGGAGAGTTGGAGGAATGGATGAAACCTGAAAGAGCCTCCCGGTCTGAAGGGCATACAGACAATAACAGGGTATCTAGAAGAGATATGTTTATGTCATTGTTGAAGGATGGTATGAGGAAAGAACAGACAGATGGGATAGATATCAAGAGTCTGTGGGAGATCTATCGCAAGCGAGGGCTGGACAGAAAGGAGGGGAGCAGGGAGATGAATAAGCAGGACAATAAACTGTGAGTCAGGGCAAGTCAGAGATGCAGGAGGAAGGAAAGGAGAGTAAAAACAATGTTTTACCCAAAGGTGAAGGAGGAGGAAGAGCTAGACACTGATTGGTTGACTGTGGAGAACAAGGAAGGAGAGGAATCTCTTTGCAGGTATGAGAGCATATATACGGACATGACCTAGGCAAATGTCAACAGGTTTAAATCAGATTAGGAACTAGGCAAAACTCCGGTAGAGGGATCGTCTCATTGGGATAGTAGAACATATATGATTTAGAAATGTATTGGACTAATAGAAATGTGTAGAAGGTCAGGGCCTTGGTGGACACCAGAGCGGAGGCCTCTTTGATATATGGAAATCTGAAAAAGTTCAGAGGTCAGCACTACACCATCGCAGGGTTAGATAGAAACAAAACCCTCACTGAGCAAACCAAGGTTCAAATGAATACAGGGAGAACACCAAAAAAAGAATGCACTATCTTGATAGTGCCACTCTTTGAATATACTTGGCATCGGTCCACTGAAGAGAATGACTTTATATTTGAATGATGGGTGTTATCAATTCAGATTGAAGAGATACATCTCAGAGGCAGCCGTGAGGATGGTTCACCTGAAAATACCACCGGCGAATGTGTCCCCAGCGACCATGGTGGTTTATTTGAAGCAGTACCAAATCCCAGGAGGGCATGAAGTGATAAATAAGACCATACAGGATTTGGTACAGGAAAATGAGGTGGCCCTGATCACCACTGCATAGAATATTCTTGTGTGGCCATTGCGCAAACATGATGAGAGCTGCAGAATGAAAGGTGATAAGTGTGAATTGAATAACCAAACAACTACCCTTTGACTGCTGCGGTCCCTGACACCATCACTTTGATTGAAAGAATACAAAAACACAAAGGGACGAGGTATGTGACAATTGATATTGCCAATGTGTTTTTTTCACTATACAATTGACCCCTGAGAAACAAGAGCAATTCAGTTTCTTGTGGTGTGCGAGACAATTTACTTTTTTTTTTTAATTGCCTATGTTTTATGTGCACAGCCCCACCATCTGTCACAGGCTGGTGACAGAACACCTGGATGAAGTACCTGTGATTCCAGGGGTGCAGCTGTCTCATTATATTGATGATGGGCTGATTCAGAGAGAAACACAAGAACAGGTGTAGATTCAGTTGGACAGGGTTGTGGAACATTTGCAAAGCAAAGGGCAGATGATAACTGCAGACAAGATGCAGGGACCCTCTCAAAATGTGAAGTTGCTAGGAATTCAGTGGAACCAGGGACATAGGGATGGTGTTGCCTCAGGTGAGACTAAAGATACTAGAATTTTGCTACTCCCTATAAAAAGTAAGAAACTCAGTGATTCATTGGATTGTTTGGCTTCTGGAGACAGCTTACCCCTCACTTAAACTCTTAGCTGCTGGTCCGTTCCCCCCCCCCCAGTCCTGAGCCCTTTTTTGGTTATTTGGGGTAGTTTGCGCTTAGGCCTTCATAATTTTTTGTCCACATAAGCTATATATGCCAAATTTGTGTCCTGTTTTTCCAACATCCTAGGGATTCTACCGGTACCCAGAGTTTGTGGTTTCCCCTGGAGGAGACCAAGAAATTTGCCAAAATAGAGCAAACATTTCTTTTTTTTTTTTAAAACTGGAAAAAAGTGCTGCCGAAGAAGGCTTGTGTTTTTTCTCCTGAAAATGGCATCAACAAAGGGTTTGTGGTGCTAAAATCCCCAGCTTCCCAGCTTTCAGGAAAAGGCAGACTTGAATCAGAAAACCAGAGTTTTCAACACAATTTTGGCATTTTACTGAGACATACCCCATTTTTACTATTTTTTGTGCTTTCAGCCTTCTTCCAGTTAGTGACAGAAAAGGGTGTGAAACCAATGCTGGATCCCGGAAAGTTAAATATTTTTGAAAAATAAACAAAATTCTGAATTCAGCAAAGGTTCATTTGTGTAGATCATACAAGGTTTTCCTACAGAAAATAACAGCTGAAATAAAAAAATATTTAAATTGAGCTGAAAACACCAGCCATTTTTCTTCATGTTCTACTCTGTAACTTTTTCCTGAGATGTTAGATTTTTTAAAGCAATATACCGTTATGTCTGCTGGACTCTTCTGGTTGCGGGGATATATAGGGCTTGTAGGTTCATCAAGAACCCTAGGTACCCAGAACCAATAAATGAGCTGCACCCTGCAGTTGGTTTTCATTCTATACCGGGTATACAGCAAATCATTTGCTGAAATATAAAGAGTGAAAAATAGGTATCAAGAAAACCTTTGTATTTCCAAAATGGGCACAAGATAAGGTGTTGAGGAGCAGTGGTTATTTGCACATCTCTGAATACCGGGGTGCCCATACTAGCATGTGAATTACAGGGCATTTCTCAAGTAGACGTCTTTTTTACACACTCTCTATTATTTGGAAGGAAAAAATGTAGAGAAAGACAAGGGGCAATAACACTTGTTTTGCTATTCTATGTTCCCCCAAGTCTCCCGATAAAAATGGTACCTTACTTGTGTGGGTAGGCCTAGCGCCAGTGACTGGAAATGCCCCAAAACACAAAGTGGACATATCACATTTTCTCAAAGAAAACAGAGGTGTTTTTTGCAAAGTGCCTACCTGTGGATTTTGGCATCTAGCTCAGCCGGCACCTAGGGAAACCTACCAAACCTGTGCATTTTTGAAAACTAGAGACCTAGGGGAATCCAAGATGGGGTAACTTGTGGGGCTCTCACCAGGTTCTGTTACCCAGAATCCTTTGCAAACCTCAAAATGTGGCTAAAATCACGTTTCGGTGACAGAAAGTTCTGGAATCTGAGAGGAGCCACAAATTTTCTTCCACCCAGCGTTCCCTCAAGTCTCCCGATAAAAATGATACCTCACTTGTTTGGGTAAGCCTTGTGCCTGCGACAGGAAAAGCCCCCAAAAAAAACTTGGACACATCACATTTTTCCACAGAAAACAGAGGTGTTTTTTGCAAAGTGCCCAGCTGTGGATTTTGACCTCTAGCCTAGCCGGCACCTGGGGAAACCTACCAAACCTGTGAATTTTTTAAAACTAGAGACCTAGGGGAAACCAAGATGAGGTGACTTGTGGGGCTCTCACCAGGTTCTGTTATCCAGAATCCTTTGCAAACCTCAACATTTGGCTAACAAAACACTTTTTCCTCACATTTCGGTGACAGAAAGTTCTGGAATCTGAGAGGAGCCACAAATTTCCTTCCACCCAGCGTTCCCCCAAGTGTCCCGATAAAAATGGTACCTCACTTGTGTGGGTAGGTCTAGTGCCTGCGACAGGAAATGCCCCAAAACACAAAGTGGACATGTCACATTTTCTCAAAGAAAACAGAGGTGTTTTTTGGAAAGTGCCTACATGTGGATTTTGGCCTCTAGCTCAGCCGGCACCTAGGGAATCCTACCAAACCTGTGCATTTTTTAAAACTAGAGACCTATGGGAATCCAAGATGGGGTGACTTGTGGGGCTCCCACCAGGTTCTGTTACCCAGAATTATTTGCAAACCTCAAAATGTGGCTAAAAAACACTTTTTCCTCACATTTTTGGTGACAGAGAGTTCTGGAATCTGAGAGGAGCCACAAATTTCCTTCATCCCAGCGTTCCCCCTAGAGTCCCAATAAAAATGGTACCTCACTTGTGTGGGTAGGCCTAGTGCCCGCGACAGAAATGTATCACACAATGGTCAATTGTAGTCCTTGCATGAGGGCTACTATTAATCCTGGAGGGATCCATTCCTGAAGCAGGCACTAGGCGCAGGCACACAAGCGGGGTTGTGTTTTTATCAGGACAAATGGGGAAACACCAGGTGGTAGAAATTTTGAGGATCCCTGCACATTCCTGTAGTTTCTGTGATAAAAAAAAGGTTAAAATAGTGGTTTTAACCAACTTTTCACTTTTGCAGGGTATTCTGGGTAAGAAAACGTTGTTAAATCCAAACACGCCAGATTTACGTGGGCTGCCTTGGGTGTCTAGTTTTCAGAAATGTCTGCGTTTGGTAGGTTTCCCTTTATGGCTGCCGAGCCCAGGACCAAGTACTTAGGTGACTGCCTTAAAAAACAAGGCTGTTTTGTGGTAGGTAATTTTAATGTCTCCACAATCCGTTTTGGGTACTTCCCTGTTGTGGTCACTTGCCCACTCACTAAAGTGAGGTGGTTTTTCGCTGGAGACTTAGTGGAACTTGTGGCTCTCTGCAGATCCCTGGACTTCTGCTCATTGGAATGCAAGGCAAATGTGTTTTTTAAGCACATTTTGTGATTTCAAGGGGATTCTGGGTGAAGGAAAACTGGTGAGAGCCACGCAAGTCCTGCACCCTTGGACTCACCTGGTACTAGTTTGTTAAAGTTAACCCACCACTCACACTGGTTGGTTTTAGCACCTCCAGAAATTATGGTTTCAAACATGAATACTTATCAAAGTATCTGAATATTGAAATCGAGCCTTCTGAAGGTGGGCCATAAAGCCGCGTCCAGACAGCAACCTCTTTATGGTCCATTCACACGCCATTCACGCACAATAAACAACCCTTTCATATCGCCGGCCACGGGCCCAATCCAACCAATCACTGCACTCACATTAACTTCCCGCTGCCAGACTAGGGCCCATCACATTCACACGCCACAGAACGGAGTAAGTTTGACTACATTTTACCACCTGTCAAGTAACTGCCTCCTTCTTCCTTAACATTACCAAATGCATGCGTAACAAACCTTTACTAATGACTCCTGTGACAGCCACCTAAGGCTCAGGAAGACATGTTTTTCATGCGCCTTTAACGCACCCTCTGTGCTAAATCCAACTCCTTCCAGTTTGTGGATGCAAGTTGGGGGTGTCCGAGTATGCAGTACAAAGTGATACCTCAAACTGAGTGAGCATATCTACCTTTGAAACTAAGGGAGACATGGTGGGGATTTCTCATGATGTTCCCTAAAGAGAAGGTCATAGGCTATGAAAAGGGGTAGTGTTTGACACACAGGGGAGTCCATGAGAACATAGCTTATGTCCCAGCCAACATTATGTTCAGTGATGTGACTGTAATGCACTTATACAGCAAACTGAACATCTACTAAGTTCTGATGGAGGATGAACATGAAAAGCAGGTCAAACACTGACCTATACAAGTCATTCTCCTTCTGTGCTGGGATGGCACCAATGGGTTTGAATCCATAGGTGTAGATGATATACATCTGTACTACCTTTACTATCTGACTTCTACCTGTTCAATAACCCTGTGAAGGCACACCTACCATAAGTTTTCCTTACCCATTCATGTCTCTGTTCTCATCAGAGTCCTGGCTAATCCTGTATAATTGACAAGTGAACCTATACTAGCTTGTGGATGCAAGTTGGGGGTTTCCAAGTATGCCGTACAAAGTGATTCCTCAAACTGAGAGAGCATATCTACCGTTGAAAGTAAGGTAGACATGCTAGTGAAGAAAGGGTACTCTGTGACAATGTGGCATATGTTCTGTCCACTAGTATATGCAGTAGGGGGAATATAATGCATGTTAATTGAACAGAACACCGACCACGTTCTGACGGTGGATTTAGCTGTCAAGCAGTCCAAAAGGAAGTCCATGATGAAGTAGATGAAGTAAAATTCTGTGGCTCCTTGCCCAACGAAGCAGTGGCCAATGGACGTTCAGTATCCATGCACTGCCACTGAAAGGATTACCCAACGGCAGCTCAACTTCAGCCGATTTACCAGAACTTTTCTTTAGTATGATACAACGTAAAGCAAGTAGGGATACAGAGGCCTGGTTGTGATGGACACTGGGGACAGTAATACCGACTCTCCTGCCGCTTTCCATGCTTCGAGCACACTTTACAGCAACGACATGGACGATCCTTTTTGGGTGTTTTAGGATTGCGATCAGCAAAGTGTCGCTCCTGCAGCCTTGCCACATCGTCCAGAACATATGAGATGGAGGCTGCTGCTGCTTCTGTAACAGCAGTGAGGCTTTCAATTACAGACACCTGGAAGTCAAGGAAAGTCATGAGTCTTCCTGTGGTTGCCTGACGGTAAACAATATACGCATTATATGTTGCCATCTGAATCAGCAAGTTTTACGACCCGCATTGTATGGTTGAAGAACCTGGTCGTTCTTGTCCACTCCGCCCATGTACTTATTGTAATCAAGTATACAGATGGGCTTGTGGACTTCGGCCATCTGACCCCAAACCATGATGGGGGAAGTGCTCTCATCATTAATTGTAGTGAGCACGTATACATCACGCCTATCCAAGAACTTGACTGCGAGCAGTTTGTTAGAACGCATTGCAGTACTCTCGGATTTCTGGAGCTTCTTGCAAACAAGCTCCTGAGGGAATCCTTTGCGTTTACAATGAACTGTACCACAGGCCACAGTGCCAGCTTTGTAGAGCTCACAGAACAGCTCTACTCCTGTATAGAAATTGTCCAAATAAAGGTTATAACCTTTGTAAAGAAGTGGTTGGACTAGTTCCCATACAATCTTACCTGTGACCCCTAACACGGGAGGGCAACCTACAGGGTTTAGGGTAGAACCCTTCCCTGTATACACTCTCAAGCTGTACACATAGCCAGAATAGCTCTCACACAGCATGTATAGCTTTATGCCAAAGCAAGCTCTTTTGCTCGCAATGTACTGTCTGAAAAGCAGCCGTCCTTTGCACAGGATCAAGGACTCATCGACTGCTATATTCTTTCCAGGAGTGTAGATCTCTGGAAACCTGGCAGACAAATGTTCCACGACATGCAGAATTTTGAACAACCTGTCATGGTCTGTATGGTCCTGGGGGAATGCAACAGAATTGTCATTGAAATACAGCATGTGCTGCAGTAGCAAAAAACAATCTCTGCTCATATATGGCGCGAAGATGGGAGTTACCCAAACCGTGCGAGTCATCCAGTAGGACTACAAGGTGGGTTTCTGCACTAACCCCATTTTGAGCGTAAGTCCCAAAAATAACTTCAACTCCGCCAGCGAAGTGGGAGTCCACTGGCGTGCCCTAGAACGGGGCCCTAGAGTGCCTCCACGCTCACTCAGAAATTGGTCTGCACGCAAATTTGTTTGCTGCACAATTTTCTGAAGGAAGTAAACATCCAAAAATAGATGGATGTAGTCAACTCGCAAAAAGTTAGCTGTATCAACTTTACATCCAGCGTCACCAGTAAAAGGTGGAATTTGGGGCTGAACTAAACATGGGGGCTGCCAAGAGAGCACTTTCTCTGTGCTTTCAGCCGCAAGCACCTGCTCTCTGGGTTCGGCTAACCCAATGCTGTCCCGCTGCACAGAACGTGCTTGCGAAGGGAAAGCACGGCTGTCGCCATTGTCTCCTTCAGACTCACTGGCAGAGGTGTCGTCGGATGGGAATCCGCCGACTGAAAAATAACTCCCAGATTCTGCCCCATTGTCCTCTCCCTCAGATGCTGTCTCAGTATCTGCTGTCTCAGTCTCTGAGCCTACATCAGAACTGTCCTCCATAACCCGAGTTAGGGCTTGATCAGCAGTCATCCAACGAGATGCCATCTCTGCTACTGGCCAAACTGTCCCTATAAATTACTAGCCTATGTAGAAGGCAGATAGTTACAAAATTGCTTGTGGGTATGTTTGATGTGTACAATAGGAAATGTCGTCACCTTACCTTTGCTTGTTCTCCAATTTGGCAGATTCTCTGAAAACACTGAAAAAAAACAAAAAATAATGTATTACTTCATCTTACCACATACCCATCATCACAGCCTTCAGCGCTGGTGGCACCCAGTGCGACAGTCATTTTTGGTGCTCTGCCTCCCAATACCTCCTCTTCTAATTTCGTCAGTACCACCCAGCAAAAGTGCCGCTCATATCTCCATAGTCTCCCTGGCATAACATTTGTTTTAAAGCGCAGGTAGCGCTTGCCTTTACTAATCCACTCAGCTAAATACATATAAATGTATATCCCTTGCAGCAGGACAATAAACCATCTGTGCTACTTTATGGCAACTGCCACTAGAGAAAAGATATACATGCATGCATATATGTGTATTTTGTGAACAAGAATCTCACCGCACTCCACAAGGTTCAAATTGACATGTTTTATTGCAAGCAACAGCTACCTACTCGTTTAGACTCTCAAGGAGTCTTGATCACGGTAAATGAGTCCCTGTTTTCTTTAATTTTTTATACTTGCAATAAAACATGTCAATTTGAACCTCGTGGAATGCGGTGAGATTCTTGTTCACAAAATATTTTCGAGGTTGGTCTCCTCCGTCACTGAGCACCCCCAGTGGAGTGCACCGTGCAACAATCTTTTGACCAATTTGTGTTGCATATATATATATATATATATAACTATTATGTATATGTGTGGTTTCCCTGGGGGGCCAATTGTGGCTCCCGGAAAACAACACACGCAAAAAATATGTATATATATACATATATATATATATATATATACATATATATATATATAGAGAGAAAGAGAGAGAGAAAGCAAGACACTAACTCTCTACATAACTGTTTTTTTCATACATGTGTGCTTTCCCTTGTCAAAGCACTCATGTATAAAAAAAAGAAATGGCCCCATAGAGGGTCACCCTGAGGGGCTGACCACCAACATTTTCTATTTTTTTTTTAATAGTATCTAGGTTTGCCCCCCCCCCTCCCCTCCCCTGGGAAAAACAGATTCTTTTTTTATCCCCAGGGGTCGGCCCATGTTCAGAGGGCCGACCCCACCATTTATTTTAATTATTTTTTTATCTGGGGGGCGCAATCGCCCCCCAAAACAACCCAAAACAGTTATTTTGATAAAATAATGCCACCACAGTGTGGGGCGGCCCTTTTACAAGGGGGCCAACCCCACCAAAGAAGATCCCTTGTGTCTAGGGGCGTTGGCCAGGAAATGTGCCAGGGAGGCATCAATCGAAAGGGGAGAGTCTCCCCTTTCCATCCATGCCTCCCTGGCATCTGGGGAGGCCGTTTTGGCCTTTATTTCCCCACCGGAGTAGAAGAGGACGTTTACCTGCTCCACTTCTGCTCCGCTGGGGAAAAATGTGACGTCAGCGCACCTCGTGGTGTGCTGATGTCACATAGGGGCGGGATGTGGGCGGGACGGAGACGCAGAAGTTGTTCGGCGTCTCCAACGGCAAAAAAAAAAAAAAAGAAAATCCTCTGGTGCAATGCACCGGACAATTTTTAACCCACTCCCTGGTGTCGGCCACTGGTCGTGACCCGCACCAGGGAGGTAGTGCGGGCGCCGGCCAGTGGCCGCCGCCGCATACGGGGTTAAGTCAGTTTATGACACATTTGTACAAAGTGACTTGAAAGAAACATGAGTTTAAATGGGGAGAGCAGCAGCAGTGTGTGTTTGAAATGGCAAAGGAGGTGATTCAAGTTGCTTTGGACTTGTGGTGAGCATAGGAGGGAGATATTGAGTTGTATGTGACAGTCCAGGGGCAATATGCATATTGGAGTATGTGGCAAAAACAGGGAAGACAGAGAGTGCCTCTCGGACTTTGAACTGGGAAGTTGCCAGATGCTGGTGAGCGGTACGCTCCATTTGAAAAGTAGTTACTGGTGTGTTATTGGGCTCTGGTGGGTACGGAGCAAATGACAATAGTGCATAGTGTGATTCTGAGACCTGAGATCCCAATAATGCAGTGGGTGATGAGTTCACCCAAAATTCACTGAATAGGACATTGTTAGACCTGACAGCCTTAGGGTGGTCACTCCTCAATTTTTGGACACAGTTGTTGGTGGTTTTAGGACTCTGCGCACTTTACCATTGCTAACCAGTGATAAAGTGCATATGCTCTCTCCCTTAAAACATGATAACATTGGATCATACCAAATTAGCTTATTTCATTTATTTATAAGCCCCTAGAAAAGTGCACTATATGTGCCCAGGGCCTGTAGATTGAATGCTACTAGTGGGCCTGCTGCACTGCTTGTGCCACCCACTTAAGTAGCCCCTTAATCATGTCTCAGGCCTGCCTAATGTACGCCCTAGGTAATCCATAGGGCAGGGTGCTGTGTAGACAAAAGACAGGACATGTTCCTGTGTAGTTTACATGTCCTGGTAGTGTAAAACTCCGAAATTAGTTTTGCACTGCTGTGAGGCCTGCTCCTTTCATAGGCTAACATCAGGGCTCCCCTCATATAATGTTTGAGTGGTAGCTGCTGATCTGAAAGGAGTACGGAGGTCATATTTAATATGGCCAGAATGGTAATACAAAATCCTGCTGACTGGTGAAGTTGGTTTTAATATTACTGTTTTAGAAATGCCACTTTTAGAAAGTGAGCATTTCTCTGTACTCAAATCCTTCTGTGCCTTACAATCCACGTCTGGCTAGGTTCAGTTGACAGCTCCCTTGTGCATTCACTGAGACAAACCCCAAACAGAGGATGCTAAGACTCACTGCATAAGCCTAAAACTGCCCTTTTTCTACATATAAGTTACCCCTAAGGTAGGCCCTAGGTAATCCATAGGGCAGGATGCTGTGTAGACAAAAGACGGGACATGTACCTCCTGGTAATATAAAACTCCTAAATTCGTTTTGCACTGCTGTGAGGCCTGCTCCTTTCATAGGCTAATATTAGGTCTCCCCTCATATACTGTTTGAGTGGTAGCTTCTGATATGAAAGGAGTAGGAAGGTCATATTTAGTATGGCCAGAATGGTAATACAAAATCCTGCTGATTGGTGAAGTTGGATTTAATATTACTATTTTAGAAATGCCACTTTTAGAAAGTGAGCATTTGTCTGCACTTAAATCCTTCTGTCCCTTACAATCCATGTCTGGTCAGGTTCAGTTGATAGCTCCCTTGTGCATTCACTCAGACAAACCACAAACACAGGATGCTCAGCCTCACTTGCATACATCTGCATATTGAATGGGTCTTCCTGGGCTGGGAGGGTGGAGGGCCTGACACTTACATATCAAAGGACAGTAGCCTGCCCTCACACAAAAGACTGCCACACCCCCTACTGAGACCCTGGCAGACAGGATGGAACTGAAAGGGGACCTTGTGCACTTCTGAGCCACTCTGTGAAGTTTTCCCCACTTCAAAGGCACATTTGGGTATTTAAACAAGGCCTCTGCCCCTGCCAACTCAGACACTTCCTGGAGAAGAACCTGAACCAGAATCTGCAACCTGCCAAGGAGAACTGCCTGGCTGCCCAAAGGACTCACCTGACTGCTTCCTGAGAAGGACTGCTTCCTCGCTGTTGCCCTGCTGCCTTGCTGCTCTCTGGCTGTGCTGAGAAGTGCTCTCCAAGTGCTTGGATAGAGCGTGCCTCCTGTTCCCTGAAGTCTCAGAACCAAAAATAATTTATTCCTGCAAGAAGAAGTCCCGGTGGGGTGAAAATCAACGCACCACCTGCAGAAGTGACGCACAGCCTGCATTGTGAAAAATTCACCGCACCCCGAACCGGAACGACGCAGCCTGACTTTTCGAGGAGAAGATCGATGCGCACAACCAGAAATTTGACACACGGGATCACCGCACAGCTGAGCCGAAACGACGCAGCCCGACTTCCAGAGAGGAATCGATGCGGCGCCTGCCACGTGGTAGAAATGTCCACGCAACGCCCACCGGTTTACCACAGCCCCAGTACCTTTGTCCTGTCAGCCCCAGGTTTCAAATCATCGTCCCCGGGGCATCCGAAAACCCCGCAACCCGAAAAGGATCCAAGACCGAGTGGGGAAAATCAACGCAAAGCCTTCCCTGTGTGAAAAGTGAACGACGCATCGCTGTGTGCGGCTGAGAAATTATAGCACAACTCCCTGTTTTCCACGCATCTCCTCCTCTGCGGTTCCTTGTGGAGATTTTACATGCAAACCAGGTACTTTGTGCTTGCAAGAGACATTTGTTGTTTTTAAGAGACTAAAGACACTTTGGCGGTCATTCTGACCCTGGCGGTCAAAGACCGCCAGGGCGGAGGACCGCGGGAGCACCGCCGACAGGCCAGCGGTGCTCCAATGGGGATTCCGACCGCGGCGGTAAAGCCGCGGTCGGACCGGCAACACTGGCGGTCTCCCGCCAGTGTCCCGCCGCCCCATTGAATCCTCCAAGGTGGCGCAGCTTGCTGCGCCGCCGAGGGGATTCCGACCCCCCCTACCGCCATCCAGATCCCGGCGGTCCGTAAGAGGGCCCCTACAAGTATTTCAATGTCTGCTGCGCAGACAGTGAAATACGCGACGGGTGCAACTGCACCCGTCGCACAGCTTTCACTCCGCCGGCTCGATTCCGAGCCGGCTTCATCGTGGAAGCCTCTTTCCCGCTGGGCTGGCGGGCGGCCTGAAGGCGGCCGCCCGCCAGCCCAGCGGGAATGTCAGAATTACCGCTGCGGTCTTTCGACCGCGGAACGGTAACCTGACGGCGGGACTTTGGCGGGCGGCCTCCGCCGCCCGCCAAGGTCAGAATGAGGGCCTTTATGTCATTTCGATAGTGATATTTTCAACATATACTTATTGCATCTTAATCGTTTTGAACTGCATTTATCTAGATAGATTTTACATATTTTTCTAAACACTGTGTGGTGTATTTTTGTGGTGTTCTACTGTGTTATTGAATGACCAATTGCACAAATACTTTACACAGTGCCTTCTAAGTTAAGACTGACTGCTCAGTGTCAAGCTACCAGATGGTGGACACAGGATAATTTGGATTGTGTGTGATTTACCCTGACTAGAGTGAGGGTCCTTGCTTGGACATGGGGTAACCTGACTGCCAACCAAAGACCCCATTTCTCACAGATATATATAGGAAGCGAGTATCATTAAGTGCAAATGGTACATACAGGACAGGGCCCTTGTGGGACCAGTGGGAACTGTGGCCCTGCATGAAATAGTGGCACAGGCCCCTGTACAGGATGAAGCTGTGTTACAGGAGGTGCCACAGGTAAAAAAGTCACCCATGAGGTGGGGTGTGCCATTTGAGTCCTTGTCCCCTGAGGATAGGAAGCATATATGGTTTACTAATGGTTCAGGAAAGTGTGTGGGACCCAAGAGACATTGGAAAGTAGTGTCATATAATCCTGTAACCAAGAAGCTACTTTCCACTACCAGAGAAGGGAAGAGTAGTCAGTACACAGAATTATACACAGTATATCAAGCTCTAAAACAAGAATTACCTGGGAAATGTCACATTTATACTAATTCATGTTCTACTGCCAATGAGTTGGCCACCTGGCTTCCCACATGGCATGAACACAGCAGGCAAATACATTCTAAGGAAGTGTGTGGCAAAGAATTGTAGCAGGTAATTTGGGAAATGCTAGAGCCAAGTACTGTCACTGTGTATCATGTAGATGCTCACTGTCCCACTGTCCCACTGGCTCACTGGAATGATGGTTTATTTCCCTTGCTGACAGACAAGCCAAAATCTTGGAAGTTGTTCTACCTTCCCGCTTATCTCATAACCGAGCTTACAGAACCTCTCTGGAATGCACTTCTGAGTTTAAAGAAGACATTTATTGTTGCTAATTCCCCACCCACAAGTTCCTGAGAGACAAAATTAGTAGATTGGAAGCACATGTTCAAAAGTAGTTGCAGCAATGAAAGCAAAATATCAAAGTACTTCTCAGTTGCAATGTACAGAGCAAATATAGGTGAAGACATTTATTATAGCATAACTTCAAAGCAAAGCATAAAAGTCAAAATGTCATCACTGTAGGGCCTATAGCTCAGCTTCATCTTTCTGGGGTCTGCAAGTTGATGACTCCGGTCAACTGCGAGAAAGAGATTTTCTACCCAAATGGGAGGCAGGCAACTGACGTCTAGTTCCTGTCTGAAGTCAAGCAGACTTAAATCTAACTCACTGTAGCCCAGAGTCATCCTTAAAAGCAAACTCAGTGTGAGAGCCGAATAACCTTGAAGAGGGGCCAATTCTCCTGAGCTCACTCGCCCTCAGACTGGATTGCAAGGTAAACACAAAATCTATGCGCTCTTATCAGCTAAGGTCTGGTGTGAAGAAAACAGCTTGGTCCATCTTGTGGAAAAACACAGCTTGGAAAAAACACAGCTCATCTGCAATGTCTCAACTGAAATGTCTAACCCCACGTTAAAGCCAATAGGCAGCTAACCTAAATATCAAATGTAATGTCTAATGTCATGTCAAAGCCAATAGGCGGCTAAACTGCTAAACTGAATACAGAATGTAATGGCTAATGCCATGTCAAAGCCAATAGGCACCTAAACTGAACACAACATGTAATGTGCTACTGGTGAACATTGAGCAACTAATATGCGCAGTGGTGAAACACAAAGTCATTGGTCAAACACAATTATTAGCATCACATTCCACCTTATGACCAATGAATTTTTGTTTCACATACCTCTTATTTCAAACAAAAACAAAAAACAAAAACATCAACACAAAAAATGTTATCAGCAAATCAGATTTGAATGATCAAAGCAATCACTGTAAAGCAATGGAAGTGGATTAACATATTGATCTCATAACCTTTCACATCAGATACATCTACACAGAAAAGTGTCTCTAAAACAGCAAGTTGATGTAGCATGAGTTCTACTCATGTAAATGTGCACTGTCCACCTGAAAGGTTTGCTGGTGAAAGTCAGAATTCCACACAAAAAAAAACAGACAGTTAACTGTTGAGTTTGCATAGTTCCGGTGGAAGAATGTAATCAAACAAGTTGAACTTGAACTGAAGGCGCCAATTGCGCAAGATGGATCCATGGGGTTTGTACTTTACTCAATCAGGTTCAGGTTGGGGGTTCGGTCCCTTCCCCGACCCCATACGCACACGCCCGAAGGGAGACCACACAGCACACTCATGGTCAGTGGCAAAACGTGGTAGGATCTGCAAAAGAAAAAAGTATGGCTTTTCTTGCAAATAACATTTGTCATCTGAAATGTGGCCTTCCTCTTCCTTTCCCTGTTTTATAATCAGCAGGACGTTTTTGTGGCCCTTTGTTATGATTTCTGCAGGTTCTGGAGAGTCATTTTGGGGATTCAACCCACACCTCAGCACTGAGGTTTTTATCTGCTGCGCCACAGCTTCCCTTTTCTTGCACTGTCAGAAGGGCTGGGGCAGACTTCTTTACCAAACCTCCATTCACTGCACTTTTGACCAGTTGGGCCATTCTGTCTTCAATTTGTATGAATGAATCAGATTATTTTCCAGTTATCAGCATAATTTTGATTTCTCCTTGGTAATCTGCAGCAATCACTCCCCCTAAAACCTGATCAATTTGCCATATCTGTCCTGGTAACTTTCCTCTCTCCAATTTATCTGTGACTGCTTGTGGGACAAATTGCTCTTGTGCGTGCTGCACAGTTTTTATCATATCTAGGGGAATGTGCATCTCTCTAATCTCTGCCCACCTGTAAGTGGCTTTTTCTCCCAGCTGTCCACATTTCTGGTGCACCCACATAGCCATCCCCACTAAGTCAGAATTCTGGGTGGACACTTCAGACTCTGAATTGTTCTCATTAACATCTGCAAGGGAATTGAACCAGTTAGGTACAAGCCTTGTGGAAAACCAAACAGCTAAACCATTGGCAGTGAACCAAGAATCAGTGTAAAAATGACACATCTCAAACAGCTCTTGCTTTAAAATCTGACACACATTGTACAACACTGTTCCTTCTCCTGTGCTAGAAAACAACTTTTCAAACAATGAATTATTAGTCAAACAAACATGCTTTTTATCCTTAGGGGACTCGAATTCAAATGGTTTACTCAATTTCACTGGTGACTCTTTTACCTGTGGTACTCCCTGCACCCTCTCCACATCCTGAAAAGGGGCTTGTGGCACCTGTTCATGTAGGGCTGCAGTGACTCTAGCCCTGTCTTGCATGCACCAGATCCAGTGTGTGATACTGGCCTCCTGTACCTGTCCTAAACTGTGACATTTAGGTGAATTCATCACCCACTGCATGCTTGACATTTCAGTTTCCATACTCCAAAGTTCCAGGGGCACTCTTGTCTTCCCCTGTTCCTGATTTACATGTAAATCAGAGTTTCTCTCTTGCACTGCGCAGAAACCTAAAGTCTGAATTATTTCATTTGCCAAATCACAAGCGTGCATCTGCTTATATTTTTTCCTAGTGACTTTATACCAAAGTGTTAAGATTTCACTCAGATGAGAGCTAATGAAACTCTGTGTCTCTTGCTTAGTGCAAATAGTAAGAAACTCTAAAATCTTTTGTTTTACTTGTGCCAATAACTGCACTTTTTGCGATAGAACCTCTGCCATGTAATTAATTTTCCTTTGCAGAAGCAGTCTGTAAATAACATTCTGAGCTCTGTTCTCAGAGTTATCAGTTAAGGAATGCACTTCAACTGCCAAAAACTGACGGGTATTTTGTTTTATGCCCGGCACACACGGAGGCTCAGACTGGCCCACAGCTATCTTAACCCCCTCATTACTTGAATGGGAAAAGCCAGATTAATCTAAAACAGAAGTTTTATAGATTTCAGCATTATCTTGCATTAATGTGTTCTGGCTAATTTGCTCACGTAAATTCTTATTTTCATGTTCTAAGTTTAACTTCACATGCATTTTCAAACACGGTCTGCCGTGCTTCTGTAATTTTCTAAACAACAAAAAACAATTACACTTTTAAATAGTGCACTTCCAATTTCCAATTTGACTCCCAAAACTGCTGACTATGCCATAGTGTTCTGCTTTCCCACTTATCTCATAACCGAGCTTACAGAACCTCTCTGGAATGTACTTCTGAGTTTAAAGAAGACATTTATTGTTGTTAATTCCCCACCCACAAGTTCCTGAGAGATGAAATTAGTAGATTGGAAACACATGTTCAAAAGTAGTTGCAGCAATGAAAGCAAAATATATCAAAGTACTTCTCAGTTGCAATGTACACAGCAAATATAGGTGAAGACATTTATTATAGCATAACTTCAAAGCAAAGCATAAAAGTCAAAATTTCATCACTGTAGGGCCTATAGCTCATCTTCATCTTTCTGGGGTCTGCAAGTTGATGACTCCGGTCAAGTGCGAGAAAGAGATTCTCTACCCAAATGGGAGGCAGGCAACTGACGTCTAGTTCCTGTCTGAAGTCAAGCAGACTTAAATCTAACTCACTGTAGCCCAGAGTCATCCTTAAAAGCAAACTCAGTGTGAGAGCCGAATAACCTTGGAAAGGGGCCAATTCTCCTGAGCTCACTCGCCCTCAGACTGGATTGCAAGGTAAACACAAAATCTACGTGCTCTTATCAGCTAAGGTCTGGTGTGAAGAAAACAGCTTGGTCCATCTTGTGGAAAAACACAGCTTGGAAAAAACACAGCTCATCTGCAATGTCTCAACTGCAATGTCTAACCCCACGTTAAAGCCAATAGGCAGCTAACCTAAATATCAAATGTAATGTCTAATGTCATGTCAAAGCCAATAGGCAGCTAAGCTGCTAAACTGAATACAGAACGTAATAGCTAATGCCATGTCAAAGCCAATAGGCAGCTAAACTGAACACAACATGTAATGTGCTACTGGTGAACATTGAGCAACTAATATGCGCAGTGGTGAAACACAAAGTCATTGGTCAAACACAATTAATAGCATCACAGAAGTAGATGTGGTGACACAGGAGTCTGACTTGGTGGGGATGTCTAAATGTGCTCACCAAAAATGTAGACACCTGAGAGAGAAGGCCACTAGCAGGTGGACAAAGAGTAGAGGGATGCACATTCCCCTAGATGTGATTAAGACAATCATCACACAATGTCCTATTTGTCAACAAACACAACAGAGACCCGTCCTGCAAACCATCAGAGGTCAGTTGGGAAGAGGAAAGTTGCCAAGGCAGATATGTCAGATCGATTACATTGGATCACTGCCGAATAGTCACGGGTGTCAATACGCATTCCTGGTGGTGGAAATGTATTCTGGCTATTTGATCACATTTCCATGTAAACGTGATACTCAGTTCAATATGCTTAAGACACTAGACTTGTTGGTGTTATACTATGGAGTTCCACTACAGATCCAAAGGAATAACGGATCACATTTTAAAGGTAAAGTGGTGCAATACTACTGTTCACAACACTATATAGAGTGGATTTATTAAATTCCATACTACCCACAAGCTGCAGGATTGATCGAGAGAATGAATGGGTTGTTGAAATCTCAATTACACAAGTTATCAGATGGATTAATGAAAAACTGGAGAGATCATCTAAATGAAGCATTGAAAATACTGAACAATAGACCTTTGACAAATACAGAAACTCCTTTAATCTGAATGCTGACCTCAGCCTTACAGACACAACTTCATGTAGGGACTAATACTATTATGTATTGAGAGACAAAGACAGGAGCTTTAGCTCCATACCAATCAATACGAGAATCTGCAGATCTTGATTTGCATGTTTCAAACATGTACAGATTGAAACCAAGAGAGATGGTACTCATTGAAACAGGTGTTGGGATACAGATTTCCCCAGAGCATTTTGGATTGATTGCCTCTCGAGCTGGGCTGGCACTCAAGGGTATTCAAGTTTTAGGGGGGATGTTCACTGCAGATTATCAAGGTGAACTTGCGGTAATATCAATGAACAGTGGAGACACTGATTTGATCCCAGGAGATCAAACTGTCATTATTCCAGTGAATGGAGGAGTAGTCACAAAGGGAACTACCCCAGCCCTTCTTACAGTGCATGGGGAAGGAGGCTTTGGCTCCACTGACAAGAATATCGGTGCTAAGGTGTGGGTAGAATCCCCCCATCATCCCCCTGAACCAGCAGAAATCATAGCAAAGGGCAAAGACAGCATGTTGATAGTCATGAAACCGGGACAAGAAAAATGGAAACATGTACCAGCTGCTAAATGTTATTTGTGAGAATAATCATACTTGTCTCTTTTACAGAACACACTACAAGGTGCCTTTGTGCTGTCTGAGGTCGCTGGTCTGTGTTTGGATATGTCTGAGTGGGGTCAGGAGGGATCGAAAGCCCCCAGTTTTGAAGTGACTGACCGACAGCGCCTATCACCACCTCTGCTGAATCAGCTGGAAAATGTTTGGATCTATTTAGTACAAACTGTGATTAACAGATCAGATTTCTGCATAATAAATCTGAATAGTTAGCCATGCCAACTCCTGCCAGTGTCTTGCTACAAATATATAACGGTACCAATGCTGACGGGGCAGTGGAAGAAAGTGATGTATTAATTCATCTATCTTTCTATGAGTACTGTTGGTTTTAGTAAGAGACTACTTATGATAAGTGGAACAACCTAACACACATCGTTGAATACAATGTCACTGCGGGTGACGTTTGTTATAATCTAATATGTGACACCAAAAAGATTGAGAAGCGTGCTCAAATAAGCCTTGAAGCGGCAATGATTTTCTCTCGAGAGATCCCATGGGAGCAACACGTGTTATGTCAGAGACGAACTGACAAACCATGCAAAAATGTAAATAACAGAATATCTTGCAAAAATGTAGTGTCTGCTGCCAGTTATGTTAATCACATTAAATTACCTGTTGGATGGTTATGTTTATGTGGCAATATTAAATATCGAATACAAACAAAGAAGGGCTAATATGTCGGGAGTGTTTAGAGAAAAGTTGGTCCTGTGTACGGTACTCTCATCATAATACCAAAAAAAACAAAAGTACACAGTTCCAGCCAATAGACTAGTACAAATGTAAACAGTAAGTAATAGAGTCTATGAGTCTGCTCTTATTAGAACAAGAGCCCTCACTCACCAAATGGTGACTTGCTTCATCATCAGGCTTTTGCTCCTCGTCAGGCCGGCACTGCAATGCCTGACGGGCCCCTCGTGGGGGCTCTTTGCCGGAGATCTTTTGAGTGTAAAGAATGCCGGTAGCTGAGTGCTAGTATGTGGGATTGGTGTATGGGTATGTGAAAATAAAAATGGCTAGAGGTCTGGAAATATCGTATTAAATCAACCCAGACACCTGTCATGATTAAAAACAGAGTGTGGGTAAGGATTAGAAGTAATGTCTAGTCCACCCTCAGAAACAAAAAAACTGTCAGTCCCTGAATTAGGGGAATGTGGAGAGTTAGAGTACAGAACTAACTATACTTCTATCATCGGGGTCAACATGTTTCTCGCAGAAAAAATGTCTGTTAAGATCGGTGCGATTCGTCAGGACAAAAAAACTTACCTAATCCACATGTTATAACCCAATACGGGATTTCTTCGCACCACAAAAACCCTCCTTGTATTAAAGGATGGGCCCCATCGGGATAGCGATAAGCATCAGTGGTCCAGGCTTGTATAGTCAACCCGCTCGTGTGGCCACCGGGTGGATAACCTACCCCAAGACGCGGAGCAGGGGTAGGTTATCCACCCGGTGGCCACCCGAGCGGGTTGACTATACAAGCCTGTGAGAAAATGTACATAAACTTAATCATACACCATAGCTGCTAGGCATCTGTTTATCTTTATTATGTTGCCACGTGCTCGACAAACCTCCTGAACTTTGATGATTGACCTTGGGCTCGCAGCCTTGGGCTGCAATATGCTTATAGCTGTAATTTACTTGTTCTAACCGTAGTTCCGAGAATTTTTGTGCTTAATCAGTAACTGCCAGAACAGGTTCCTACAGGTCGTTGCTACCTCCTGCCAGCTGCATCTGTACCTTCTCCCACCACACGTGTATCCCTGAAATATTCTGAAGGCCGCAGAGGACCTTGAATACGCTAGGGGTGGAGTTGTCCTCTGACTAAGCAGTTTTGTGTGTATATAAGGTTGGGTGCCCCAGAGTGAAGGGGCAGCCTCCGTAGGATAGTCACTTGACTGTCCTGGGACCCTGTATTATCTCGAGCTATAATCCATGTAATAAACTTCTCTTTATTCCTCCACTTGGTGACTCCGCTTGATTTGTGTACTCTCTGCTAAACGGACCCGGAGGACTAGGGTGTCCCTCCACCGATGGGAAGGAGACCCCGGGTGGGGATTCTATCTTTCCTGGTTCCTCAGTTGGACTGATTACAGCGGCCAAGACATGACTACTGAAGGGGGGATAAGACTCTTTGTTGACAAATTCGTGGACAATTCATTACCAGACATAAAGGGAAAATTAAAATTGTGTGAAAGTACGTGGCCAGTCTCTACTGCCACTGGATTACTGACAATGACCCAATAATATGAGAACAGGGAGATAGAAGAACAAGAAAAGAACAAGAAAAAAACTAAGGAGTTGAAAACGAAGGTGTTATTTCAGCAGGCCTACCCTAAGCCCCGTCAACAGCAGTCCAGATCAAGGTCACAAGGACCTCCCAATGACAGAAGGCAGTCCCAACGCCCTCCCCGTGCTTCCCTCCTCTACAATCAGTGCGCCTATTGCAAGCAGGAGGGCCACTGGAAGAATGACTGCCCCAATAAGGACAACTCCACAGGCCGCCCCATGCCCCCACCGCAACAGGACTACAGACTACACAGTAGGTCTGGTCCTGCAGACAGACCCCACCAGCAGGCCCCTTCACGGTCCCACAGTACCCCCTGCCCGAATTATTTTGATGCTTCATCCCAGCGTCAATATTTTAATGACGACTATGATGCGTATGAAGGTCAGGGGTCCTCCTCTGACTATGACAGCCTTCGACAGAGGGGGGTGGGACCAGTTTCTATTCCTGTTGGGCAGAATGGCCCTCACGTTGAGGTACAATTAGACGGTACTCCACATGATTTTTTGGTAGATACTGGTGCCACCCAAAGTTCTGTTAAACAGGAAGAGGTCCAAGGGGTCCCTCTGTCTGGCAATATTAACGTCTCTATGGGTTTTTCTGGTGTTCCGGTGGCTAACCCCGTCTCCCAGCCGCTGCATGTTGCTATAGGTCCTTACACCATTAGCTCCCCTCTCATTCTTACTTCGGCCTGTAGTGAGAATTTATTGGGTTTGGACCTATTAAAGAAATTGTACGCCACCATTTATTGCTCGCCGGATGGAGTTCATGTCACTTTAGGTCCAAATATTTCCCCGTCACAATTGTTGTCAAAACCACTTCCACCCGAACTTCGAGATTTGCCAGACATTTTATGGGCCACACATAAGAACGATGTTGGATGTCTGGACATACCACCATATGTCATACGCTTGAAAGCCAATGCCAAATTACCTTGTCTTCCCCAATACAAATTATCCCAACACATTGAACAACAACTCAAAAATATTGTGACCCAGTTGATTGATTTGGGTGTTATTGAAGAAACGCGTGGTAATGATTGTAACAGTCCTGTTCTTCCTGTTCATAAAAAATTATCTGATGGCACCGCGTCTCCAGGACTCCGATTTGTTATTGATTTACGGGCGGTCAATAAGATTGTAATACCCCAGTTCCCTGTTGTTCCTGACATTACAACATTATTAACAATGATACCTGCCTCCGCAACTTGGTTCTCTGTTATCGATCTTAAAAATGCATTCTTTAGCATTCCCATTCATCCAGATAGCAGACACATCTTTGGGTTTTCACTGGGTGGTCGCAGTTTCCGGTTCTGTCGCGCTCCACAAGGCTATACTGAATTGCCTAGCATTTTTACCCAGGCCCTCAAGGGTCAATTAGAAACCCTTGTTTTTCCTTGCTCCTCGACGCTGGTTCAATATGTGGATGACCTTTTAATAGCATCCACTTCAGAACAAAATTGTAAAACAGATACTGTAGCCTTATTGAAACATCTTGCACACCATCACCATAAGGTCTCCCTCTCCAAATTGCAATATTGTAGACAGGAGGTTATATACCTAGGACACCTCCTGTCTAAGGAGGGACGTACGTTGACGGCTGAGAGAATACAAGCTATACGAGACATACAGGTTCCAAGGACACAGAGAGAGGTTAGGGCCTTTATAGGTATTACCTCCTGCCGTCAATGGATTCCTAATTATTCTCTTTTGATAAAACCGTTTTTGCATCTCACCCACAAAGATTGTCCTGAAACAATTGAATGGAATGACGATTTTCAGTTTGGTTTTGATGAATTTAAAAATACACTCTGCACAGCACCTGTACTGGGTACGCCTGATTATCGTAAAGATTTTCAGTTATATGTGAGTGAGAGAAATGGATGTTCACTATCAGTGTTAACCCAAGAGCATGGCGGCAAACAACGCCCCTGTGCTTATTTTTCAGCCCTACTGGATCCAGTGGCCGATGCACTCCCAAGCTGTCTACGGGCAGTAGCCGCTGCAGCGGTCGCAGTGCGCCAGTCGGCCGGGATAGTCATGGATTCACCCCTCACCCTGTTGGTACCACACACTGTTGACGCACTATTAAACAAAATAAAAACACAGCATCTTACTAATGCACGATTAACTACTTATGAACTGACACTTTTAGCTAGTCATATAACATTAAAAAGGTGCAACACGCTCAATCCTGCCACTTTATTGCCAATTACTGAAAAAACTGAAGATTCTTATGATGACATACATGACTGCATTCTCCGGACGGAGGATGAAACAAAAGGGAGAATGGACTTACAGGACACTCCACTGAAAGACCCTGATGGCATATTATACGTAGATGGCTCATGCATCAAGCTACCCGATGGCACTACCTCTGCAGCCTATGCAGTTACAACAGCTACCACTGTAGTTGAAACAGCTAGAATACCACATAACTCTGCTCAGGCCGCAGAATTAATAGCTCTAACACGAGCCTGTGAGTTAAGTAAAGGACTTAGGGGGTTATTCCAATTTTGGAGAAGGTGTTAATCCGTCCCAAAAGTGACGGAAAAGTGAAGGATTTAACACCAGCCGTCTTACGAGTCCATTATATCCTATGGAACTCGTAATACGGCTGGTGGTATATCCGTCACTTTACCGTCACTTTTGGGACGGATTAACACCTCCTCCAAAGTTGGAATAACCCCCTTAATGTGAATGTTTACATGGACAGTCAGTATGCATTTGGCGTAGCACACAATTTTGGTCGCTTGTGGGCAGAACGAGGATTCCTTACCTCACATGGGACACGTATTCAACATGGGACCCTTATAACTAACTTACTTTCTGCCCTGGCATTGCCCAAAACAATGGCTATCATGAAGTGTGGTGCACACAAAAAGGTGACAGATGAAACTGGACGGGGCAACGCCCTAGCCGATCAGACAGCAAAAGATACAGCGTATGCAAAGACAGGACACATGTATGTGGTAGATAGTACAGAGAAGGTTTGTCCCCATGAAATATTTGGGAACACAGTAGAGAGTGTCAGGAAGATACAGGATGAGCCAACTGAACAGGAGAAAAAGGAATGGGAAGAAGGGAAGGCCAAGTTAGATGCAAATACGCTGTGCTGGACAGATCTGTCACAGAGGGAAAGATGGATGTTACCCGTTGCATTCGTTCTGCCAGTAGTGACTATGGCCCATGGTCCTGCACACGTTAGTGCGAAAAGCATCTGTGATTTGCTTGATCCGGTTTGGTCTAATAAAAATATCAGAAGAGTAGCTGACCAACTGGTTCAATCCTGCATGATTTGTTTACAACACAACATAGGGAAGGGTGCCTCAGTCCCCGCTGGGCATTTTTCACCACCAACGTGTCCCTTTGAAGTACTACAAATGGGTTATTTTGAGATGGAAAGGTGTAACAACTTGAAATATGTCCTAGTTTTGGTCTGTATGTTTAGTAAGTGGGTAGAAGCTTACCCTACTAAAGATAATACTGCCCTTACTACCGCAAAGGTTCTTCTGAAGGAGTTCTTCCCACGGTTTGGGGTCCCAAGGTGTCTCTGGTCAGATAATGGGAGTCATTTTGTTGGGCAGGTGATGAAAATTGTGTTTGAAGGGTTGGGACTCCGCCAGAAGTTTCATGCAGCTAACCACCCCCAGTCAGCAGCACTAGTTGAAAAATATAATGGCACACTTAAATTGAAGATGTCAAAGATATGCGCAGAACGCGGTATAAGGTGGCTGGACGCGTTGCCCCTGGCTTTAATGTCTGTCAGGATGACGCCTCACTCTAGATCAGGGTTGTCACCCCATGAGATAGTGATGGGAAGGCCAGCAAATGTCTGGGGGGTCCCTCGACCTCACAAGTACTCAGAACTAGAACATCCTGTTTTGATGGACTATTTAAATTAACTCACTAATTCTTTGCGTTCTATTCACCAACAGGTGCGTGAAGCACTCCCATCTGTATCCACTGATCCAGGTCACAAGATACTACCTGGCACCTGGGTTCTCACAAAGAATTTCCAGTGGAAAAAGAGTCTTGAACCTCGATGGAAAGGTCCGCGACAGGTCCTTCTTGCTACTCGAACAGCAGTTAAAGTTGAGGGAGCTAAGAATTGGATACATGCATTCCACTGTAAGAAAGTACCCCTACTCGTACCCTCTGATGAAATAAAAAGTGGTGACCACCCGACGACTGAGGACCATTTCAGCAACACTACACGGAGTGATAAAAAACAGAACAACAGTGTGCTGCAGGAGGTTCCCTCAGATTTTGGTCACACTGAACAATTGTTTCCTGACCATACCATACCACAGTCCACAAGATACGATTTCCGCCCACAAAAATAAGAAAATGAACAATGAACTGATTGCTTGTCCCCTGTACTAAGTCTGACGATAGCTGCAGGGCCATGATTTTGTCTGTCGGGGCGGACCAGAGTGTTTCAATAGGACTACTGGTATCACCCCACAGTGAAGCAACCACCAGTCACGGGCAGCACTTAGGTCAGACTGAATTGCTAGTGGGACAAGCAATAAAGAGAAATGGGTGTTATACAAGAAGACAAGAGGAAAAAGAAGAAAATAAGTAATTTAAAAAGACTATTAGGCCCATGTATCGCTTGTCTCACCATAACAATACGGTTTTTGGTACTTCTGTCCTGCATTGGGTGGGTAATACATGATTCTGATTCAGAGGTCTCACCAACTACGCCACCGCCTTCAGAACACAGCCATGTTTCCTTACCACCCCATGAGGAAGGACGACATAAGGAATATGAAAACAATACCTTCATATCTATGTTACATCAACATCAGCTGGCTGTAAATAGAACAAATTGTTGGATATGTGGCTTGCTACCGAGTTCCGTGCAAAGAAGGTTGCCATATATTTCATTCCCTTTTTCTTTTGATGGCTCCTGCAGCGCCTGGTATGAACTATCAGCCATTTGGGCTACCTCAATGGATGCTACTAATTCCGGACTATTGGACTATTGGTCACCCACCTATACCGGTTATGCTGGCCCACTGGAACAAGAGTTTATGGAACAAAGGAAGAAAAGTCAGAATATGCTGACCGATGAAATAGGTCTACTGACATATATTTTTTATCCTTTAATACCACACCCCGGATTGGCCGAATATTTTTTGTAACACAGGTCAAGGCTCCACTTTGTTTTCAGAAAAGTGGTAATAGTAGTGTAGGTGCCAGTAACTGTAATGCTACAGTAATATTGAATGGAACTAATTGGCCTACCATGATACCATCACAAAACTCGTATTTTGTTTGTGGTAATAATGCCTACACCTCCTTGGTACCCACCTGGGCCGGCACGTGTTACATTGCTTGGTTACTACCACCAACTTACACAGCTGGCCCTCAACACCACAGGACTCGGAGAGGGGTAATATCGGCAGAAGATAACTAAGCACAAGAAGCATTGGACTACTTTAAAGGAGTCCTTCCATTTTGGGGCCCTATGATGAACAGTAGGGATATCAGACATCTCACACGAGTCGTGGAAGCAACAATAAATGAAACAGCAGGAGCTCTGAGTAACATCACTCAGAGCTCGCTGCTGACCGCCTTGTTACTCTTCAAAACAGAATGGTTCTTGACATCATCTTGGCAGACCGTGGTGGAGTTTGTACTTTGATCGGATCGAGCTGCTGCGTTTATATTCCAGACAATGCCCCTTCAGTGTATAAAGCTATTCAAAGGTTGCATATGATAGCTTCCACAATACACCAAGACGAAGGAACATGGTCCTTGACCGACTGGTTTTGGGGCTTGATTTCCCAATGGGGCTGGAAGATACTAATATTCCTTTTTGTTCTCGCTGCTGTATTCCTCACCTGTTGTCTTTGCGTACAGTGCCTACCTGCTTTGTGCGGTTGCTGTATGGCATCCCTTGCCCCCTGGCCTGTTCGCCCTCCTCAACACACGGCTATGCTGTCCCTTGAGCAGGAGATAAAAGACCTTATGTCCATTAACATAGACACTGAATGACGTTCAAACTTGCCTCACAATGGCAAAAGGAGGGATTGAGAAAATGTACATAAACTTAATCATACACCATAGCTGCTAGGCATCTGTTTATCTTTATTATGTTGCCATGTGCTCGACAAACCTCCTGAACTTTGATGATTTACCTTGTGCTCGCAGCCTTGGGCTGCAATCTGCTTATCCCTGTAATTTACTTGTTCTAACTGTAGTTCAGAGAATTTTTGTGCTTAATCAGTAACTGCCAGAACAGGTTCCTAAAGGTCGTTGCCACCTCCTGCCAGCTGCATCTGTACCTTCTCCCACCACACGTGTATCCCTGAAATATTCTGAAGGCAGCAGATGACTTTGAATACGCTAGGGGTGGAGTTGTCCTCTGACTAAGCAGTTTTGTGTGTATATAAGGTTGGGTGCCCCAGAGTGAAGGGGCAGCCTCCGTAGGATAGTCACTTGACTGTCCTGGGACTCTGTATTAGCTCGAGCTATAATCCATGTAATAAACTTCTCTTTATTCCTCCAGTTGGTGACTCCGCTTGATTTGTGTACTCTCTGCTAAACGGACCCTGAGGACTAGGGTGTCCCTCCACCGCTGGGAAGGAGAACCCGGGTGGGGATTCTATCTTTCCTGGTTCCTCACCTGGACCACTGATGCTTATCGCTATCCCGATGGGGCCCATCCTTTAATACAAGGAGGGTTTTTGTGGTACGAAGAAATCCCGTATTGGGTTATAACATGTGGATTAGGTACCTTTTTTGGTCCTGACGAATCGCACCGATCTTAACAGACATTTTGTTGACCCCGATGATAGAAGTATAGTTAGTTCTGTACTCTAACTCTCCACATTCCCCTAATTCAGGGACTGACAGTTTTTTTGTTTCTGAGGGTGGACTAGACATTACTTCTAATCCTTACACACACTCTGTTTTTAATCATGACAGGGGCTGGGTTGATTCAATACTATATTTCCAGACCTCTAGCCATTTTTATTTTCACATACCCATACACCAATCCCACATACTAGCACTCAGCTACCGGCATTCTTTACACTCAAAAGATCTCCGGCAAAGAGCCCCCACGAGGGGCCCGTCAGGTATTGCAGTGCTGGCCTGACGAGGAGCAAAAGCCTGATGATGAAGCATGTCACCATTTGGTGAGTGAGGGCTCTTGTTCTAATAAGAGCAGACTCATAGACTCTATTACTTACTGTTTACATTTGTACTAGTCTATTGGCTGGAACTGTGTACTTTTGGTTTTTTGGCAATATTAAATATATCTACATCCGTGCAAATATAACCTGGGGACTGTGTGCTTTCACGCGGTTTGGACTTTTGATGTTTCCATTATACTCTGCATAACATACTAAAAACACAAGGGAAACCGTTCAACTTGGTGAAGATTGTGACTCTGAAATAGTTCCATTATCTAAAGCAGAATATATAAGCTGAAGTCTTCCTAAAGTAGGAGTTCCAGGGGTAGCTGTTTATAACTCTCGAGTTATTAACAAACTAGCATGTTTAATGGTCAAAAATATTAATCAGACATCTAGTGATTTTGCAGGGCTGTTACTAGATATGCGTGGTACTAGAAATGCTGTTCTTCAGAATTGAGCTGCCATTGATTATTTGCTTTTAAAACACATAAGGGATGCATAGAATTTGAGGAAATGTGTTTTTTTAATTTGTCAGTCCACTCTAAATCTATCCAGTTTCATATTGGAGCCTTGCAAGAATTAGTAAACGGGGTGAAACAAGATGTAGACAAAGGGTTGTGGGACTGGTCCTTCAGTTAGCACCCTGATTTTGGTCAGCTTCGTTCTAGTTTAGGTGGAATATTCATAGTACTTTGTATCATAAAAATGATATGTTACTGTGTACATTGCATAGCTAATCTAATCGTTATGCTACAACCACAAAAAGTTGAATTTATACCAGCATGCTATGACAGTCAATGGTTAAAGGGTGGATTATAATGCTAAGTGTATTTAACCACAGACTCCATGTTTGACCATTGACTCCATGCTGTGTGAGTGATTTCATTTTGTGCCCTGCTACGGTTGCAGGGCAGCACAGAAGTTCTTTCACACTAAAAACTAGTTTTCCACACAGAACTTGTTTTTCGCTGCTTACTAGAATAGGGGTATACAATGCTGGAACATATCATGTGGGATGAGGACTAGATAAGAGTGCACAAGGCTGAGAATCTTTTCATTAGAGTAATGTACAGCTCTGCCTCAGAATAAGCATGGGGAGTCTGGCCAACTCTCTTTCATGTTTTTGACTCAGATAAAGTACAGTCAGCATTTAATTTCATACCAGAGGGGAGAGGTTTTCTAGAAATCTCTCCTTGAGCTTGTTTTAAGGTATAAAAGATGGAGAGACTTATCGCTTAGACAGGAACTCACCTGTGAAGCAGATGCGCTGCCCAGGAACTCTTTGATCCTAATGTGGGTCTCTCCTGTTTTGGCTGATCCAGGGTTCCCCAGTCTGGCTAGTAAGGATGATGAACATATATTGTGAAATTTTAAGCCCTTGGAGTGCAGTGTATTGATTTTGGTGTTCAATTGTTTAGGGGATAATGGTCATATCCTCATGACTGCACCAGCAGCAAGAGCGTGCTGTTTTGTTTGACCACTTTGTTGGATTTGTAATTTTAACAGCACTGCCCGGAGTGAAGGGAACTTTGAAACATCAAAACTTCAGCAGAGGGGAACAAATGGGTTACTAATCTCGGCGTGTGCACTAAGCACTTGAAGACGGGAAAAGCCTGGCAAGGCACAGACTTGAAATACGCTTGCAAACCTCTGAAGTGAAGAAATCACGGATAGTCTCATGAAACATGGTGAGCTGATGTCCTTGAAAAATATCCTTTCATTTCGATACGATCCCAGAAAGGTTGGGGTCCAGCAGTGATTTCCTAAGGATTAAGACTGGGTGTATGGAAGGCAGTCGTCTTTAATTAAAACAGAATAGGTGCCTTTTGGATAAACATGTAGAAAAAACGGAGTGCGTTGTGTAAATGAACAATGGAATTGATATCGAAACATTTCAGCACTGAGCACATAAATGAATCTCTGCATTCCATATGACTCATGAATAACATCTATGAAACGCATGAATGGTCTGACATATGATTTTTAAGTAAATGAGCATCTGAATTGTGAGGACAAAGGAAGGACTACAAGTACCATAACACCTGGAAGGAAATAAAGGCATGTTAATGGAGATCACATGTTTTACAGACTCAGCTGCCGTGAACAAGGCCGCAATGGCTGAAACGCGTCGGTGTGATGCCGTCATCAATTAAATCAATTTGAAATTTAATGCCCCTGGGACTGCAGTGTATTGATTTTGGTATTCAATTGTTTAGGGGATGATGGTCATATCCTCACGACTGCACCAGCAGCAAGAGCGCAATGTTTTGTTTGACCAGTTTGTTGGATTTGTAATTTAAACGGCACTGCCCGGAGTGAAGAGAACTTTGAAACATCAACACTTCAGCAGAGGGGAACAAATGGGATACTAATCTTGGCGTGCGCACTAAGCACTTGAAGATGGGAAAAGCCTGGCAAGGCACAGACTTCAAATACGCTTGCAAACCTCTGCAGTGAAGAAATCGGGGATAGTCTCATGAAACATGGTGAGCTGATGTCCTTGAAAAATATCCTTTCATTTCGATACGATCCCAGAAAGGTTGGAATCCGGGGGCTGTTTCAGTTATGTATGACTTGTAACAGCAGTGATTTCCTAAGGATTAAGACTGGGTGTATGGAAGGCAGTCGTCTTTAATTAAAACAGAATGGGTGCCTTTTGGACAAACATGTAGAAAAAACGGAGTGCGTTATGTAAATGAACAATGGAATTGATATCGAAAAATGTCAGCACTGAGCACATAAATGAATCTCTGCATTCCATATGACTCATGAATAACATCTATGAAACGCATGAACGGTCTGACATATGATTTTTAAGTAAATGAGCATCTGAACTGTGAGGACAAAGGAAGGTCTACAAGTACCAAAACACCTGGAAGGAAATAAAGGCATGTAAATGGAGATCACATGTTTTACAGACTCAGCTACCGTGAACAAGGCCGCAATGGCTGAAACGCGTCGGTGTGATGCTGTTGTCAATTAAATCAATTTGAAATTTAAAGCCCCTGGGAGTGCAGTGTATTGATTTTGGTGTTAAAAAAAAATAATTATATATATACTGTATATATATATGTATATACCCACTGTAGCTGGATTGCACATTTCTTTCTGTGATTGCTTAACTGCCGTGATTATTCTTGCATAGACACACATTTTACTTCATTGAGTTAACATAAGCACTTGTTCAGTTATGCTCTGTGGATTTCTATGGTGCGATTATCACCCAAATTGGTATCCAGATGCTGAAGCAGGTGTTTAGGCATCAGTCTGAGGGTGAATTTAGTGGAAGAGCCAGGTTTTCAACTTCTTGCGGAATTCAAGAAGCAAGAAGGAGTCTCTGATGTGAAGGGGGAGATCATTCCAGGTTTTGGGTGTGAAGTAGAATACTAAGGTCCCTGTTCTGCATTTGCAGATGTTGGGGGGTGGTGCAAATGAGAATGAGGCTGAATAGCTTGATGGAAGAGAAGTTGGTTGTTAAGATAAGTTGTGCCTATGTTGTGCAATGTCATGCATGCATGCATGAGAAGTTTGAATTGGCAACATTTGTGCATGAGAGCCAGTGCATTTCTCTGAGGTGTGGTGTGATGTGGGAAAATCACGCTGGATCTAGGATGACTTGTCTTTGCTGTGTTCTGGATGGTCTGAAGACAGTGGAGGAGGTAGTTTGAGATTCCTACATAGAGTGCATTGCCATAGACCAGTCTGCTTCTAATGAAGACTTGTGTGATCATGTGTCTGGTATTCTGGGGTATTCATTTGAAGATCTAGTGAAGCATGCAGAGAATCTGGAAGCAGGAAGAAACAACTGCATTACCAGAGTGGTGTTCTTTTTCTGAAAGGGTTTGCTCTGAATAAAAGTGTAGTTGAGTGAGTGATATACTCTATGTGATTGTTATTAGGCTATTCTTGTCAATTACTGTAATAGTGTTGGGTCTGAGTGTGGCAGGGTAGATTTTCACTCTAGTCTATCAAACAGCAAGAAAAGTGCAAACCACAAGAAAGCATTTACTGAAGACTGCTCCAATGAAAATGTAGGATTTAGTGGTTGTGGCATTTCCTCATAATTATGAGTTTCTTGCTTATTTCCAGATTCAAAAAAATAGTTAATACTTCAAACCGATTAAAAGTTACTTAAAAAGACCAAACATTGCGCTGCACAGTGCACGACACTTTTGCAAAGGTTATTGATCACCTTTTTATGCTGATTGCTTTACTCAAGTGATAATCCAATACTTATGGAGAAAAACGTATGCCGGGACAGTATTAATGGGTTAAAACGCCAAAATAGTGAACTAATGCTGCAAGAGAACGTGTTGTGTTGTGTCACACAAAGTGCAATTTATTGCAGAATTATTTAGTTAATCCGGCCACCTAATTAGATTAGATCCTCAATAGCAGCATAAATTCAGTGGCCCTGGTAATAGAGACACAACGCAAGTATTATAGCACCCAGTAACCCTATAGCAACAGAGAAGCAATTCTCAGGAATACATTGGTTACAGGCAGCCTGGCTACATATTCTAAATTGTGCATCAAAGAAAGGCAGAGGTGGTACCCACAGTAGTGTTATAGGTTTGTTTACCAATAATGGATTAGAAAGATAAACAGCAAGCAGCATTTCTATACAAAATGATCTTGTAGTAGGAGTAATCATTTATTTTATATTTCTTAGACTGTACAATCTACAACAAGTAGGACTGGAGAAGCCTGTTTCTCTGTCTTTGATAACAATAATAATATATATATATTTTTTTTTTTATCCAAATGCAAAGCAAGTGTTAAACCATCAGATTATGAAAATAGAAATAGTGGTCGAAGTGTAATTCGCAAGCATTCTCCTAATATATTGAAATCATTTTATGAAATCTGCAAGATAATAATCTAAATAACAACCATATATTTGTTATACTGAAAGAAAGGCACTTTAAGGGCGGAAATGTAGAACAAACGTATCTAAGAGAGATTACTGTATTTGTATGAGTAACCGCAACTATTTATTTTAGTTCGAGATTATTACGGTTTATAGATACATTCCTTTTATGTTTTGGAGATGATGCGATGTTCTCTCTATGAGGTCTTAAGAGAGATGGCAACTTTGAAACTTTGTTTTGAATTGTATAGATATGGCTGAAAAACAAATCAATATCCATGAATTATTCTGTCTAGTCAGAGTACGCATTAAAGGAGGGTTTAAGATAACTTTACTAATTAAAACTGCCTGCCAGAAAAGCAGTTGGAAAAATAGATTGTCACCTTCCTTGCGTCAGTTTACGACGGTAATTGATCGATAGCAGCAGAGACAAATCGCAGCAAACAGCAGCTGCAAACCTTTTACAATAAAAACACACTAAAATAGGTTTATTATGTTTTTACTGTAAAAGGGGCGGCGCCACAGGATTTATAGGGACCTAGGGGGAGTACACAGCACACCCCCTCAGTTTGCAGGTATGTTTGGCCGGCCGTCTCAGGGCAGACAAACATACATGAACACTAGGCTCTGTCCAACCCGGCACCATGCCGGGTTGGAGAGAGCAGGCAGAGGTTCCCACTCTGCCTCAGAGCCCCATGGCTGGGCACTCCGTCCAATCCTACTGCTGCTTTCATGCTGCTGTCAGCATGAAAGCAGAGGTAGAATTGGATGCAGGGCAGATTGGGAGCATGTGCCTGCACTGCAAAACCCGAGAAGAGCGGCGCACGAAAAAGGGAATTTATTTAATTATTATTTTTTGTTGTTCTCACACACAACTCTCTCCTGCCCCTTTTTCCTCCTCCGAGCCACGACAGATTATTTTTATCATAGTAGGTGATGCTGCTGTTATTTTTGATGTTGTAAATCATGATGTTAGTTTACCCAAAAGGAACAGAATTATCACATTTTCTGCCGTATAATGTGATCAAAAGTGATAGAAACTAGCACAAAGTGTTCATTTGTCATTTACTTTCTAGCTCAAAACTGTCACACAATACAGCGCAACAGCTAAAAATACTACGCTGTGTTATGTGACAGTGTAGGAGAGCACAATCACTCTCCCCCACTCTCCCTAGGGCCAACACAGAATTTTGCTGCCAAGCACCACTCACACACCTATGCACCATAGTGCAAGTGTGTGTGCATAAGTCTTACTTAGGTTTTGTAATGGAAGGGTATCCTTCCACTACAAAAAACTATGCTTAGTCTCAATTTAAAACTTTTCCTACTTGGTATGTGTGCTGTATAGTGCAGCACACATGCAAAGTTGGAAAGGAAAGGAAAAATAAAAATATTTCTCCTTTAGCACCACGTTGCAAAAGGTATTATTTTTGGTGCAAAACCCTGTCTACTAATGTTAGTAGATAGGGTTCTGCGTAAAAAAGCTTGAGTGGTAGCATGGGAACTCCAATGTAACACCCCCTAAAATGGGTTTTTAAAGAAGCTTATTTCTGTTCTTTCTCTTCGACCATATCGGTTTCTGATGCAGAGGGACTAGATTTCTGTCTTTCACTAAATGGTCAGCAATTAGTAGGGAGTGTTTTGATCTATAGTCCACCCAGACCAACTGGGCCCTTCTTGAACTCATTTATGAGGTGATCTCACAGGTCTCGCTACAGTACACTCAATGTGTTATTCTTGGAGTGTTCAATATATACTGGGATTTTGCATTGGGCAATGCTGCTTCCAACTTAGAAGATATTATGTCCCCCCCACCTGAGATTCTCCCCAATGGGTAATGAAGCCCACTCATGGTGGTGGACATATATTAGGTTTTGTGTTATCTATCTTTGACCAGTCCTTGTTGGCCTCCATCCTTTTAGTCTGGACAGATCACTATCTGATCCATTTCAACTGGTCTACTTCCTGTTTTGGATTTTGGCATAGTTGAGTAAAGCACCTCCTGTTCCATCCTTTCTCTAAAATTACAGGAGATATTTTGGGTGGGCCGCCTTGGAAATGACTACCCTGTTCCTTTCAGGTCCTATTTCCATTGCCATGATGGAATATGACCATTGGTTGTGCACTTATGTAGAAAAACATGCTCCTCTTCCCACTCATTCTTCTGGCAGGAAAAATACATCTAATCCCTGGTATTCTGATACTCTCAAACATGAGAAAAAGATATGTAAAAAAACAGAAGGGAATGGAGTAAAAATTATAGTACATACAAAACAACTTTGAAGAAATATGTGACCTTCACAAAAAGAAAGTTTAATGAGGGCTGGATAGAAAAAGCAGTAAATAAACCTAAAGAAATCTTCAAGATTGTGAAAGATTTAGCAGATCCTGTGGCTAGCCAATGATGCAAGGCCCCATCGGTGGATTGGTGTAAGCAACTTGCATGATTCTTTCATAACAAAGTCCAAGACATATAAAATAGCCTCCCAGCAGCTTTTGAAATTAATGTGATTGCTAGTAGTTCAGCCCTGATGGCTACTCCAATCCTTTGTGGCCTCTTCCCTGAGTATAGCATTATCTCTCTGGAAGATTCTAGGATGGCGATCTTAAATCTTAATTAGGGCTCTCCTATTGATCTCTCTCCGCCTACTATTTTGACTCTAGGTGTGAATACATCCTATTCTGAATGTGGTACTGAATAAATCTCTCATCACAGCAATGGTGCCTTCATGTTGAAAAAGAGCCAATATTGTACCTTTATTAAGAAAGCTGAGTGCGGATCCAGATGTTCCAGGCAATCATAGGCCAATTTCACTTCTTCTTGCGCCTTCCAATTTAGTTGAAAAACGTGTTTAGCGTCAGCTCTTGAGTTGCCAAAAGGTCAATGGGCTTCTTCAGCTGAGCCAATCTGAATTCAGACCTAGTTAAAGCACAGAGACTACCTTAATGAAGGTCTCGGATCTCATAAGAAGTACCATCAGTGCTGGCGGTAGAGAACCCAATATTGTTGGACCTATTAGCAGCATTCAAATCAGCCCTACATGCTTGGCTGCTGGCAGCTTTCCTTGAGATTGGCATTAGACATAAGGCCTGGAAATGGCTGAGGTCTTTTCTTGAGGACAGGATTCAAGCAGCATGGTCACCTCCCTAGTCTTCTGCTAGCCAAAGGGTGTCAGTTAGAGTCCCCCAAGGTTCTGCACGCAGCCCCATTATGTTTAATATCTACATGTCCCCCAAGATAAGGTGTCAGAGTCATTTGGAGCTAAGATTATTTCTTATGCAATTGACACCCAGGTTTTCTTTGCTTTTAGCAAAGAGATGTCCATTGACTTGGATGCTAGTCAGCGCTGTCTCTCAGATGATTTCCATTAGCTTACTTGTAATCACTTGAAATGTAGCACCAAGAAGACAGAGGTATTCAGCTTTGGATATAACTTTGTTTTAAATCTGTATGTCAATTGGCCTACAGGGGTGCCCTCTTCAGATATACAAGTTGCTCTTGAAAAAAATGTAGGGATTACATTTGACAATAAAATGTCATTTAACAATCAACTTGTCATCCTGCACATGGCATAAACATGTTTGCACTCTCTGCCATCTTCTACTGAGACTACTTAGATACTGGCCCAGGTTATGTCCAGATTGGACTATGCCAATGCATTTTATGCAAGCCTGCCAAAGTATCTTTTGAATAGACTCCAGATGGCTCAGAATGCTGCAGCTCAGTTGGCTCTTGGTGTTCCAAGATGTGAATATATTGCCAGTCATTTGCGTAATCTGCACAGGTTTCCCATTGAAAAACAAATTCTTTTTAAATCAGGTATCTTGATACACAGAGCTCTCCATCAGTCTGGACCTGACTATCTCTCGGCCATCATCACTTTTTACAGCCTGGCGAGAATTTTACACTTATCTGGTAATCATCTGGCAAAGATCCCTAGAATTTAGCTACTGCAGGTCATTCATTTTCTTTTCAGGGCCCTTTAGGGTGGAATGATCTCCTCTGGACTTGCACCGAACAAAGATTGAGGCTGTCTTTAAGAAAAAGCTGAAGACCTGGATATTTTCAAAGTAATTGCCTTTTACATCTGCTTCTTTTACTGACCATAAAGCACAGGGACACTTCTGAGTAGTTGTGTGTTTTATAAATCTCCATCACTATCACTAATCTTTTATTACGTAACACACACTAAAGTTACGGTGATAATGTGGTGTAAAATGTTATTTTAATATTTCTATGTCAACAATAATTATTTTACACTATTTGTTATGTTATGTTTTGTTATGTTATATTATGTGTTTTGAGGAGGTGCCTCTGACATGCTGGATTAAGTCCTTTTACACTTTAGGAATGATGCAGGAGAAAACAAGACAGGCAGATCTAGTTCTACATAGATATAGTGTGTGTGCCAGTAGGAATCCAGCTGAGTGGAAGTGTCTGGTAGTGGTGTGTAAGTTCATGCGTATGTTAAGGTATGTTGAGTGTGTCAGCTTGCTGCTCATGAGGGTATGAGTGATGGTTCTACAATTGTTTGGTAGGGAGTCACCTGAATATCTTCTTGAGGATCTTAAGGTATATGGAAGCAAGAGATGGATAATGCTTTTCTTTGGCTAGTCAGGATGAGTTTGAGATGGTATTTGATAAATATTCAAGGTTCCTTTCTTGGGTTGCAGAGAGTGGTCTGGGTCTGAGTTCGGCAGTTCACCAGGTGGAGTGTTATAGCAAGTTGTCTTTTCCAATGATTACTACCTCCATCTTGTGTGTATTGAACTTGAGACAGTTGGTTTTCATCTTCCCAGTGACTATGGTCATGCAGGTGGAGAAGTTGGTCCAGGTGGTTGTCATCTTGTGGGAGATGGATAGTATGAGCTGATTGTCATCAGCACAAAATATGATGTTGATTCCTTGGGTGCAGTTAATGCTGGCAAGTAAAGTCATGTAGGCATTCAACAGGATTTGGGGGGGGAGGCTGAGTAAGGATCTTTATAGACCTCCAAAGATGAGGATGAGATGTCCAAGGAGATGGGGCCCAGGCTGACCGGTTGGGTGTGGCATGTCAGGAAGGAGCAAATCCAGTGATCTCAGCTTCATGCACTTGTTGTGTAAGCATGGGGGAGAAGATGGAATTGAAGGTCTAGTAGGATGATGGCCATAGTGCCATCTCTGTCCATGATAATCTGGACATTGTCCATGGTGGCAATGAGGTTGGACTCTCTACCTTAGTTAGGCCTAAATCCAGATTGAGTGGTGTTGGGGAGGTGGGTGTCATTGAGAAAGATGACTGGGTGCTTATTTATCATCTTTCAAATGATTTTTGCCAGGAAGGGTAGAGGGGAGGTAGGTCAGTAGCTGGCTAGCGTCTTCATGTCTGCTAAGGATTTCTTGAGTAGAGGCAGTACTGTGGCATGTTTCCATTCATCCCAGTAGGTGGCTGTGATGATTCAGTCATTCAGGATCGGAGTGAGGGCTGCGCTAATGGGTTCCACTCCTTTGATGAAGATGTGGCGAGAGTGGGGTCCTCAGGAGTGTATAATGAGTGGTGACTGTGGGCCAGGTTGTCCCCTGGGTGTTGGTTGAGATGGGCAGAAGGGCTGGAAGAGCTGAAGGATCAGTCCAGTTGGGGCCCAAAATTGCCATAGATGCTTGTGATGCTGTTACAGAACTATAGGGACAGCTGGGTGCAGAGGTCCTGTGAAAGAGTTTCGTTGGTAGAGCTTGCTGCCTTAGGGATGAAATCTTTCACTATAGAATGGTGTGTTTGGTGCTGCTTTCCATACAGTTGGTGAGCGTGGAGTATTTCGTGGTTCTGATTTGTTGATGGTAGTGTCTGAGGGTGGATGTATAGGTGCTACTGTCAGTGTCATCCGTACTTTGTCTTCATCTGCATTCAGGTTGCTTGCAGTGGTTTTTGGTGAGCCTTAGCTCTTCTGTGTACCAGCTTGATTGCAGACTGGTTCTCCTGGCTTTGTTGGCTCACAGAGGAGTCAGGGGTACAGTGCAGGAAGTGATCCTAGCATTGAGTTGGAGTAGGATCTAGGGAGGTTGTTGCTGTGTTGAGGCTGGTGAAGTAGGAGTTTGGAAGACCAGGATGCTTCTGGGGTTTGCTCCAGTCTAGTTACACTAATATAAGACATTAAAGCATGACATTTCTACCAACTGATGAAAAGTTACAAGTGGTAACTTTACACTGGTAAATTTGTTGTTGGAGCCCCCACCTCTTCATTTAAGGGGTGTGAGCATGGAAATCTATGGCTAGTTGTAATCTACTCTCCTGAATGAGGATTTGTAAAAAAACAGAGAGGTAAACCTAGGTGTAGGAGCAAATATATATGTGAGCAAATATACACAGCTGTATTTACCTTTGTGAATCAGGCCCTTCGTAAATAGGATGGCAGCTGTGTGATACATTTCACACATGGAATGTAAGGCAATCAGAGAGATAATTTCTTTAGAACTAGACACACATTGACCCACATGTGCACTGATTAACTTCTCAAAGGCCATATTGCACACAATATTCAAGGAGCAAAATCAGCAGTTTAGCACAAAAAATGTAAGTGTTGGAGACAGCAAGCTACAAAAAGCTGTGACCCCCCTCCACTGGCGAATCCACGTATCCAGGAGTAATATCCTTTACAATCTGCCCAATAGATCATCACACATTCGTAATCCAGACAGTCTGACAATGGCAATAAAAATTATACATGGGCTTTGGGTGACTATATCTGAGGCTGACAGGGGTGCACTGGGAGCACAGATGAGGGTGGGAGAGGTTAAGGCCACCGGAAAAGCCCTAGCATCTGGTAAAACCCCGCATACAGATTGCTTACCCCCAGAATTTTATAAACTTTTCATAGATACCCTGGTGCCTAAACTGACACTACTTTACGCTGAGGCGTATGGGAGGATGACACTGCTGGGCATAACCTGAGAAGTCCTAGTGATTCCACTGCCTAAGTGTGTGCAGGTTGATGTAAAAGTCACTGATTTTCAGCCACTATGCATGCTTAACACAGACTTTAAGATACTCAATAAGGCCCTGGCCACTAGACCCCTACCCTATATGCACACTTTGATACAGAAAGCTTAGAATGGGTTTATTCCCTCCTATAATATCTCTCAGAGTCTCCATAGGCTCTACTCCCTGCTCTTTGTTGTGCCCAGCCCCCGCATTCAGGGCAATGATAATATAAGTGGACCTCAAAAAAGCCTTTGACACAGTGCGCTGGGGCTTTCTTGAAAAGGTCATGTTGTAGATGAGGCTAGGGAAGGCCTGGGTTGACTGGGTTAAGGTCCTGTAAACAAGCCCCACAGCAAGGGTAAGGATGGCAAAATGATGTCAGATAGCTATGACATTCATAGAGGGACCTGACAGGGCTGTCTGCTATCATTGTTGCTACTTGCAATAGCCATCAAACCCCTAGCAGAATGGCTTAGAAGAGAAGGCGGAGCTTGGGGTGTGCACCGGGAGATGGAGGTCCACATAGTCTTGCTATACGTGGACGATCTCCTCATGTACCTTAGGCATGGTGCACTGACCTTACCACGGGTGTTTGACATACTGGATGATTTTGGGGACTTTTCCGGGCTCTGATGAAACTGCAGGAAAAATTGTGTTCCAGATGGTCAGAGGTGCTCCCGGCCTGGGTTTATGCCCTACTGATGTCACTTGGGCGCCACACTCATTCCACTACCTAGGAATTCAGATTTATCATGAACTTCCCGACCTGCTAGAGAGCAACCTGGGGAAGGCACTCCGGGCATTATGAACAATATGGCCTTTTAGCGAACTCTCCGCCTGCCAATCATGGCTCATATTTCTCTCACTAAGATGGTGATGCCGCCTAGCCTTCTTTATTTTTTTGTTAACTTACCCATTTCTCTTCCAGTCTCTTGGTTTCGGGTGTTGGATGCTCTCCTTAGAGAGCTGCTATAGGATGATGGCAGCCAGTGTGTCCACTCTCTGCCTTCCCCCAGAGGCGGGAGGACTCAGGGTACCTGAGTTTGAGTTTTACTTTTAGGCAGCTGGGCTCCAATGGCCTACACAGTGGCTCGGTGGGTTAGACTTTGGGGAGGTAACCTCCAATGATAGTGACCTGAGCAGGAGCGTTTTTTTAACCAAGTTATTGAAGCCTGCTCTCTGGGGCACCAGACCAGGTACATTACTAGCAGCGGCTCTCACCAATTGGCACAAGACTCTTAGAAAAACAAAAACTAAGGTAGCTGATGCACAAACGATCCCCCTGGTGGGCCTACTCCACAGTGACCCATGCTCCTGCTTCACTGCAGGCCACCTCACACACTGGACAAAGGTGAGTATACAAACACTACACAGCTGTTATTGTCAGGGGCTCCTGATCCAATTTGCCGATATGGTGCACCAGACGAGCTTGCTGCTGTGAACAATTTCTCACATATGAAGCAGTAGTGAGAGCCATAAGGGACCTGTGGGGTGACACGGATGAAGAACCTGTGATACACACGGCATTTCAGACCATGCTAATCATAATGGGAGCTCTCACTTTATCTCTTGGCTCTACAGAGCACTGAATGGGATGATGGATAGACTGCTGAGTGCTCTGTGTGCCCGATGACAGACAAACCTGAATAGAACCCTTACAGACACTGAATGCCCCTAAGGTGTCCTGGAATAGACAACTCAAGTATGTACAATACAATTACACTCACAGGACATACCTCATACTGGGCAGAATTAGGCTTCGACATGGGGGGACTGTTGGGTTGCCCCCGCTGCCTTTTCCCTGATGCAGATTTTGGATATTTTACCTGGGACTGCCTTGGTCTCTGGGAATCCTGAGATGGGGACATTTTGAGGCTTAACCATACACTGAACAGGCAACTTGAGAATACATTGGTGACACGCTTATTGGGACTATTTAGCAGGCCAGCCCTAAAAAAGTGGGCAATAGATTTGTGGTGAATAAAAAGCCAGGTCCAACATGACCCCCTACCAGCCTAATGCCAGGGGAGAACAATCACTATCCTGATGTACTTCCCTGTTTGAGGCGACAGAACAATGACCCAGGCCCACAACAGCAGGGGCATGTTCCAGTTCTTCGCTTTCCTGACTCCAATTGGATCCCTCTGTCCATACTCTCAAGGCGCACTAAGCCAACCCATGGGGAACCTTTCTCCTTACCTGCGGATCCCATCTGTGCAGCACCTAACCTTACTTTGCTCACAGATGTATCCCAGGAACAGGATAGTACCACCATGACCAACACAGTGGTGTTGCCCACTCTACCCCCGGGGTGTGACACTTGTCCCCTCCGCAGGGATAACTCTGTCCACCCGGACAGCAAGCCACAGTGATTACTGACAGCTGCCAGGGATGAGAGCCAGGCCCCAGGCCTCTCAAAGCTCTCCAACCACTGTGGCTGTGGAGAGTGGGGGGCGGTAGCCCCAGGTGCTGGGCACCCTTTAACCACTCTCCCTTCCACCAGGTCAGGGATGACAGCCTGAACCTGGTCCTCCCCTCTGGGGCTCTGTACCCTCCCTCTTGGAGCGGTACCCCCAGAGTCCAACATGGTCAGGGTGCTTACAGAAGTCGCCCTGTACCATTCCTCCACCAGTGCAGGGCTGTTAACCTGCAACTGGCCCTCCAACCTGGGGTCTGTACCTTCAGGTTGGACTAGGGCCCGGGGTGAGGCTTCCCTCCCCCTGCCCTCCCTTCTGGGGTCCAGCACCCTCCAACTAGGAGTGGCCTCCTCAGAAGACAACATGGTAGGGGCACTGTTATCAGTAGCCTCTCCCTCCAGGTCCGGGGGGACACCCTGAACCTGGTCTTCCAGCCCAGGGTCTGTACCATCAGACTGGATCCCTGCCTGGCAAACCAGGACTTTCTGGGAGGCACACCTACCCCCCACCAGGTCAGAGTTTAACCTCTGTACCTGACCATTCAACTCAGAGTCACCACCCTGAAGTTGAACAATTGCCTGGCAAGCCAGGACTTCTTGGATGGCACACTGACCCTTCACCAGGTCAGAGTTTAACCTCTGAACCTGGTTCTCCAACCTAGGGTCACCACCCTGAGGTTGGGCGACTGCCTGGCACACCAGGACTTTCTGGGAGGCACACCTACCTCCCACCAGGTCAGAGGTTAACCTCTGAACCTGGTTCTCCAACCCAGGGTCACCACCCTGAGGTTGAACACGTGCCTGGCACGCCAGGACTTTCTGGGGGGCACACCTACCCCCCACCAGGTCAGAGTTTAACCTCTGAAACCGGTTATCCAACCCAGAGTCAACACCCTGAGGTTGAACCATTGCCTGGCAGGCCAGGACTTCCAGGGAGGCACACCTACCTCCCACCAGATCAGAGTTTAACCTCTGAGCCTGGTTCCCCAACCCAGGGTCACCACTCTGAGGTTGGGCAATTGCCTGGCACGCCAGGACTTTCTGGGGGGCACACCTACCCCCCACCAGGTCAGAGTTTAACCTCTGAACCTGGTCATCCAACCCAGAGTCAACACCCTGAGGTTGGACAATTGCCTGGCCCAGCAGGACTTCTAGGGAGGCACACCTACCTCCCACCAGGTCAGAGTTTAACCTCTGAACCTGGGTATCCAACCCAGAGTCACCACCCTGAGGTTGAACAATTGCCTGGCACGCCAGGACTTTCTGGGGGGCACACCTACCCCCCACCAGGTCAGAGTTTAACCCCTGAACCTATTAGCCAACCCAGAGTCACCACCCTGAGGTTGAACCATTGCCTGGCAGGCCAGGACTTCCAGGGAGGCACACCTACCTCCCACCAGGTCAGAGTTTAACCTCTGAGCCTGGTTCCCCAACCCAGGGTCACCACCCTGAGGTTGGGCAATTGCCTGGCACGCCAGGACTTTCTGGGGGGCACATCTACCTCCCACCAGGTCAGAGTTTATCCCCTGAACCTGGTCATCCAACCCAGAGTCAACACCCTGAGGTTAGACAATTGCCTGGCACAGCAGGACTTCTTGGGAGGCACATCTACCTCCCACCAGGTCAGAGTTTAACCTCTGAACCTGGGTATCCAACCCAGAGTCACCACTCTGAGGTTGAATCTATGCCTGGCATGCCAGGACTTCCTGGGGGGCACTCTCACTCTCCACAAGGGACACACCGTCCCCAAGGGCCACACAAGAGTCTGGTTGGCGCAGGTCTCCCGACCTCTGCCCATCCGTCAGAATCTGGGTTTCCCCCAAACCAGAAACGGTTTCACCTGGGTCATTCCTGGGGGGCTCTGCTCTCAGTGCTGTCCCCTGACTCTCAAGGTCCTCCACTGGGGTCTGCAACCCCCTCTCAACCCTATGTCTGGACTTCTGCACCCCCTCACTAGGAGGGGTACTGCCAGACACCAGAACTGTTGGGATGCTGGCTACAGTCACCCCCCCAAGTTCCTCTGACACTGCGGGGCTTCCCTCAAAAGGTAGCCCTACGGTACAGGCTAGGCTTCCCTCCTGGTGTTCCCTCATGGAACCCTCTAGGACCTGGGACCTACCTGGGACACTACAATCCTTTCCCACCTCACTCGGTTGGGAACCACCTAGACCACTCCCTTCAGGAGCACCCCCAAATGCCTCTTCAGACTCTCTGGTACTCACCCAGAACTCTGCCTCCATTGTAAGTTCCCTGGGGTCAGAGAACTCACACTCCACCTAGTGTTGGCGTAGCTCTGGAAAATAAGGACCAGACATATGCTCTCCAGCAATTACATCATTCTGCCCTTCACATGTATTAACCACAGTACCCTTCACCCAACCACCCAGTAACTCAACCTTGGAAAAGCACTCTACCTCACCCTCCTGAGACTGGTGAGACAGTATCTGTCTGTCCCTGACACTCAACCCATACTCTTCTGGGATGTCTCTACACTCTATATCCAGGACGTCCACCAGGGGGGAACCCTTTTCTCTGTCACTCTCTGCTAGAGTCAGTAAAGTGTCCCTCCCCCCAGTAGGAATATGACTCCCTCTGCCAGTTCCCCAATCCTTCTCAGGGACCCTGTGCATAACGGGAACTACCTCATACCCTTGAACCGCCTGGTGTGTGTCAACTCCCTTCTTCAAGTTGGGCACCACATCTCTGGGCGTGTGCCCTTCTTCAGCAGTACTAGATGCAAGATTTTTGCTGCCACCATCTGAACTGGACTCAGCCCTTCCGGCCTCCAGTTTCAGCTCTTTACAGCTCAGCTCTTGAGCTGCAATCTTTTCTTCTTCCAGGGCTAAGAGTCTTTTTGCCTCAACCTCTGCAAGATACTCCTCTAATTGTTGCTCCTGTCGCCTTTGACCTCGGAGCCATTCATCTATTTCTGGGTCACTGTCCAAATCTGAGTAGTCTTCCTCCTCAGGTGCGTAGTCCTCCTCCTCATCTGAGGGGTACTTAGTCATTTGGTTTCTTGCTGCCTCTTTCTCTGCCCATCTTTCCTCCCCCCAGACTATGTAGTGATGTTGCATCTCCGCCTTAGTAGATCTCTTTGCTACAGGAAGGCCCCATTTTCTGCAAAGCTTCCTTAGGTCAGCCTTAGTGAGGTGGTCAGTACGAACAAAGAATGAGTAGGTACACAATCCCATTCTGATAAGATTTTACCAGCAAGAACCAAAATCCCAAGTCCAAAAATATCAATAGTATATCCAGGAGGACATCAGTGAACCAAAAGCCAAAAAAGATGAAAAATCAAGTTGACCTTCAACTGTGGGTAGGTAGTGAAATACTTAGCTACTGTATGTCACTGCACAAACACAAGTCCTATCCTCACCGCTGATCACCAATGTTAGAAATTTGGTTTTTGGTTGGCAGTCAGGTTGCCCTCTGTCCAAGCAAGAACCTTCACTCTAGTCAGGGTAAGTCACACACAATCCAAAATCAGCCTGTGCTCACCCTCCGGTAGCTTGGCACGAGCAGTCAGGCTTAACTTAGAAGGCAATGTGTAAAGCATTTGTGCAATAAATCATACAACACCATAGCATAACACCACAAAAATACACCACACAGTGTTTAGATAAATATATAATATTTATCTGGGTATCTTCAGGTCAAAACGATCCAAGTTGCAATACGAATTTGTAAAGATATCACTGAAAAGTGATAGAAAGTGTCTTAAGTCTTTAGAAAGTAAACAAAGTCTCTTTCAAACACAAAGTACCTGGTTTCTGGTGGAAAATCTCCTCAGAGGGCCACAGGAGAAGAGGTGCGTGGAAAACTGGTGTGTGCGTTGATTTCTCCTCAGCACACACGGACTTGCGTTGTTATTTTCCACGCGGGGAGTCGGGCGTCGTTTTCCGGCGCGCGGACAGTCTCTTACTGTGGTTTGCGGGGAGTACCAGATGTCCCGGGTCTGTGTGTGGATTTTCCTGCTTGTTTTCCGGCTGCGCATCGTTCTGCGGGGCTGCGCGTCGACGTTTCGATCTCACGGCAGGCGTTGCGTCGATTTCTCCTGCGGAGTCGGGCGGCGTTGTCCTTGCGAGGCCGTGCGTCAAAGTTTTGATCTCATGGGAGGCGTTGCGTCGATTTCTCCTGGGAAGTCGGCCGGCGTTGTCCTTGCGAGGCCGTGCGTCAAAGTTTCGGTCGTCCCGAAGTCGTCGCGTCGATCAGCGTCGGTGTGCAGCGTTTTTCTTGCCGCGGAACAAGCTGTGCGTCGAAAAGTTCGGCGCACGGAGCGTCCAAGAGGAAGAGAGAAGTCTTTTTGG